>NC_142110.1:32293960-33493960 GCF_056152115.1 Neolamprologus brichardi
TTTTAAAATTAAACTTAATTAATTATATGTAATAATTATCTTAATTACTTTTTTAATACTATTCAACTTCTGTGCTGGCATCATTAAAGTTCTTCTTGCTCTCATCCATTTAAGCTCAATATTAAAGCTATACTTTATATCATTTTCAAAACGTGTAAACCATCCATCCATTTCCCTTTATGCGCTGGAGTGCTGGAGCCTATCCCAGCTGTCACAGGGCATGAGGGAGAGGACAATCTAGGCAGTTTGTTAGACCATTGCTGGGCCAACGCAGAAACATCAATGTTTTTTAATGCTAGCATTTGGTGTCACAGTGCCCCTTTGTGGCCAAAACACATCACAACCATTGCTCACTTTACATGAAACATCAGGAATTTGCAGCAGATTTCTGATTTTCTTTTACAGATGTTTGATCCCTTAGAGAGTTTGGTAGATTTCATTTTAGAAAGTTTGCCATGATGGAAATATCTCACTGAGTGTAGATTTGTCAAGGTGAGAGTCTAGTTTGTATAGTTTTCTCCATGTTTAAGGTGCAGTCCAGTGCACCGTCAGAGTCTTCTGCACTGATTTCAGCTGCTTTGGTGTCCTCTGGTTTCAGTTACAGTTCAGCAAGCCGCCTGTGAAAGTGCTCACGTCTTTGTGTAGGGCTTCTGGAGACACAGTGAGCCGTGGTGAGGAAGAGGTTGGCAGTAGTAGTGTTCGATCAGTGTAGACAGATTGGGGAAGGTCAAATCAGCTTCCAGAAATATACAGTCACCCTGCCAAAACACCCAGCAGGAAGCTTTATTAGTCTGACGTGTAACTTACTTACAAAACATAATAGGCACTTATACCATACAGCTAAAATACAACAGCAGGTTTCTTACCTCTTCAAACAGTCTGTAGTTTCTGGCTTTGCCTATACTGATGTCCCACACCACCAGCACCTGGATAACACACCAAAAATGATTTTATTTAGGCCTAGATATCAGAAGCTCTTTTATTATTATTAAAATAATACTGTCTACCCAAAAACTGTAAAAAATAAAAATGAAGTATTCAGAAAATGTACACATTTATTGATTAGATCATATTGACTGTTACTGTTTACAATTATTACGGCACCTTTTACCTTTTACGGCAGCGAGATAGATTTTTCAGCCCAGAATGACGAAAGATATTTCATATATGGCAATCATAATCATTAGCTTTCAGGAGCTGGTGCTTCAGAGTTACTTAATGTTAAGTATCTATCAGTAACACAAATTTCCATTATGCTGTACTGGAAACTATTATTTTATTTTATTATTTTTTATTATTTTTTATTATTCATTTTTTACCTTTGTTGTTTTGGTTCCTGATTTTCTGATGGCGTACAGTCCATCATGTGGAGGAGTTGGACTCTCTTTGAATAACCTACAAACAGAAAAATGATCACCGGTTATGAGTTATCAGAGGAAAACATAAAGCAACTGCCCCATGTTAAAAGTCAGGCCCTTAAATAAGTAGTAGTAGTTCAGTTAAAACTGAAGTGAGGCTCATAGAAAGAAAAACAGCTTTGTTTGTTTGTTTAACAAGACAAGAAGCAGAAAGAAATGCACTGTTTTGCCACTAGAGGGCAGAAAAAACAAAAAGCAGCACTGCTTAGTTTACTGAAGAACCGTTTCAGCTTCCAGCTCTAAATGCAAAAACTAAAGGTGAGATACGTACTTTTCTACGAAGCTGGTTTCATTCGAATCAATGAACACAGAGTCTGGCAGCTGGACCTGCAGATACAGAAACAACTGATTAAACTCAATTCATTACTGTTACTAGGCTCTCACGAGGCTGAGCTCTCTGCTCAGATATACAGCAGTGAAACATAAAGAACAAAATTGTGTGTTATAATAACTACACAGGTCACATAAAGATACTACAGTTTAGATCATAAGCATGTCGGCCTGGCACTGCCTATAACAAAGCATGGCTCAAATTTCAATATCTTGTTTCAGTGTTTAATAAAAATTGAATTGCTTCAACTTCATGATTTGAAAAATTGCCATAAAATAGTGTTCTTTTAGCAGAAAATGAGATTATTATGATTGGATTATGACTTCCTCCCACCTGAGCGCCTCAGAATCAGCTGATGCTGTGATTTTTGTTTCTTTTTCGTTTGCTTTAGTGAATTTTGAAGGCAGTTCATAAAGACTAATATGCAGCCCAGATAAAATGACTTTTAAAACAAAAGGGATTTCCCTGGGCTCGGATGATGATGATACAAGCGGTTATCTAAAGCAGCATGTATTTCCACAGTAATTTAGCATTTTTATCAGCTGACACATCATTTCAGTCTCTCTTACATTCTCATAGTCCTCGTCAGAGTCGTACGCGGTCGAGTCTCGTTTCCTCCTGAAAGCTGCAGTTTCGTCGTTGATGGAACGGAAGCTCTGGCCCTCTGGAGATGTTCTTCTGGTGAAAAAACATGCCTTAGTGATGCAGGGAAAGTTTTATGTTGTCTTTACATATCTATTTTATACATGAACCAATAAAACAGTGTCAGTAAGACAGCTTTAGAATGATTGTGGATGTTTTCCTTTCAATTAATTTTTTGATCATAAAAATCATCCTGAATTTCACTGTTTAAGTCAGACTTACTGAAAGGGTGTTCCTGGCGACTTGGGCTTGGGTGGAGGCATTGATGGCTTGACTCCTACTAAAGGTAAAGGAGGTTTGGGTATAGATGGCTTATTGAGTAGTCCAGGTTTAGGTAGCGGGGAGTGTGAAGGGTGACCAGGCAGTGGTGGGTGACTGGAGGACGTTAGATTGAGAGATACCTTTGTGTTTGGGCAGGGTGGAACAGGCATGTTCGGCTTATTACGGCGGTAGCTGTTTTCTAGTGACTGGCTCCCGCCAGAGTGAGGGGGACTGGGGCCATTTAGGATTAGCCTGTCTAGTTTTTCACAGATGGGCAAAGTAGCTGGTGACTGGACTGAAACAGATGGCGTAGGCCTCCAGTCTCTATTGTCATTTGCTGTTACTCCCACGGAGGTTGACCTGCCTGGTTTCTTTGCATTGGGAGGAATAGGTGGAGGTGTGGAAGGAAAGGGATTCTGTAAGTGAGGGGCAAAAGGTAAAGGTGGGGGTGGGCCTTTGGTAGACTCCTTCTTTATGCACGGAGAGGGTGGACAAGGTGAAGGTTTCCTGGGGAGCGGAGAGGTAGGGGCTTTCAGTTGTAATGGGATGGGAGGGAGGAGGCTTTTTTGGCCTGGACTGGAGTCTTGACGGTGGGGGAATGTCACTGGCACAGGTGGAGGAGGGTAAGAGGGCGGTGGACCTGTGGGTCGACCTGACGAGGTAATGAATAGAGAGAGTCAGTATTGGTTCCTGTTTCAGGTAAAGATCTTTGTGTTAAGGAGCCATAAGTACAGGGAAAGAGGTTGAGGTGGTCACCTGAAGATGTTGGCGAACATTCACTGTCTGGCTTCAGATAGTCCTCCTCATCGTCATCATCATCGTCATCACTGTAATCTTCACATAGAAAGAAGAGGTGCAACAATTTATTAATGCACAAATGCCATATAAGCTTATATCTTATCCATGGATATTCATTGTTGTTGTCTTACTAATTTCGGTGGTATCAACAAGATGTTTCACATCCATCGGCCTCTCGATTGTGCCATAGAAACTGTCTGCATCTGAATCTGAGTCACTGTCACAAACAAAGATGGAGACATAATTAACAAATAATATGCCAAAAAATGGATTTTATTGACTGTAGGCTCACTGAGATTTCAATGAAAGTACGCGAGCCAGAAAAATCTACACTGAAAAACGTAGATGACTAATGAAGCATAAATGGTATAAAATTATTTTTAGACACATTTTTCCATTATTTTTTTTCTTTCAGCTTTTATAGAGGTGGTCACCCTTGCTGATGATTGGCTAACTGTGCATTTAATTGACCACACCTGGCTGCTATTACCTCTTAATTCCTATGGAAGCAGTAAGGCTGTACTTGGGTTTTCACAGTACTAAGTACTTTATTTGTCCCATGTCTGTAGTTTTCTTACAACAATACATGTATAATCTATATTTTTATAGTGTGGTGAAATATGACCAAGTTCATTGAGGTTACCTTGGTAGGTGGGCCTCTTTCCTGTCGTTATAGTGGTCTATTTCTTTCCGAAGGTATCGCATCCATTTCTGTAAGACATCAAGCAAAATACAACACGTGATAATGTGAAACTGCAGCATTTAAATTAAAACAAACCCCAAACAATTTTAGCATAAATACTGAAATAATACCATAGTTGAGACAAAGGCAAAGACTAAAAATTCTTCTCAGGCTCTAAAGTTATGTAAGTTCTCAATAAATCGCTTGGCAGGGAGGTCAAATTTTTGTACTCTTACCCTCCTCTCATCCTCACTGGCTGCTGAGAAGAACCACGTCCTGTGTTTCTTACTGAAGTGGACGATCTTGAAAGGAAAAACATTGCTCGATGTTGTCTCCTCTGCTGCTCTCATCACTCTGAAGAAGAGGACAAATGTAAGATAAGATATATTAGTGCTCCACATTATTTGATGTCATGGGAAATGTGCAATAACAACAACAAAGTACACCTGGGTGCTGCTGATGAGCCCCCTGTAATTGATATAATTACAACCTTATTTGGATGTAATATACATAAGTATGAAAAAAATCAAGGAGTTTGTTGTAAATAATTTTAGTCTGAAATATTGCTGAATCACTGGCATTGATTGAGGCGGGATCAGACAACCTTCTTCCCTCCTTAAACCCCATTCACACATACTGTATAGACTAGGAAATGCAATAAGATGGCAATCACTCTCTGTGGGGAAGCCCTGAAGAAACACCCTGATCTTCTTGACCATCCCTTCATCAATCAAATGTCACAAAGCAGCAAACATGAGGGAATCTAAATACAGTGATGTTTTGATGGAGATGTTTGCCACACTTTTTGTGAGGCAGCTGTTATGTGCTAAGTGTTGCTTCCTGGGGAGTTTTTCAGGTGCCCTGACAGCTGCCTACTGTAAACACTCCCTCCCTCTCCCTCTCTCTTGATGGCAGCCTAGCCAGCTATCTACATATATTTGTTCTTCTCAGTTTTAAGAACACTCCTTTATATACCCTTGAGCTCAGGTCTAACATTCCTGGAGCTTCAGGTGTACTCGGTACTGAAGGCCCATTTTTAAAGCAAGTACTTAACCTTTTCCTGCATTAAACCTTATTATCTACAATTACCATTTACATAGATGTCATGCTGTAATAAAGCTTAAATTAAACCGGTGGGATGTGAGCGTCGCTGGGGCTGAGTCCCAGAATAATAAAGCCCCGAATAAGCACACAAAACATTATGGGTCCAAAGGAGAGAGTAACAGTCTAATCACAGTCGTCAAAAAACACGTGGGTTTCTGCGGCTCAGGAGGAAGTGACACCCATGTCAGAATCATTAACCTCAAAGTGCACCTAATCTTCATACAACAATATATAGACGTTGGCACAGGCTTCACCCTTGAGCCTGAAGCACTCAGTTTAGTATGTTTATTTATGTAGGAAAATGTCTTCTACTGACCTGTTGTAGCCATTGAGAGAAAACGCCCCCTGTGGTGCAGCAGAGGTACTGCTCTTAAAGTAGTACACGCAGCCCTTGTGGATGATGATGTACCTCAGTGGCCCTGGAAGGCAGGCAATATGTATTAAGAATGTTTTCATGGTGGTGTAAAAGGTGCTGTATCAGTGATGAGAATGTAAGTAGATATTGCTCTTTCATGTCTGCCTTAAATGTGAGTTACATTTCATTAGGCTGAATTGACTGCCTCCCTTCTTGTGGAGGTATCCTGCAGTGGTTACCCCTCCTGGCATGGTGAGGAGGTTCTGAGCCCCAATGGCTCGCATTGGCACCGGCCAGCACATCTCTGGAGATGACATGGTTCTACGGCAGAGCAGAGGACAGAATATTTTTCCGTCAGTCAGGTGAAACTGTAATCTCTCTAGTCGCACAAGATCGCAGAAATGAATAAGGAAATGAACGCCAGCATAAATAAGCTAACAAACAAAAACCAAGTAGCTTTGAGGAGGCAGCACAGAGGCAGGACCACATCCTCTCTGCTAGCAAACCTGCTTCCTATCCCCTTTAGCTTGAGAGCGTTCTGAGCTACATCAGCTCTCACACAGAAAACTAGAAGGCACTCAGCAGTTCATAACAAAACAAAAAAATGACTTATTTGTTCTCCCATATACCCTGAAACATATTTGGAGCAGAGATGGCGATAAGACCACCCCAGACTTAAGACCGGCTACTCAAAACATCCAACGGCGAAGCCTGTTTTTGGGCTGTGCACGCTCATAGAAGTGGAATTATAAAGTGATGAACAGATTAGTACTCATAAAACACCTCTCTACTCAGCTGAGCACTCAAAGCAGCTTCTACTACAAGTCTCATTCACACAGTCACACATTCATACTGAGCTTTTATCCAAGTCTAAGTGCTTTCCAACATTCATGCAGGCAGCAGGGGAAACTCAGGGTTCAGTATCTTGCCCAAAGATAAGCCGTCCTGGAAACACCTAAACCAAATAACTAGTCCTGAGCAAACCATTTCTCAACAGCTTTTAAATATTAATTATTTCATGATTTATATCATCAATAAAAAAAACAGCATTTATTTTGTAGAATTAAAAATCGGTTAGTTAATGACTGCTGGATAAGCAGTCATGACAGGGAGTGAGTAAAACAAAATGACTATTTCACTCCTTTTCTGTTAAACTAAATTAAATTACATTTATTACTCAGTCAAATTCCGTAGTAACATGAGTAATGCTCGGCTACTCGTCTGGTGTGGATAGGAATCTCTAATCATTAGTTGTGAATCAAAAGTCACAAACTAAAGACAAACAAATTGTGACACTGTCAGAAATGAAGGATCAACTAAGATAACATATCATGTGCTATGAAACTCTATACTGCTAATGGGACACATGCCAGTGGACTAGCAGATGGAGAGTTATAGCCTTGCTGTGTCCACTGTGCTGCTCAGGAAATGCTGCCTGGCTAGGGTAGCTCACCACAGCTGGACAAAGATCACTAAAAGAATGAAACATCTTTTTGTCAATTTCAAAAACCTTTTTTCTGCAAATTCCTGTTCTTACACCTGATGCAGGTGTTGCCTACCTCCTGTTGAGCTTCTTGGTGAAGATCTGAATGGCAGCGTTCTCCCTCAGTATGCTGACTGTGGAGGCTAACATAGTAGAAGCTAACGCTGGCAGGATATCCATAATAGAAACAAGAAACCTTTTGTTTCTGTCCTCTGTGGCATTTACTGTCCCATCAAATCCAAACTGAGGGCAATTTAGCCATCCAATTTTTAAGTCTGTCTCATTTTCTGCTTTTTGCCGCAGCTCTCTCTGACGACCTCTGCTGATATCTATCTGTCTCACTCATAAAGACACTCAGACTAAGGTGGTGGACCTACGTAACAGGAACCTTGAATTTTTGCATGGGCAAAGGCACATATTTAGTTCATGCAGGAAATGCATAACATCCTGTGTCCTTTTTTGAGTCTTCAAGATGTAATGTGAAAAAAAAAAAATGTGGGTGTGATAGAAAGAGACGGGGGTGGGGGGTGGGGGTGGGGGGGTAGTGAAAATAAACATTCCTTCATGATCTAACGTGTTTATGTATAACTTGCAGTTTATCACCAGCATCTGCTAGCCTGAGTTGGAAAGAAGTCAAGGAATGAAGTATTTAGGAGGATTTAGTTGGTGCCAAAATCCACCCCCTTTCCCTGAGATAAAAAGACCTTGAGAATTAAATGGGCATGCATTCATTTACTGATGTTGAAGCGCAGATCCTGGCAGGGCTGCTTTAAAAAAACAGGACACCTTGAAAATGACTCATGCCAAAGTCAGTTTTTGTGTTATGCTTTAGACTTCAGAGTATTTCAAATAAACTAGGTGAGGCGATGATGAATGAATGAGGATAAACACCCCACACTTTAGAGTAAAATTTAATTACATGGGACGACCGTGGCTCAGGGGGTTGGGAAACGTATCTGTAACCGGAAGGTCGCCGGTTCGATTCCCGGGCTCTCTGTCCTGGTCGTTGTGTCCTTGGGCAAGACACTTTACCCTACCGCCTACTGGTGTTGGCCAGAGGGGCCGATGGCGCGATATGGCAGTCTGCCCCAGGGCAGCTGTGGCTACAACAGTAGCTTGCCTCCACCAGTGTGTGAATGCGAGAGTGAATGAATAGTGGCATTGTAAAGCGCTTTGGGTGCCTTGAAAAGCGCTATATAAATCCAATCCATTATTATCATTACATGCAGGAGATAAAAAATAAAAAAAAGAGCCCGAGACTTAAAGCTCTGCTTATTTCTGAAGGTCTGTTTTTAGAAAAAAATAAACTGTTGCAGGAACGTGGGCCCCTTTGACTCAACCAATGACAATGTGGTTTCCAAGACATTGTTTGAAGCATACTGTTGATTCAAGCATACTGTTTGCTAGTTGGCTAACCGGCTGTTAGCCGGCTGTTAGCCAACTAGCAAATGTTGGGTAACCCTAACACAACAGCATGGTTTATCATAGGATATTGTATGCGCTTACACTTGTTAGTTTGACTGCACTCAAAATAGCAAGCACAAAAACAGAAGTAGGTCGTGTCAGAATCAACTAACCACAGCTAGCATGTTTACATATGTCACACATGCTAGCGATTAGCATGCCAGCTCATGTAGTGAACTATTTGCTCTAATCTGTAGCACCATTTAGGGTGTGCATAGGAGCTCCTCCTCTGTTAGATGTTTTAGTGACCAGGTAACTGAATCATTTAAAATCAGCCTCAGTCTCTTATATACCAAAGAGATTTAGAGGAAATGTATTGATTCTGCTCTGAATATTTTGAATGGTGAGAATATGATCGAACATAATTAAACAATATTTCTTGATAATGAAGATGAGGAATAGAAATATTGCAACAGTTTAGACTGAAGAAGCTGTGGTTAGGGCAAAGTCTGCCAGGACTGGCAGCAGCTCCCCCGCTCTGGCAGATTCGCTCCACATCACCACACCCTGGTCATAATTCAACCAAAGCAGCCTGCTTTGAGAACTAGAACAAAATGTATTTGCACGGACAGATGGAAGGAATTAAACCTGTTAGCTGATAACACATGCAGGCCTCAAACACATCACAGGGTGAAACTTCAGCCTGTTTATGACCTTAGTCTGCCCTCCTTCATATCTGTGTATGTGTGGGGGACTTCAAAAAGACATACCAAAGCTATCTTGTGGTTCGTTTTTCGCCTGGGCCCATGTAATGTTTACTGATAACTATCCGATACAGACCTCAGCACAGACACAAACGAACAGGCACGCCAGACATTCTGCACTTCATCTCATCTCAGCCCGAGTGAGGTCAGCTGCCGCTTATTGTCCGATAAGGATTTCATGAAGTCCTCATCCTCACGACAGAAACAACACAATGGCGATGTGACTGCGTACTCAACACCTTTATGTTCCCTGGGAAATGTGTTAATTCTTTTTCCACTGACAGAGGAGAAAGATCAGAGTCAAAAGTAGTAGTGGGAATTTGTGGGAATTTGTGGGAATTAGCGAACCCCCCAACCCCCCACTGGTTTCTTCTGCAGTTCTCTCCTTGAACTCATGTTTTGTTGTGTCTTTTGTTCAACTCTCATAATCTGCATGGCCGTCAAACTGTATTTAAAAAAGAAACCAAAACATGCATGCATCCAAACATCCATAAGCTTTGTATGATACCTAAACTTAAGTTACCTAAGCTACTCAATCATCACTGTAGCGCAGTTTGCACACAGTTAGCCAAACAATCCCACAGGTAGCACTGAATATTTGGCCCAAATGTGGCCCACATCAGCACATCTTGACTTGGTTGCTTCAACTTAGCCTTTGCTCTCAAAAATCATATTTAATATCATCCAAATGAAGACATTCTTTAAATATAGCAGAGCAGAGACGGCATGGAAAGGAAATCCTGTCCAAATAAATAAAAAAAAAAATTCCCCTAGTAGTGTCACATTAGATCACTTCCTAACAAGTAAAACAATGAAACACAAAGTTTCCCCATTAGCACGCTGACAAGCTTTCTGGATGCTGATATCACATTTGCTTCTCCCATCATGTGGTTCTTGCATGACTTATTTAATGACCAAAATACGGTGACCAGAAAAAACCCCATTAAAAAAAAACAACCTTCTGCCAAATACAACCGAGCTTGCCATGGGTTCACCCTGAAAGAACAAAAAAAAAAAGGCAGTGTGATTTAGCTTCAAACCCGCTCACCTCACCTACTGCTTTTTTAAAGTTCCTGAAGAGATGCTAATCAGAGAACTGCTGTTTCTCAGGAAGAGACGCACAGCCCACATACCAGACACATTCAAACACATTTCCTCTCTGGACACAAACACAATGTCTGCCCCGAGCGGTAGTTTAAAATTATCTTCCACATTTAAACTGTGTGCCAGTGCCTATTTGCTCTTCACCTGAGACGGAAGTTAAAGTTTAGTTCAATGCCTGCAAATTAATCAAGAGTAGAAATCAGCAGACATCGTGACAAAGTAAATAGAATCCAGCTATCATTCACGTAGCATCTAAATTTGTCTTCCCGAGAAGATGACTGTGAAAAAACTACTGCAGGAAAAAGACAAACACAATTACGAAACGCCGGGCCAACGATTCAAGTCGTACACAACGTGTCCTCATCTCAGATATGCTCTCCAGCAAGCTGAAGAAACTCAGAAGGGGGCATGAAGACACTATAGGCTGCATGGTGTAATGTGTGGACTCATGTTAGCAGGTTGACTGCTCATTTTCAAACTGAAATTGAAACTAGTTCAGTTTTCGAATGGAAATCCCCTGATGATTCAAGTCCTAGGAACTGTTTGTGTGAGCTCATAGAACAGTGCTGTTGCAAAGGAATACAAGCAAACTCTTTCTAATTAACAGAATACAGCACAGTATGTTCCACCGGATGACATTAGATTTCAAATTAAATGGGTTAAAGTTGTAACTTATAATGATACAATATAAATTAAAACAAATGCAGAGATTTTAACATGATCTTTTTATTGAAGTAGCTTTCTGTGCTCAACCTAACTTATCCTCATATTATGGGACCTTTAAGGCACAGCTCAGGGGAAGAAAACCTTTACTGCCAAAGTACTCCATGATTGAAAAGCCTTGTGCATCCACCAGCATGGATGTGAAAAGCCTTAAATTAAACCTGAGAAGGAATACTTCCCCTCTCTAATGTTTTCATTGGGTTTTTGTGTGTTTGTGTACACCAGACCCCAGCCATGATAGAAACACCGCTAAGTTCCACGAATGTAATGCGCAATGTTAATCTTGTGGGACTTTAATCAGTAGTTTAACTTGATTGAAAATCATAATCACATTTCTGATGTGTTGCAAGGCTTGTTATATAAAGATATCGAAAAAGGCCATTCCTAGATACACTGCACATACAGATAGTAGCAACATATCAGTATCATATGAGTAATTATATCCTGTTTATTATCTGTTTGACTGTAATGGTGACCATATTTCAAAATGCCGCATGATATAGTAATAAATTAGAAATTTAATTCTCTACAGAAGCCGTAAACCTATCAGGACTTGACAGTCATAGATCAGATGAGAAAAATTGTCGTTCTCTCATAGACTTCTATACAACCACAATTGTTTACACAGCCAGAGGAGTCGCCCCCTGCTGGTCTTAGGAAAGAATGCAGCTAAATCCCCCTTTTATAGCAACATCCCAATGGGATGTTGAAAATTACCTGGGCACCCCAATAGGAGGTTGATTGGCCTGCCTATCCTGGAAAGACTGTAACTGGAGCATACAATACAACAAAATACAATTAACTGGAAAAGTCCAGGTAATTTTCTTTGTTTGATACATCATGTCCACTAGAGCTGTAGTGGACAGATGGTGTCATGGTAACAATGATGTCAGGAGTTGGATTTGTGAGCTGCACACACAACTGCTATCAAAACCAAAAATCAACTAGAGGAGAGGCTTGTGTAGTTTTTCCTGTTGCGTTCTTTTGTTGTGAGCTATCATTTTATTCACAGACCACAGATCAAACTAAGATGTGCACAGATGCATCACTGTCTACGTGTCATAGATCTCAGCAGCTGTCAGGTGTCTACAACAAAAAAAGCACGCCACTAACCAATGTCCACGCAAAGTGCGTGCTTCGTGCTTAGACCAGATAACAAAGACCCTCACTGCTCACAACCTCAGGCTGACTCAAAGGTCACAGGTAACCGCTGACACAGCTGCAGCCGATGCAGGTTGTCCCATCCAGGAAACAGTGTCATTGTGCTGTGTTTGATGTCTGCAGTGCACTGCACCTCCCCTATGACCGACCACAATGGTTCCTCCATTAGTTCAGCTTCACTTTTTGCAGGTGTGAACACATGAATAGAAACTTTGGGTTTATCTCAAGTCATCAGTGTTCTTTTACTCACTTCTGTGAAGCTGTCCAGGTGATAATGATTAACACAGCTAAAGTGTTAATGGCACAGATCTTATAAATTTGCTTGCTGCTTTTTCCCACGGATACCTTCTTAGAGTTGAGAATACGTTTTATAAACACCATCATGTGTTACTTCCAGGAAATAGCCCTAACCAGCCCTAATCTGGATATATCTGTAACTTCAATAAAAGATCAATAAAAGATGGGTTCTTCTTTTTGGCATGTGTGATCTTTCATCAGGTTTACGGCCCAGATGCTGAGCAACCACCGATTCTAAGTGCCTTTTTTAATTTTTAATTTTTAAAGCTTTTATTTTAAGAAAAAATCTACAATCATTAAGTTAGCCAATGTATGTACAATTTAAAGAAGTTAAAAATGGATTAAAGAACCAGTCATTAAGATCTTTAGCCGTTCAGCTGATATGTCTACTAGTGTTAACAGGGGAAAGAGCTGCTGTAGATTGGGTACAGTCAAAATTATTGCAAAAATGTGCAGCCCCCATCAAGTGACTTTGTTGTCTCAGCATGGTAATAAAACAGCAATAAGACTGAGTCAGCTATCACTCTGCTAACAGTTTAGAAGTGAATGGGGTCAAGTTAGCAACTACATTCATTCTGCTTGTGACAACATAGCAATTAATAGTCATGAATTGGAGAAAAGCGCATATTTGTTGCATATCTCCATACACAGAAATTCAAATTAACTAACTACATTCAGAGTCCAGGATTTTAAACAGATATTCAGAAATTCCTCCAAAAATTGTGACCTTGTTGCTGCAGAATGGCAATTTAACTGCAAGACCAGAACCAGAATACAACCAGCGGGCAGCCAATAGAGTCCAGTCCTACTCTACTGCAAAGAGACGCTTGGCAGATGAGTGTTTTCAGTGCAGTCAGTGAAAAAACGATCATTTGGAGACAGGTTGCCGGTTGATGATCTGTGCAATCACCTTGTGATCAAAAGTGGTTGGCACAACTGCTTTCAATCGGACACCAACAGCAAGAGCATTTGATGGAGTTGCTGCACAACCACTGTCAAGAAGTTGCTATAATAAGCTCTACAGTGCTCTATAGTGTGAGACCTGTACCTGCAGGTTAACCATTAAAACGAGTTGGATTTATATGTTTGAGAATTAGAACAGCTTTAGCTTTCAAGAAGCAATACTTTGTGTATAATTTTGGCACTGTAGCTTGTGGAAATGTCTGGCCTTTCCAGTATCTCCTCGGTTTTTAATGTAAAATGAATTCAGAGAACAAGTGACCACCGGTGTGTAGGACTGTTTGGTTTTTTATTAACACGGAAAATTGGAAAAGCAGAAGAGAAACAGAAACAAGTCTTTTGCTCTCCACACACACACCTGCAGCGATGGGCTCATAGAAAGCTGAAATAGTAAAAAGCAGGTCCTCTTTCTCTACCTGCATCACTCCTTCCTGTGTCCAAATATGGCAGTGCCACTCAACAGGAACTACACCATCGTCACACTTCTGTAACGGCTGCAGGAAGGATTCCTCTCAGACTGATGCACACAAACACACAGTCTTTAGTTGGAAAGATTCAAAGGGTAAAAATCCTACAGTAGCCGTTTGTAACAAATTACAAACTGTAATTTAGCAAGAAAGAGAAAAAGCGGTGAAGAGAAAGGTACACCGGATGAAAGGAAGGAAGAGAGATAGGATTGAGATTCTGCTGTCTGACTGCATGCCCACCCTCCCCCCACAACGCAGGGGTCGAAAAATGAGAACTCATTTCCCGTAAACGTCTCCTCGTTCTCTGTCTTTCTAACGCAAACCTTGCTGAGAAAGTACCGAGGTCACAGCTGATGGCCGTCATGGAAGCTTATCTCCACTGACAAATAAAGTGGATTTTTCTCTGAGGAATCAAATCACCAAAGCTAACAGACTTGGTTTAATTTACCGTACAAAATTATTTTTTAAAAGCAAACATGGGCCATTGGAAAAGTATCGATCGCCTGTTTTTAGAGGTGAAAGCAACAGATTACAGCTAGCCCTGTTTTTGTAACGAATTCAGGCTATTTTTTGGATGCAAATACTCAGGAAATACAAGTACTTA
Source organism: Neolamprologus brichardi (assembly GCF_056152115.1). Taxonomy (NCBI): domain Eukaryota; kingdom Metazoa; phylum Chordata; class Actinopteri; order Cichliformes; family Cichlidae; genus Neolamprologus; species Neolamprologus brichardi. The sequence continues at coordinate 32,308,519 of NC_142110.1, forward strand.
CATTACACTTTGCATGCTTCGTTCTTCCTCTGTCCCCTCAGTGTGCAACAACAACATTCCTGCTTTGACTTTGGTTTTTGAAGAAAGTTGGCATGAAAGTTTCATTTTAAAGCCTCACACCTACGTGCTTCCAGCCTCACCTCTGTGTGTCTGCACCCTCCTGTTTCTCTTCATCTCTTATGCATTCTCTCACAGTTTACAGTCTCACAAACACACTAGGTGTGATTTATAACTGATGACTTGTGTTTGTTATGACTGAGAACTTTTACAGTAGCTCAGCCCTGTTACTGGTTGCTCCTGCATAATGTTATGTAAATCAGTCCTCTCTCGACAAAGTATTCCCAACTGTCTATGTTGTATTTTTGTTATATACTAAATTTTATGATAACGATACCACCATTTCTAGCTCTGTTTTCATACTCTTGGACTCTATTAAAGTAGCTTTGCATAATTCACAGTTCATAATAATTCTTAATCATCTTGTACTGGAATTTTGGTGAAGTTTTAACCTTTGCAAACAAAAGGTTTAATATCGATCTCTCCTTTTGAATGAGTGCCTCTCATACATGCAATACATTAATAATATATATTGCATCTTGTATTTCTAATTATGTTAGGATATTTATTGGTTATTTAAGTTAAGTTATTTAAGAGGAAGTTTTGTCTTAATGTCATTATGCTTGCATAATGTCGACAAAGAGTCGCAAATCTTGAATTCCTAATCCTGATAGAGCACTGAAGCAAGTTATACTTATTATAGCACAGATTATTTTTTTGTTTTTTTGCACCACCATCTGTGTTTGGAAACCAAATCAAGCTCTGCTGGTAACCTTAAATTAAAACACGTTCCCTTCAAAATCATTTCTGTTTGTCTCACAGATGTTTTCTGTCTGTCCTGAATGAGAACATCTGTTTTGGAAACGTTGTGTACTTGTGTACATTGTAGTTAACTTCAGCTGTGGGGTATTGAACTGTTTTTCGTTTCTTATAGTTTTACGGTAATGTTGGTTTGTCAAATGTTCCTATGTCCCCCCTGTTATGAATAAAGTTTCCTTTGGCGTTGGAGCCACGGCTATGGTGGCCGCAGAGTGAGAACAGTTTCATTTCCTGCGAAGCTCGTGTTAGAAGGCTGGAGATATGGTGGGCGCAGATGTCCGTGTCCTGCTGTTGTAGTTTTAGTCAGGATGGTTACTTTCACAAAAAAACTACTCAGCTAGCCTTAGGAGAAACCTCCCTTTTGAGAAAAATGCACCCAGGTTGCATGTTAAAAATGCTAAGTTGGGAGTGACACACCTGTCTCACTATTGCCATAACCAGGTGCATCAAAAGACAGATTATGCATAAATAAGCCTTGCCTGATTACCTCAGAGAAAAGAGCGAGCTGGATAAGCTTATAAGATACAACAGCTTTAACACCCCCCCCCCCAAAAAAAACCAACCAAAAAACATGTGTTTTTGAGGTTTTGTGAATTTTAAAATACCAAAAACAGATGACTGCATTTTTTGCTTGTTTTGCAATGTTCAACCTCTAGACATCTCAGATGCAAAAATAACTGCTCAGGTCTCCAAGAAGTGAAATTACAAAAATGAAGAACTTGCTCTCCCTAATCTCCTTACAAAACTCACTAACAGAGAAGCAGGTAAAATGCTTTCATACATTAATATATCACTCATCAAATAATGCCACTCACTGTGGACCTTTCATCTTGAATTAGCATCTATCTGTAAATAATGTGACTCAGTTTTTTGGAACGTGGAAGTGTTTTTTTTCTTGCTGTTTACATTCTTGGACACGTATCCTCAGCTTCAGTGGGTAAAGTCTGTCATTCACCTTGTGAAATATACCTACTAAAGCTCAGTGCGTTCTAAAATAAGACATGACCTAATGTGCCGTGTACTGTCATGGTATTTTGTAACTTGGTTACATCATATCTAGTCTCACTGGATATGCTCCTGAGTGCAAACATACGCTCTCTCACATCTTTTCTTTTTGCTTTACTGGAAAAAATATTACATCAGTGCTATTTTTTTTTTTATTCCTGATTGTTTTAATTAATAAATAAAGCATCTTGTTTGTCCAGTATTTACTTGATACTCTTGCCATACTGTTTTTTTTTTTGACTGCACAGGGACAGGGAGTGCTAAAAGTGCAATATGTACTACTTTCACTCCCTCATAAATATCGCTCGAAATAAGCCAAGTTAATGTCTGTTTTATTGAAAAGTTGTAAAATTCATCTGTTTCAAATGCAGTGTGAAAAATGTAGATGTTTGCTTTTGACTTTCCGACTTCTTAACAAGATTTTAACTTTTCTCAGTACTTTAGTCTGAAATGTTGCACTTCACTTAGGAAATCTTAAATTTACTGTTTACACATTTCAGGCAGCAGAGAACGCAAATTCCATTAGTTAGATTATTGTAACAACCAGATCAAACAGCAGCCAGTAAAGATGGTACAAACCTCACTCTTACTTGCGTGGTTTTACACACCTGAGACCACCGATGATACTCAAGATCATTCAAAAGAACCACTAAATACCAGATATCTGCCACTTGATAAACACAAAAACCAACTAATGAGATAGTCACTACCTCAAACGAGTCTCAGAGCTGATCACCAAACTCAGGCTGGTGAGGACGTGTTCAGTGAAAAAATAAAGATATCAGAAAAGCAGTGTCAGACCCAGCAGTGAGGATAATGTCTGAACTTACATGATGTCCCTTTGTTCCCGAATACACATCCTGGTGCTTGGTTTGGAGCTCCGTGCAAACGACTTCTTCTTCTTTACCGAAGGAGCAGACATGTCGGCGGACATGACAGTGGCAGTACAGGATAATATACCACCATAATTTTCAACCCACGTGGAGAGACGGATATACGGTTGAATGGACTCCAAGTAGAAAGAATCGAGTCAAAGATTCACAATCATAAGAGTTGTTATGGGTGGAAGCATGAAAACAGAATGCAGATGAATGGAACTGGAGCTGGAGAAAGGTGTTAACGAAGAAAGAAAAAACAAAAAATAATGAAAGAAATGGATAGATGAGCAGAGAGAACAATCAGCTGTGTCGATTAGGAAGTCTGTTGATGATCTGAACCCCTGATACTCCACCAAGCGTTTCCTGAGGGGGGCTCCTCCTTCAGCTCTGGCACCTCATTGGCTGACTGCTTTCAGCATGTTCCTTCCTGCTTCCTCAAAGACCGCATGCGATAGGCTGCTGCTTGTAGCCCACACTTCTGCAAACACACAGCTCACACACTTGGACACCCAGCTCCTGTGAAAGAGGCCTGGGGACTTTCCGTCGCACAGGACTGGAACAATTCAGAGGTCAAGCGCACGGACGCAGACACACGAATGCATCTGAAAACACACACTGAAACAGAGCCATTCCTCTGTGAGGTTACAGGTGATACTTTCTAGTGTGTAGTAATTCTAAGAGACCCTAACTTCCTTTTGACTCTTAAAACCAACCTGTGGGCACTTTATAAAAGACTAAGAAGGCCTAAATAAAACAGATAAGGTGCTTAGGCAGAAAGCTTGAAGAACAACAAGATGTATGAGTGTTGCACTGCATAAATTTGTTACTGATAATGTCTTTCAACTGTGGCAAACATAAGGCCCGGGGGACTAAAATCGGGCCAACAGAGACTGGAATCCAGTCTAATAGACGTTTTTTTAAAAAGTGAAGGAGGGCATAAATTTTGATCTTTAAAAATACGGGTCAACAACAACAAAAAGGTTATTCTCTGTGAATAGACTATGTGCACATTAGCATATGCTACTTCCGGTGCGGAAACTCCTGTGGGGAGCTTTGTTTCCGGTGTCCTATTCGCGCCCTGTTTACGGTCCAAAACAAGTCAAGCAAATGAATGAATCAAGCAGCGATTTACATTTCTATAGATGTCTCGGGCATTTACCCAATATATCTGTAAATGATGTTCATCGCTTGTCGATATTTTTCCCCCGCGCCTTCAAATGTTATATTTCTCAGTATCTGTAAACAGCGGTCCCTCGTTTATCGCGGGTGTTATGTTCTAAAAATAACCAGCGATAGGTGAAATCAAGTAGCCAATTTTATTTTTTGACGGTGCAAAACGTTTCGTGTACATCGTGGACATACAGCACTGCACTTCAGAGTCACACTGCTAGCGATCGATGCAGCGATTCTGTACTGTACAGGAGAGACGTCACGGAGGAGATCGTCTGCAGCGATCAGGACGCAGGACACAATGTGACGTAAAAAAAGCATGCAAACTTGCACTAAAAAAGCTGCGAAACTGCGACGTGAAAGGTGAACCGCGTTTTACCGAGGGACTGCTGTAATTTTGAAGGTAAGTCACAACATACCCTTCATAAATACTGATGTATAGAAACCCTTACCAGCAATCGTTAATTTTTTGTGTGGCTTTTTTTCACGGTTTGTTAACATGCTGTGTAGGTGTGTACTTGACTAGCTGATCTCGACATAACGGGGGAAACATCTGGTTTGACTATTCTTCACCTGTAGTTTGAATGCTGAACATTTGCCTGTTTAAATCATAAGACCAGTCACTATACAGAGATACTTCTGAATGTGGACGACGTGTCTTCTGCTGCAGTGATGCAATTCCGCTTGTGTTGAGTGATGTAAACAACTGATCGATTTAAACTCTTTAAACGTCAAAATTGATCATTAGATTTTTTGTGACACAACAGTGGTGAGTGTTCCCACCTTCTGCTCTTTGTAACTTAACGCGATCTTTCCGTTTTCGAGTTTTGGACATGATTTTGGAGTATATGTTCGCAGTAGCGATTGACCGCAAAGTAAAGCTACCGGAAATGTACAACCCCACATCCGGTCTCAAACCAGGAAGTTAGCATTTTCTCGTGCACAGGGTCTATTAGACTGGGCAACAAGCTACCAGAACTGTTCTTTATTTTACACAGGTATTTCTCCAAGAGTCGTGCTGACAGATCGTTTTTTCTATTTACTGTTGAGTATATATCCATAGTGTTGCAATTGCACTGCAAAATGAGTCTGCCATCCCTGATCTAGACCCTAAAAGATTAGACAGAGACAATAAACCACTCAATCAGACATGGCTTAGAGTACATCAGCAAGAACTTTGTGATGGTGGGGACGAGATTGCCACTAGAAGCCATGCGCTACAACCGACTGGGAAGTGAGGGAAAACACGAGCGCAAAGAGAAGCACAGAGAAACTGACAATGAAACACAAAATACTGGTGAGAGTGAGAAAAGAGATCTTTGGAGGAAAAAGGCTCAGTGCATCATGGGAAGTCCCATGAGCAGCCTGAGCTTGTAGCACTGAAGCTACAGGGTCGTTCAGGGTCAGTTGATCCAGCCCTAACTTTTAGTTTGAAGCTTAAAACTAGAGCAGGCATCTCTATCCTAAACCCAGACTTTCTCAGTCTCACTAAACATTTGCTTCCTCAATACTTCCTCGTGCTTATTGTGTTCACAAATTTTAAAGACTAACATAAAAACAATAGTCTATATTTTAGTTTAGTTTTAATTTTCTTTATTTTTTTACAAGGCTATGTTGAGCCTTGTGTTTTAGTTCACTAAAATAATTTTTATATTGTAGGCTACAGAAGTCTGGAAAGTTCACCTCTTTTTAAATCCACAAACCTCACCAGAAGACAGCTCTCTGACTTCTTTTTTCCCCCAACATACTACCGTGAATGCACAGGAAGCACCATGATGTCTAAAACCACCATACTCCTCCTGTACACTACTTGTAAGTGAGTTCATATTGCAAAAAGAACTGAACTATTTAAGTCATTCCTCTAAAAAATTACTAGCCCTGTATCAGTTTCTCTTTAAACATTTTTCCTTTACGTCTCGTATCAGTTGTACATTTCCTAGTTTTGTATTAGCATTTGTGTTTCCACTCTATCAGTTTTCCCCTCCTCTTCTGTACCCTTTTCTGTCATTGCTTCAAACAGCCACAAGTCACTTACAAGTATATTAGGCTGGGCTCAATCAAGGGTTCAGTGAGTTATTCTGTAATATATCTGAATACAAAAATGTGAGAAAATAAAAACCCACTAGAGTGTGTCATATCACTTGGGTGAAGTTTCTTGGGTGTTGATTCAGGACCAAACATGTGTACTCTGAAGCATGTTAGTGTATTTGTTACCTACTGCAATTCACACTGGCACAGGAGATTCGCATTATTGATGTGCAGCCGACAAATCTGCAGCAACTGTGTCTGACGCTATCATGTCAGTATGGATCAAACTTTCTGAGGAACGCTTCCAGCAAAGGGAACTCCAACCCTGTACTACTTTGGTATACCTAATAAAGTGTCCTGCAAGTGAATGTATCAGGTTGCACTTTGTGATTAGGTTAGGATGCTCCTTACATGTATCATGGCCGTATCTGCCCATCATAGCAGCTGCATCAGTCGCAAATCGAACACGTAGCAAGCAGCTTGTTAGCAAGATGTCAAAGTGAGAAGCCCCAGAGCAAGACTGCAAATCAACGAGTTAAAGAATAAGAAGGTCACACTATTTTGGGGAATTTTTATGTCGTTTTTTGTGAGGATGCTATAAAATATGATCTTAATCTACTCTGAAATAGGTTTGCTATCAAAGCTTTCATACACACTAAAAAGAGGAAGCTAAAAATAATGCCACTCCTTGTGTAATGTCTCTACTATTGTCAAGTTCCCATCACCAAAAGGGGCGGCTAAGGTTAAGCGGTCTGAAGTCTCAGATGACCAACTGTTTATGCACACAGATGATGAGGCCATCTGCTGACAGAAAATAAAAAAACACTCCTTTTCACACAAGCTGGATCACAGCTAGTAAAACAATTTGCATGTTTTTATATTTTATATATATATATGCTTCAGAACTTCCTTTTTCCCTTTAAGTCTAATCCAGAGACAGTTGTTAGTACATGTGGGGGTATAAATAAGCAAGGAATTGTTTATGTATACCCAGATCATCTAAAGTGTGAACATATTTGGTACAAAACAGCTTTCATGTTGCTGCTGAAGTTTAACCAAGGGGACTGTACTGTACAGTCGTGTGCTGGTTGGCAGCTTTGAGGTGTGATGTCTTCACCACTTCTTTGAACGTAACGTTAGAAAAGGCCTTCTGTGAAATGGACACTTAAGGTGCTACTTAATGCTGCCATTTCAGGTGTAAAAACATGTATTTCCTTGTATTTGTGTAATCTGCATAGCTCTCCTCCTCAATGAACAGAGTGGACAGTGACAGTGCTGTTGCTTTATAGTGAAAAACAAAATATTAAACATGAAACGAAAGGACGAATTAGACTGAATATGAAAGTATGTACACCAAACCTCTTAATCTTTGAATTCAGTCTCATTGCCACAGCAATCCAGCATCTAGCCATTCAGTCGGCCTACACGAACATTAGTGACAGGCCATGTAAAATTACACAGCGGGGCCTCTTAAGTGTGTAAATGTCACCAATGCTCTGCTGACCCAGTAACTGCTTTAAGCTTTAAGCCTCCTCGAGATTAAAATCAGCACAAAAACTGTGCACTGGGACCTTCATGGTCTGGGTTTCAATGGCTGAGCACTCTTGTATTACGTGATATTAACATTTCCATGTCAATAGAACAAATGACATCTGAAATTTTTGTTATTGTTCCTTTTTTTTCTTCTGGCAATGTATCTCAAGCAGTGAAAATCGAATATCTGCTGATGTTGGTTTCCATTGACCCTTGTTATGCCATGTTTGTCTAGAAAAAAATACACAGTGTATATCAATAAAGATTTTCAACTCGAAGAGGATCAGCAAGATCTGATGTATGATGTAAGTGTTCCTTATTTTGTTCCTTCCCCATATGTCAATAAAGCCTCAGCTAATTTAGTTTGTAGCTCTGGTTAAGTGCAGCTGCTATTTTCAGATCTCTTCCTAAAAGTTCTTTTTATGCCACTTATGCTGACCGTGCTGTGATTTTGCGGCAGACCACAATTCATGTTTTATACTGACACCAACTTTTTATACATTGAAGGGTGCAGATTTCAGGAGTTTTCAGTTAAAGAGGCCACAGTTAGAAGGCTGCATGCGAGGGGATTTGTTTTTTATCCTAAAAGGGGGAACACTGTGAATCTATCGCATTGGACAAGGCTGCTAACACAGACTACTGATGTAGTGCCCCAAAGCAGCTGAGGAAGGACATTCAGAAGAAATACTCTGATGTGGTGCATACCAGCATGCTCAAAATGCCTCATCACCAGTTCTTCCACTTCATTTAAATGAAAATCAAGTCAAAATATCAGCATTCAGCCCTGCTGAAGCTGCCGAGCGCTGACCTGCCAGTTGTTTCCCTTTTCCAGGAAGTTAGCTATGCATTAAATTTAGGCATTAAATTTGCTATATGCAATTTATGACCGGTGCCTTTAAAAGCCCTATGCACACCTTTATATGAAGATACTGGTTTAACTAGAATACAAGCAATAAATAAAAATGAAGATGGAAAAAGTGACAGGATTTTTTTGCTGCATTAGTTTCAGACCTTCACTGATGTACCAAGCATGCAGGTTAACCACACAACCTGCAGCAGCATGTAACAGCTGACCAAACTCACTGTACGGTATGAGCCAAACAGAATGACTTGCAAGGCTGTAGCAGTACTGTTGCTCACTGTGAAAGGCATGTGGTGACATTTAATATTCATGCAAGTGGGGACTGCTGGTCCCTGTTGCACTCAGTCTGAAACCACGAGGGCTTTGCTTGACAGCAAAAAACACAACTGAAATGGGTCAAAGCAAAACTCACAAAGGAAAACAACCAATGAAACTTGAGGATGGCTGCTGCTTTTACTGTATCTGAGCCAGACAATGACTAGTGACCTATACTTGATACCAGTGTAAAGTACTGATGATGTCACCAGTGGTTCAGAAAGGTGATTAGAACCAGTTCTTGTCATGCTGGCGCTGCACGACACTTCTCAGCCAAAACTACGAAAAAGGAATCCTCTGCTAACCTGGTTAGCCAGTTACCTATTCCTAACCTTATTCTGCCTTATCTAGTATATATGGAAAGGATATGCAAGCCCATTTACTGTGCTGTGTAAATTTAACTGTAAAGGGAAAGCTAAATGAAAATATATTTGTTATATTCTTAAATAATATGTTAACTGTCAAGCGACCAAGTGGTTTCGCAACTGGACAAGTGTGGCCACGCTCATCATTTTTTTTTCAATGTCTCTATTGGTGTTTACCATACCTATATGTTTCCTCATCTATGACAGATATTCCAACATGCTCTATGGTTTACAAATATGGTTTACAAGATTTCTGGAACTTGAGCTATTTCCATCATCATTTTGGGGCCTTAAGTGTGACTTAAGTGTGACTCCTAGAGCTGTAAGTCATGGGTCACTGTGCTAAATTCCAATACACCGAATAATAATTGGAAAATTACAATAAAATCAAAGTCTATAATGTTTAAAATATACATATATTTACATTCAACAATTATATTAGCCACGCTAATGTGCCAACCCCTGTAAAAAAAAGAATAAATACAATTTTTTTTTAAAGAGAAATAGACTGAACTATGTCATGTTAAAAAACTCAGTGGAAAAAGTGTTGCATTGTAGATAATGATGGACATATAATGAAAAACATCTTCTGACTGTAAAAGTACTGCACCGTCGCTTGAGTTTGACTATAGAGACAACAGCAGTGGTTAAACTACGTGTACCATAGTGTAGTGTACAGATATCACACATTTACAAAGCTCTGCTGCTAAAGTTCAAACTCCCTCTCATTCATATCTTGTAACTACAGTTTACGACCCAGTAGATCCAGTTAATCACAGGAGGAGGAGCTAAAGGTGACAGACTGACTGACTTGGTCTGCAAAACCTATGATGAAATATGTATGTTCAGTGCCAGAATACCACTGCTGCAGAAACAGCCCTGAAGAGCAAAAAAGATGGACAAAAATCTGATCCTTTTTGAAGGTTATGCAGCAGATTAACTGCATCAATAAACAAAATAATCAATAGAAACATTCTTGTTAGAAAGAATCTTAAGAAAATATTCTATTATTTTAAGTCACATATGGCTAGACTGTGGTTTTACATGACTCCACATAAAGCAGCACTTCAAACACTGTCATTCAAAGCGTAAAGACATTTTATAACATTTTCTAACCCAGACTATTCTATAAAAACTCAGAAAAGACTTAAAAACTGAACCACGCTTTGCTTTAACCCCACTGTGGCACTACCACCCGCACAGTTAGCATGGCTTCAAACAGAAATGGGAGTAAACAGTAAACTGACTTAATATTAACAGGAGAGTAAATGATGGATCAAACATGCAGCTTTAGTTACATCTCAGTACGACTGGGAAATATGAGTCACTGCAGAAACGCTTATGAGGATGTTTTCTGTTCTGTAAGGGAAATGGCTACAGAATATAAATAATATGATTCTGGGCTAAAGCACTTCTGTCTTACTGTAATTTGTGTAAGCAGATGCTACACATTACCACGTAGAGTTTTTATTTTTGGTACAGGCTGCATAAAGGCTGCACAAAGTTAAATCAAGAGTCTGTGTCAAATTACTTTACACGGCTACGTGCATGTTCCTGTATTTTAAGTTAGAATAAGTAAAACTTCACCAACATTTGTATTTATTATTGGTTTGAACAGGTTTTGGTGGAAAGCATGGAAACAGTCTGTTCAGACAGAAGAAGATGGATTGCTTTTACCAAGTGCATGCATGGCAGCATGTTAAAATACTCTACTGGAGGCTAAAGTTAGCTGCTAGGTTAGTGATTTCTGAGGCTAAATGCCGAGACGTAATCATGAGCTATATGACAATACAATATAGTATGTTAGCACCAAAAAAGGAAGTGTTTCAGGGCTGTTATTGAACTGTATATCATTCAAGATTTAGCACTGTTCAGAGCCACACGAGTTCAATTATTACAGAAAGTGTATCAATGTGCCTCTGTGGAACTATGGAACTAATCGAGCCTCTGTGTTGCTTGTGTTAATAAGAAATAATGTCTTTAGCAAGGCTACAGAAAGGAACATATATATATATATATATATATATATATATATATATATATATATATATATATATATATATATATATATATATATATATATATACAAAATATAATTCATAATTTTTTTTAATGTAACTTCTGCCTTGAAAATTTTGGATCTTCAACTGTTGTCAAAGAACCAGATGCTTTGTAACTGATCTAAGCTCCAAAAGTGACCTTGTTTATGGGATAAATAGAGACATCCCACCTTCACAATTATGACCTACAGACATATGAAACCAACCTTGAAACAAAAACTTCAGTCATTAGTCAGTGAACTGTTAATTTGGGCAACAGAAAATTGTACAACAATTTAAAAGACATACGACGGTAGAAATTCTCTGCAAGATGTGAAGCCTCACACTTTGCTGCATGCTTGTATGTGTATAGAAACTCACCACCTTCACAATTTTGACCTATAGACTAAATTTAAGTATAGTGAGAATACATGCATGCATGCATTTACCTTGAATTTCTGGTGTTGCATTGATGTTTATTTATGTAGCTCTATTCAGAGATACATAAAGCCAAAAAGACCAAACAGCAGTTAGGGTTAGGGTTAAAACACTGACTCATTGAAAAGTTATCTTGAAGAGGAAAGGGAACAACAGTAGAGTTTGACATTTAGAGGAAGAAATACAAAAAACCCAAAACTCCCCCATCAAAGATAGGCAAAACAACAAACGTGATCTTGACCTTGAATGGAAGTTGGGTGAAGCCTTATTAGGTTATCACTGAATGTAAAGCCCATTTTCAGTTAGTACCTATTCAGGGTTTTCTGTTAGGTCATAGTATCTGGTACCAAGTACTTTTTAGTTCCTACTCTGCCAGGGATCCAAGCGATCCAAGGCATCAACAGACTGCATGCCATGATTGGCTGGTCAGTGGCATCACTTGATGAGTCATCAGTGCATCTCCTTCCCGAAAATCAAAATCACCATTTTTGAAACGCAGCAATGAGGGAAATGGCAACAAAAAAACAACGCAGTGATCCCTGAGTCTGGCAATAAGCCACAGACCAAGAAGAAGGTATAATCGTTACCTCGCCGTCCACCTTTTTTTGTGCCATTCATGCTGCATACTAATTACGTCATGAGACGCTAGGCCGCATTGCTGTAACAACCTCATGCGCATTAGGTGGCCCTCGACTGTAACAGAAAACAAGTCGAGGGGAGTTGTACCGCCTCGTGTTGCGTTGAACAGAGCTGAGTAGCTACCAATGGAAAAGGACTTAAGTTTAATTAATTTCTGACCAATGTTTTAGGAGGAAACACTGGTTACATTTTGCAAACTTGTGGATGGACAGACAACAGACGCATTGCCAGGGACTGAGCTCATAATGTCTATGGCTGGATGAGCTAAAAATGGATCTATGAGAAGCACAAACAGTAGATACAGTGGAATTTTGACTTTTTTGAACACTCAGTTTCACTTCACTATAACAATTTCTTTGAATATTTTAACTTCTTTGTGTCAGAGGCTTTGCTAAAAGACAAACCATAACCCAAATATGAACACGGGTAGCCCATAAAAAAAGCTGTTCCATATCTTTTTGATACTGGCACCTAGTGACAGCAGACAACAACAAAGCTCTTAACAGCATAGACAGACAGTATAAAAGATTAATGTAGCTTTGAAATGAAGCCAGTGTGGAAGTGCCATTCTTTTTCATCACCAGCTTTTGCAGCCACACGCGTGGTTGCAAAAAGACTTTGTCCCTATTGAAGTCAATGCAAAATCAGCCCTTGGGTTTGACCTCTGGAAGCACTTTTCATTTTTAGCCTCAGTTGTAGTAGTTTGCCTAACACACCAAAGATCCACAGTTTAAGGCACAAGAAGTGCCACACAAGAGGCAAACACAGTTTCAAGGGGTCAAAAGGCAGCGTACTCCTAGCGCTACTTCCAAGGCTGGATAAAAAGCCTTAGAAAATACAGGAGGGGAGATGAAAGTATCTACCTACATAACAAGTAAAATATACTGTTTATTTTATAAATTATAACTTTTACAAAAGAAGGAATATTCAGAGTATGCTGTCTAATGACTAATGATTGACGAGCTGTTAGCCAATGAGCATGCAATTTCAATTACAATATCAAAACCTTGACCTCAGACCTCAATGGGTCATGTCACAGTAGCTACGTCCATCTTTTATCCTGTCTGTGGTACTTCCTTTGGACTACCAACACACTATGACATCAGGACCTTAAGGTGGGGTGGAACTCGTGTGGCACGTGTTAAACATTTTAAAAGTAGTACTAAACTAAAACTATCATCTTTTCCAACCCTCTAACCACATAGTTTTGGTGCCTAGCCCTAACCAAAGCACAGGTGAAACTGAAAGGAAACAGTGGCTGAATACAAACCTAAAAATAGTATCTAGAAAGGCCTAAATTCCTGTGACCTTGTCAAAGTCAGACTTAGTTATTCCACTGCTATAGGCTATCAGTGATGAATTCCTGCTTATGAAGTGGTGTCAGGTGTTTGGAAGGATTGACTAATATGATTTTTTCTGCCAGTGGTCAAAAATATCTCCTCTCTCTGTGTACAGTACCAGGATTGTCTGGGTTATATGGAGGCTATCTGCACTGAGACCAACCTTGAAACAAAAATTTCAGTCATTAGTCATTAAATTGTTAATCTGAGCAACAGAAAATTGTCCAACAATTTAAAAGACATGCCAAGGTAGAAATTCTCTGTAAGCCTCATGTGAAGCCTCACAGTTCACTGCATGCTTTATGTGTGTAGATCCTTTCTCTCTGGTTCTGAGTGAATCCTTCAAAACTCACAAACTAGTGAAAGCTATCTGAGCACTTGCATGTGGGGTGCTATCTCGTTCTGATTAAAGAGATCTGATAGCCCCGCAGCCTTCCCTTAGCATATACCTTGAATAGCCAAAACATCCCATACTGCAGACATTTTGGATAAACTGTTCAACAGTTTATGTTTATGTAATGTATATTTCATGAAACTTACCCATGGATTGCCGCGTCAGCTGTGTAGCTCCTTCGTCTGTGTCTGTGTCATCAGTGTGGTTTGAGCCTTGCAGAGCTCCACTTCAGCCCAGTTCACTTCCTGGCCTGCCTTTTTTAAAGCTGCTGTACAAAGTGTCATAACACCCTCCCTTAAACCACAAGATGCAGCGCTCATTCAACACAGACAAGCAGACATACAAGGCCAGCATTAAAAAAAACAACCAGGGCGGGTATACTTACCAGCAGAAACTACTGAACCCTGCTCCTTTCCACGATTATGGTGTGACCATGATTAACTCTTCTTTGGACTTAAAGGTTTGAGTTGTTTGAATCTTTACAAACAGCTAACTACGTCCTTACACTAGTGTAGACATACTCGTGTATCAACTTTCATTGGTTGTATGACTGCTGCATGAACTACACAACTAACTTCCCCTTTACAGCGCAGATGGACCACTCCTTCCTCTGGTCACTAATTATGTCACAAACAAACACCAACCTGCAGCCTGCTGCTGTGCATATAGTTTTCAGTGTGCTAACTAAAAAAATAAATTTGGAGTTTTCAGGAGCCTAAAATCCACAGTGTTTATCGTATCTTAGGATCATGTTAGGATCATGTTGAAGCTGTGTAATTATTCTTACTGGGCTATTATAAATCTGCTACACAGCCTCTGGACAACATGTAAAAAAGATGATTCATAGTCCAATGTGACATCATTCAGTAGTGTGTGGCCTTTTGAAGTCAATTGATCATTATGCCATGCTATTTTGTTTTTTTTAGCACCAAAAGTGACTATATTTGGACAGCAGATTGGAGAGGAAACTAACTAGCTTAGTTAGCATGTATAGGATCTATAGACTGTTTATGTCCAGCACACTGATAAAGAAAACTACTAATTAGTGCTAAGCAACATCCATCCATCCATCCATCCATTCGCTTCAGCTTATCCTTTTCAGGGTCGTGGGGGCTAAGCAACATATAAACGAATAAAATATCCCACTTTCGGTCACCACACATGAATCACAGACCTTTTGGACAGGTTGTTAGTATAAGATATCATGACCAGCTAAAGGGGCACTGACAAGAAAGAAGACATATTTTCCTTCTGACGTACACCTGCTACTTTCATCCACTGCTGTCCTTACTCTGCTCTGAACAAGAGAAGAGGTCACAGACACACTGCAGGAGGACACTCCCATTATTTTGTAAGCCTTTTCAGTCTTTAGATTAATTTGCTCAAACTGCTAAATGAGAACAACTATGACCAGCTGGGCTACTGATGTTCCCTGCAAACATGACTCTCACTACAGTATTATTATAGGCAAAGCAAGGCAGGCTTATTCATATAGCACATTACAGGTAAAATCTAAAATCAAAAAGATAAGAGTAAAAGAAGAAAACCTGCCAGAAATAATACCAGAAACAACAACAATAAACCAGTGCTTAAATACAATCATTAAAAAAGCTGTTTTGGCTTCTTTTATAAATAGGTAGTGTTGGAGATGATCTGACCTCGGTGGGTTGTTGGTTCCATCTATGGGTAGCACAGCGGCTAAATGCCTTTTCACCCTGTTTAGTTTCAGGTCTGTGCACTGCTACAGTGGATGACCAGATCTTGCAGACTTTAGAGACATACTGGGCTTGTATCTATTCAACATCACAGATATTTCACCCATTCATACAAATATTTTATAGTCAGACGTTTATTGATTAATAAACAATCAAAAATACTTTAAATCCAAATCTATATTTCACTATATTTATATTTCAATCTTAAACAGGGAGCTGAGAATTGGAGTGATTTGCTCTCTCTTCCTGGTTCCTGTTAAAATTCTAATCACTGTAGACTTCACCACTATTTCCTCCTCTGGCACACAAACTGAAATCAGCTGGTTGTAGCACAAGTATAAATATAAAAGACAAGCAGAATAATAATTCCAAGGAATTCAATTACTGGGATTAGGTTCTTGTAGAGATTCAAATCCCTGAACCAAAGTCTTCGTATAGAACATATTATCCCCATGAACTGAAACTTGAAAATTGAAGTTTTTGTGTGTGTGTGTGTTTTTTAAAGGATTGAAACATTTTGTTCAGCTATATGTGAAACTATGCACTCATAAAGTAATACGTGTGTGCGATATATCTAAGCTGGACCACTGGAAACAATTATTGAATGAGCAGTTCTATATATGAGTGTGCTTGTTTGGTCCTGTGACGCATTAAATTTTGTCAACAGTGATTAATGGGCCTGTCATTTGTTCCGTGTTTAGAGACATTAAAGTTGTCTTTATGTCACTTTACTAAGGCTAAGCCTGTTTGAAGCAGATGGTGTGACTTTATCACTTACAGCACAGTGACAAAGTGATTCATTTTAAAGCTTTCCTTTTTGATAAAGCATATTAAGTCTGGGTCAGCTTCCCTTAGTTATGATGCACTGAGAGTCCACTCCCTCTGCTTGCAAACCACCGTGCCTTTAATTATTAGTTATTAGTAAATCTTCTGCAGCCCATCCAAAACTTTAATCAGCTGTAATCATCACATGAGCCTAAAATGAAATATTTCTGCTTTTGTGTTTTCATAGATTCATTTTGATCTTGTTCAGGTCGGTTCTCGTTAACAACTTTATGTCTGTTTGCTGAGAGAGTTACTTCCTTGGAAATTATGATAAAGGACAGGTTCAGGATTAAAAAGGGTGAGAAAATAACATCATCTTAAAACTTCAAATTAAATTGCATTATTTTATTATTATTATTATTATTTTTACATTTTTCCTTATATATGATTACATGGCCCAACCCTGAGCCTAAACCCACACTTCTGAAATACCCAGAATCCCCTGCCCACACTTTTAGAATCACCAGTTTTAATCTGATCTCCCACTCTTTCTAGTTCTGTGGCTGGTGGTGACCTCCAGTCATGGGTGTGGTTATTGTGTTGGGAGTTCAGGCACCTTTGATGGTGATATGATCTGTGTGGTAACGTTTTATCAGTGTAATGCTTTGCTCTGTTCATAAATATTACACGACCCAGCAACAGCTGGCTGACCCCGTGCAGCTGTGCTATGACTCTTCTCTTTCCTTCCTCTCTGTGACACAGTTTTGGTGAATGTTTAAATGTTAGAACTCCATGGCAACCAGCGGTGTATTATAATGTAACTAAAACTTTGATCTGCTTACTCCAGGCAAACATATTTTTCATACATAAGTTTATTATTTTATTCTATTTATTTGTTTAAATTCAAACTGCAGTAACAATGATTGTATCATAAGTGTTGGCATGGACATTTCCCATTTCTCCTGTGATCTCTTTAACTATCTGTATAAAATGTAACTTAATATAAAGACAGGTAGCCTAGTTAATGTACCAGAAATTCCTATAATTACATAAACTGCCCTTTCACATCGAAAGACCTGTCAGTGAGTCAAATCACTGCTTTGTGGGGCTTCAGAGCTCACAATGGAAAATTTACCCGCAAAATGTAGCTTTGTTTCATAGCTATTTAACAGGCCAGTCTATTCAGATTATTAAAAATGAATACTCTCTAACCGTGTTTCCCAAAAGTTCCCACAAACAATTTTAAAATAATAAGCTATGATGTTTGCATTGCACCATGATTCTGCTGGACTTCTGGATATGATGACTGTTGCTTTAAATGTTCATTTGACAGGAAGGGCATATTTGGCTCGTCTTCTTTGGTGCACAGGGGGTAATCAGACTGAAAACAGAACAAGAGCTCCACCACAGTTCATCTTCCTGCAGCATTTGCAGAGCCTGGTGCTGATTTGAAAATAATGGGGGGTGTTTTGGCTAAAGAAAATGACTATCTGCTCTAATACCAAGCTGCAGAAACCAAGCACACAACATGTACTATTATAAACAGGTTGAAACTAAATATGTCCTTTTTTAAAGGTGACCCAAGGAAAAACTATTTAGGCTAATCCCCTTCTGGCATTTTGCACATGGTTGTGCACACAAATGAAAAGATAGTGAAGCTAAAAGGGAGATTTATGTTTGGATCTGTAAATCAGACAAGTGATTTTGGTGAGTTAAAAACCTTTTCTTGCTGCATGGTTTAACAGAAAAGTATCCACGCCCATACAGTAGTGCAACCGCAGGTGCAGTTTCAAAAATGTTTGAGCAATTAAAAGATCCCAAACTAAGGGCACAGTGTATCCCAAATATCTATTCTTAAACATCTCAAAATCTTAGTAGTTTGACGACTTTTGTTCTTGTGCCGATAACAGATTGGTTTCTGTTTTTTGCCTTTGTGGGACAATATCAAGCCTCAACTCTTTAGCTCCTCCACTTCAAAAACAGGGTCTCAGAGCAGATGCACTGCATGAATTTACAACCACTTGAAAGATCCTACCACTCTGCAATGATATCTGCCAGTATGAACCTTACAGGGTGAGTACCCACAAAACTCTCACTTTTATTTTGTTTCCCCTGTCACTGGGGGAAAGCTCAGACTGATGTGGTGGTGCCTTGATGGGAAAGTCAGATAGCGTGCCTACTTTTGCCTCTCTGGGAAATTCCAAATATGCAGACGTTATCTATTGCGGTGCTGTGTTGTCAGTTAGAGTCCCCCGTGTTAAACACAAAGGCAACTGTTAAACAACTGTGAAAACATCTGATCTTTGATATGAATTAATAGAACTGAATCAAAATTACTAACAGATAACACTTTTTATATTATGGTTGTTAGAATGAGAACAACAGAGGCACAGCCAATTACACATTAGTCTTGAAGTTCAACAGTTTATTAAATCATTAAAAGACTTTTATTCAAATTAAAACAACAATTGTGCATTCTTAATAATAATCTATTTTTTATTACTTTCAGCATCTATTGGGTTTCATTGGTGGCCGTTGAACCTTGTCAAGCCTCCTTTCCACAATCTGCAAGTGGTGGGAAAAATGTTTTGGGGATTTTGACTTATAACATTCAAGTGTAATATTGTTAAGTGCCTGTGTAGTAAACTAGCACATATAATTTTTTTTACCCTGCCAAGTTCATACTTAATTAAACTGAAAAAGCAGTAAAAAATGGTGATGGGGGATTGGTGGTGGTGGTAGATGTTTAAATGTTAAAAGTGAGCCATTGTAGTCCATTGGTAGGTGGTTGCTAGGCATGTATAATTCCAGTTTTGCAAATATAAAGGTGAGGTGTTATGAGATGTAACTGTCATGAAATTGAAATAATACAATGCTTTTAAAGGGTGTTTGTTTAGATGCAAAACGCTAAAAATATGTCACACCAATAAGCTGAACTCAGATCTGCTCAATATTAAAATAATTAGCATTTATAAGCTAATTACCTTTCACAGCAGTCCCAATTTTTTTAATGTGGCCGCTTGGTTAAATGCTTAACCCTTTCTACACTATCGGGGTTACCTGAGTGTCAAGTTTGGTTGCTTAGCTTTTGATGATGTAGAAGTCACAGATCATCCAAAGGTGTAACCTTTGGCAGACAAAGAAAGAAAGAAAGAAAAAACAAAACACACAGGTTTTGTATATTATACTAAATAAACTGAAATTGCAGGCAATCATCAGTGATGTGCGTATTGTCCAAAGCCCTGAAGTATCACTTCAAAAAACTAAAGTCTAAACTTATCAGTGACTTCAAGGCATTCTTTATGTGAGCAGCAAAGAGGAAGGGGCTCAAATGTAGCATTCGAGTTTCAAAGTTGGAATCAGAAGAGAGACTGTGTAGAGCATAGGTGCCCAACCAATGGGCAGAGGACTGGACTTCCTTCATTCCATACTGAGCTGCATACAAAGAATACATGTCATGTGAAAAAGTATTTTATTTTTCAAAAAATGCCACTTCTGCCCACACCTCACTTCTGCAGTTTTTCCCCATGCATCAGTAAGTCTGTAAGCGAACCCATGCAAAAATGACCCCAAAACAAATGTCACCGGAGAACTCCTTTAAAAAGAGAGAAAAAGCCAAAGATGAGACACCAGAAGGGTCTCAAAGAGCCAACAAAAAGAAAATTGCATTTAAAAGAAATCACTTCATTCCACTCAGTCATTAGTTGTCATCTGTTTACTGAAACGACTTTATATAGTGCCAAATCACAAGAACAGTTACCTCAAGGTATTTTATATTGTAGGAAAACCCATATATACCTAAAATTACCTCCTCAGCATGTCTTGAAGTTCTCCAGAGGCCTGGTAATGAACTAATCATTTGATTCAGGTGTGTTGACCCAGGGTGTTATCTAAAACCTGCAGGACACTGGCCCTCGAGGCCTGGAGATCGACACCCCTGTGCTACATGATTGCTAGCGACACAGCTATGTTAGTATAACATAAACACAGTGAAGCTGGAGGGTGAGGGCTAACTTTTTTCCACGTTAAAAGTTAACGCAAGGGTTCCTGATGCTGTAAACGGACCAAACTTCAGTCAGGGGAACAACTGAGATAATCCATCCACAATACGAGGTTAGTCATTAATATACGGCAACAACACAGGAATGGAACAGCTGCGAGAGAATTCAACATTAATGAATCAATGGTACGGAAGTAGAGGAAGCAAGAAGAATGAGTTGAGCAAAGTCCGATCTGATTTTGTTTCGCTTAATGTGCCTTATAATCCTTATGTATGAAAACAGACCCGTTCATCGACAGTGCGCCTTATAATCCGGTGCGCCTTATGGTCTGAAAAATATGGTAACAGTCTCCACTGATCTGAACTGAAAATCAAAATGGAAATGTGACAGAAGTTGCTTAATTCTGAATCTGCAGTTTTGGAACAGTTCCCTCTGGAGCTTTCCCCCCACACATATTCTTGAAGAATCTGAAGCCTGATCTGAGACAAGTGAGTAAAGTGACAATAATGTACAGTCCAATTTGAAATATAGCCCACACTGTACAATACAAAAATATGTAGGAAAGTCAGTGTGAGCAGAGCTTTAATCCATGAGTTTTTTCATTCCTCACATTATCTCTTGGTATAAATGTGTAGTTTCCTTCATTTTGCATTACGTAATAGAATAATAGTTTTTACAGAAGACAGGAAAATGAATGATGATAAAGCCCTATTGAACTGCTTCAGCTGCAGGGTTCTGGTATTGCCAAGGCTTACACAATGAACACTTGTGAGAACACTTGAGCCATGTCTAAACTCAGTTCCTTCAATTGTTCGACCATGTATTTAATGGTTGCTCATAAAATTTTCAATCAGTCGACCACCATTGTAAATAAGGGCAGTTTGCACCACCACTTCCTGTTGGGGGAGTTGTGGAGGCACTGCAGCTAGCATAGTGATGAAAAACAAAATGCAAATATATTGACACTTGTAAATACTCCTTAAAAACTCTGTGTGGGAGTTACCGTGCAATGAGTGATTTGCATGTTGCAGTTTTTTTTCTGAAGAAAGGACCAGAAGGGGAGACAGATTTAAGACAAACGTAGGTGTATGTGCAAACATGTGGCAGGTATGCAGAGAGGTGGGCGGTGTGTGGAGACAGTGCAGGTGGGAGGAAGGATGTGTACAGAAACTGTTTCTCATTGTTTAACAAATGATGGGAACACAGCTATTCTACAGACCGTCTTCTTTTGTTTTGTCTGCAGGAGGATATGAAACATTTATTTGTATTGCTTTGTACGAAGTTTTATTCATGTTTGGAGATTCTCAACCTCAAAATTCTGTAAATAACCATTCAAAATGTCAACAGTGCTTTCAGTACTGTACAGTAGTGAAGAAGCGCACTCTTTACAGCAAACAATGTGCTCACATCTTAGACTCTAGAAGCATCTACATAGAGCGCATAGAAGTTAGTCACAGCATGGCCGATTATTATATGTTAACATAAATCCACTTTTCCCTGTCATCCAAAGTTACAGGATACAGGGTGTGTACAGTACAGGGTGTTTTTGTTTTGTCTTTCAATCATTTAGCCAGCTCATCTTTATATTTAACTGATCTAGTTAGCTCACTGCTAGTATGGCTCAGCCTCATAACCTCTCTTTTTCATGAAATCCCATTAAAGTATGTTCCTTGTACAAGTGTATACAAGTTTACCAGTGTCTCTCAGTATGCAAGGACCTATACAGTTGTGGTCAAAAGTTTTCATCTGGTCCCCATGGGCATGAATTGAGTGTCAGTCAGAATTTATTTGTGATTTTTTTCTTATCCACACAGAGTAAAACGTATAGATACTGTATCTGAAAAAAGAAAAGAAATAAAATAAAATAAAATATATATATATATATATGTTGCGTTAATGCGTTAGTGCCGTGCAGCCCCACGCATGGAGCGATCCACACTCAGTAACAGAGATTTGCTGCGTTAATGCGGTTACGGCGTTAATGTCATTTAATGAGATTAACGCTGACGGCACACACACACATATATATTTTAATCTTTTAGTAAGTGATGCTGAACTTTCTACTTTAAACTTGATAAGGCCAAGGCTTATTTTCTTCTATCTCATAAGTGACCATGGTGGACTACAACTGGTAGTTTCCCTTTGCCAGTATAAATGAGATTTGTTTGACAGCATTCACTGGGATGACCAGTATTTACAGCAGGGGTGTCAAACTCAATTGCACAGGGGGCCAAAACTCAAGGCACACTTTAGGTCACGGGCCAAACAAGATAAAGATTTATTGAACACACTAAAACAATGTTTTTTAAACATAAATATGAATAAAAACAGACAGGAATATTATTCCAGATTAAATAAACTTAAAAAAATAAACTTTAACTTTAAATATTTTGCTCTTCATAAAAATATATCCTGTCAAAATTATGTAAGTTAGAAATATGAACATGCTGCCAAAAACCCCAGAAAAAATAAATGAAAGCAAACACAAGGTTGGAGCCACATGTAGACGGAGCTGGGCATTGCTTCAGGAATGGAACTAATAAACTCTTCGGGCCATTCAGTGTCGTACTTTCCCTTGAGTGTATCATTACACTGCAGTTCCATCTGAATCTGCACAGGTGCAGTTCAGCAAAGTGCGCTGACTTGGTTCAACATTACTTGGCAACAGGGAAAGTGAGGCAAGTTGCACTGGTGCATTTGTGACAGCTTCACTTGAAATGCCTTCACCGCATCATACATGCCATGTCCATGAACTGACAGATTTCCTTGATGAGCTCAAAAACTCTATTGAGAACTTTTCCCCAACTCAGCCAGCGGACCTCTGTATGATGAGGAATGTCGGCAAACTCTGAATCTATTTCCCACATAAAAGACTGGAATTGACGGTGATTTAAACTTTTAGCTCAGATAAAATTCATGGTCTGCGTTACAGTGATCATTACATGCTCCATTTTTAGGACTTTACCACACCTCCTTTCCTGGTGTATGATGCAGTGATATGCTGTTAACTCACCGGTACAGTTCTCCTCCTGCATCTTTACTCGCATCCTGCTGACTAGTCCGCTTTTTTCACCGCACAACACCGGCGCTCCATCTGTTGTAAGTCCAACAAGTTTGTCCCAGGGCAGTTTCACGTCGGTTACACTTGTCGGTAAATGTCTTTTCCAGTTGTTGTCCCATGCATCGATTTAATGTTCAGTATTTCCACTTCACGGATGAAGATGGCCAGCTGTGCAATGTCCACAGCATGAGAGTATGCAATAAAGTTTTTGCTTCTTTCACACAACTGTGTTCTTAGATCAGTGGCCATCTCACAAACCCGATCAGCAATCGTATTTCTCCTCAGGCTCACATTTGCCAAAATCTGCGTTTTGTCTGGGCACAAGACGTCGCACAGCTTCATCATGCAGCTCTTCAGAGTGGTACCGGGCTGATTTGGCTCCTCTGCTACAATAAAACTTGCTTTCACAACAGCTTCACTTTGTGATTTTTGCTCTGGTGAAAAACTTCTGTTTAAATGTCAGATTCTTCTTTAGCTCTTCTACTTTCTGTAGTTTCTGCTCTGCATTTAGTTTTTTCAGCTTATCCTGACGCTTTGTCTCGTGGTGCCGTCTTAAATTAAATTCCTTAATTACAGCCACATTAGCTCCACTAATAAGACACACGGGTTTACCAGCATTGTCTGTAAACATGTATTCAGTCACCCACTGGCGCTGAAAGGCTCTGCTTTCAGAATCAACTTTTCTCTCCACCATTGTGAGCAGCTAGCTTGGCAATAACAGAAGTTTGACTTGATTGACTCGGGAATGTTCCCAGTTAGCCTAGCGTTCAGCAAGGAGGCTGCAGCGCTGCATTATGGGATCTGTAGTTTGTATATTATTATCGCCTCATATCGCTGGGCCATGCATAACAATAATAATACATCTATATAAAATGATCTCGGGGCCGGATATAAATGTACGCCGAGCCGGATGTGGCTTTACCCCAATGGTCTAAGGAAATCAGTGAAGATCTAAGAATAAGAATTTTAAGCTCAAGCCTGAATTAAACTAGAAACTGCTAGAACACTAGGCAAGGCAAGGCAAGGCAAGTTTATTTGTATAGCACAATTCAACAACAAGGTGATTCAAAGTGCTTTACAGAGACATTAGAAACAAAAACAAATAAAAAGCATGATTTAAAATTGATTAAAACAAGCAACCAAACTAACTAATAAACAAACAAACAAACAAAACAGTATATAAAATCAAAACAGATAAAATCAGAACAGTAGATAAAATCTGTAGTTAAAATGTAAGTTTTGAGTGTGGATTTGGTGCTTTATTCAAATGCAGCTGAGAACAGGTGAGTCTTCAACCTGGATTTAAATAAACTGAGTGTTTCAGCTGATCGGAGGCTTTCTGGGAGTTTGTTCCAGATATAAGGAGCATAAAAGCTGAATGCGGCTTCTCCGTGTCTGGTTCTGACTCTGGGAACTGATAAAAGACCGGATCCAGATGACCTGAGGGATCTGGAAGGTTCATACTGGGTCACTAGAGTCACTGTCCACAGTGAAGTGACTTTTAAATCTCCATGGACTGAGAGATAGAAGAAAGAAAGAAGCCCCTTCTCCAAAAATCAACCCCTTCAAGCTCGACTGAAATTTGCTGCTGCCCACATGGGTAAGCCAAATACTTTCTGTAGAACTTTTATGGTCAGAGGAGACCCAACATTGTGGCAACTGCCAAGCATGGTGAAGGAGGAGGACTATCTCAAAATCCTTCAACTTTGCCACACATCAGCAGCTAGATGGTTGAAACTTGGACACAGTTGGGTGTTCCAACAGGATAATGATCCCAAACACACATCAAAACTGGTTTTGGGTAAAACAGGCTAACATTAAGCTTCTGGATAGGCTTTTCCATTCCCCCCACCTGAATCCTATTAAACATTTCTGGACTATGCTTAAAAACGATGCCCATGGCAGGAAACTATTTACGAACGTCACCAATTCTGCCCAGAGGAACGGTCAAATGTCTACCCAGAATTATTTATAGAAGCTTGTTGATGACTACCAAAAGTGCTTGGTCGAGATACAACTTGCACGTACATTTAACCAAATATTAGTGGCAGTGAATGCATCTATTTAAAAGTGTTGGTATATTTTTTACCGTGCATGGTTTAAAGAAAATCCGAAATAAATACAAACTAGAAAAATAACAGTTCAAAGAAACAATTGAAACCCCTAATTTCATGCCATTATTGAAGTGTGCACATTTGTTGTTGCACTAAAAGTGAAAATTAGTGAAAATTAGTTAAAATTTGTGAAAATTAACTAATCACATGCAACAGTTGCAACTTAGAGAATTTGACAGTAACAATGGAAAAAATAACACGATCAATTTTCACACAGCTTTAAGTAATGACGTATATTTTAGTTTCATATTTGGTTTTCAAATATTTTAAGTTATATTTAGTGCTGACTTGGATGTTTTAAGGTTGTTTGAGTGGGTGGGGGGAGACTGGTTCACATATATACGTATTTGTGGTTGTATTTCTCTTTCCATATTTACAAAAGGTTGTATGACACCCAAAATAGCCACAGACTGAAAGCTTCCTGTGTTTGCAGAACTTATGCAAAAGTGAGTGCTGTTGCACTTTATGACCACCGAGATCTTTATCTTTCTGTCCATCTGTCCTCTGTTTTTAGAAAATGTGCAGTGCATTCAAATGCATCTCGCAGAAATATTTAACATTAGATATAAAACAATACTACAGTTAGGTATAAAATGTTTACAGTGATGCTAAATTTGAGGGTATATGAAATGAATAAATAACTAACATAATCATCCTGCTGACATTATTTTCAGTCAAATAGTATTAGTAACTAAGAGTGCAGAACAATCTCTTAATTTAAGCTGGTTTACAGTAAACTAAACCTGCCATTCTGATTGACTGGCCATTTCTCCAACCATCCCATGAAGAAAATTTAGTGCGTAAGCAAAGCACAAGCTTGAACAGAATTACTGAAGACTTTAAGGATCTTTTTAACATTTGGTAATTCAGAGCCTGAAACTAGTTCAGATACGATCAGCAGCCACAGCTGGTAACAGCAGGTGGTTTTTGTTTCACTCCGTCTTTCTAAATATTCTTAACTTGCTGCCTTACAGTGCAATGCTAACTTCTGGATTTGCCTAATAAAAACATGCTGTCTAGATGTGTGACTAGACAATTAAACATTACTTCTCTTGTGGCAACACTCGGTTACATTATTTGTATTTTATTAATGTAAAACACAGGTGAATTGTTCTTTCTGAGATGTTATGATGCCACCCACCACTCACCTCTTCCTCTGGAACCGGAAGGTGTTTAAAATCAGACAGATGTGGTTCTGCAGCACTTTGATATAGAAAATGACGGGTTGCATGTAGGCTGTATCAAAGTATACTGACATTTAATCACTTAACCAGAGCGATGTTTTACCCCACGCTCGGCACAAGTATGTAGCCTTAAGTAAAGAGTAAAGAGCGACACATTTCAGCAACACTGTAAACACTGGGCTGAATCCTGACCCTTTTTCCCCTGAGTGTTTTCTTAATTTGAAAGTAGCCATTTTTTTCCTCCTATTTAACTGATTATAATGGATTGCATTTATATAGCGCTTTTCAAGACCCTCAAAGCGCTTTACAATTCCACTATTCATTCACTCTCACATTCACACACTGGTGGAGGCAGCTACAGTTGTTGCCACAGCTGCCCTGGGGCAGACTGACAGAAGCGAGGCTGCCATATTGCGCCATCGGCCCCTCTGGCCAACACCAGTAGGCAGTAGGTGAAGTGTCTTGCCAAGGACACAACAACCAAGACCGTCCAAGCCGGGGCTCGAACCGGCAACCTTCCGATTACAAGGCGAACTGCCAACTCTTGAGCCACGATCGCCCCATGAGTTAGTGTATTAGTTATCAAGGGCATCCTTAATTAAGATCACATGAAGCATGTCATGGATAATGATGTACCTGGGGCATATAGAAGTGTAATATTGCACTAAAATCATCAAAGAACTCCAAAGCACTATTTTAAAATACAATTTATAATGCCTTTATTGTCATGGCACAGTTGTGTTTAACCTAGAAAGTTCTAATCAGGGAGGTAAGAGATTACATGAACACTGGAACTCTTCATGGTGAAGTTAACTACACCATTGCTGCTTACATAGGAATTAAGAAGGCAATAATCAGCAAGTCTGATCACGTCTATAAAAATAGAAGTTTTGGTCATTCATAGGTCTGGAGCATTAATTAATGTGTGTTAACACAATGCCAGAATCTACACAGGAGTGGAAATCCCAGCAAATTCACCCCAAGGTCCGACCATGCAATGCTCAGTGTAACTAAAAAAAACAATCAAGGGGTACATGTCTGATTCTACAGAACTCATTTAGCATGTAAAACGTTAAAGTTCATGGCAGTACAGTTTGAGAAAGCCTGAACTAAGCATGTCTTGATTGAAAGGGTTGGCAGGAAAAGGCCTCTCTCTAAAAAGAACATTGCAGCACAATATAAGTTTTCAAAGTTGCATCTGAACAAACTTCAAAGACCTGTAGAAATGTGTTCTTTGGAAAGACAACGTGGAGATGTTTGTGTCATAACCAGTGCAGGGGCTAATTTGCTTAGAACACTAAAACAAGACTATAACACATGCACAGTGCTTAGTTTAACAAGGTTTACTGTTGCACAGACTAATGAATGTACAAAAATAATATCACAGTGCAAAGGTTAACAGGTGGAAATGGGTCAATGGTCAGTGAAAGGATTTGGCAGTCTTTTCCCATCCAAGGTGGCTGAGAGCGTTAGGCAGCTAAGCACTGCAGATCTCCTCAGGAAAGCTGCTCGTTTTAGTATTGCCCTTTAGAGAGTGGTAAGTGGGACTTTTGCGTTTGTCATAATGTGGCATAGTAGGGTGGACCTTGACGACTGTTCCCCTCTTTATTTACAGGATTGTGCCATACTGCTGCTGTCTTGTGCTGTTTTGTTTTGTTGTGTCTTGTTGTGGCCTGTTGTAATCTTTCAAACGTTTATGGACTGGCCTTGACTGACTCCTGGTTTTATGGTTTTTTACTCGGAATTGTTTTATATATTTTAATCGTGCGTTTATCAAGAACTGTAACTTATGGTGTATTTGTTTTATGTATATCTCTTTTACTAATTTGTTTAAAGTTTTATGTTTTGTTGTTTTGTTGCTTTAGTGGAGGTGCGGCCGCTTGTTGTGGGGCTAGGCACGTGAGGTGGAATCCCCTCCCCGATGCATGAGAGTGTAAACACCGGGCATGGGTAGATTGCACCATTTAAATTTCAGTGTGAGTGACAGTGAGGTTTGCAGTGGAACTACACGGGTGAATAATTGGTGGCACCCTTGGGCTCTCCTCTCTGTAGGCTGCCTCCTCAAGTGGCCGGTCTCCACCATTTTGTTTAGTTATTTCAGCGAGCTGTTATTGTTCTAGTGTAGCACCGTGGCAGCGAGCCTTGACGTTTTAATCATTGATTGTTAATAAAGTGTTTTAATTAACGGTCTTGCTGTCTCAGCCCTGCTACCTTAAGAACTGATTTTACAGTTCTATGCTTTCAGTAGTAGTTCTTAATACATTTTGATTTGTAAAACTGATCTGCCTCACCTCTGCTGTTAATAACGAGCTTGTGGGCTTTGGTAGCCAGTGTAACATCTACATTGGCTATAAAAATCTCTCCTGGGGTGTACCTCTCCCCCAGGTGGCGTTGTCAACATCCCTTAGTCACCGTCCCTGGTTATCCTTCATTTACGCCACCACACTAACTACATTCATACACATTCACACTCTTGAGATGCAGCCTGGAGGAGCCAGGGATCGAACCACTAACCTTTCGATCCGTAGGTGACCTTCTCTACCTCCTGAGCTACAGCCACTCACTGGCAAAGATGAGTAAACCATCGCTAGGATTTAGATAAAGTGTACACTCACAAACCTGTCAAACCTGCATTTGAAACGTTGGCTACCATAGCAGTATAGTGTTGCAACACGGCATTTGGGTCTTCTAACTAAAATAGGAACATAAATAGTGCCATCATTGCCAGACCTGGCCCACATCTGGTTGACATACACCTCGCCATGACACCAGTCAGTCAGAAGTGCCAGCTTGATGCGGGATCCAGGGAAGACCTGTTTTTTATGGGCCTGGGCCACATAAACCAAACCATAATGGCATGCCATCACATAGACAGTGCCATCTATGCCAGATCTGGCCCATATGTGGATGACATACATCTTATCATGCCAGAAGTCAGCCAGCAGTCTAACTGCCAAATACCACAAATTCTGTACATCAATAAATCATGTTCTATTCCTTCTAATGATCTCTCCTTATTGAAATGCACAGTGCCACATTTGGAGAAAACTAAACACATTAGCTGTCAGCACGGTGGTGGATGAATGATAATTCAGGCTTGTTTCAGAACCATAGGATGTGGAGACCTTACAGTCATTGAGTCAACCATGATCTGTGTATGCCAACGTATTCTAGAGTCAAATGTGAGGATGCCTGTCTGTCTGTCACGCAACAGCCATCCTGTTGCATAACTGAAACTGGGTCATAGAACAGGGCAATGATCACAAGCTTATTTAATATTACCTGTGTCTACAGGTGCAGGTGTTTACTGTTGAGTTTGTTCCTGTCTTAGATATTGTCATTTGAAAGGCATGTGAGTCAAAAACATTTCCCAACTTTGACCAACTGTTCAATTTGGTTAATAGGCTTTCTGTGTCCTTCAAATGCTTGAATTTGAAAGAGACATTTTAGTAGGCAGAGGCACAGGACATGTAAAATATTATATTTGGTCAAATGTGAAAGAAATCTTTTGAGTCATTTCTGCCAATAATAATTTCAATAATTCGTTTTTTTTAAAGGAACATCGGGCTCACATGAGTCACTCACCCTGTTTCTGTTGGTGTTTTGCGTGAGTCCCTTTTTCCCCAGCCCAGGTCTGCCGCAATGAGGGCGATGGCCAAGAAACCAAGAAAGCCACAGTGGCCACTTTAATGGAAAATATGCTAAGCTGGAAAGCCTGCAATTATTTTTAATATGCTTTCTGTGGTGCATATGTGTTACCATAATTTCCTTCTTACCAATATTATCTGAGTTCATGCAAAAGTCACAGTATATCAGAACTAAGTCAGACAAAGACCCATAAGGGGCTTTCAGTTATACTGTGTATATGAACATAACTTGTATTTGTCTTGTGGTAACTGATAAGCAGCTCTGTGGTTTTATGGTTATCTGCATTTCTGTGAAGTATCGGCACACCCCCTTTTTAAAAAACACACACACACAAAAAAAACAAACAGTCCATTTAGCTTCTCTTGTTACTTTTCTCACTTGTGATGTGATTGTAGCCACCTATCACTGTCATACATGTTGCAGCATAACAATAGTGACCCAGTAACTGCAAAGCTCCTCATCTTCTGGCTGCATTTTCATATTTCATCAGTGTGCTGTAAAACCTAAATCCTTCCACGTGTGGCTCTAAACTATATGAAATATGTAATGAAAATGTCAGATTGGTTCTTCATTTTTACACTTTTTCAGCTCATGTTCCAAAGTGCCTCACAGGTGAAATGAGATAAGAAGCATAAGTCAAGCACAGCATCTAATAATAACAAACATGCCGATGTAGTAAAGATGTAGTAACCCACATATAAAGATATCAGTGAGTCAGAGCAGTGGTAGGATGTTTGTGTGTATGTTTTTTAATGTGTGAGAGTGTTAAGGGGATGTTTCCCCCGTAGTGACAGTAACATGCATCCTTCCCACGTGTCACATCACTGCTCCTCCTCCTCCCACGCTTCTCGCAGAGAGGAACACACAGCTCTATTATTATCCCTGACAGGAAGCATGCTGAACCACACCAGCGAACTGAGCCGACTCAGTCTTTTAGTCTCTCTGTCTGTGACTCATCGCTTCCTTTCTGTTGTTTGGCTGATACTTTCTTCTTTCAGCTCGCGCTCTCTCTCTGCGTCTTTCTGCTGCTTTCGGCCTCAGTAACTTTCAGTTGTCTTGAATGATTCTGCCCCCCCCCCCGCTTTGTCACGGTATCGTGCATCCTGTCTTTTGATTGCTTTGCAGCTTTTCGGGCTATGGTACCTGACATTAAAAAAAACATTTCTCCTGAATTCCTCCTACATCTTGTGGCCATGCAGATAATTATGGTTTCTGTTTGTTAAGCTCTAAACATAGCTGTGTCTGATTGTGCATTCATGCGGTGTCACAAAAATCCAAATGCCATCTCAATTTGAAAAAACTAGAAAAGTTGAAGAATACAGTGAACCATTTACCATTTTACCATTTATTTAGGTTTGTTTACATATTAATACATTTACAGTCTATTTGATCTTCAGCAAACCAGACGTGCTCATGTGAAACACAGATTACAATCAGCCCATCAATCAATTATAGATAATCCTGATCTCAACTTGTTGTTTGTACAAACCACATCTGTCCACAAAATCTAATTCTTCTAATCCAACCTCTCCACTACCATGTCAGGGACAAGATCGTAGACCTACACAAGGGTGGAATGGACTACAAGACCATCAGCAAAAGTTTGGTGAAAAGGTAACAACTGTTGCCGAGACCACTTGGAAATGGAAGAAATATGAAATGACCATCAGTTTGGAGTTCAATGAAAAATTTTGCCTCATTAGGTGAGGATGACAACGAGAAAGGTGATGGATCATCCCAACACAACAAGCAAGGAGCGTCTTAATGATCTGAAGGCAGGAAGAATGATCCTCAGTCACCAATGACTCCCTAAGGTCCCTCTCCTGAAGGAGGCACATGTACAGGCCCGTCTTAAGTTTGCCAGTGAACATCTAAATCATTCAGGGAAGGCTTGGGAGAAAGTATTGAGGTCAGATGAAACCATAATCCAGCTCTTATCAACTTGACCTGCTGTGTTTGAAGGAAGAGAAATGCTAAGCTGAGTCAAAGAACATTATAATCCTAGTCAAGCACAGAGGTGGAAAAATTATGTTTTCGGCTATTTTTCTGCTAACTTTGCCATGTTGGGAAGCCAATGGAGGACAAGTATCATAAAATCTTTGATGAGAACCTCCTTTTCTCAGCCAAAACACTGAAGATGGGTTGCGCATGGGGTATCAAGCGTGGCAGTGACCCAAAACAGACCATTAAAGCAACAAAGGAGGGACTAAAGAAGAAGTACATTATGGTCATGGAGTCGCCTCGCCAGTCTCCAGACTTCAGTCCATCAGAAAATTTGTGCTGAAACTTTGAATTCCTAAGCAGCAGCCAAGAAACCTAAAGGATTTAGAGCAGGGATAGGCAACTCCAGGCCTCGACTACTGGTATCCTGCAGGTTTTAGATCTCACCCTGGGTCAACACACCTGAATCAAATGATTAGTTCATTACCAGGCCTCTGGAGAACTTCAAGACATGTTGAGGAGGTAATTTAGCCATTTAAATCAGCTGTGTTGGATCAAGGACATCTAAAACCTGCAGGACATCGGCACTCGAGGCCTGGAGTTGCCTACCCCTGATTTAGAGTGTTTTTTTTTTTTTTTTAAAAAGGAGCGGGCTAAAATCACTCCTGAGGCATAAGAAACAAACCCAGTGACCAACTACAACAAACATCATACTGCTTTGCTTGCTAGCAAGTGTTTCTCTATCAAGTATTAAGTCATGTTTTACTTGGGGATCAAATACTTACTCAATACTTACTTGAAAATAACTTTAAATAAATGACATGCAAATTAATTTATAACTTTTTATAATTTGATTTTTCTTTTTCTGGATCTTTGGTTGATATTTTGTCTCTCCCAATTAAAATGAAACTACCATAAAGCTAGAGACTGTTTATTTCTTTTTAAGTGAGCAAACTTACAGATTCAACAGGGGATCAGATAATTATTTCTCACACTTTACATACACTGTAGGGCTAAGCTGGGAAATTTGCACCACAAATGCAAGAACAACAGCAGTCTGTGTTTCGGTATCCCCACCTCTGCCCTTGTGGGTTTTCTCTTACTATAGATGTACATTTTGGGTGTTTGCAGGTGATATGTCCCACAGTAGACACATGCATTTGCCCCTCCCTAACCCCCCTAAATACACAAATTCACACTTGTAACCACACTTACAACCAAATTAGATGTTTTTGCTACTTTGATGTCCAACCTTACAGAAATGTTGACTTCCATTCATGTATTTAGGCCAGCTCAGAAACATATTTGAGAAGCATTTTACTCTTAAGGGTCATTTGAACGTTTAATACATGTATTTGTGAGGAACGAGCCATATTTCTCTTTGGTTTATGAATGAAAACAAACTGACGTGAGGAGGTGACACATGCACAGTTAAGCCGAATACTTCGACGCAGAATACTCAGTGACTGGTGAAACTGCAATAAGACAAACACAGTTATTAAAAAAGACAATAGCTGAGAGACTCACTGAGTTATATTCTAGTACATGTTTAACTGCTACCTGGTGTCTAATTTTCCTGCCACTCCAGGAAGTTACTAAGATGGTGGTCAGGATGTCTGCGGACTACTTTGTCTTCACACTCTTTTCATTGTGCACATTTTTGTTTAGTCTTTGCAGTTTTTTGTCGTCTCTGCATTGTTGTTTTTCAAAGCTTTTGCCTTGTCTTTTTGGGGTCTTTCTTCCCCTTTCGCACTTGATTGCACTTCTTCTGTTTGTCTTGGTGGAAAAAAACATCCCACCCTCCTGCAGACGTTAAGTAAACAAAGTTATCTTTTAGCCTTAAAGATCCTTTCCCTGCACGTCATTGATGTGTTTGACAGACTGTGGCAGCTGGACTTTAATCATGTGCTCATTGGTCTTCTGAAAGAGGTCTGTCCTCTACAGCACTAAAGATGACACACAATCAAAAAAGAAAAAAGAAAAAAGAAAAAATGAATTCTGAATGTCAGTAGTCACTCAACCCACCTATTACATGTTTGAACAACTTACTGACCGCAAGTAGGAGATGCTGCCCTCTAGAGGTTAATGGACTACAAGACTGAAAGAATACAAATGTACAGTACATTTCCTAAGCATTTTTTCCAGGATACAGCAGCATCATCTAGTGAATTAATTTAGTCACTGCAACAAGGTGTTCACAACTTGAACTTTGAGAATCCTTTTCTGGTGTCCTTTTCAAGATTAGAGTCTTATATACTCTTACCTTGGATTAGCAAAATAAAAATAAACCACTCAAATAATTTAGAAAAACTGATGACACATTCTCTACATCTATGAACCTCTTCTCCCTCCATGCTTTGTGCAGTGTATCCACTATCCCTCTTCTGCAGATGTGCAAACCATCTCAGCCTTCTATTGCCAAACCATACATAGTAGCAGTTCTCACTACCTTGTTACTACCTTCTTGAAAACCTACCTCCTGCTCCCATCCTCTGACGTACGCACGCACGCACGCACACACGCACGCACGCACGCACGCACGCACGCACGCACACAAACTTCAGTCTTTTTTTTAATACACTATCTATATTCCAGCTTACTTTGATTTACTTTACTTTGATTTGTTTTTGCACATTCCAGTCTGTGGAATTAGAATATGCTTCTCCAGCTCCACCTTTAGCATGTGCAGCGTATATAGAGTATCCTCCTTTATTACCTTAATATACAACAAAGTGATCATGGATAAGAGTGTAGAAGAAGAATGAAAGAATGTGTGTGACTGAGAGGGAGGAAAGTTAAGCTGAAAGGAGCAGAAGGACTGAAGGTGGATGACTTTAAACACTTGGAGTCAAAGGAATGGACAGTTTGCAAGAGAAATGAAGAAGAAAGTTGAAAAGAGATGAGTCTCAGGGGTGATTTGTGACAGAAAGATAGCAGCAAGAGCGAAAGGAAGGTTTACAAGAGGACAGTGAGACCTGTTATGATGAATGGCTTGGAGATGGTGGAACTGACAAAAACACAGGAGGTGAAGCTGGAGCTGAACATACTCACCCCTTCCTTGGGAGTGATGAGCATGGGCAAGATTAGAAACAAGTACATCAGAGGGACAGTTGAAGCTGTGGAGATTGTTTGGACATGTACAGAGGAGGGAATATGGACCTGCCAGAGAGGAGAAAAAGAGGGACACCGTAGAGAAAGTTTATTAATGTAGTTAAAGACGACATACAAAGGGTTGAATGGGATAGGGTGAGATGGAAGCAGATGATCTGCTGTGGTGACCCCTAAATGAAAATATCACTAAGAAAATCTATGCATATACATTTAAAAAGCTCTGCTTCAAATATGTCTGGATGGACTTCACTCCAACTCAGTGTTGATCATTTATATATTTCTCCCAGAATACGCTACGTCCAGATGAACAGAATCAACTTTTGGAGATTGATCATTTATAGTAAAAGTAAAATGTGCATACATTTTTTTTTTCATGCAAACAAACACTGCAGCTAAATGCTCCATGTTTCTGTTCTTTTTGAGTCTCTGTTCCTGCTTTTCTCACCCACATTTATTTTTTCCTTTCTGATTTTTTCTAAAACTTTCAGGAAATGGAACAAAGGCCAACAAGAAAGCCACCCGTGATTAAAATAGTAGCTTTGTGGAGGCAGTATAAGATCGAATAAAATGGGTAAACCTAATAAAACCCCCTAAGAAAAGACACTGTTTCCTCTAATAAAACTTTTACACACTGAGTTATTCTGTAAACACCATCAGAGCAAGACCAAATGAAAAGTCTCTGTCTGGTCTTCTGGGGGGCTAATCCCTGGAAAGCTTGCA
Source organism: Neolamprologus brichardi (assembly GCF_056152115.1). Lineage (NCBI taxonomy): Eukaryota > Metazoa > Chordata > Actinopteri > Cichliformes > Cichlidae > Neolamprologus > Neolamprologus brichardi. The sequence goes on from NC_142110.1 coordinate 32,344,661, forward strand.
CTCAGCATTGTGTAAAGCACTGAATCATGTAAAGGTCACGTGTAAAGTGAGGGAAACAACAGATTAATGAACTAATGCTGATCTCAAACAGGAGAACATATAATTTGCTTTAACCTCTATAAAATGTGAGATCTAATCTGAATCCTAAAACCAGGATACCACACACAGGCTACTTGTAACTTTATCTATGTTGCATCCACCCAAACCCTCCTTCTCACAAGCCCACAACCAACCTGATATTAAAGGGTATATATTTAGCTGTCCGTCTCTCTCTCTCTCTCTCTCTCTCTCTCTCTCTCTCTCGCTCTCTCTCTCTCTCTGTGTGTGTAATACCCTCATGTCAACACATACAAGCAGTACTGCAGGACCTTTGCTTCCTCAACAGGACTAAATGTTTTATCAGTAACCTAAAAAATATCATGTGCAATGGCAGTTATAAATGTTCGCAATTTCATTCATGACGGTGATTAAGATCAGACACAATCATACAGACGTTTGTCTGGTTAGCTTCCTGAGTCAGATCAATAGAGAGGTACACTACAGTTCTACTGCAGGACAGTGACTGTGCACCCATGCAGATGCAGAGAGCACATGCGAGCTCCACACAGAAACAAGCTTGCTGATTGGCGTATTTGAATTCAGGCAGTGTTGCTAACCACTACAGCTATGGACAACTCAGCCCAAAAATATAATCAGAAGACGTGATGTTATGTGCACCCTCACCCTGCTGTTGTCTCTGATTTTATCCCCAGTGTTAATTGGCTGGTGTTATCCATCTGTTGTTTTTGCAGTTTTTCTTCTTATTATGAGTTGGATTGGGAATAGCGGTTCTGTTCCTGGTTTTGTTTCTAATAGTTCAGATTTCTGGTATTAGTTTAGGGAACACCCAAATTATGACAGGCACTTGCAGAGGTTAGCTTCACCTGTAAATCCCTGCCTTTTCCCCTTACATCTGTGGCACGAGAACAAGTGATCTACTGGAAAACTAGTATAATTACTGTGCAGGCTAATTTTAAATTGGTGAATGCCACTTTAGCTCTTTTAATATGCAACCTCTGGAAAATGTTAAGTGAATAAAGGTGAAGCTATTTTCCAAAGTTTTCCTTTCTCACACATACACACACTTTCAGACACACACACACAACAGGAGACTATACGAACCTCCTGGAAATATTCTAGTTTAGGGAAGCGTGCAGGAGGCAGTTACAGCGGCGGGTTGGCTTGCAACCATTTTTCCTATGGTTTCCACTGTTTTGTATAATCTTCCACTTGCACTCCATATGAAGAACATATAGAATCTTTTTACCCTCTCACGAGTGTAGAATTGACTTCCCTGACATTCATAATCATGTAATTACTTGTGATTTCATAAAAACAGCAAAGCTGTAACCTTAAGTGACATTTTTAAACATGTTTATATAGTGGAGTATTTTTGGGAGCCACCCACTCACTACAGAGGTGAGGATTTCAAACATAGAGGTCATTCCAGTAAGTAGAAGACAAGACATCATCTGTGCAGCAAGAGTACAACTCATGGAAAACAAGATGAAAATAGACAGACTATGGCTGATTCTTAAAGACAAACATATTCTCCATTACTCCAAAGTTATTATTATTATTATTTTGGCTGAAAGAAACACTGACTTGACTGTGACACATCAGTGAGTCAGGAAATCACACACTTGTGAGGCTGCTGTGAGGCTTATTACTCTGGTAGTTAGCAGATTGCATGGAGAAATAAATGGCACCAAACAGTGAAAAACTGTTATTATGAAGGGAGAAATTTTCTCTTCTGTGGGGATTTTGTAGAACCAACATGTTTGAGAAAAAACTGAAATAAAATGTTTAAAAATATGTGTGGGTTGTTTTTTTGTTTGTTTTTTACTAAGGTGATATGACACAGAAAAGTCCTTTCAACCAGTTTCTGAACTGTTTATCTGCTTAGGGTCACTGGGGTTTGAATCCCAGGCCGTCATAGGGTGAGAGGTGGGGCGCACTAGGACAAGTAACCAGCCCACAGAGGCAGCAGAACGAGACAGGTGACCATTTTAGAATCAAGTTAACCGAACATGCATGTGTTCAGATTGGAGAACATGCAACTCCACTAAGATGGAACAAATTGCTTTCTGAATTAGGAAAAGTCATTAGGATTCTTATCTTTGGGGACTATATCTATGGTAATTTTCATGGGTATCAATGCTGAGTGTCAGTGTAACAGTGCCACATGACTTGGGAACACCACTCCTATCCTCCTACCACAGTTTTCTGCTGTCCCTTCTCTCTCTGCTTTCCAAATAACACATTTCAAAACCATAAATCCATACAATCACCCTCAACCTGTGAGTTTAACGTGAGGTTATTGTAGGTCAGTACGTCTAGAGGGTAGCTACGGACTACAGATGGGTGCCCATGTAAGGCCACTTCCTCCCCCAGAAAAGGGCCTCTTGGCTCATGTTTGCTGGCTGGGAGTGCCAGGCTCCTCTTCCTGGTAGTCTGTAATTACTGTAGGTTGATCCAATAAGGGCTAGAGTTTCAAGAAGGAACTTCCTTCGAGCATGTTTTAATTTAGAGCTAAAACACATATGTCTAAACGTGTAATCACATGTTCACACATGTAGCAGAAGACCACGTTTAAACAGAATGTGTGCTTACATTTGCCCATGCACAGGCTCTTTGCAGGTCAGGCAAAGAACTTTGTAGGATGTTTCTGTTTCGAGCCCTGCAGACCTTTTTCTCAGCAGAATTTTAAAAAATAATAGCTCTTTTCCACTATTTTGTAAAGGACCAATGAAATGATCACTTTCCAGTGGTGAAATTCTACTTCAGGTTGGGGAAGATGGTGCAGTAGAGGTTTGGATAAATATCAAACTAAACATCCACATATGATGAAAATAGATTACAAAAAATATCACATCATCACTCTGTCACATATAGGTGGAAATGTGCTGACTGGCCATCAGAGAAAAAGGTTCAGCATTGTGTGAAAGGTCTGTGGTCAATGACAAAGCATGCAAGTCTACTTCTCAAGCTGTTCTGCATCTCACCAATCCATTTACAGCGGCTCTGAAAATGCATAAACCAAACCATGGGACAGTACAGAGACCAGTGGGGTTATAGCTGAGTCATTGGCCAACTGTATCGGTGGTTTTACTGTAATTTCCCAGAACCATACAAAGTTTCATTTAGCTTGAAATCAACAGGAAATGTGACAAATAAGAGAAGAGCCGAGGATATGGCAACAGTTATGATAGTTGAAATTGTTGGATTTTATTTTTGAAAACTGGGCACACAATAATCATTTCATCTTTTTAAACTCTGGCATTATTATCTTGCACTTGCAGGTGTGCTTTTTAAGAACCATCCCAGATTTCCACAGGTTGGAAAAATGAGAAAAGTTTATGCATTGGTTTCAAGTCTATTTGGGTGTAGGTGGGAAGAATGGGTTCTAGATTGGGCATGGGCACTAAGAAGTGGAAGGTTGGGTAAAAGCTATAGAAAAGACACAGCGGTTCCAAAACTGGGCAAAATCAGTGAGAAAGAGTCATTATAAAAGTATTTCAGACAGAACCTAGAGATAAATGTAGTATATTTACGTTCCAACATTTCTACCATTTTTTTCTTGATCTGCGCCAAAAATATCTATAATTATTTTTTGATTTATGTCCTACACCCTGTCTACAGAGACCTGGTCTTTGCCTGTGTGTTAACTGGATTGTAAATTGTAAATTGTAAAGTTACTCTGTTTTTGAACAAGAAAGGTTGTTTTATAAGGACCATAATTTCTGGTGTCTGTGCATCCAGACCAAATGATCAAGTTGTGATATTTAGCCCACCAAACAGCTTTGTCAGAGTAGTCACCAGCAAGTCCTATGAGTCAGTTTTGGGGTTGTTGGAGAGTAGATGAATTACTTTGCCACCAATACCATTGCATGTCTTCTTAGAAGTTACTGAATGATTTCCTGTGTTCACACTGGTTTGCGTCCTGGTGAGCCATGCATACTTTCACAAACCTAAAAGCTGTTTGGAAGAACAGGATGTTCGCTGGACCAGCCTCAGGAGTGAAACAGGACTGAAAACATGAGGTTTATGTGAGGTCACCTTCAGGTCCTACGGCTCCCTCACTTCCTGCATTATTTAAAAAAATGATGCAGATGCATACAAGTGTACGGCGGCCCCTATGTGGTCACAGCACGAATTCTTGAGGGCACGCTGAGTAGGATGCACTATATGCTTTTTGTGTGTGGATGATTATGGCTGCTGTATTTCCTCTGAAAAATGGTTTTACAGCACAAAAAGGACAAATGTCAATCTAACCATACTATGATATAGACTCCTGCTGTGACCATAAAACGTATTTTTATACAGATGTGATTTATGATTGTGATTAAATATAGCTCTACTATGCTTGACAAGCAGCTGTGGGAGGGGTCAGGACACAAAGATGACTATGTTATATAATGTCATGTAATGTGACAAGACTATAGAAAAAATACATTTCCCTGAACATTTAATAAATCATTTCTGTGAAATCTGGTTAGTAGCTCATGTGTTTCTGCTAATATTAGATTTGGTTTAACTGAGTGTTTAAAGAAGTGGGCTAAAAGCTAAGGCACAGGGACTACCTGTGCATACTATGGAGTGTATACAGGTTATTAAAGGTAATTACCTTAATCTGGAAGGGAACATGTTTAGATAACATTCTGAAATCCATGAATGGATTTAGTTAGTAAGCTGCATCTACAGAGTGTATGGGTGCATCGCTCAGACACACCACAACCATGTTGAGCAATTCAGTTCAGTGACTCCTGTAAGCAAGATGAGAGGTGGAAGACATGGTTATGAAGAAAGAAGCTGTAGTATTATTTTTTGCTCTTAGTTGGACATTTAATATGGAAATCTTTAACAACTGAGTTCGTTAAATAAAAGAAGCTGCTGTTTTTGGCATATTTTTTAACAAGAATGAAGCTCCAGGGCTGAAAAGGGAAGCATAGTATTAGAAAAGTTGTTTAGATATCTATATCCATATGCATCCATCTATGAATGGATCTCCTATTGAATCTTCTGTTCCACCACATCCCACAGGTGTTCTTTGCATTGACATGGCAGGTGAGTTTGAAGTCATATACAGACAGAATTAATAACAGACAAGCAGACAAATTATGATGTTTTCAGGCTAAGAAATCATGCATTTCCCCCACAACTCTCACAGCCGCAGGTGCCCAGGGACCCAGCAATCACAAAAAATGTTTGACTGGCTGATTTTGGTGTGACATGGTGTTCCTCTCGTCTAAAAACAGTTGCTGGAAGGTTTATTGTTTAGTCTGCCTGTTTTGGTTCAAACTTTGAAGATTGATGTTACCTCAAAACACAAGAATTCCCTTAAACCTCAAGCTTATTTAGGAAATTTAAAAAAAGAAAATGACAATATTTCACTTTGCATTATATGTTTTACAAATTCATAAATGTCAAACCGGCGTCCATTATTGCAGTTTAAATAGATTCATAGCACAGTCAATAGAGTTTTCAGTGTAAGCTTTTATAATAATTCCAGGAACAAAAGATGACACAAAACCTCAGAAAATGACAGTCATGCTGGCTGGCTCCTGCTTTGTGACAAATACGTGAGATATGAAGAACGCACATTTATGCACACTCTCACGCACATTATAAAATGCACTGAAGCACACACACACACACACACACACACACACACACACGTCAGGATCACACAAATACATTAACTGTTTGCTTTTTTTAGTGCAGACACATTAAAGAGGATGAGTCTCTCGTCATGTGTCACTGACCGCACAGCTGCCCACACACACACACAAATACACACCACTCAGAATCTTTTTTGTGTTGCTGCCATAACTTGCAACAGCTGGGACAGTGATGCTGGTTAAAATGTCTCCACACACTCACAGACTCACGCACAGCATGTATGATGAGACTCAGAGAGTCAAGAGCTTTATATTAAACTCTTAAATGTAAAATATTTACACGCAATTTCACTTTAAATGCAGCAGCAATCCAACTGTGACCGTCTGTTTAACGTTAGGAAGAGCATCACGAACCTTGTGAACTGTTCCCACTAAAAAAAACCCACACACATACAAAAAAGCCCAAAAAACAATGGAGTCACAACAAGGGCAGTAACTTTAGTTCCATGTGACTTTCCGTCACACAAGGTATGACTTGCACAAGCATCACTAAACTTTCCAGGCCTGCTTTTTTTCTGGATCTGTGGTGATGAGAATGTGACCAGTATGACACAGTTAGGTAAGATTACAGTCAGTAAACTGTGGCAGATATTTTGGGAGTGAAGGTGCTCAAGCACAAAAAGAAAAAAACTGTCTTCTGTGTTACTGTCTATTCAGCAACACCAGTAACTGTGTTGGACTTGATTTTCTCAGTTGATGTTGGATAAAAACCTGTTTCAAGTTAGTAAGTTCCCTTTATGTGTTCTTTTTCATGACATCACTGGATAACATTCACTTAACAGTAAGGAAGCTAACTTTGAACTTTTTGGGGGTCTCTTAAGACAAACTGAGCGATGTTCACCTGCGTCTGCGTATTTGAAACGAGACAAACGTGATTTATGGCCTCAAAGTGAATTCAACATCAACATCATTCTGCTTTTAAGGGTGTTATCCTCTTAAGCACCAACTCCCCCCAGATACAGGGCCAAAAAGGAGGTTGGTGCTTAAGAGGTTAAGTTATCTTTCTATGGTGGCATGGTGGTTAGCACTGATGCCTCAACGGTTTTGAGTTCGATTTAACCATCTGGCCACGGACATCCTGTGTCTGCATGGGTTCTCTTTGGGTACTTCCTCCCACTGTCCAAAGACATGCAATTAGTGGAGTTAGGTTAACTGGTGATTCTAAATTGCCCATAGGTGTGAATGTCAGTGGACTGGTTGTCTGTTTCTCTGTGTCAGTTCTGCGTCAGATTGGCAACCTGTCCAGTGTATACCTCGCTTCTTGCCCACTGGTAGCTGGGATAGGCTCGAAAAAACACTGTGATGAGGACATGTGGAAGAGGATGAATGATGTATCTACTACTACTGATCACAGTTTGTGTTCATATATAAATGTAATTTAATGACAAAGACACAAGAAAGACTGTTCCTTTTAGTGTGTTTAACCCCTAAATCACAGTTCAGGTGTGACAGTGAGACTAGGAGACTAATGCTAAATGTAGTTCAGCTTTACCAGCTCCATGACTATTGCGGCTTACATGCTGGCTTACTGTCATTGCTTACAGAGACATAAGCTAAAATAGTGATTTTACATTTCCAGAAGAACCAATTCAGCCACATCTGCACTGAAGTCAGCACGGTCAGAGAGGGTGATTACTCAGCTGGATTTGGTTTGTACATTACACACTAGCAAACACGTACACCAGTTCTAATGCATAGGGCACTTCTGTAGAGCGTCTTGTTGCTATCAGTTATATGAAGAGCTAATGTAAGCTCTTATAGCTGTTAGGGATATTTAATCAGGTGTCAAAACAGTTAGTTGTTTGCAATTAAGTGAAAATCTTTATTTCAGGCCATGTTTATATGACATTAAATGACGCTGAATTGTAGGAACACTACTAATTAAAACATGTATATATTTAGAAGTGCACAACTGTGTGGGTTTAACAGCAAATGCTGTAAATGAAGACGACAGCAATAAGGTCATGCGCAGTTTGGGAGCCTGTAAAAACACAAATAGAGTGACAGGCACAGCCTGGAGTTCCGCTCTCAGTGCTGTGCAGCAAATGTGCTGCATTTTGTGTTATTAGAGACACAGGTAGATGTGCTATCATCAGCTAGGACTGTCATAGGTTCAAACGTCCACTGCATGATTATCACAGCCAAAAGAATACACAGCAATATTGCCAAACTGATCTTTCATTTAATATGTATGTTTCTTGTTTTTCCAGCAAATCAGTTAGACTTAATGTATTGCAGTACAAAAGCATACACAAACAGTTACAATAATTACTCATGAAAACCATTACATTTGAGCTTCAGTGATTTAATGAAAATGAAAAGAGAAGAAGGCAACCATTCTGCTAAAGTAACAACTATGATGACGACTAAGATCCGAGAATTAACATTAATGTCTTATGTCCGACATGGGTTGAAGTATTAGTTTCTGGCTCTATCTGAAGGATTTCCCTCCACTGGTAGTTTCTTTTGTTGCTCTGTGTTTTCTTTGTCACAGCTTTTCACATGTTTGAATAAACTGGTGGAGTTGCCACAGTAGCAAGTAGCCTTCCAACACACATCACAGTTTTCAGTGTTTTTATTAACAGCTGTAAAATGCTCTTCTTTGTCTCTGGGGTCATGCTTTCACTCACTGCAGCCTACATGTGTTTACTCAGTAGTAGGAGGAATAATGTTGTGAGAGGAGCGGTGTTGGCAAAGACAAGTCTACTTTTTGATACAACCAGAGCAATCCCATACCAACACTACCATCAGTGTCAGTAGCTTTATCAATCTCCCCTCTTTTATTTCTACTTGACCATGCCTTTTTTCCCCTAAAGTGCTTATACATTCAGGGTTGTCGGAGCAGACTGTAGCCTATCCCAAGTGTCAAAGAGAAGAAACCGGGATACATCTTGGACAGGCTGCCAAAGAAACAGACCACCATTCACGCTTAGAGCTATTTCACAAGCTAACCTAACATGCATATACCTGGACTGTGGAAGAAATCTGAAGAATCCACAAAGGCACAGGGAGAACACCCAGACTCACAGAAAGGTCCCAGCTGACTTGTGCAGCCCCACTTCATTACTTTATTTACAAAGTTGTGTTTACTGTCAGGCAAAAAAATTGGACAATTTGTGATCATGAACATTCTTTGTGCTTGTAGCTTCTAGTTTTATTTCTTGGACTCAGCGTTTAGTTTTTAGTTTGTGTCACTTTTGTGATCTGGTTTCCATTAGTGTTTAGAGTTTGTATTTATTTCTTTATCTGGCCTTCCTGGTGTCATCCTGTATCTTTCTGTCAAATCTTTGTCTCTATTAGGTGATTCCTCCTTTTCTCCCTGATTTATTTTGTCAGTCCTTTGTACCTTTGTGTCTTGTCTTTAGTTTTACTTCCTGTCATTGTCTTGATTAGTTTCAGCTGTGTCTTCTTACCCTTCTGTTTCCTTTCCACTTTTCGTGATTACCTCCTGCGTTTGTTTAAAGCAGGGGTAGGCAACCTTTCTGATGATGAGTGCCATCTAAAATTTCCTCAGTAGTCAGTGTGCCATATGATTGTATTAGCAATACATTTAATAACGCTCTATATTAACAGTCACACACTATATAGAACCACTTTATAGAATTATATTTGTTTGCAGATGTTGGCGGCTATCAGTGAATAGCTATCAGCTCTTTTTATCCATAACAAGAACTCCATAACAGCAAATGAACTGTACAACAGAAAATCCAAATGCTATTTATGGTCTCCTCACAACAATGATAAGAAAGATAAACTTAGACAATATGGCATGTTTGTTAATACAGAGATACACATGTTAATGTGTATCTCTGGTCTCCCACTCAGAGACACAGGTCTCCGAGTGTCCAGCATTCAGATGGTTACCTGAGGACACTCATGTGAGAGAAAATCTGCTCACACAGATATGTAGAACCAAATACTGTCAATAAGGCCTCTGCAATGTTCTGAAGACAGTTAAACTTGTCAGGTATTGATGTCCAGCAGGTGAAAATGCAAGCTCCATGAACACGCACAGCTGTAGATTCCAGCTGCTTCGATGTTGCATTAACTGGCATTAACTCAGCCAGTTAATGCGAGACAAACCCAGCTGCTCATTAAAGATTTCTGGTTTGATCAGAAAATAAAACATTGGTCCATACACCTGAAAGTCCCGAAAACGCATTGTGAATTCTGTCTCAAATCTACGCATGTATCCGTGTATTTCTTCCTTCCCTTATAACTTCTCTTCAACTCATTCATGTTAACTAAAAGGTAAACCTGTTTCTCCATCACCTGTTCAGCTCTGATGATTCAGTAAGGACGTCTCCTGGTTTCATCTTCATGTTTCCCTCTCACCAGATAACCAAACCGCCATCATGACCAGCAGCTTTTACAGCTGTGGCTCCAGCAAACATCAGCTGATGCTAGAAATTAATATTAAATAAATTCTAACAACAGCTGATCAAGCTTAAACGTGCTACTGTTGTTTAACACGACATCCGGCGGTTTCCTCTTTCTGGTGCAAAGTGGGCGATAAACAAACAAGAGAGAAAAGCCGATCAGCTGATCATTGATCAGTTTCATGATTGAAGTAGAAACAGGAGAGGGAGGGGGAGAGAATGAGAGAAGAAGAAACGGCTGTGCAGCAAACACAGAATAAATCCAGCTTTGTGGTTTTTTTTTTTTCATTGTAGCATTAGTCCGGGACAAACTCTGTTCCTTTTCAGCTCAATACGAAACGTGTAATATTTTTTCTGAATGCGGGACGATTCGTCTTTTTACGGGATGGTTGGAAACTCTAATAACTAACCTTATGAATAAAATAAAGTTCACTATCAGTAACATCAAAGCACCCACCCAGCTGTATAGAAACTCTGTCATGCTAGCTAGTACGCAGTACGAGTTATTGTAACTGACTGTAAAAAGTCAGCACAACGAAAATAAACTCCACCTAAACTTGGTTTATATCTGACCCAGATAGACTGCAGGTCATAACTTCTTACCTGAAGTTCAGTTCACCTGACACTCGGACCTGCAGCCGCCTCAGGTCTCTCCTCCTTCTGCCTCCCCTTTCCCTCATCCACCTACTGGCCTCCACCACTTGCTAATGTTACTGAATCTGTGGAAGCTCCGCCATAGCCACCACCGAACACCTGAGTTATTTTTATACACCAGCCAGCATCTGGCCAAACCACCACCTTTCATTATTTATACCGTTACAAAAAATTTAAATAAAAAATCATCGGCCCATAAAAATGGAAAATCACCATCGGCCCAATGAGCAAATGCCCGGTCGTGCCATCAGTTAACCCTTCGCATGCCAGCTGTGGCACGCGTGCCTAGGGTTGCCGACCCCTGGTTTAAAGCCTCAGATTGCCTTTGTTCTTTATTTTGAGATAAACCACTCCTCCAAACACGCCCCTTTTTGAATTTTGCAGTCAGCTGAGGCTGAAGAAGTCGCTTGGATAAGTGATGAAACGTTTCTCCCACTGAAAACGCCACGTCCAGATGAACAGAATCAACTTTTGCGGACCCTGTTTGAATTCTTTCACTTCTTCACTTCTCATTAGTACATGGGGATCTGCCAGGCCTGGGAGCTGCTGCCAGTCCCCTTCGAGGCCTTCCCCAAACTGGAGCTCAATTCATATTTAAGCCATTCACCTTTATCTACTAAAAAATGCTGTCAAACCTAAAATGAGGACGTGGGCCCAGCCAGTGAATGAGCCATTCTGTGTTGTCAGCCTTTGTGTGTTTCCAACCTGTAGTATTTCTGTTTCTCCATTACTTGCATTGCTTACAAAGTTTTGTTTACTGTCAGGAAAAAAAAAAGTGACAATTAGTGATCATGAACGTGAACAAACTGCCTGCATTTTTGTGACTATTTCACATTTTGACTTTGGGCTGAAAAAAATAATATTGATTTGCTAAAACTGAACTCTTCAGATTTTAAGAAGTAGTCATGTTATGACACCCATCTTTGCATTTTGGAAACAGCATTCACTCCATTCTGCTTCTCTGTGAATTACAGACATGTGTCCACAAGCCTCCACCTCTGTGTTTAGCCTGCAAATGTCTGAGGCTGATGGGAGACTGTGTACATTAAAGCCCACTAAAAGCATAAACCTTCTAACTGTTGGATGCTCCAACAAAGAGGGTACTGTTAGCTGAGAGATCTCAGAGATGTCTAGGTTAAGAAATCCATGTTTCCAAATGGACATATGTTGAAATGTGTTTGTACTGTAAGTAGAAATGAAAATAGAGACGTTTGGCAGACAGTGAAGATGGAAAATGTGACAAAGTAGTTTAGTCAAGTTGGGTGACTGTTTTACATGTCACAGTATGTGTAAAAATGTGTGAAGCAATGACTGACTAACCCCAGAACACACACACACATATTTAGTAATATCTGGTTTTTAACTGCATCAGAAAAACACTCATAAAGCATATTTGCCAAATCTGAGTTTGTACCTCTGTGTCCTCCATCTCAAACAAATGACTTGGTAATGATATAAAAGCAGACCTCATTCTTTTTTCCTCCTCTTCTTCTAGGAACTGACTGAAGGATGTAAACACACGGGCTCTTCAACCCACTCACTTTGGTTTATGAGGGCTGAGCCACAGCTGCTTTTGTGTTTTTTGTTCTAAATTCACTACCTTTCTGTTTGTGTGCCGCTGCAGCAGCCATGTGCTAACTATTGTAACACGTTTAATGGCTGCTTTGATTTATCAGGGAAATTGCTGCTGCAATGCGTAGGAGCAGTGAAGTTCAACATCAAACTGCTGCGCCAGAAGAAAAAAAAATAATGACTGCAGCTGAGCGAAATAAACGGAAAAGCAAAACAATATGTGTCCCTGTTATGAAATGTGAAATGTGCTGCTTGTGTAGTGATACATCAACAGAGCTCACTATTTTACCTTATCTTTATCTTTTTGCTTTTCAACTTTGTTTCTGAAAGCACAGACTTGGAAGACAAAAAATTAAAATTAATCTACAAATACAAACTGAAATATACAAGTTTACAAAACAGTTACAGGTTTTTTGAGTCATTTCACACGCCGTGATTCTTACCGGTCTGTAGTTATATATCCGGTCTTTAAGTCTGACGTCATTAGCCATGTCTGGGCCAAAACTCTGCTGCAGGTCCCTAAGTCAAATGATCACTGCGGCATCACTGAGAGTTGAAAACTGTCTAAATCCTTTCATCTGTAATAAAATGATCAGTGTTGCTGCTCTACCAGGTGTAACAATGAAGTTTAACATCTAGGCATCCATGAAAACAGAATTTATGAAACTTAACGGAGTTAGAAGTTAGCAGGGAGTTAGCGCGCTAGTTTCCATCTAAATATAATATACCATGTACTGACTGAGAGATTTATGAAACAAATTAAGACGTACAGCTCTGCTATCACTTCCGACATAAATGAAGACAGGAAAGCAAGTAGCAGTGATGTTTGTAGGGTTACTGAAGTTTGGCTAGCTGGTATATAATGTTGTGCTACGTGATTGCTAGCGACACAGCTATGTTAGCATAACATAATCATTGAAGCTGGAGGGCAAACGGTAATTTATAAAAGTTAACGTGACCCTTTGCTTGCCCATGAGAGATATACTATATTTTCATTTTCAAAATACATACAGTATGAGTAAAGAGCAAAGTTAAAAAGAGAGAGAGAGAGAGAGAGAGAGAGAGAGACCAAGGCTATGTTCACACTGCAGGTCTTAATGCTCAATTCCGATTTTTTGATCAAATCTGATTTTTTTGTCTGCTTGTTCCGACTACAAATAAAATGTGGCAGCAAACGCGCTCTAGTGTGAACCCTTAAAGTGGCCCGCATACGCAAAAGAAGACATCACACACAACGCGCTCTGTTTAGACCCAGACCAAACAGTATTGTTTGACTGATGGCCCTTAATATAAAGACTTGTTTCGGACTTTATGTTTCCCAATTTTACTTTAAGTTATTTTGTTATTTTGTTATTTACATATGGCCTAATAATTATCCTTATTGCTGTTTTAGGATAGTTGCAGATTTCTGTCAGAATCTGCAGATTATACAGTACAAATAAAATGTTCACGTTCCTCCAACGTTGTCTTCCCAACAGTTTCATTGGATGGCCAGGAAGCGTTAACGGTGTCTTCTCCGGTGCTGATAATTGGCGTCTGTCTTGTGTCAGTGGCATAAAAGACGGATTTAATGCGACATGACTATTCAAACAGCAGTTGCTTTCTAAAACATCAGATATCTATTGGATTCAGTACCACATACGAAAGTGACCCAGATCGGATTTGAAAATCCCTCACTTCTGTTGCTGTATGTCTCCTGCCATCATTAAGGTGGTGCAGGAGCTTCCACACTCACACCAGCAGACAGGGGGACAGTTTCAATACACAAGCCATCAGGCTACTGAACTGCTGATATATCACTGTACACACTGTACATGTATATATATATCACAACCTGTGCAGTACAGTATTTTAGCAATCTGTATTTATTTATTCTATTCTTTTCTATTTTTTTTTTTTTTTTTTTACTTAAATTCAATTTTAGTTTTCTATGTGTAATATTGAGTGAGCTCTGAGCCTAAGAATTTCATGGCTTGTAGTAATGTGATATTGTTACAAATAAATGACAAATAAAAACATGAACTACTAATGGAAATGCAGAAATAAGAAAAAAGTTAATTTCGTGGACATCTACATAGAATCTTTTGTAGAAAGCATTTTGAGTCATATGTTTTACGGTGTGGTTACCTGCTCCACAATACTATCACTCACTGACCATAAAAACTCAAAACCTCATCTTAGAAACCTGCTGTTCCCACAGTGCAGAATGAGAGTCTGATCTCACTGTATCAGTTGTGTTGCCTTTACCATTATAATCCCCAGCATTACTTTTGCCACAGTGTAAATACACATTTACTACCTCACTGTGGTCAGCTTTTAGTGCAGATATTTCATATAAACCCAGTTTATTAGAAATTAATGAATTAGCGGGGTCAGGGGCTGGTAGGAAATAAATATTAAAAAGGGTTCAGGGTCACTTTGGAATGGAAAGTAAAGCTGTCTGAGAACCAAATGTTTATGGGGAGTGAGTGCATGAGGAAAGAGTCTATACATAGCTTTTAAATGAGGGAAAGTGCATATTGTTTTGGAAATATGAAGTATTTTCTGGTTTAGTCATTTGTGAACGTGTATCCTTTTGGTACAAAATGTCAAAACACCAAATGATACGTTTTCTAGAGGAAAACATATTGATATAAGCCCCCTAGCCCATTAAATAAAGTCACTATATCATCATTACTGCCTCAGAGAATCTTCCTTAGTTGGGGTTGGGGTGGGGGGTTGTGGTACTTCTATTGTGCGTTTCTACGGCAACAAAACATGCTTTTAGCCAGCATCTGATTTTATGCGCTTACTTTTTTTTTTTTTACTTATCACAAGCACATGTCAGTGGACTGGGGGAAACTTGGGGTTCAGTATCTTGCTCACTTTGACATGCAAACTGTAGGAGTCCATGATTGATCCACTCACTCTTTTTTTTTTTTTTGGATAAATGATTTGCGCGCACTCCTGAATGACACCTACCACAAATTGACTGAAGTAAGACCGAAGTTTAAAGGATCATCGGCAGCCAAGTCATAGGATGCACATAGGCCCATGTGGTCCCATTCAACAGATTTGCTACTTTAACTCAAATTACTGATAAATGTAATGTTGGTTCTGATAAAAAGATGTCAGAATACACACTGCATTGCAGTTTGTTACATGCTACCATAATAAGTATCATTTGGGAACTCCAACAATGGGAACATCCCTATCTTTGAGAAACAAACTAACAAGTCTGATCATTGGAGGCCCTACCTTGCAACTTATAGGACTTGAAATGACATGTTGCAAACATTCTGGTGCCAAATACCACAGCACACCCTCAGGGGTCTAGTAGAAGTTATGCCTCAATGGGTCAGAGCTGTTTTGGCAGCAAAAGTAGGACCAACACAATGGTGGTCATAATGTAATGCCTGATCATTGTATAATACAGTATATAGTATAGCTACACAAACAGCTCCATGTGGTGAAGAGCCAGACACACTTGAGGCTGGTGGCTAGAGCAGAAATACAGAAGACAAAAGCTGTCAATACAGCGTCTTTAAGTCTTCATCCATATGACCACAATTCCATCATATCCTCAGTGTGCACAGAACCTACCGTACAGTCAACTCACTGCACACAGGTCTGTTGTCTTTTTCCATAACACCCCAACCTGGCGAAGCCACAAACAAGGGGTTTTCCCAACAGTAGGCACCAAAGTTTATATTATAGGTTTAGAGAACAATAGATAGGAACTCATGGCTTACCTAGTGTGTGCCACAATGATACTGTATCACACACACCACAGTGAGAATGTATAAGACTTTGGTTGGCTTGTTGTTATAAGGGACTAAACTGTACCAGGTCACTGCAGAGATGCACACTCAACAGCACAGCCGTACTTTAGTGTCATTTGACCTCCAAGTCACTGCTTATGGGGAGAGTGCGATAATCCATGCGGACCTCTAGAGTACTGACACTGTTTGTGTAGTTGTGTGAGATCAATTAGCCGAGGAAAAAAAGGATCTTTTGGGCTCTGTGAACTGATTCATAAAACGCTATACCAAAATAGAACTATAAAAAATGTTATTAAAAGTATAAAACAAACTGTACACTGATAACCCACATTTACTAAAATCTATATTATCAAAATCAAATCCATTTATCCCCCAAATCACTGCTGCAAAACCATTATGCAATCAAAATCTTAAAGTGCAAAGGTAAAAGCGCAGGAAGATAACTGCAATACCTCCTGCTAAAACACAGAGCTACAATTTAGCACACAGCACTATTGAGGAATAGGGACCTGGTGTGGAACACAGGTGAAAATAATTAGTGTGGATTAAATAATGTTTGTGTTTGTTTATAATGGTAAATAAATTTGTATTATATGAAATCCTGCATGGAAAGCACAACCGTCAATTGTAAATTGAGATCATGGGAACTAAAACTTAAAAACAAAACAAAACAAAAACAGAAAAAAAAAAAACAATTGCAGTTGTGTTTCGAGATTTTCATCCTCCATTTTTAATTTACTTCATATCTTTTGCTTTCTCTTCATCTCTCTTCTCATCTCCAGTGAACAAGTGTCAGGTCTGATCAGAGTTTGACTATAACATGACTACTGCTGTGTGTCTTCTCAAAAATACCCCATGCTGCCTTTCTCCAGCCCCACCCTTGGACAAATATAGCACTACACAGGCACTTGTGGGTAACGAGGCTGCTTTTAGACCAAAATATACAGTGCAAACATATGAGCCTAAATAGTCCCAGAGATGCAATCAAAACAGGTAATTTCATCGAGCATCTTCATGTCCTGAAAGTGAATACAGAAGAAGCAATTTACAGCAGCAGTATTAGCAGTTACATAACCAAATACAGATTTGGGTTTGGTTAAGGACCACCGTCACATATAAAGTGACATATTTCTTTGTTTTAATAACACCACAACATTTTTTCCCCTGTTCTTGTGCAGAAGAACAATGTCAGAGCTTAACTTTAATGATGGTTTTACCATGTTGCTTGTTAAATGTTATTGGTGAGCAGAATACCCCAAAACACAGAACACCACCCTGTAAGACAGCGGCCAACGTGACCAAAAAACACTGGCCTGGCTCGTAGTGCTGCATGAGCTGAATGCCATTCAGACAAACTTTTCTTGGTGGTAAAACCAGTCAGTGTGCTTTCTGGCACCAGTGCTGTCCACCACAGAAGTCTCTGCTGAATAGCAAGAGTCCTTCTTAACCAAACCCATGTTTTCCACCCAGCACCTCGCCCCGACCTCTGTACACACCCTGCTGGGAGTCCTTGAACCCTGCCAGTGTGTATTCAAACATTGCTGTAAACATCATCCTGGACTAATAATATGCAGGTGGTAAGTGGCATGATCTAGCTCAAGTACACACATATGGAAATCAGTCAATTCTCTTACCTACGTAAGTAAGGTGATTAACGGGAATGTAGATTCTAAATGTTAATCAAAATAATGGAGCTTGTGTTGTTTCTGGCAACTATGAGCCCAAATGTTTTATTTCAGATCAACTAAATGTATCCACCTATCCATAGAAGAGCAAACGTGTTGGTCATAAGCAGATGTGCTAAATTACCATCACAAATAATAAAGTAACATTTCTAGGATGGTCATTTTTAAGGTGTAATTGTCATAAAACAAAGTACATAAGAACTGCAGACTTTTTGAAGAAACAGAAAAAATACGAGGATTATCAGATTAGATGGCAATCCAGCGACTCTTTGATAATAATAAGGGATAATGATGGGTGTCAGTTTCAGTCTAGCTGCTACCGTCATCCAGTCAAAATACAGAGCAAAAATATAACAGAGGGGCAGCAAACCATTTACTGCTTGAAAACACAATTATTACTGTGGTCCACAACACATCACAGGTTTCTTAATGTGACTTTGAAAAGAAAAACAGAAACTAGACTCTGAAGTGGGTGGCAGATGGATGTTCTTCCAAGTCTAAGCCAGTCAAGTGATGCAGAACTCAACTACTGATCCACCCAGCCGTCTGGTGGTCCATTCCTTCAGATTGTATATCTCACACGTAGCTTGTAATAAAATTGTTGTTACAGCCTCTGAGTTTGTTACAAATCCTAGAGGCTCCTTAATTACTCCCAATGTGACTCGATGAGTCACTAGACTGGCTGATTGTAGATGAGCCAGCATTGGCAGTTCCTACTAAACTTGTCCATTTGTGTTTTAAATCCAAGTCACCACATCAGAATACTTTGATCAATCTGGACTTAGAAAAACATAATTCTGGTCTTTGGCAGAGCTTACAAATCTTGGGTGGTGGATGGTTGAGGCATTTCTCATCCTTAAATCACTTCAACCTGCCCCTCAGTCTTTAGCAACAGGCTCTGAGAAATAGATGAATGAAAGGAAGTAAAGCACCCCCAAAATCTCTTGAACTATGGTTTGTACTCCTTTTGAAATCATCTTACTAAGATAATGACCATTTGGTCACCAAGTTACCAAATTGTGTTCATTTTATCATAATTATTGCTAAAAATGGTCTCTTTATGTTTTAATAAACTCTTTCTAAAAGCAGTGTCACTTGTTGGCTTTCTTAGAAACACATGCATGCACTTGTTTTGGCTTAACGAAAATCAAGTGCCCTTCAAAGTGAATGGAGACAGAGGTGTAACTTTCATTTAAATTAGTCAACAGAAGCAGGAACAGGGGCTTAAGCGATCTAAGTTCAGATTTAACCCTGGGTTTTTAGTGTTACATATATATCAGTCGATATAAAATCACCACTGACTCAATTAATTCTCTGCAAATTAGCATTACCAAGATCTCCTGGAGCCACAGGTACAGGCAGTGAGAATATCTAAACTCAGTGTTTTCCTGGTTCCACCTTGCTGCAAGCAGTAAGGCCAAATTTGTCGTTCAAGCCACAGAGCACCTTTACTGAAGCAACACCTGTATTTAACAGAGTATACAAATTATAATTATAGTCACATTATTCCATGTTGTAATCCCAAATACATACACAATCATTTCCTTGGCTTATTTTATCAGAGCCTGAGAACAAACAACATGCTAATTCATGTTTTGATAACATAAACCATGACTTTCATCATTGCTATTTAGGTTTATCAGGTTGGTTAGCCATCACCATTTTGTCCGTCTGTATCTGGAACTCCCACAGGATCTTAGCTCGATCATTCTCCACCACCCTATGAGGCATCTCCCATTTTGAAACTTCCATGCCATACTCGGCACAGATGTTTCTGTAGACTATGACGGCTATTTAGTTATGGTGCTCCATGTATGCCCTGTTTGCACCCTGCTGTTATGTGCTGGATTGTCTCAGAGGCATCTTTACACAGTGTGCACCTGAGGTCTTGCCTGGTGTGATAGACCCCAGCGTCTATGGATCTTGTACGCTTGTTCCTGTACTGATTAGTGGTATTCTATTCATGTAACCCCTTCTGCTGGGGTTGCTTGCATAGCAGCATTTCTCCAGATTCCTGAATCTTTAATTGTGTTTTATTATTTATGTAAATGATGAAATATTCAAAGATTTTCTACTTATAGTTTGAGGACCATAATTCTGAAATTGTTCCACAATTTATAGACATGTTTGTTTGTTTGTTTTTTCAGATAGGTGACCCTCTGCCCATCTTTAATTATGAGATTCTCTCCCTGTCTAAGATGCTTTTTTTTTTAATACCCAATCATGTTACTGACTTGTTGCCAATAAACTTGAAAAGTGACAATGTTCCCCCAGCTGTTTATTTTAAGTACCAGTTTTTCAGCTTTCTGTTGTCCCTGTCCAAACTTTTCTGAGATGTGTTGCCGCCATTCTCAAATTCACAATGAGTTAAAGTTTTTCTAGTAATGTAATTTCTAGTAAAGTGTCAAGATTTAAACATTTACAAATGAGATTTGCAAGTCATTGCATTATGTTGTTGTATTCACACCTTACACAGCATCCTTACTTTGAAGGAATTAAGTTTGTATATTTTGTCCACCACGCTGGTTGAATTTTGCTACTACATAAACAGTCTTTTACTCGGTGAGCTGACATTTACATTCGGCTTTAATTCGTACACAGCAATACACACCCTCATAAGATTTGTAATGGGATAAACACACAGATACCATTGCTCTAGGCTTGCTTTCCCAGTGCAGTCTGGTTAAATGTGTTTGTTTTAACAACACCTCTAAGTTAATATCCGTCTACAAGAGCAGCATTAGCTGCTGGGTGTTTTCCCATTTTGATCTAATCCTGCAAACTTGCAGATAATTTAACCACAGACTGTAGGAACTAAAAAATAATGTCTGTGGTGGCAGATAATGAGTGAGAAACAAACTCTAAAATGACTAATATGCATTAAAAATAATGGTTAGGCTGCTGGCTAATTGGTGACATAAGTCCAAAAGCCAACAACCAAAGAAACCACAAAATGGCCTTGATCCTTGCTAACGACTGAATGTAGACGTAAGAATGGAAATTGTACACTCTCATCCACCCAGCAGCTGGCAGCTTTTCTCTGATAAGTGTGTTCTACCCTTGTACAACCAGAAGAGTTATTGAATGGCTAATGAAGAAATATAAATACAAAGACAGATTTTTTCTTTTTGCTCTGAAGTCAGTAGATCAAATTAGAGCTAACATAAAGTGAAAATAAACAGTATTTCCAGCTACATTATATATTAAGTTTTAGGACAACAACACCTGCTATAACAGCTCGATTGTGAGTAGAATCAATCCAGATGTTTGTTTTTTTGGCTTGTACAAAATACACTTAACTTTTTGAAACCTGACAAGATTGCCAAAACCATTTATCAAAGCAGAAACATCTAGTTACAAAGGGGTGTTGCATAATAGCTGCACCAGTCTCTGTGGAAAAGTGAGTAAACCTAATTCGAGCCCCACCCAAACTATATAAAAACTACTATGAATTACATCCTTAGACTACAAAAACAAGAAAATACATAATGTCTTGTTTGAAACACAAGCCAAACCCAACAGAGCTATGTATTGATGGTAATTACTGCAGACACTAGAATGTAATGCATCACTCATCAAGTGCAATATAGAGCTTTACCTTTGGGGAAACTTTTACTGTGCTCTGCAAAACCCCCACATCCCCCTCAGGTCCCATCTAACATATATATGTTCTCTTTGGGTGTAATTAGAAGAAGAATGTCTGAGAAGGGTTGTTAAGGAACCACCTTGAGCCTCTTGCACAGACAGGAAGTTGAATGTATATATATAAGACCTGTAATTCTGATTCGGATCTGCTCTGCATCTCACTGCATTTAACTGATGCAGGTCCTGATGGAAAATGTGCACCTCTGTTGGGATTCATTATCTTTAAAGTTAGGAGCAGAAGGTAAAATGCAAAACTGCTAAGATATTTCTGGATTTAGTGGACGCCCATTAAATTTGACCTTAAGAAAGGACTTCAGATGTGAGAGTAGCCCTCTCAAACACTAATACAGAGACTTTTAAAAAGAAAAGAAATCTAAACAATGATGTGTTATGAGGTCTTGATTGAGTATTGATGTATTCCATTGATATTTAAAGATCAGCAGAACAGATAGGTGCAGACTTGTGGTTATATAGTATTAAATAGTGGTTATAATATTTTGACCCACATGCACATATTACAAGTAAACTATCATGGTTCTTCAGTGGCCGTCCTGGGGTGCTGTGCTTTTAATGTTCGCCAGGGCGGTGTCTGTTCTGCTGTGTTCTTCTGATCTTCAAACCAACACACAATGACCTGCGGCTCATCACGGCTGATGATTCTCAACTGCATTTAAGGCCATGATGGCATGCTGTTCCTCACTAGTCCGGCTCTTTCTCTTCTGTATTTCCCTGTGTTCCCCAGTGCTTTGCTGACATCTCTCTATATCTCCTCGTATAGATGTCCCCTGGACCCAACTGGAGGAGTGTGATTGAGAGTGGTCACAGTGTTGATTGGGCAGTGTGAGTGTTTCTGTTTCTTGACTGTACGAAGAGTAGAGTGAACATGTGTTTCCTCCCACTACTAGCCCTGGACTCTCCCTTGGATTCCCTGGAACCCCTTTTCCCTCGTCACTATATAGATGTACATAATCTCACGGATGTTGTAAATAAACCCTCCTTTCGGATTGCACAGTTCGGAGTCCGGCTTTTGAGTCCAGCCTCAATAACCGTGACATGAACAGTCACACTGTCCAATCACTACAGTCTGTCACAGATAACCTAACCAACAATAGCAGAAAAAGGGTCCAGTCAAATCAAATGTAAAAAAATAAAAATCAATGCATATACTTTATCAAAACTGAAACCTGTGTGGACCATTTGACTACATTTTGCTTTAAGTTGGTAAAGTTGTCTATAGTCATAAGGATAAGAGCTGATGGAGTTTTGAACAAGTTTCACCAGGATCCAGAGAAAAGGCACTGGAGAGAGCTGTGCTGGTCTAAAAACAGACTGGAGTGTGCTCTTTGGCCTGATTTTACTGCCAGAATTATGCGGGAAAAAATGTGATATGTAATTACTGACAGAGAACCTGCTGTAATGTCAGAATGAATCAAGAAAAGAGAGAAAACTGCACAGAGAAACAACAGAGAGTGAAGATTATACAGTAGTTACAGTAGCTGAAAATGGAACCATGCCTGGACTGAATGAAGCTAAAAAAATGTTACAGCAGAAACACAAACAGAAAACTGAAAATAAACTTCAAATCTGTATTTCAGAGGTTAAGAATACCAAAACGTAATGCATTGAGACAAATTATGAAGTAAGCAGTGGATGAGATTTTAAAATGTGATATCATTAAAATATTAAGCTTTAGTTTGTTTCACCGGTTTTACTTTGTTCACCATCACTATGACAACATTTGATTACCTTGAAATGCTTTTACAGATGATTACTGTCTGACTCTTCAGTGCTAACAATGCAACAAAATCTACAAAGTTCCTGCCTGCACACAAATTTAAACCTTTAACTAAATCCTTCCTCTGCATTCACCAGGTCACACCCTCCTAATGTTCCCTCATCTTGCGTCATTAAAAAAAGGAAATGGGTCAATTTCCGCGGAAATTTTTGCCTGAACACCTGAGGTTAGCAAACTCAGTATTTACTTTTTAATCACTCCCAAACTCTTATAAAAGCAATTTTACAAGAAAATTCATTTTATAAAAAATGTAATAAACCAGATATAATTGCTGCTCTACAGTTTCTTCGTTGGGTTCTTTATTTTTATTGAATTTATTCCTCTTACCTTATTATTCACAGGTTTTATGTTGTATTTTTGTTATTGTTCTAACTGTGTGAACTTTATGCTTAGGTTTATTATTATCATTATTATTATTGTTCACAAAGAGAAAGAGGCATCCACCTCAGAACAGACTCCAGTGACTTGTAACATGGTAAATGATTGACGTGCCTATATATCTGAGCAAAGAAAGCTTCTACGTATGACGAGGTGTCTAAATCCACTAGAAGCTTGCATAGATAACCAGATGTTCTCTGACAGCCAAATCTGAGCTATAGAATGATGTTTGATTATTCCTATATGGATGGGGACTAAGATATTGAGACTCTAGAAGACATAGAAAATGGTAGGTTGAGGCTCCCTGTCTTGGACACTTTTGCAAAAGTCAATCTAGATCTCAAAAGTAACTTCACAGAGGTCCTAGCAACATTTGTTTCTGAATTTAATTGCATGTCCGATACGATAAAAATAGGTACCGTGGTAACCATAGTTGGATGAGATGCAAAAGAAAGTTTTGGGGTTGCAAGACATGTAGGTAAGGTCTGTTTTCCACTTGAGCATATTTATTTATTTTTTTAGGAATGTGTCATGTTTCAGCTCAAAGTGGACTCAGGCTCAAAAGATCAGCTGCAGTTTTATAATTTTACTGGGAAGAGTGGCTGGCAGTGACTGTAAGATTCCTTGGAGGAACTGGGATATACAACATGGTTTCAAACTGGTTGCTGGAAAGCAGACAAAGAAATGAGGTCACAGGAAATAGGGAAATAAAACTACGAGAGCCTGCAATCTGTTGGAGAACAGCAGCACGAACCAGCCAATAAATATCATGAACAGAACAAGAGAACTCGGATCAGATACAGGAATGAAAGCATGAGAAAGATAAGCTCCACCCACAGGTGCACCAGCAAAGACATGCCAGCCCTCAACAGTCTAAAATGAGTCAAACTCTGATTTCTCCCTCTAATCTAAATCTGTAATGTGCAGCTTTGATCAGAACTCTTTCTCACTGAAACTTGGGAGAGAAGCAAACTCTGGTTTAAGTCCCGCAATTCCTTTCTGACTAAAAACACATAAACACAAGTTATGTTCCCCCACATGAGAGTCAGCCTGCAGCACTGCGGAGAAACAGAAGGACGACACAGCATCCTTCACCAAACCAGCGTTGCCACAAGCGCTGACATTTAAACAAAGTTTGCTAGCAGTGAAATTTAGTTTCTTTGGTCTGAAACAAGTAGACTCTGCTATTGTTATCATATTTACGTTCCCAGTGCCCATCCGTACCCAAGCCACATGATGCACAAGTAGATCCTTAATTATATAGAGTTTGGTGAGTCGTGATTGCCAGGTTTGAATTTTTGGCAACAGCAGAGTCACAACAAGGCTTCTGCACCTTTATTTCAGCATGCTGGATTTGAAGAAGACTCATTTAAATAGTAGCTCTCATTCAACCCCATTAACCTTCTTACATTTTTTTTTGCTTCTCCTTGATTTTGTTTTTATTATCTAAGAGCTCTGCTGGTGCAACAATTTATAATTGCATCAGATCCTCTAATATGACCATGGTCACAGCTAAATTTATCCCATGATTGAAAGCATAATTTGAAAGGAAAACAAACAACGACAACAAACGGCGTCCTGTATTTTTGTTAGTGCCACTATCTCCAAAATATAGATCGTACAGAGTACGTCTCACTACCATGTTGTAAACCCATCCCTCACACTCACCTCCATCCAATCCACCCTGTCTGCACACTCTTTTTCACCTCGTGCGTGCACACCATTCATTGCTTTGCTTAAATACCTCCCTCTACTCCTGGTAGTCACTCCTGTAGTAACTACAGCTCTGCACCCCACCCTTGTTCTTGAAAATCAGTACCAGCGCATTTTATCTCCACTGCTCTGGTATCCTTTCACTCTCAAGGACTTTGTTAAACAATCTGGTATTTATATTAGAAATCTAAGAAGCTTAAAGCGTGTAAATATCATTGATGGTAAGCTGAGGGTATACTTTAGTAGATTTGACTTGGCCAGGATTTCTTTATGTAAGCTGGCAGGACAAAAACTAAAAACCTCAGTCAGAGATGATGGGTGTGATATTGGTGGCTATGAACTTTCCCTGTTAACTCAAGATCTGTGCATGCTCATATAAAATGGGGCATTTCACACATCATTTCACTCTTATTTTGCACAAAATTTACCAATTGAATTCTGCGTGCTTCAGCTACAGACATTACCAAAGTAAGATAAAGATCTCTAAAGTACCAAGAATAGACTTTATAACCCAAAACTGAATTTCCTTGAACTTAGCCTGAGCATTGCACCTGTTTAAAAGTTCTTCAACTAGCTGCCTATAAGTTTCTGTACTGATTTTTAAAACATTTGCACTTACTTTTAAACCACTTCAATATACATGTCTCAGAAGCTGTTTTTTGAGTTTATTCCTTGTGTCAGTGAGTTTGTGTTTGGGTCCAATCCATGCCTGCACACAGCCGTAACATGACAGGTAGTTGCCAGGAGAATGGTACTTGTCTGACTGCACTGCACCAAGTGTACAGTTTGGTGGAAAGTGTTAGTTTCAACGACAAGAATTCGTAATGTTTCAACATACTAAGACATTTTGGACAATTTCATACTTCCAATTTTGTGGGAAGAATTTGGGGATGCCCCCTTCCTACTCCAACATGACTGCAATGCTAGGTCCATAAAGGCATAGATTAGCGAGTTTGGTGTGAAAGAACTTGACTGGCCTGCACAGAGTCCTGACCTTAACCAGACAGAACACCTTTGGGATGAATTAAAGCAGAGACTGCAAGCCAGGCCTTCTCATCCAACATCAGTGTCTGACCTCACAAATGCACTAATGGACCAATGGTCAAAAATTCCCATAAACACTCTTAAACACTATGGAAAGCCTTCACAGAAGAGTTGAAGCTGTTAGACCTGCAAAGGGGCGGCCAATAATTATATTAAACACTATGAAATAAAAATGGGTTCTGGCTCAAGTTCATATTGATGTGAAGGCAGATGATACTTCTGGCAATGTAGTGTACATCTGTTAACTGTGAAACTGTTAAAGGATTAGTGATGTGTCATCGCGAACGAAATGGCTCTTAGAGCCGGTTCTTTGACGTGAATGACACGAGCGTGTTTTTCTTTTCTTTCTCTCACCCTCTCTCTCGCACTTTTTTCCACGTCACTCCGCATGCCAGCCTTGTGCTTTGCGCTGGGAAGAGGGGCTGTAGTTACGCTGACAGTAGCACAGGAACAGAGCAGGAGGGAGAGAGAGATAGAGAGCCAAAGTTTATTCATACAGGCCCAAATGACAGAGAATGTGCATCTTCTTTTTGTTTTCATATTTTAATTTATATTTAATTGTGTTGTGGTTTGCAGTGTTTTGTGTTGTTTCACTTTAAATTTGTTTAAAAGGAAAAAGCTGAAAATTTAAATAGTTAAAAGTTGAAATGTAAATAGTTGGTTTTTGTATTATATGATTTATTTATTACACTTTATGTGGAGTGAATAAACAAAACTATATTTACGGTGGCCCCTAGAGACAAAGCATGTACAAACTCCAAAACACGTAAAAACTCAGAAGCACATAAAAACTCAAAACACGTACAAAAGACAACAGAAGTGCTCCAGGATGTTAGGGTGCAGCGTTGAGTTTTGTTACCTAGTGGCTACACAAGCCAGCAAGTACCAACGGCCTGATTTGGTGTGTGGTAGTAACAGGTAAATGAACGTTTTTTTAAATTATTTGAATATATATGAGTGCTTGTGTATAAATACACAAACAATACACATATGCTTTCAATTGTGTAATTTAAGTGATCTAGGTAGCTCTGTTTTGAAGTTCAGTTAGAAATGTGTTTTGGAGTTTGTAAGTGTTTTGTCTCTGGGGCCCACCGCATATATTTATATATAAACATATATAAATAAAACCACTTCTTTTTTTAACATTAGTAATTCTTTTTGTGCATAATTTTATATTATTGTTAATAATAAATTAATTAAAGCAACAAAACAACCTAAAGAGCCGGTCCGGAGCCGAAAGTGCCTGTTCTCTAAAAAGAGCCGGAAATCCCATCACTATAAAGGATGTCATTAGTAAAAAAAAAAAAAAAAAAAAAAAAATTTGTGAAATTGTGTCACTTTAAGGTGATTTTAAACTTAAACTCCAAACATAACACTATGCTGTCCAGAATGTAGCCACAAGAAAAGGGAGTCACCTCTTTAAACAACACACCTAGCTAAGTCATTAGTCTAGCTTTGTAGTGGACTGCTCTGGAAACATATTATATAATACACACACACACACACACACACACACACACACACAAAACCCACAAACACACACAAAGAAATTTCATGAAAGCATGTCACTGCGTCCAGGAAGTGAGATGCTACAGCCAAACCAGATACAGGAAGTGAAAAGCCACCCAGTCACTGTGGAAACTGGAGGTGGAAGCTAAGAATACTCCAGACTGGTGTGTGTATGTGTGTGTGTGTGCGTGTGTGTGAGAAACTCATCTGTGGACAGCGTGACAAAATAAAACCAGGAAGTGATAAAAGCTCTGAAATGAACAATTTTATATTTTTGTTTTCAAAAACATGTTTTAATCCAAGCTGTTTGTTCCAATGCTCCTCCTATTGGTTATTTTCTATTTTATTTGGAACATTAAAATACTTTTTGCACAAAAATCAATAAAAATGTCCCAGATGAGGAACTCTTTGGCTTCTGTTCTTATCCTGCTCAGTTCTGTAGACTGCGAGAAGTGACTGTTTTCACTTAGGAGCTTTCCACTAGATTAACTGTATTATTCCTACTGAGCTTTGTGTTTGTGTTGCATAGACACAAAAGTTATTTGTTATAGGTGGTGGATAAGCAGCTCCAGCCACATAAAGCCAGAGCCCGGTCTGTTTCACAATGTATTTTCTTCCTGCCACAACAACTGCGGCTTCTCCAGACTTTGTTTATGGAAGATGCAAATTTCAGACAGAAAAATGTCCAAACTGTGGCTGCTTTCACTATTATTTAAGCTGAGTCAATAACAGCAATGAATTAGGTTTAACGTGATTGTTGTTTCACTAAATTGTGTGAATGAAACAATCTGGCTTGATTCTGACTGCCAGCTGGTGTACTTTAAACAGCTCCTTTAGTTTTATGTGAAAACTGAGCTGGTTCAGGTCTCGGTTGGTTCAGGCTGTTTTTTATTTTTGTAACTTTCATGGAACTAAAATTGGGAGGCCATTTTAACTAAAACAAATTACAGTAAATGTAATTTTACCCTATAGAATCATGCAATATCATCCAAAATTGAGAGCATATCCCTCTTAAACCAAAGACCTGTTTTGAGCACTTACACTAGAAGATGTCTGAAAAGCTGGGTTTTAAGGCTGCAACAGAAGAACATCTGTCTCATAGACATGTCTGGTCATCATTCATTCTACACAGATGATGATCAAAGAAAAAGTAGCCCAGAGTGTCACACCTCAAGTGGTTGTGTGAATAATTGAATGAAGAACAAAATAAAAACCCAATGGAGTCTTCACCCCAGTAACCTTTTACCTTAATTTACCTTTCTAACATGTGGTTAACTTTGTGGAAGGGTGTATTTTAATGGTCTGGGAAAACCATTAACCTTTTCTAAACCTAACCATGAGGTTTTTGGTGCATAGACATTACTAAATTTATATAAAAAAAATAAATAAACAGGGAGTCAAAACAAAATGTAAGCCAAGAAGGTGAAATGTGAGAAAACATTGGGCGAAAGCAATGATCAGGAAGAACTCTAGAGGTCAAAAAGCAACCAACAGGCTCTTGCTAGATGACAGCTGTAACTGTCCAGTTGGCAATCATATTGGCCATCTGTTATGGTCCCTGTGTCTGCCCGGCCAGCCCCGCAAGGCTACATGTGTTTTTGTTCACTCTTTCTCTCACCTCTCCGCCTGGGCGGAGCTCACTGCGGGCTCCCGCCCTTGGCCCACACACCTGTTGCCCATTATGTGCTTGCCATTTAAGGCCGGGATGCAGACAGTCTCATCGCTGGATGATTGTGCGAGACACATTAGTGAGCCTCTAGCCTCAGTAAAGTTTTCGTGTGTAAATCTGTAATTCAGCTTAACCAATCTTTCTTGTGAATAGTTTTCCCGGACCCGTAACCTACCTGCTGTGTGGACGGGTGTGGAGAAGAAAGCGTGTGTGAGTGTCCTCTTCCCGGATTTTCCCCCCTGGACCCTAGGAACTCTGAATTTCCCCCACTGTATATATTCTGCACCTGGTGATTGTGTAAACAAAACTCTGTTTTTTGGAACTGAATTCTGCTCTGCGCTTGAGTCCCCACCATCGCTTGTGACACCATCTCTTTGCAGAGGGAAGAGTGAGTTCTCCAAAACTAGGTCTAAAAAATGAACCCAATGTGGGTACCTTATTTTTATCAAAGCAGGGTCTGTCAGTTCTCTAGACCAAGCAATGTTTAAACACCATAGCATACCTGAGTATTATTGGTAACCACATCCATCCTTTATGACCTCAGTGTGCCCACCTTCTAGTGACTGCTTCCGGCATGATAATGCACCTTGCCACAAAGCTTGAATCATCTCAAACCTATTTCTTGAACGTGACAAATGACCTCATTGCACTCAAATGACCTCCACAGTCACCAGATGTCAATTTAACAGAATACCTTTGGTGGTACCGGACATCCATTCAACACAATCGACAAATTTGCAGCCATTGTATGATTTTATCCTGTCAGTATAAAAAAATAAACCTGATGATAATTTGCTGTCACTGGAGTGTGTTATGTCCTCATCAATCTACTAGGTGACATCAGTGGCTTTATCTTTTATACACATCTAATTATTCATAATCTATTCCATGATAACTGTCTTGCCACGTCTCACATGTTTAGTATAGCAGTCTTACCCAGTGAGGAATAATATTCTTTTCTGAAATGATGGAATAAGAGAGTTTCTTAGATTTAAGATTAGATTAGAAGTAGGCTTAATGGTTTATGAGAAAATATAAGAAATATCCGACCAAAGGAATTTAATTTTAGCACACTTGAGGAAAACCATGGCATTTTCAGTAAGAAATCTGCATAGGTTTTGTGCAATTTTGTGTACTTTGTGTGTTTTCTTAATGTGACTTGTGCTGATACGTTTAGAGCAGCTGTTGCAAACTGAACTCGCAGAATAGATGAGCTGCAGCAAAAAGATGTTAGTATGAAGTTTGTCTACAAATTCCTCCTGTGCCTGCACCACTTGTGAGGACATCTGTCAAAATACACACACACACACACAGTCTGGGAAAGTCCTTATGATAGCGGGTTTCACACTCTTCTCATTTATGCTTTGTTCCACAGTCTGACAGAGTGTTCCAACACATTTATAGCCTGGGGATTGTGTGTGTGCAATTGTTTCTGTGTGTGTGTGTGTTTGAATGACTTTGAGAAAATGCAAATGGAAATAAAACTCCAGATGAAGTTGTTGCTGTTCTAACAGCAGCCAGACCACATCGGCTCTCTCCCAGGACTCATTAACACTCTTAAATATATATTTTTAATGATAAGACAATTTGATAGACTGGTGTTCTGTTAAAGCTTTAGCAGCAATTTGTATTACCACACAAATATTCTGAGGTTGCTATTAAAAGGAATATTTCCACACAGAGGCCCCTCACATGCATTTTACAACTAGCCATGAGGTGAAAATCACCAATGACCTCAGCTTTGCATACAACTGTGACTGTCTACATGAGAACATTTGGGAAGGTGTCAAAACGAACCAATGCACATGATATACACTATATTGCCAAAAGTATTTGCTTGTCTTCCTTCACACATGTGGACTTGAGGGACATCCCATTCTTAATCCATAGGGTTAAATATGATGTTGGCCCACTCTTTGCTGCTCTAACAGCTTCAGCTTTTCTGGGAAGACTTTCCACAATGTTCAGGAGTTTGTTTATAGGAATTTTTGACCATTAATCCAGAAGTGCATTTGTAATGTCAGACACTGATGTTGAGGGAGACCTGGCTCACAGTCTCTAATTCAAAGGTGTTTCTATCAGGTTGAGGTCAGGACTCTGTGTAGGCCAGTCAAGTTCTTCCACGCCACACTCGCTCATCCATGTCTTTATGGACCTTGCTTTGTGCGCTGATGTACAGTGATGTTGGAAGAGCAAGGGGCCGTCCCCAAACTGTTCAGACAAAGGTGGGAGCATGAAATTGTCCAAAATGTCTTGGTATGATGTTTTTTTGAGTAAATCCATTTGTTGATTAATTATTAATTCATGTACTAATAGGGACTTAGAACAGAGAGACCAAATGTATAATAATCCACATTTCATTGTTTTACTCTTTGGTGAAGTTGAGGATACAATATTTTTCTTTATTTTAAATAATTGTTTGCTAATTTGTTGTTTGTTTGTTTTCTGGAAGCTGACACAGTCTCTAAGGGGATAGAGTTTTAGGGATAACTGGAGGAGAGAAGCTGCATTGAGGCATGTAAGACTCTAACTCTCCTTCCTGGTCGAAATTCTGAATAGTGACATTTTGGGGGATTTAATAAGTTTGGCCAGATTTGTAGAAATGAAAGCTGCTCCAATCAAAGTGGGATGGATACAAGACCAGGTTTCACCCAGAAGGTTACCCAAATATTTACAAAGCTTACGCCATTTATTATGGCATTTATTTATTTATTGGACACCACTCAGGCAGTCAGAAATTTAAGGAGAACATGCGGCTAAACCTGTCACTGCTGCTCAGATTTAGGAGGGGCCCAGAGAGTCCGTCTTTGTTACACACCGACTCAATATTACATTTAGTGAACTCTGATTGACATATGCAATTTATAATTTACCCTTAGCCAGCAGTTTAAAATTTCCTTCAATAGAATCCAAAAGTGCAAAGCAGGACACTGGCTTTGAAGAGAGGATGCACTAGTTTCTCGCTTCATTTTGTTCCTTGCCAACCTTCTTATCTTAGTTCTTGTTATTATTTTATATGCTTGCTGTGTTTTATATTTTCTGAGAAACAGCAATAAATGCTGTAACAGTGAACAAGCTGTAGAGAGAGTTATTTGTGGTCATGTTGGGGGCCAGCTGAATCAGTTTTTATTGGTGGAGCACAGAAGACTGTCAGTATAAATCATTTAGTTAAGTATACACACATACATTTGAGGAATGCAACAATGCAATATGAGTGCCGACAGATATGAATAGTCAGACAGAACAAAACAGAGGTTGAATGCATGCAAATGGTACACTGAGACAGATGATTAAGACATGCTCATGCACAATCAGAGCACAAACGATACAAACACATATAAACAGGTTATAAAATCTTTGGTCCTTTCTTTGGGACAATTTTATTGAACCATGAAACAACACTTTTGTGTTTTTCCAAATAAACATTTCACACCACCAAAATTTGTTTTTGTTCCCAGTGTTGGAAACTGTAGGAGGCCTTATGGGGGGACTCAGCGTCCCAGACCAGTCCATCCAACACTCTTCATCTTTGATGTTTTTACTGCTTTATTTTCAAGTGGTATAATCTGCACTCCCAACACCTACTTAATGATCTCTATTGACATTTAGCATTATTTTTCATTCACATAATTAATAACCAATATATATGCTGTATATATTGGTTACAGTATTGAAGATACTTAGAAATAACGCACTGGGAGATAAAGTGATAAAGAGATTTAAAAAGCTTTGCATTAAAAATTAGCAATAAAACATAATGAAAAGACAGTAAATGATCTCAGACACATAAACATCTCTGCTCCAGGATAAAAACATGTGCTAACACATTTCTCCCAGGCACGTCTGAAGCTGTTTTATTCCTCTCTTTTCCAAATATGTATCTTCCTCTCACAAACATGCACACAGTTACATGTTTTGATTTTGTAAATCTATGCCTTATATTTGGTTATCAATCAATATGTCAAAGCTAAAAGTAGCACTGACCTTTGTTTCTTGTATGTAAACAAGCAGATGAAAATAAAACATAAAATATGGAGAATGATCTGTTATTTTCAGAGGTAAAAATGAATAGAAAATGGTCTTGACGGACGGGTGACCTGACTGGGGAATAACCTGCCTCTAAACCTGTGACAGCCCTCCTGTGACCTGTGAGCAGTTAAGACACGTGCAAATGAGTGGGCATCATGTGAGATGTCTGCTGCATACTCCTCCCAGCTAGTTTCCTTGCCTAAACCATTAATTTATCAATTTTCTTAACCTGGTGTCTCATTTAGGCTCATGGAGGCAGGGATTGGGACTGAGATAGACTGCGGGAGGAAGCCAAAGAATCCAGAACCAAAGAGCTTTATTGATAACCACTGAAGTTTCTAAAATTGTGCCTACATTTTTAAAGATTATTTGAAAATTGCTTAAGGTTAATCAATGAGATTGTAGGTCAACAAGAAGGACAAATCTGATGAGCTGTATCTAAAAAACAAACAAACCCCTCAGTAGGGTTCAAAAAAACCTTTAATATGAGCAGTAATTTAATTGTAAAATTGTGACTGAGGACTCATAAGTCATCAGACTTGTCTGTACCTTCAGTCTGATGAGACATTGTGTTTTTGTAATCAGTGTCAGAGAGAATGGAGGGACGATTGATGTGAACAGATAAACTGAAACAACCATGTACCTACATAATTGCACATTTAAAAAAAATAAAAATAAATGTGTCTAGGTCATCAATCAGAAAATATCTTGTTTGTGTGTACCCCCTTGATGTGCCACTCTTGTGATTATGTGTTCTGTGCATGTACCCTATGTACTCTAACGGTAATGCCATATTGTCAAATATCAACGCATACAGACCCAGACATTTTCCTGTAATTGCAGGGGGAGCCTTAGAGAAACTTTACCACACAGTCAAATCAGGGTTGATGATTCTGTCATCTCAGTGAGACTAAAATACAAATTATAACAGTATTCAAAGAATGTCTGTCTGGATACAACCAGTTAATTTATACAGTATACATTGTGCAGTCTTTACCTTACAAGTGCTCTGAGATAACTGTTGCCATGAATGAACCCTAAACGTAAATAGAGCATACAAAACCCAGGTTTTACTTATATACAACAAGGATAACATAAGTCTTTGTATTGTAACCGCTGTAACGTCACCCTTTGGTTTGTGTTTTGCTTTCTAACTTTCAGTTTTAAAGCCAGAAGTAACAAAACTGAGATGATGAAGTGGTGTGCTAAGTTTTCAGCTAACGCTAGCCAGCTACCTTAGCAAGCTGCATTTAAATGCAATATGAGTGCATTGCACAGACAGAGTTATACCTGTAATGAGTTCCAATAAAAATACACACAAAATACTGTAATTCCATTGCACCTGTGCCAACAACACAGGTTAAGAAGTTTAAATCAGTAACTTGAATAAGCTGAAGTGAAGGCTTTCACAAAGCTAGCAGCTACAACTCACTATATCAGCACCAATCTGATTGCCAGTTCAACATATAATATTCAATTCATTTGAATTTTGGTTGTTTAACCCAGTATACAGAAATTTTTGTTTTACTTAAAAGTATATACTTACACTCTGTTAGACACAAACAGATAGCACGGAAAAAGAAAATAGACTTGGAACTAATAGAAGCAAAAGGCCGATATGATATTGATTTTTGCAGCGATGATCTAATTGGGAAATTTGGGATGTAAAAACACAATTATTCAGAAATCTAAAATGCTACAAAGTTATTTAGGAATTTATATAGAAGTAACATAATTGAATACAAAGTAGATCTGCTAAAACTGGCATGATCTCTGTTATTTACATTAGTCTCCAAGCACACAGGCCTAGAGACTATTCAGTGGACCGTCCAGTTACTCCCCCAGTTAATCACTAAGCAGCAGTAAAATTGTGAAGATGTAAAACAAAAAACAAGACCGTTTGGCTTCAAAGGAAAAGTTGCATCTTTTGAAACCTTTATTTTAAAGGTAACCTACTCTCTGGTTTGTGTTTGTAGACATTAATGTCTTCTGAGCAACAACAGCAATCACAAGATTTGGTGACCGCTTTGTGGCCAATTTAATCTGGTGCCTACCAGCAACCTACAGGAAGCACTTGCCAATTGGTTATTCATTAATAACATTATGACCTAATGAGTGAAGTTCACCAAAGGGTTGCTGACCAGTCTTTAGGCCTGTGTGACTGAATAGGTTGCACTCTACTAGGATAGTCTTTTGTAGGAAATCCAACAAAAAGAGCACTGCATTAACCTAGTCTACTTGAAATAAAAGCAAACATTATTTCAGTGCGTACTGACCACCTTTTGGATTCAGAATCAAGTGACTACAAGAGAAGCTTTGTGAATTCAAGTTTTGTACTTCCTAAAAAGTTTCATCCTCATATTGTAAATTTAGACACAAGTTTTGCAAAGCCTTAGAACTCCTAAGATGGTAAACATGAGATACTGTGTATTTTGTGATAGATTGTTCTGACACTGTAAATTGTGCAAAAAAGTGGAGCTTATGAAACATCACAAACATATGAAAATCCCATGGTTCCAGCTTTTAAAATATTTTAAATACAACTTTGTTGTTGTTACTGTTATTGGAAATATAAATTATTTATATTTAATGATAACAATGTTAAAAAATCTTCCTTTATGCATTATGCCACTAAATGTTCTCCCTTTTGCTCTAGGCAGTTATCAGTCAGGTTTAGTACTAACACAAAAATGTCTGCATACACAAAGAAGGAAAAAACTAGCACCTTTTGTCTGACAGTTTAAGACAAATCAAATTGTTAATTATTCACAGAGACCTCAGTCAGATGATTTTGTTCCGTCTGTAAGGAAGTTGAATCACTGTCATGCCACCTACCACTATATGCTGCTGTTTTTAACCCAGAGCTTGTTACTACATGTCCTTAAATTAACTACACACATAGTGAGCTTGTGTGTGTGTGTGTGAAAGAGAGAGGCAAAAAAAACAAAAACAAAATGCATTCATATGCTTCTGTCTGGGTTTCAAATGTCTGCATGCCTTTATCCACGTATTTGTCTTGTGTTCTGTGTGTGTGTCTGTGTGTATTTGCACCCGACACCACCACAGCACACAACCAACCACAGGAAGAGTGGGAGAGAGAGGAGAGGTGGACACCATGGAGCGGTTAACCTCATGACATCACAAGCACCGAGATGATTGGCTGCTGCCAGAGGCTGGAAGGTTTATAAGCCAGCCAGTAGCCCTACTTTCAGCAGCATCATCACGGTGAAGCAAACCCAGGAGATAAACTAAAGACAAATCACGTCTCTGTGTTTCTGCTGCAGCCGCTGAACCCCTGAAGCTTCCCTCAACTGCAGACAAGGTCAGAATGAATTCATGACAAATTAACATTATATGTAATATATGAAGTTCTTGTCTGGTGTTTGCATTCCTAATGTCATGGTTAGAGGTGGGAAACTAGCTTAATGTTTATACAAGCTCCTGAAAATGTGCTTTTTTTAGCTTGAAGAATCTATCATTACAATGTGGAAATCTGATTATCAGGTCCTTGACGATATCTGCTGCATTCTCTAGTGCATGTCCAAAAGAATGTACACAGTCCTTTCCTGACTTTAGTGTCCCCACATTCTTAATGATACAGCACTTAGCTATACTTTTGAAAACAGTGTGCTACCTGCTGCATTTTGCTGAAAACTTTCCTAGCTTTAAAATGTCAAAAAGACTCATAAAGAAACATTTTTCCTAGTCCGATATTTAAAAACTGACCGACTGGTACAGAACCCAATCCTTTATGAGAAAGTCCTCTACATGTCATCATCTAACACCAGTGTTGTACATAACAAATAAATGTTACAATGAGAGCAAATTGTCGTAGCAAAGCCAGAAATCATGTGGAAAGTTTTAAGCAAAAAGCATAGAGCAGTTGGAACAGTTAGAGCAGCAAATTAAAGCTTGTTTTTGTTTTTAAACTATCACACTTGATGAACCGTGTAGGTGTCCACATACTTTTGCATATGTATAGGATCTCTTTTAAAGAAATTTGTTTGTAAATGACTTTTTTTTTAATTTTATGATTTTTAATTTCACTATTTTCCCCATAATTAAGCACTAAATGTTAAAGTTTTTGAATAGTTTTAAAAGGCAAATGTCTTTTGTTTAGCAAATAAAAAACAAAAAAATAAATTTGTAATGTAATGGTGTAAATAGCCCTTTCTTTGGAAGAAAGAGAGACTTCTAACAAAATCCATTTTAGCTTATTTTTTTGATATTTCATATTGAAATGACCTTCTCAGGAATTTAAATCAGTGCAGAGCAAACTGATAATAAACCCACTAGAGAGTTTGGTTATCCACTGTGCAGTTTATTGCAGTAACTTATGAGAGTTTGAATTACTGTCTGTGATCAGTTTGAGTCTGTGCAGCTGTTTGATTGGTTTGCCACCAGGGATAGGAAGAGGAAGCTGTGGGCACCAGGAAACTAACCCAGTGTTGACTAGCGATGCTGACAACACACATACCCACAACAATGCACTGCCAGCTTAAATTTTTGCAGTTAAATATATTTTTGTCAGATATAAATTTTAAAAAAAAAAATCCAAATAATTGCACATTTGTCTCTGCTTCCTCTCAATCTTCTGCTTTTCTTACACATAAATTGATTAATCACTAAGCATATTTTAGTCTGGTTCGATCTTCAAAGAATAATCTGTGTAACTAGATTCAAGGTCTTTTACTTCGAACAATGAAAACTGTTTACCACAGACAGTTTTGAATGATGGATGGACAAATTGAGACCTGAAAAAAGTCCTTAGCAATACAGACTGGGGAAATTAAGAGAATCCTGTCAGCCCTCTTGCACTGATAATCTTCTTCACTCTGAATATTTCTTCATTCCAACTTCCTTGCTGCTATAAATCCTGGGTAAACATTTTCAAGTAAAAAGAGGATAGCTTATCTAAAATTCACAGCTGCTTCCTGGTATACTTTCACATGGTTTTTAGGGTGCTTAAGAAAAAGCATTGTAAGTTTATGCAATATTAGATGGACAAGTGTTTTATTAAACCCAGTTTGTCTCTGAGATGCTAAACGTCCAACAAAAGAGTGGCTTGTTTGAAAAAAGTACCAGTCACCAGTAACCTGCACCAACCCAAAGAAAAACGCTACGGTTTCAGAGCTCACACAGCATGTAATTTCCTATAAAACCACAATGTGTGTTGTTTTTTTAAATTGTTGGTTTTAATTTAATAAATAAGATAGACGAAACATGTAAATGCCTTTAAAATTTCTGGCTGATTGGTTACAATTAACCCTGCTTCGACTCTTTAAGCTAAACGAACTCTTAGCATCACTTGAGTGTACAGTTCTAAGAGCAGTATCAAACCTCCTAACCACAACAGCAATAAAGCTAAACCCAACACCTAACCTAATGTTAACCCGAAAACCAATTCTGAAATCCTAAAAAAAGCTATTTGTAAAAGTGAAGTAAAAATCAAACTGTCCTTACTTTAAAGGTCTAAAGCAGTGGTCCTCACCAAGATAGAAAAACAAGAACAATACACACACTTAAAGTTACTTCCATTGCACATGTGCATGTGTGGTTGCTTTTTATGCAAAATCAGCACTTATTTCCCAAGCAGCCCAAGTTAGACCCAGAAAGGACAGAACAAAAATGTCCATGCTTTCAAGGTCTGAAACATAATCCTCACACAGTGCGATATACAAAAATACACGCATACACAGCTACAATTACTGCCACCATACATATGAGGTTGTTTTAACTTAGTCCTGAAATCAGTCCAGACAATAAAGAACAAAAATGTCTTTATTATACTTTATTCTCTAGGTTTAAGGTTAAAACTTGTTCTCATAAAGAATGAAAAAATACATGCTCGCATACAGTGGCAGAGACATCTGACACTATGCAGTTGCGCTGTGGCTTTCCATTTATAACTTGGTGAATTACACACTATAGGAAAAGTCCATCATTAAAGATAAGCACTTAGACTGTTCCTCCCACAGCAAACACCAACATTAAAGCTTGTTAAAGAACATGATGAGAAAAGAGAAGAAGGAACTAAAAGACATGAACAAAGACAAAACAACAATGAAATAAACCCACTAACAAAATGATTCACATTGTTGCATTGGCTGTGCTTTATTTTTTGGCTCACCCCATGTACACCAACCACCCTGCTACTGAAAAGTGTTTATTGAGCCTTGACTGAAAATAGTCCTCTACAAAAACACAAAAAGCATCACAGAATAATTCATAGCATTGCAAACTAGACTCAGGCAGTAGAAAATCAAACAAAGTCATTTTTCTAAAAACATTCTCGAACAAAATGAATCTCCTTCTAAATGGTACTTGTTATTTTTCTCCTGTCTTTTTTTTTGGGCCCCAAATTAGTTATGAACCGCCTGCTCATAGTGATGCGATTTTCCTGGTGTGATGACAGAGAAAATGTTTTACTGTATCGAACTGAGTCGTCAAAGGCACATAGCCCTCTTTAGCTCTGTAATTAAGACCTTAATGACTCCCTGGGACATACCAAGAACGGTTAACAGTCATGTGACTGTACAGCCTCCGCTTTTAGGAAGGAATCTGGGTGAGAGGCTGACATGTCATTGTGTTTCCTGTGAAGTTATGGCTTTCAGACGAGTATTTTGGTGCCGAGTGCTGTGTATCATGATTATGTTTTATTGTTTTATTGTGATGTTTTATTGTGTGACTTCAAGCTGCGTTTTTTCTGGCTTTCTCCTCCAACCAGGCATCAAACTGTGACACAATGAAAGTGGCTGTTGTGTTTGTTCTGCTCTTTGCCACAGTTCTCTGCCGGCCGGTGAGACACTTTTGTCAAATCAAAACTACACCCAGATTAAAAATAGATAAATAAACTGAGAACATAACATGTGTTATCATGCCATTTTGTCATAAATTTCACTGTGGTACCTTTGTTTTTCTAGGCGAGAAAACTTTCCAGTTCAGAGAGCTCTGAGGAAGTGGTAAGTATTCCAAGAGAGGCTGGTGGGAGGTGGTGAGAGAAAGAGTGAGACATCCATGGTGTTTTTCTCTTCCACAGGTGAGACGACCAAAACCTCCAGCACTCAGAAAACAGGCGCCTGTGGTTCTTAAGGCTCGTCCCCCACCTGTGCAGGTAAAATATTCATTTTTTGTGTCCATTTATCATTTTGTCAGTTTGCTCTCCTCTCATTCTTTCTTCTCTCTTATCTTCCCTCCAGTATCTTCTCCTTATTTTGTCCTTGCAGTAATGGTTCTCCTTTAATTCTCTGCTGTCTGGGCTGTCAGCCACTTTCACCTACTCACTTAAATCTCACAAGGCACATATGTGATATCTGATAACAAAACCTATTCAAAGTACTGTTTTATGGGAATTCAACAATATTTTACTACATGTTTTATTGTTACATTGTAAAAATATAGTAAAAGTGTGCAAGTATAATCAGGCAAAAGTCAGAGTAAGGCAGAAAAGAGATCAGCTAATTATTAAAGTTTAATAACTGGACAAACACAATTACCAGAAGGCCAAATAGGTAGATTTAAAATGCTTTTTTTTGATTGGCCAAAAGTCAAATCCTCAAAAATTGTTCAAAGTAATGTGAACAATGTAAATTATAAAAGGGACGGTACAATATCTTGGACACACCAATATGTTAACATGAGGCAAAGCATCATATTTTTAGATGCACTTCATCTGTGGCTATGTGCTACTGATAGCTGGAGTTTAGTGATACTACGGGTAAAATCTTTGTTATACAGAGCAGAGAAAAGCAGGAGAACTAGGATTTTTAAACTTGTAGTTCAACAGCTCATCCTGATTTTAGCTGTGAAGTAGAGATGCAACCTTTAAATAATCTCCTCTAGCTGGGTTCAGCTTAAAGTGCAAATTTTATAAAAGCAATGAAAGAAAACTAAAGGACGATTTCAAAGATTCTTTCTTCCAAAGAAAGGACTCTTTACAGCAATGATGATCAATCACATTCATTGCACGTCTCCCATCTTGCAGAATGTTGTAGCAGCCGCGGCTGCTGGTTCAGATGAGAGCGCAGAGACTTCAGAAGAGGAGGAGGTGAGAGATGAGCAGCAGAGGTCAAAACAGTGATCATTTATGTTACAATGCATTTATTGTTAAACTCTTATAACATTGTGTTTTAATGGTTTTTGCAGCATCAGCAGCAGGTGGCAGCCGAGGCGCTACCTGAAGTCAAATCTGTCGTCACAGACACAACTTCAGATTCGCCCTCTGTTAACAACCAGGACAGTGAAGACGGTGATGATGATGATGAAGCAGAGGAGAGTGTGAGTAAAAATGTCCTGTGAAAACCTTTTCATTACTTCTTTAAATAACAGGAATTTATTATTTCAAACAATTCGTCTCATGTGTGTCACATTTCTCAAGCTTAAGTTTAGATATTTGTGTCAATACAAATTTTAAATATAAAATGCATTTTAGCCATGCTGATGAAGATATGAGTCATGGACAATTTAAACTAAACTACTAGAAAATCAGTAGGAATTTTTGCCAACTCCTATATCTTGTCTACAGGAAACAGAGGAGGAAGAGGAGGAGGAGGATGAATCCAGCGACAGCTCAGAGTCCGGTGAGTCCTCCACGCCTGCTCCTTCTACAGTAGCCCCTGTGGTTGTCACAGAGACACCGGCCCCTGAGCCGACCGATGAGCCCATTGTGGCCACCGTCGTCACCGATACAGCCCGCGGTGACAACCTGGGAGGCTACCCCAGCGAGTACAAGTCCATCGTTTATGTGGAGGAAAAATCCTACCACAAGGCTCCCGGGCCCTACAAGTCCTATGAGTTTGAGGACACAGGAAAGAAGACAGCCTATTCAATGACCGATGGCAATGAGGTGGAGAAGCTGCCAAAGGTGTATAAGGTACAGTTAGCTTTATCAATTTCTGAAAGACTGAACCAGAATTGGTCCTTAAAGTTAGCAGAATCCCTAACCCTCATTTTAGATTACTGCATTAAAAGTTTAAAATATAATGTTGATAAATATGCAAACTAACCCTCACATCTCTCCTTTGACCTCTAGACTATTTATGTCAACCCTGAACTCCTGGAGGAAGACACCAGCACCCCTGAGGTGGAGAGCCAGGGTCTGGATGCGTCCTCTGGCACATCTCAGGATCCGGACCCCCGCCAGGCCGATCTGGCAGAGGAAGAGGAGAGCACCAGCACCAGTGACCCCACCACCAGCGAGAGTGAAAGCAGCAGCACCCCAGAGGAAGAAGAGGAGGAGGAGGAAGGGGAGAGCGCCAGCACCACTAGCGATAGCACCAGCCAGGAGGCCGAAGACGAGGAGAGCCAGAGCAGCGAGGAGGCTACAGCCACACCTGGAGCTGCTGACGCTGACTCCGATGAGAGTGACAGCGCTGAGAGTGACTCTGATGAGGAAGGGGCAGCACCTGACACCACCACTGACATCCCGGCAGTTATCACTGCCAAATAAGCCCATCTAGGAAATAGAGCGGGCGGTGGTGTCCGAATCACATAATGTGTGCACACTGCATCCATGTGCAAAGAGCCCCCTCCCGAGCCCTTTTCCCCTGCGGGGTCCAATAGGGATGACCAAGGCTGAATTATTATTGACTCATGTTTTCAGCTGATATTTCCATGAAAATCTGTGCATCATCTAACAAAGCACATGTGTTTTGCTCTCTAGGGTTTTGGCTAAATAAACCATTAACGCCTTTATCCTGTGGTCCTTGTAAATCTCATCTTTGATCCAGTAGGGGAAAAGAAGTTAATTGAACTTTAAAAATGACGACTGCTACCTGTAACAGGAGGTTGACCGACCTCATGATCTTTGCCCCTTCCCCTTCTCCCTTCTCTTCCAGCAGGGTACAAGGTCAAAACTGATAAAGAACAAAAACGCTGACAAAGTTGAGTCCTCTTGTCTACACTAGCACAAAACTGCCATTTACTATTAATTAATAACTGCAATACGCAAACATACAAAGTTCTTATGCTTAATAAATAAATGCAAATGCACATTTTATATTTAAATACATTTGTAATACTTGTAATCATTTTGAAAATAATCAAATTTAAAACTGACATTAAGTCACACATTTGCTGCCAGTGTGGCTTAGCTTTTTTGCTCGCTAACATTACATTTTGCTGGTGTAGATAAAAGGATCCAGGCAAAGAACAAAAAAAAATCTTCTATTACAGGGTTCAATCAGATATAGATACAGTACACACATACAGACAACACAGCCCTGTTTATTTGCACAGTTGCTACCTACACTACATGTTGTTTGTCCCACGTTGTTTACTGTAATGTACCATAATGTACCATTTCTAAAATATTAATAAAGTTCTTTTTCATAAAAAAAACCTATCTTGGTTGTGTAAGCATAAACACTATTCTGAAGTTTACTGCATAGTCCTGTGAAAAAGTTTACACAAGACTCTATGTGGTGAAAAACTAACTACACGCCACGTAATTTAGTAGCTCGCAGAACTAGCATTAGCAGCAATAACTTCAAGTAATGATTTTATATATGACTTGATCAGTATCTCACATCATTTCCCCCCACACTTCTTTACAACATTGATCCAGTTTATTTAGGGTTGCAGGCATTCATTTATGCACAGCTCTGTTGAGGTCCTGTGGCTACAAAACAAACCCAAATTATCACACTTCCACCGCCATGCTTGACAGCTAGTATGAGGTCTTTATTTTGATATCCTGCTTTTGGTTTTCACCAAATGTGGCGCTGTGGATTCTGGCTGTGGATATGGATTTACAAAACATCTTTGCTTCACCAAAGGACATTGTTCTAGAAGTTCAATTTGATTCAGTTAAATTCAATAACATTAAATAATGGTAAATCACATACAAGGTCATCTCAGGGCACTTTATATTATTATATTGTAAGGTACTGGCCCCACAACAATATAGACGCGACCCCAACAATCACAAGATCCCTATGAGCAAACAATTTGAAGTCTTTTACACATGATTGCTATGTTGCTAAATACAGTAAGCAAGGCAACAGTGATATAGAGAAATACAAAATTATTAAAGTGGAGAAAAGTAGAGATTGTAAACAACTGAAAGGTTTGGTAGACTTGTATCCAGCCATTTAAAAAAAAGTTTAAAGGGAACAAGCTTAAAAATTAATGTCACTCATGTCTATGTGGTAACTTTGATGCTGAAGCCTAACAAGTACTGAAAAATATTCTCATAAACAGGGGAATCTGAACAGCTGACTCTTTCAGTCAAATTGAAAGCAAAACTACACAAACCACAAGCTTTAATACTGCTCAACTTTAATCTTTAATCAAATGTTAATGGGTTATATAAAATTTTAATGGGTAATATAAAAAATATATATTAAAAAGTAGGTTATGTAATTTTCTCCTCATGCAGTATTTATGATTCAAGAGAGAAATTAGCTATAGTACTAATCCTTGA
Organism: Neolamprologus brichardi; assembly: GCF_056152115.1. NCBI lineage: Eukaryota > Metazoa > Chordata > Actinopteri > Cichliformes > Cichlidae > Neolamprologus > Neolamprologus brichardi. The sequence continues at coordinate 32,389,636 of NC_142110.1, forward strand.
ATGGTGGGCCTTGCTCCCTGGTGGGTTATGAAACATACATTTTTCTTCCCCACAAAAACAATAAACTAGTAAACAACTGCAAAATTATAAGTTAAAAGTGTTTATGTATTATTTGTAAAATCAATGCATAATTCAGCTAGTGTGTGATTGTGATTTTTGGTACTGAAGTCAAGTTTTGTTAATTTCCCCGTTTCTTTAAAAGTTAAATCATGAGGTCAAAGCCTGGCCCAGAATGAACCCTGGCACAATGTATAGGCTGAATCTAAAAGACTGTTTGCCCAGACTTTACCTTCCATTCTGTTTATGTTCTACTGTCTGTCAAATGCGTAATACACACATTTAAACACATGTGCAGACACATAAATGCAGACTTTAGACAGATTGCAGGGTATAATCAGTTCTCCCAGACTGCAGCAGTGAAGATCCTCAGGCAAAAAGACAAGAAAATTAAAAATGTGAGTTGTGCAGGATTACCTCATGTCTTTGCAGAATTTGGTATTTTAAATTTCCATTCATACCTGCTTATGCTGGTACTGTTTCAGTGTTACATCATCTGAATAGTACGTTGGGAAGAAGTTCTGCAGCACTATATACATATGAACAGGATTAACAGAAAAAAAATATAAAATGTAATCAGGCTGATCAACTTGAAACCAGTGTGGGAACTGTCTTTCATGAGGTTTGCTGCTCCGCTGAGGTAGCAGGAGGACTGAATGTCAATCAGGGAGGGGAGAGGGCAGCCAATGATCTTCTGTGCTGCCTTGACTGCACTCTGAAGCCTTGCTCTGTCCGCCTTAGTGCCTCTACCGTATCATACGCAGTTGTTGTTAGGTATGTTAGTAGGCTCTCAATGGATAAGTGGTAGAAGGTCAGCAGCAGGCTGGAGTCCAGCTTCTACTTCCTGAGGACCCTCAGAAAGTGCAGCTGCTGCTGGGCCTTCTTGACGACCCCTGAGATGTTGTCTGTCCAGAAGATGTCAGCGGAGATGAGGACACCAAGGAACACACTCCCCGTTGATGTATAGTGGGGCTAAGTCAGTGCTGTGCCTCCTGAAGTCGACAATGACCTCTTTGGTTTCCCTGGTGTTCAGTGCCGGGTTGTTTTCTTAACGCCATGCTTCCAACTTCAGGACTTCCTATCTGTAGTCTGCCTTGTCTCCCTTTGAGATGAGTCTGTCTACCGTGGTGTCATCAGCAAACTTGATGAAGAGGTTGTTGTTGTGAGTTGGATTGCAGTTGTGGGTATAGAGAGAATACAATACCTGGAAATACCTGGAAAACACGTAATGTCTGCAAATTTTGAACAAAAATAAGTTTGAGTTAGGAAACAAACAAACTAACAAACAAACTAACTAACTAACTATAAATTTTAACCAAGAAATTCGAAGAATTGTTGTTAGCATTTAGTCTTTGGATCAATTTTCTGCTTGATTTATTTATTTATGTGTTAAATGCAACACATCTGGGAACTATGGATGAGTAGAAGGTAGGAAGCTCCTCAAGGAGATGAAGACTGGAAGCTAAAATTAGGAAAGTATGAACTGAGGTGCAGAAGACAACATGACGTCCATAACTGAGGCTCTAGAAAGTGTCACTAGGCTGAAGACATATACTAGAGAGATATGTAGGAATATGTTTGTGTGTTTGTGTAGGAATATGTTAAAACTAATTCAGACAGTATTTGAGCTAGCACAGAAGCTTGAATGGGCTTGCTTGAGTTTATCTATCAGAGTTTTTAACAATCCTTTGCCCCATGTATTCCACAGACAACCAGATGTTCTCAGTTGCAGATATAAAAATCTGTAATTTCCTTTTTTTCCTTTTTAGCCCTTTTAGCTTCCGATTAGTTTTGGTTTATTGTGTCAATTTCCCCAGTTCTTTTACTGTTATTATTATACTATAGAATTTTGAATTTATTGCCCTACTTCTTATTAAATCATTACAATCACCACTTTTGTTATTGTTAATTTTGTGTTTCAAATCATATTTATTGTTTCTTTGATCATTTAACTTGCAGATTTGACTCTGTACACATCCTAACGGTCGACTTCTGCCAAAAACTGAATTCCTCAGCTAACAGAAACTGTAATAATTAACCATTCCCACAAGATGGAGCTAGATATGTCGTTGTTATAGCTCAATGCTGAGCTTCTTATCCACCCAGCTAAGACAACCCTATTTTGGTTCTTGACGAGTAATCCAGGCATCACACAAACAGACAGACAGGCATCAGTAGGCTATAGTATTCTTTATTTCTTTTTTGCTTTATTTCCTAAAATCTGTAGATTACCATAAAAAACAAGAATCCATTAATCTGTTTTTGTTCTCTATAAATTTAAAAATTCAATTTGCCAAATTGTGTCTGTTCTTTGAATTTTTGTGGTGATAAATTGTCATTTATTGCACATTCCTAAGAATAAAGGGATAAACTACGAATAAAAGCGTTTTGTAAAAAGTATTTACTTATTTACAAAACTCTTATCTATGAGTCACAATTAGTGTGCAGTTGGACCTTCACATCTGATTTCATAACAAAACCTTTCAAGATGGTGATAACGAGACTTCGTTAACTAATGCATGATGTCCATAGAGCCTCAGCCACTTTTTATACAATTACAATTAATAAAAGAATGCTTTCAGACATATAAATGATTGTTTATTGGGCCCAAATGTTTTCTGCAGCAGGAAAAAAAAAACCCAAACACACAGCCATAGTCATTAAGAACTATCTTCAGGACAAAGAAGAACTGGAAGTGATGGTTCGGCCCCCACAGAGCCCTGATATTAACATCATCGAGTGTGTCTGGGATTACATGAAGAGACAGAACGATGTGAGGATGCCTACATCCACAGAAGATCTGTGGTTCATTCTCCAAGAAGAATTGTTGCTGTTTTAAAGGCAAAGGGTGGCCACTCCAAATATTGATTTGATGTCGATTTCTCTTTTGTTCATTCACTGCATTTTGTTGATTGATGAAACATAAATGATTAACACTTCCATTTTTGAAAGCATTCTTTATTTATAGCTCACCTGCCTAAAACGTTTAATTTAAGAATTAAATGTTGATGTAAAGATGACCATATTTTTTTTATTCTGTATGGCTTTTTTTTTCTTTATTAGAAAAAAATCAGCAGTTGTTGTATAATTAGGCATATTAGGTCCAAACAAGTCCAAAGCAGTATAAAACAGTAACAATCAGCAACATTTAGGTCTTCTTTTGCCTCTCTGTTCTACATTTAATCTGTGAACATGTACATTTATAGCGTGCAATTACAGAACCCCACTGTGGTAAGGACTCACCAGCATGTACAGACAACAGACAAGAGACACACCCTCCCCAGTCTATAAACTCACTGCTGTGGGATACATATTCTGGATACCTCACGAAGAGTAATAACCTTTTGTTGTTGTTTTGTAAAATTTAATCAGTAACCATCGCTGGCCTTGGATGTTTTTTCTGCTTGGCCACATATCTTTACACTTCCAACATATCAGCAGATCTTTCCAGAAAACCTGAAGTTAATTTTAACACATTGTAAGAATTGTCCTCAAAGCTGCAATAAACATGCAAACAGAGTATTTTCATTTAATATAATTAAATATTTAAGTGCTTTTGTTTATATGAAATATGCTATGAAGCAACAGCTTTTACCTAAAAACTGCAGGTCATCCACTCCATTTCATAGGACTAAACAGCAGTGAAAGATTAAAAATTCGTCTAAATGTACATTTAGTAGCACACACACACACACACACACACACATATGTATATATATATATATATATATATATATATATATATATATATATATATATATATATAAAGACACATTTTCTTTACTGACAGTTCACAGTACTAGTAAGCATGAGTGAAATCATCCATTTGAACCAGACTTCACTCACTTTGCTTTTTGTAACTCTGCAATGTCTCTAATGTTAATTTAAAATTGGCTTTAAGAAAGTATTGCTTTATCATCATGCCATCACATTCTCTGCCCCGTTATTTTGACTTCTAAATTTAAGATGTCTCTTAATTCTGCTGACCTCTGTTACTTCTTTAAGGGAAAAAATGGATTCAAAATAATTCTATCCTATATTCATCCTATTGGAACTTCTCATTCTGTACACATTTTAAAGAATCTGATTTTATTGTATATGTCCAATGTTTCTCAGTGTAAACCAACGTTTTATTGCTGTCTTTCTAAGTTACTGCAACATGCAAAGCAGAGTTCTGATTGTGATGATCTGATACCCATCAAACCAGTGCATAAGCACTTCTTTTTAAAGCCATTTTTAAATACAAGCAAAATAATTTATAAAAAAGCAAACTGGGAAGAAATATGAAGACTTTATTTTTTTTTAAAAATTAGATAGAAAGTGTCCACAGGCGGCTCACTAAAGTCAAACATTTGTTCAACAATATGGCTCTCATTGTCTGACTTTTGCTCAGTTGTCTCCTCTGTTGTCAGTAATGGGAGCTGCTGTTGGAATCAGCACCGTAAAGCACTGATCGCATGTTGGTGTGGCATTGACAGATGGGGTTGGCGTTGCTGGAAGGGGCGTCGTCTTGATCACAATTGGTTGGTCAGTACCCATTGTGCTTACTTCAGGAGGGACTGTACTCCCCTCTTCAACAGTTGTCATCGCAGCAGAGGTCGTGACTGGCGTGGTCACTTCGGGATCGATAATCTCCTCAGAGGACAACCCCCCCTCCTCAGATGATTGACTTTCTGAAGATTCGCTGGAGCTCATGGAGTTGAAAGCATCCCCAGTGAACCTGTGGTGATAATGTTTCATTTTGTGGTCGGGAATATCGGCATCATGATGCCTTCTGAAAGCCATCTGTGGTAGAAAAACCAAATAATAGAGACAATACCCTCAGATTCTGTTAAATAAACACACTGTTTTTTTTTTTCCATTTAAGTACTTGTTTAAAAAAATCTGTGTTTGTCTGGCAGAAAAATATAATTTTAATGACGGTGTTTAAAAGGTTTAAAAACACTTTTAATGTAGCCCCACAATTCGCCAAAACATAAATTTTATGTCCCTTAAAGTTACAAAGAAATGTTTTAAAATGATCCCGAAACAACCATTAATCAGCACAGACTTCTTACACGCTACTGTCACATTTGGAAGAAAACATCATTCAACGTGAAAATATCCCAACAAAGAGCAAATGTATGAATAGAATTTTTCATTTAGGACAGGTTATAAATGAAAAAGATGGAAAATTACCTTACTATGATATAAGTTGTGGATAAATGGCACGATGAGAAAGTATCATAAAATAAATTGAAAATTTCAAACAAATATTTCAAAAAAATGTTTTTTATTCATAAAAAATGGAGATTGAAACTGGTTGAAATCCAGTAAACAATCTAAATGCTCAAATGGACTAAAATCCTTTGCACATAATCATATTTGTTTTATATAAACATTTGCGTGCTGTTGGATGTGTGGTTTGGGAGTATGTAGGCTGTAATTGTTTGGATGACAGAGCGCACTAATCCCAAAGTGTCATCCCAAATCATAGCGTGTATAAAAAGATGGACATATCCGCTGTGACGTCGCCCACTGGTTTGTGAAACCCCGCCTTTAAGCCTTGTGGCTGAGCATCTTGGTGTTTTGAAACAGGGTGGGATGAGGGTTTATCTGCTCATAAAACCAAGGGATATGCATCGTATGATAGCTATGCTGAAAATTACAGAGTAGATCAGCACAAAGTAATTTACTGAGCAAACTTCATGTTTTGTGTTTAACCTAGTGGTTCAAACCTTAAAATCAGTAGCAAAGTACATCTGACTTCTTTTTGAAACCAATGGAGTCACTCCCCACTGTTCATTTGAAGGACTGCAGAGTGATGTCATGTTTCAGACCAAGACCTATGCCAGTAGACACTATGCATCCCAAAGTGTTGGCTAGTTTAATCAACTGATTACTTAAGTTGAGGGTCACACATCCCAAGGGGCACAGCTTACTGTAACGCCAACAAATTGGTAGAAATCTATGAAATGCGGTTGAGTTCAAGTAAAAAGTGGAATAAAATGGAGAAACTCGAGTAAAATATAAATATCTCAAGTATCTCAAGCTGAGAGAGATGGCAAGAAAACAGCATTAGTGAGGAAGATAAGAGAAGTTTGCGGTTCTTTTGCGGGTTAACTTACTGGCTTAGCAGATGTTGTTGTGAGAAGGGCGATGACGAGGGCGGTTTTCAGAAGTTCCATTTCTGATTGATTGCTGTCTGTGAAGGAGGGAAACCACAGAGAAAAACAGTCACACAATCCAGAAACAAGACACTCTGACAGGGTGGGCATGTCGGATGTACACCGAAACGTGGTATAAATGAAATTAAAATTTAATTAACAGTTGTTTATAGAAGCAGTTATCATCATCAAATTTTATAAAGTATGAATTAAAAAACAAAATACAATCTGTTAAAATAATAAGAAGAAGAATAAAAGAAAAAAACTCACCACTTTCTGGTCTGTAGTTTATAAATTCTTTTAAATCCTCTGTAAAATCAATCCAACTCTGTGCTGCTGTTTGTTGTTTATCAGTGTGCAAAGGTGTGTGACTTCAGTGGAGACAGTGGCTTATATATACTGCCTGGCAGAGAGCTGGGCTGGGCATGGCTGTGACGAGAACCTGAGAGAAGGATTGAGTAATACTGTGCTTTCCAGGGCCAGAGTGAAAGGGAGGGACAGGACAGAAGGTTTTTAGCACGCATTATACCTCACCAAAATGCTACAAAATTAGCACTGAAATTATTTATCGTGTCTGCTGAGTTATGAGCTTTACTGGCAGATGCATGCATTTTTTTGATGATCAGAATTAAAGACGGGCTCTGAGTCTGTGTAAATACCTTCTTGTGAATTAATAATTACACCTCAATGAGTTTAACGGGATATACAAATGGGAGCTCAGCGTGAGGGGTTGAAATTGGATTTTGCTCCAATGTCAACCCCTCACTCTGAGCTGTCTTTTTATTTATCATTAAATCATTAAGTCTGTTAAATCTAATTTCATGCAAACACTAAGACCTTTACAGAGTGTTGGAGCTGAGACAGTTTAGGCCAACATTTTGCTGTAATCTTTAATCTGTGATCTTTAAAAGTGTTAGCAGGTCAAAGGGGGTATGTTAGGCACGAGGGGGTGATGAAAGGTTAAGTAAGTAAGCAGGATGTGGAGCAACAGTTTTCTGACCGTCATGGTTTAGTTGTAACATAAAAGGAATGTAAAGGGAGCGCCCACCAGAGGCATTTGTTTTGGATTTTTCGGTTTGTATAGAGAATAATTGTTTTCCTTTTTTGCATTCACCTCGTTTTTGCTACCGAAAAGCATACAAGCGATTCAAGAAGAGCACGAGTCAGAAACTTTACGTCCTGCAGAAGCGGCAAAGGACCGAAGGTTGCTGCTACACAGAGCATTGCTTTTGTTATTCAGGGACGGTCAAACTCAGCTGTAGTTAGCATCTCTGTCAATTCAGTTCAATTCATTTTTATTTATTTGGCACAAAATCAAACAACAGTTGCTTTATATTGTAAGGTAAAGTCACCCCAACAACCATATTACCCCCTATGACCACAGTTTATGTAAAACGTGCAGTCATCATGAGAAAACAAGTAAAACACCAAAATAAATACATGCAAATCAAAAAAGTCAGATTTATTTCTGTGCATCCTCTTGTATGCCTCGCATTAACAGTGCATATAAAAGATGGAGAAAGCCACTGTGACAGCACTCGGTGGTTTGTGGGTCATGTTTTGAAGCCTTGGCTTGATAATTTTGGTTTCCTTGTTTTTTCCTTTGCTTGAACACAACAATCCAGGGTTAGCTCTCTGAGTAACTGAGGACACCCTTACTGGCAACTTATATATTTTTTAAAAATTAATTTAACAATTTTAATTTATATTTTTTTATTCTTTATTTTTGATATTTTTTTGTCTTTTATTTTAGTAAATTTTTAGATTAATTTATTTTCTTTTTTTGTGGGCATTTGTGTCCAGGCAATGTGTACCATTCACAGATTTTTCACTTATCTGTTGTTTGTTCTATATAATATCTGATTTTCCTTTGGATGTGATTAATCATGAGACTGTTATAGGTGATTTAGGAGGACGCTGCTTAGTGTTTAATTATCTGATGAAGAGCTGGTATGCAAAAAACATCACTAGATGTGATAAATAAGTAATATGGAGTTCTGCAGAATGCGAAAACATTATTTCATGGAAAAACTGTTTATTAAATTCACACATCATTATTAATGACTGGAGGAAAAGTTCCAATGTATTAACAACATACAATATTAAAGGCTTGAGAAATGTAAAAGCAGTCTTCATGAAAACTCTGACTGCAGAAAGAGGATTTCAAAACAATGGCGTTAGAAGTTTTGACTAATGTTGTGGTAAAGGTTGGACTTAAACTTGACGCAGCGAGAGCAGAAAAGTCAGGTTGACATGGTGAAAAATGACCCAACACAGAGACAGACTGTTGAGCAGTCAGTGGAATGTTACAGTCGAGACAGAGTGGAGCTGTGCTTTGATCACACCTCTATGTGTGTGTGCGTGTGTGTGTGTGTGTGTGTGTGTGACACTACTGTGTTACTTCATCACCCTATCCAAATTTCCTCTTCCTGTCTCTTCTCCTTGCAGAAATCACGCAAAGAACTGCAGATGACACATGAACAAGAAGAATTGTGGAAATCTTCATGTCAGACATTTCAGTAATTCTGAAATATTTCATACCTTATACATAACCTCTTTTACACTTACAGAGCAAGTCTGGCAAAGAGTTTACACATTAACCACAAATATATAGAAAACAATTAGTGAAAGCTCCAACCCAGTGAAAACTGCAACAGACATGTCAGTCTACTTCTTCTTCTAATGTGCTGAAGAAAAAGTTGTCAAAGTGTAACATTCACTGACTTCGTGTACACAGCAAAACATAATATTGGCATTACTCACCTGTCTGAGTTGTTAAAACATGTTAATCGTGTAATGATGATGATAATAATATTTCTACCTAGTTAGTCAGCTCTTTTGCAAATTAAATTCAGTTTTTTTTCTTTTTTTTTACATTCAGCTATCCAGTTATGTACGCATGAGCAAGTAGTGTTTGGCAGTGTTATTACATTTTTGTTATTTTCTATTTGGTATTAATTAGTTCTAATTAGTTTTCCAGATTAGATTTTTCATGTTTCAGAAAAGTCTAGTTTTGGTTTAGATTTTAGATAACTAAAAGTTTATTATTTTTTTTATATCTTATTTTAGCTTTTAGTTTAGTTTTAGATAATCATAATAACCCTGATGTTTAGCCTGTTCAAGAGTAATCTACAACTCCAACAGTATGCATCTGGTTATTTGGTTCAAGGCAGTCGATTACTCCATTCAGAAGCTAAAGAACTGGCTGCAGTGGTTAACCAGACCTCACAGTTTATAAAAGGTTGATTTGCAGTTATGTGACAAACAGTTTTCACATGATTCTATGTGGTTGGGTGAAACTTTTGTAAAGCCCAGGATTCAGTAGCTTGCAGAACCACTTTTACCAGCAACAACTTGAAATAATTGTTTTCTGTATGGCTTTATCAGTCTGTCACATCACCATTCACTGAGGTTTATAGGGATTTGTTTATGAACACCTATGTTATGGTTTCGCCACAGGTGTTGCGATGGACTGTGATTGATGCAACATCTTTTTGTTCTTCTTCTTTTCTGTTTCAGCTGTTCTGTTGTAAATTTGTCTGGTTGCATAAACTCAGTCCACCTTTAGCTGTTGGACGGATGGTCTCACATTTGACTCTGTATACAGAAGAGTTCATGGCTGAGTGAATGACTGTAAGGTGCTCAGGTCCTGTGGCTGTAAAACAAGCTCAAATCCTCAAGCGTGATCCCCATACTTAACCGTAGGTATGAGGTATTTGTGATGAAGCACACAACAAATGAGACTTCTTACATATAAAATGAGAGAAACTGCAGTTTTTGGTATTTCTGTTTAAACCATAGCTTTGGCAAGAAAACATTAAACTTCTCTTCACTTTGTCTTTTAGCTTTTGCAACTACTAAACGAATATTCAAAATCATAAAATTTTACTTTGTAACTGTTGCTTTCTCAGCCCATGTAAGCATTTTGTGACATTTTACAATGTTAAAGGGTCTTAGGGCTTAAAGTAAGAGTCATTAACCTTGTCATAAAATGATGCATGAATTTATACCTGTTTAAATGTTACCACATAGATACAAGCCAGTTAGGAAACCACTAACTAATGGGTGTTATGTGGTCTTTTAGAGCTTATTCATTTTGACTTCCTGACATCAATACAGTTAAATTATTCATCAGGGCATAATCATTACCACAGATAGACTGACACTGCGTACCTTCAGAGTCATGAGACACTAACCAACTACCTAAATACTCACTCATGGACAAATTTAGTGTATTTGTCTGAGTCAGGCAGGGAAAATAACACATTCACATCCTTCTTCTGGCCAATGATTAGTGCTATTCACCCACAGAATGCATTATTAGGTACAGGAAGCTCTCAATAAAGACTGTCTCTAAAGACTGGAGTTTTTACTTGGTCAGTAAGTAAAGTAAAATGAAGGTAGTGTTGTGGCCTTTTGTTGTCGTTGCTCATATTCTCCTTGCTCAAGGTCGGTGTCAAATCCTGTATGAGGTACAGAAAACCTGGTGACAAAACTTTGCAATGAAAAATTTGCTGAGCAAAAGTCTTGAGTCACTCCACTCTTCTCTATATATTACTACCGAGGAGCCAGACTTTTGTCTTATTTTTAAAGTGGTCTTGAGCAATATTCCTCCAGCCTTTCTAATGATTTTTCAAAGATTATCTTTAAATCTTTTCTGCTTTTTTCTTGTTGAACCACTTAACACAGACCTACGAATCATTCAAGCATAAAAAGGACACCTTATTCAAGGGATGACCCATTGTTGTGTCTACACAGAAGAAACAACTTCACCAAGAGATACTCTGAAGTTGTATCTTTAGGCACTTTACTAGCACCATGACATGAAAGCAGACAACTTGCTTCCATTTAATCCATTTAAAATCGCAAAGACAACACAAAGATTTGATTGTCCTGGGAAGCCTGGAAAACTGTATCTGAGGACTACTTAGGAAATTACAAGAAAGCTTTTCTAAGATAGTTCAGGTTGTGTTGAAGAATAAAGGTAGTCACATCAAATACTGAATTTCAAGCTCTTTAGAACTGTATGGGGTTTATTTTTGCCTTATATACTGTACATGGATGTTTGCAGAAGTTTCAGTAACTGGTTGCACCTAGTTCACATTTTCTTAGCAAAATATAAAGAAATGAAGGGTGACAAAATATTTTTTTACAGTGTTGTTTTGAGTAGTAACTTGTAGAGGGGAAACATACGAGGTTGAAGGACTGTAGCTTGAGGTGTAAGCACTTTTAGTATTTTGTGTTAATCCTGTAGCACAGACAGTTTGACTGCATTTTCGCTCAAGTGTGCAGATTGTAACAGAGGAGGTCTCTATTGTAGCAGCTGTAGTGACATTCGATATGTATTCATGTACAGAGTGTTATTATATTCCCTTTGTTGTTTTGGAAAAACCTTAAAAAATTATTTATACTTTCATATTTCTCTTTTTTGTAAAGAAAATGTTCTTGTTTTTGCACCTACTATTTTTCACTGTCTGTTGTTAACTCGAGCAAGCATAAGTTGTCATTATTAAATACAATGATGCCACTTTGGAAGCCCCGAGTGGTGGGAAAGGGGCAAGACATCCTCAGAGATGTATCACGCCCTGTTCATGTTGCATCTATGTTATCACCATCAGGACAGAAGTACAAGATTGTAAGCACTTTCACAAATGTCATGTACGTGGTTGGTTTTTTTATGCCTTGCAGTTTAACTCTGTTGAACACATCCAGGTGAGATATGATATTGATGTCAATTGCAAATAGTTGTAGTCCAGTGCTTTCTGCGGGACAACAAGCAATGCAATAATATAATATTATTCTAGGTTTTTTCTGCGTTTCCCCAAGACCCCAATTTTTATTCCTGAAAAATGTATAGTGTAGCCTTGCACAATTTTGTCTTAAAGCATGTGGAATGTAGAAGCAACAGTTTAGAGTATTGATTCTGACAATTGCTTTATGGTATTTGTTGATGATCGAACTTTATTTAAAATGAATAAAATCAATATTTGATTGAAAATTCTACTACCATTATCCAGCAGTAATGCATCTATGACAAATGACGACATGTAGAATCTCGTGTTTTAACTTTGCTTATTTCTAAGGTTGTTTTTTCATCTTTGCAAACTTTTTAAAATAAAATAGATGTAATAGTCCATGTCAGTTGTAAGTTGTAAGATGTGAATAGAAATGCCATTACAAATCCTTTAGTTGGCTGATAACAGGGTACAAATCTGGGTCATAGATCCCTACTGATCGTTGTCTACTATTGTTTATTTTTATAACATAAATAAAAAGGTTTCCTGGGAAACTGTGCTTTATTGTTATAGATAGAACTGTCATTTTGAAAACAAGTGGTAAGGAGTTGCTCTGTCCATCTGTTAAACATTAAACAGCAGAATGCCAGCCCAACCTTTACAGCAAATGGGAGTGTGCTTTTCTAATGATGTTGTGACTAAAAAAACATAATGATTCACATATAATTAGTTTCGTTCAGTCATCATGCTGGGAGGCATTTTAGCAACACAGTCAAGATCCCGCTTGCCAAACATGACAATGGAAAATCACAAACATTCCATAAGAGAATGTCATTGTTTACATTATGGAGGGAAAACTGTGGGAAACTGGAAGAAAGGGCTCTGCTGTCTGGATTTTATTCATGTGTTTGTGACCAGGGTGCTCATTCTCCCCACCTCACCTCTCAAACACAAATTCTTGTGACTAACACTCACTGGCCTGGCTGAAGGTTCAGCTAACAGGTTAAACAGGTGGAGATCTAAATGGAGCGACTCCAACCTGAGGCCCTGTGCCACTATGTTAGGCATACTGTGGTACTACCTGCTTGCTTAGAACCGCCTTATTTCTTCATGGCATACACTCAACAAGGTACTGGACCATTCCTCAGAGGTTTTAGCATCAACACAATTGCTGCAATTTTGTCAGCTGTACATCCAAATCTGTTCCACCACATCCCAAAGGTGCTCTTTTGTGACTGTGGAGGCCATTTAAGTCCAGTGAACTCACTGTCATGTTTCAGGAAACCACTTTGAGATGAATTGAGCTTTCATGTTTCTTGCATCAAATTGTGACCCTACCATCCAAACATTACAGGAGAAAACCAGGCATTGTTTTTTCCTTTTTTCTTGTCCAGTTTTGGTGAGACCATGTGAACTGGACCCTAGGTTTCGTGTACTCAGTGACAGAAGTGACACCTGGTGTGGTCTTCTGCTACTGGTTTTCTGCATACCTTAGGTTGTGTCTCCACTGCAGATTATCTTCAAGTCATCGGATACACTCAACTGCTGTTGAAAAGGACCAGTGTGGTCATCCAGTCTTCTCCAGATTATCGGTTTACTCAGTGTGGTATATATGGCAGTCCAGCTAAATTTTTTTTACTGTGCATTAACAAATCTTCTCCTTGTTTACAGTTTTTACCCAGCCCGCCTTGGATTTAGTCTCATGTGCACCCACCCACCTCAGACGCCACTAATCTCCTGTCACCTTGGCTCACCTTTCACCTGTGGTTCACCTGCTGTTTTCTGGAACTGCCCCTCATTCGCCTGCTTGCGCACCCACTGTCAGGGTCCTCTTAAATCAAGGTCTCTTCCACTACCTCCTCCCCTGCCGGTGTATCAATAATTGATAATAAGCTAAATTGCTGGTGATCAAGTTGCACTGTGGGCAAAGTAGTAAGGCTTCACAAGGAAAGATAATACTTGGACTACAACAGATGATATATCACATTCTGCTCTGATCTGTTCTGATCCTTTTTGCTTAAGTCCTCTTAAATTTTGGACATTGTTTAATTGCTTTAGCACCTTTTAATACGCCAAAAAACAAAGCAAGTGATATGTGAGCTAGCTGAAGCTTCCAGGTTCTATTGTGCACATGGGTTTAAGTCATAGTTTAGGCCATGATTATAATTTATGAATCCATGAACCTACTCGGGTTGACATTCGGTTACCTGCTTGTCCACAGACTCTTACAAAATGATCCCCAGGCGGTGAACCTGAAGCAGACTTCAAATGAGTATAGCAGGACTCTTTCCTCGACCATAGTGACTCCAGATGTCATGTTACAGCAGGGTATAATTAGCACTTTGCTGGGACATGGTTAATGTGAGCTTAATGCAGCACAGGTGAACTTGTGACCTTCTATTAGATGAAATACTAATCAAGACTTTCAGGTAAGGACCACCTAGGATTGGGGGACAAATGATTATACTGCTCATGATGTAAGGTGAAAACTTTTTCAATCCTTTGAACATTATTTGTTATAAAGACAATATTGTTGGGATTGGGTGTGAAGGATAGCCTGTCATTATCTGTCAAACTGTGGATTCAAAAGGAATTGTTTGTACAAAATTCCAATAGTACAGAGAAGTTCTTGTATATAGATATCTGTAAGAAACAGTCATGTCCTCCTGTGTAGCTATGCGTTTGATCACCAAATTATAATTTCATCTATCGTAGGCACCACAATGGCTAGAGCTGGCTGTCAGTTCAGATTAAGGAATGATTTAAGGGAAATATTAAACATGTCAGTGTCAGCACCACCCTTCTGTTTGGACCAATAAGCTGGATGTTTGATGTGAGAGTCATTGCTTTACCTGATCAGCACTCACATGTTTGGATGTGTTGTTTTAGAAGACTGCAAAACAGAAGGTCTTGAATCTAACTAGAACTTGGAGGATGAAGAAACTATGCAGTCGGGACTTGTTGATAAAATTAAAAAACGAGGGAAGCGTGTATGAAATATGTCGTAATGGAATGTTCTCATTAAGTGTCATTAGTGGTTTGATTGTTTTTTAACCTGATGTTCTTCTGATCTGTCAGTCTATGTGTGTGATTACTTTAATACTTTATAACACCTTAAAATATCAACCAAGACATAAAATGTAATGCCTGAGAGAAGCTGTTAAACACAGCAGTGGATGTCTGGTCATAAGAATAATGACGGATATTTCCTGAAAGAGATTCTAAAGATAAAGACTCAGCTTTCCAAAACTGATGCTCATTCAGATAAAGAAAATCTTGCTGGCTCATTCAAGCAGGTTTCCATGACAATCCAAACCTTCTCCTGATTATTTAACTGCTCAGTCCACAAAACTTTCAGTATCTTAAAATAAGGAAATCCCCATTAAAAATGTAACCGGATGTTGTTGGGTTGTTTTTTTTTTCAAATAAATGCATATATATATTTATGAGGTGTAAATTATTTGACTGCACTATGATGAAACACATTAGAGATAATGCTGAGACTTCTATCAGAAATGCAATTTATTTAAAAAAAAAATCCCCCTGAAAATTCACAGATCAGGATCATATCTACGGCTTTAAAAACATCTTGAGCCTGAGAAGGGCAGTTCAGCTCGACACACAGAACAATTGTGAGACTTATCTTCTCATCAGGTCCCCGTCTGAGCTTCCAACTTTGACTGGAAGCCTCTTACATTTGATTCTGAAAATCTTGGAGTTATTTTTTGAAAACAGTTATTTTGTAGAACAACCACTGGACTTAAATCTTTAAACTGAGACCCTGATATGATTCAGAAATGCTCCCTGGATCTGACTGGCTCCTTTTTAACTTTTGTATTTCCTTAGCCATGAAGACATCTGTACACCATTGGGCATTACTTGAACTGGCTCCTACCGTTTGAACTGATATGGGTCGAGACCACAGTGGTTCTTTACTGACGTTTGTTTTAGGTGATTGTGGTGTCCAACAGTCCTCAAGCTTAAGAGCTTAAGCACAGTCATAATCTTTCAGAGAGTATTTTTAAGGAAAGAAGCTTATGATGATGATGATTATTATTATTAGTTATTTTCTACTCAATGCTGGTAATTAATTTTTAACTGTTTATTGCAATCTCTTAAATAGTATTTAAAGCATTGCTTTAATTTAAGTAATCATTTCGGCTTGACAAATTACTCTCTCTGCATGTTTTACATGCCCCTAGTGTAACAGAATGTCCTAATCTTTCGTGTATACTCTAAAACAGGAAATGTTAGGCCTGCTTATAAAGAAAGATATTTAGCAGTTTTCAATCTGTTCCACTCCATCCTTTGTTTTTTCCATTTTACAAAATCTTATGACTACTGACATCTAGTGGTAATTAAAAAAAATTCATGTGCAACTATTATTTGTGACTAGAACTCCAAGAGTTTTGGCTCTGACTTAGATTAGAGTCACCATTTGCACTATAATCGTAATAGGAAACAGACCCAATGTTTGTTTTCCTACCTGATATTCAACTCACCTGATGGTTTTATATGATGTTATCATGAGTTATAACCCATTATTAATTCAAAAACACTTACACTATTCTAATTTACCCTAAGATACTGTGCAGGCCCACAGGGACGAGAGGGGAATTAAAATATATGTATAAAAATCTCCTTATATATTGCAGAGTATTTGTTAGTGTATATGGGGGTGGGAATGCACGCTTGTGTCTGCATTCGTCTGTGTCTATATGTCAGCTTGGGTCTTAGACTCCACCTCTCTGGGAACATCTCAGGCTCTCTGAGGTATGGAGACCTATCTCCCCTCACCACACTACCTGCCAGTGGCTGATGCCCTCAGACGTTGGTGTGTTGGTGGTTTTTGGTGTCTGGGGCTGGGCGCTATATGTACCGGCTCACTCCTGGTGGCCGATTGGGGGGCCTGGCGCCTGTGGCCCAGCTGGGCCCCTTCCGGGGGGTGGGGTGCCCTCAGGCCTCTGGCCTCTGGGTCTGAGGCCCAGTCCTCTCTGGCACAGCTGGCTGCCGGCAGAGCCCGCAGGCACGTCACTGCAACCCCCTCTGGCCTCTGCTCCGTGGCTGCTGGGTGACCTCTCGTCTGGGGCACACCTCAGCTCTTCCCAGGAGGGTGGCACGGTTGCCCCACCTGGTGGTCCTCCTTGGGTCCTTGTATTCTGGGGCCTCTGGATGTCTGGGGCCTGGATCTCCTCCATACCTGCTTCATGCCCTGGGGGACGGGGCTATGGCTCCCCACACTCCCTAGTAGATCGTTACATGGAGAAACCTTTTGAATACAAGTGTGCTGTGCTGTGTGCACACAGGTGTGCACACAGGTGTACACACGGGTGTTCACAGACACAAACTACACCTTTCTTGGCTGCTACCTCAAAGCACATTGTGCGCTGTCGATCTTGCGTACTGCACAATAACATGTAATATTTAGTATCTACTGTTATCTAGTTTATTGTGATGGTGTTGTATTTATTATGTTGCTCTTTCTTGTTTGTTTTCTCTTCTGTTTTTTCTTATCTCCATACAGGTGATCCAGGTGTTTTGTTTGTTTTTCTTTTTTTTCTTCCCCCTTTCTCACCAACTCTTCTCCCCTCTATTTTTCTTTCTCTCCCTCTCTTTCTTTCATTCTTTCTCCCTGTTCTATCCCCCAGTCATGTCTGTCCCGTCTGTAACAACCGAAAATAAAATAAATTATAGTTAAAAAAAAAAAATCATCACCTTATAAAAGGACACTTAAATTAAAATTACTACATCAACATCCATATTATTCCCACACTTTCCATATAATAACTCAGTTACATTATTTCTTTTATATTATCAATTGCATTACAGCTTCATGTCCTGCACTTTACTCCCAACATCACGTTATAAGAATATGAGTACGCATTTTTACATTCACGTAACATACTCTCTGTCCAACAGATGCCATTGTTATACATTATGCAGTGCAAATGTATGATCCATGAGTCCATAAATTAGTGTCACTAAGGTAAACAGTGGACTTCATGCCCGAGGGAACTCATGAATATCTGCAACAAATTTTATGGGAATACATGAAATTGTTAACATGTGGCAGACCACCAACAAATATTTCATGACTTTCCATTCACTAGTTACGCTGACAAACACATCACCACACGGCTCACTGAAGTATGTGTGACTGATGCCGCAGTTTAAGAGGTGAAGATGTGAAATGGGTGTCATATGCTCAGTGAGGCATCTGCGTTGAAGTGACACATTATTTTTTTTTAAACTAAAATTTATACAAGTAATCCCATTGAGACTCTAGATGAAGAACAAAAACCTCACAGTATCTCATGAAGAAATATTTCATAAGATAAGATAAGATGACCTTTATTAGTCCCACACGTGTACCACTGTCTACTCTGCAAGGAGTAGACAGTGGTACACATGTTTTTTTTTATTATATATATTGTTTTATTGCAATATCCTTCTAGTGTATTGTTGAATTTCTGGGTTCCAATTTGGACAGAATGCAGCACTATAAATGTACCAATAATGAAGCTTATGTATAAGTTCATTGAGGAAGATCAGTAGTCACACATCTCTCTGCTCCACCGTTCTTTAGTGGCTAATCTAAGCTTTACTTCACTTTCACTTTCCCACGCAGTCAAGCTTATTGCTGACATCACTGCTCTAGTCCAATCATCTTTCTGCCCACCTTCTTCAGGCCAATCAACCTCAACTCTGCGTACTCAAAATCTCACCGCTCATCTGTCATTCTCCCTTGTGCAACCCACCTCTCCCCCATCTCCGCCTCTTCCTTTTTACTCAGACTCCGTTCAAGCCTCCATCTTCTTCTCCACCACCAGCGTCTAGATGTCTCCAAGGGGATCCTGCCCTAATCCCTGTCACTGGAATCCCTGTCCCCGCGATTGGGGTCTAATCTCCAAAGAGTTCTGTATATCAATAAATCATGCTCAATTCCTTTTAATGATCTCTCCTTATTGAACACCCTTATTCACACTAAGTGAAATGAGCTGAAGTTAAAAAAAAGGTACTGAAATAAGATAAAACTACATAAATAAATAAAGTATTTGGTCATTTTCCAGTGTCCATTTGAATTATTTCTTACATTTGCTTTCGTTAGCATATTCTGCAAATCTCTGACAGTTTTTTGTTTCTATTTCTTTTTCTGCATAAAATAGCATGATTTATGCATGTGCATAATTTCCATCCCAACTTGCATAATACTGCAGTGTTCCTTCAAGTGCCACTATGTAGGAGTTTAGAAGACTCATTCAACTGCTGATTAGTTTGGCATGTTATTTTGGAACATATACATATACAACATGTTATTCAGCTGCATGCTTCGTACGCTGTTGGCTTTAACCACAGCTGTGACGTTCAGAGAATTTCACTTACATTACTTTGAGGTCAAACAGTTCTGTGTTACACACTGTTGTCCTGTGAGGGGGTGGAACAAACCACCTCTATTAAGTGAATATAGTAGTTAAAAACAAAAATGTTTACATTAACTTAGTTATTCAACTAGATAAATGTGTATTTTGCAGGCTTCATAAGCTGAAATTCAGAGGGCACAGAGCATTCTCAGTTTGCACGTTCGACAGTCACTTACATTGTCCAGTTTTAAAACTAACCTTTTTATTTATGTGCTATTTTTTTGGGTGTTTTTTTTTTTATTGTTTTTATTCATTATGTGTATAGTTTTATGTACAGCCTAGTAGGAGTGATTTTTTAAGTACTTTACAAATAAAGTTGATATTGATATTATTTGAGTTAGAGACCTTCTGGTTGTGTTTAATTTGATATTTCTAGTAATTCTGTCATGGTCCTGGGTTTTGCCCCAGTGCTTTGTGTTGAATATTTTGGCTTCTTCTGAACCCTTTGTTTGTCTGTATTCATTGTTGTGTCGTCCAGCACATTCCTGCTGTGTAACCCTCAGCTTTACGTTTCCTTGTTCTGCTCTGACCAGGCTCTGTGCTTATTTTTGTCCTCTCTGTAAGTTGCCGGTACTTCAAGTTAAAGTGCTTTCACATCCTGTCTCCTCCTGCACTTTGGAAGTTGGAAGTTAAAACTACTAAAACCAGATGCCGTGACGCATCAGTGGGCAAAAGTGTCCCAGTTAGGTCAAAAATGAAACCTCTCTGAAATGAAACAAAGTTCAAAGTCCAAAACATGGTGGTACGTGACAATACTATGAAAAAAGAAAAAAGAAATGATTATGTTTTCTTTTTTTTCTTTTCTTTTTTTCAAGTGAATTTTTTATGAAAACACTAACAATTTAAGGGGCCATAAAATTGGTTTTCATAGAAAAACACAGATTCGCTGCATAGCTTTGTAAATGGAGTTTAGTCAAAACATATGAACATTTAACATCAAACCAAAGCCAGATTAGAAAAATCCCCAAAGGTATTTTCCACTTCTGCCTTTTTAAATGTCAACAGTTAACCAAATGTTGTAGGTTAAACCTGGGTGTTAATCATTGTCTGGCTCTAGTTTGTCCTGGATAACTGAAATAAATGGATTTACACACAAACAGGTTGTCTTTGTGAGGTTTTCATTTGCCTTTGCAAATGGGGTCAAACAACTATAGGGCACATCTGCACTCATGGCCACATATTATAGTCAGGACATTACATGCAAAAGATAACTTGCGCACTACATTTGAGTATATCTTGTTAAAATATTATATGGAGACAAAACATGATAATACGGATACTTCCATTCAGCAAAGTCAGCTTTACACAGAGAATCTTAAAATCATACAAAGTTAAAACTTTGCATGATTTGCTCCTTTTCTAGCATCACCACAGTTTAGTTTTCATGAGTGAAACACAGTTTTATACACCCACCTGTTTTTCAGACACCAAGCTGAGCTCATGGTCCAGAAGTTAAAACTGCTGAAACCAGATGCAGTAAAGCTTCAGTGGGCAAAAGTGCTCCTCCTGTTTTTCCTCTTAAATGAAACTAAAGTTCAAACCGTGGTTTTCTGTTCTTAGTTGTTAGCGCATCTCTTATGAGTGAGTGGGCGAATGCAGCTTTTTGGTGGTTTTGAAGTTAAAAGGACCAAATCCAGAATGAAAAGCATGAGTAACATGTACCTGCAGGCATCATTTTTGAGAAAAACAGTACATTTTAAGGACTCAAGTATGTCAGAAATGTTAAACAGGGTTTTCTGTCCAAAGCTCAATATTGTTACAGGATTTTTTAAATTCCGATCTTTAAATTTTGCCCATTTACCTCTTATTTGTCAAACTTTGTAATGCAGAATTTAATCGGAGGGAAAGATGTAATCTGTATCAGTTTATCCATAGCCTCCCTGTTATTGTTCATTTTGCAGCTTATCAGCCTGTGGTTTCCAAACTGTTGCAATGAAGCGTGAGAGAGAAAAGGGTTACTTCCTGTTGTCAGAGCCTGGCACTTTCTATGTTTAATGAAAGCAGTAAATGAACCATATTCAGGACAAATCAACAGCTCAGTATTTGCTGTGTACTGACACTGAACTGCTCAAATCACATGTCTGAATGATTAGTGTGAGTGATAGACTGTGGCTCATATCAAATGGTAAGTTTAAGTCGTTGTAGTTCTTACTTCTTATCCAGATGTTTCTGATTTCTAATGTAAATAATGGTAATTATAAAGGACACACACATATACACACTGCCTGGAGTATTTAGAGCCTGATAATAACAGTGCAGCACAGGACTCTGCTCCCTCTATTATTACTGCTGCTGCCCAGCAATGATGACAGAGAGGTGGTATAATAAAATACATTTCAAATGCTGTACTTCAGTTTTTTCTAACAATTTAAAAATATCTATATAAGCTTTACTTTCATATACTTTCTAGAACCTCATACATAAATATATCACTTCAAAATATAAATATCCATATATATGATAATACACACATGATCAGGTTGGTGTTGTTATGATCACAACGATGGAGGATGATGATAATAATAATGATGATTAAAGTTATTGAAATTATTATTCATTTGAATTCATTTTTCTTTATCACACACATATGTAGCCAATCCAGTTACAAATCACACATCACACACATTCAACTAACCTGTCTTTTGTTTATTTTGCATACACTGTTTTCCCTTCTCTCGTCCTGTTCTATTATTAGTTTCACATTTAAAGAAAAAAAGTTAAAAAATACTTCATGTACTCAAGCATTCCATTTTATGTTGCTTTATTTATCGGCTTGGGAAGAAATATTCCTTCATCTACAACTACTTGTAACTTTGCAGCTTTAGATTAGAATTGTTTAAAGTCAAATCTGAATGATTTCCCTGCAAAATGCTCCATTACTCGAATTTGTGAATCACAGGCCTTCTTTCCACCAGATTTCCTCCAGTCTTTCCTCTAGACAGCCCTGTACAAGATTTTGGGAAAATGGGTGTAATGTAGCAAAGGAAACAGAATAGTCGCAAGTACTCTATTCTGAGCGAAGAGGCAGTCTCTGGGGCTAAAAAATGCGGTCAGTGCTGTGATGCCAAAAACTGCATTTCCTCTAGTGGCCATTTGAATCAATCCCCACAGACTCCTCTCTTTAAATAACTAGATTTACAGCAGAAATAAACATTTATAATAGACAGATTTTGACCTTTTCAGAGCTTCTGAGGAAATTACTAAAGAAAAAGATGGACTAACGAAATGACACAGACAAGCTGTGTGTGGGTGTGGGAGGAGGGTTTCATGGGAAACCATGAGAGAAAGAGGAAGAATGGAAGCAGTTTGGCTGGGATGGCAGTGATGGCAGGACTATTATTAAAGCTTCCACTAATAAATGCTCTGCAGTCTGCTGGGCAAAGAGATGAAGACATCACACCGAATGTCAGCATTTGTGTGTTGTCGTGCCATTTTATTGGTTTCAGATAATTACAGCCATCATGCTTTTGTGTTTAGATAGCTGCAGTACTTCTTCTGTATACTCCACAGCTGAAAAGTCTGAACCATTAAAGTGCGCTGGGTTTAGTTTCTACATTTTCCGCAACATCACTCAGATTGCTGTTGCCACAATGGCGATAACAGTGACTTTAATCACCTTTATTCACCAATTTATTCACAAACACACATCTATCGAGCTCATTAAAATATACAAACAGTCAAAACAGCAGCCTGGCTGACGACAGAAATATCCCAGAAATATGAAAACAAACCACATCTCAACACAGAATCTAGTAATTAAAATGTCACTCAAAAATGGCAGATGCAGCTGATCAGGTTTGAGAGAGAGGTAACACCTTATTATGTGTTTTACTGAGGGCACACAAGATGTTTAATACAAAAATACATCTTTTAGCTTTTTGAATACAATTAAAGAATTAAACCTTGTACCCTCCTTTCAAAGGCTGGTCACTCTCTTCCTTTACATCATTCAGTTTGACACTTTTACACACACAATAAGAAAAACTAATAAAGCTAAAACATTTTATCTAAATGTCTCTATTACATCACTTAACATGGACACCTGGAGTTGTTAAAACGTGTCTCCATCTTAGATTTGCGATATATCTCACTTTTCTATAAATCAAAATTATTATGAAAATTGTATAATGATCAAAAACGTTTCTCATCACTTCATTGGCACATTGGAAAGTTTTCTCTGCTGGCTCTTTATTATTTGCTACCGTCCGTGTTTTTTCAGTGTCTCTTTGTAATGTTACACTGGAGCTGATCTTCACTGAGAAAAGTCATAACACCTGTACAAACACACTAGATAACCTGTGACTTTCCACTCTTAGAAATGTGATCAGACATGAGAGTTCATGAAGCTAAAGCTCTTTGAAAAGGTACCTGAGTAAATGCTAGTAGCTGCTATTATTTGAAATAAATACTTTTTTGTCACATTGGAAATACAATAGCAGTTCGAGAAATTCAGTGCATTCGAGCAGTGGCGTGACACTGGCTCGATGTCTAGCTAACACTTCAAAAATCTGACCATCGTGAAGTCATCATTCACATACTGTTAGCACATTCTGATCAGACTGGCTCTGCCTGCAGGACTTTGGATTTCTCTGGGATCAGAGGTCAAGCATCATAGGGGTCATACATTGGGTTGTTGAAGTTTCCTGTCATGCCGTAATCTTGGCTGTCCAGGAGACGACCGTAGTTTGTCCGTCTGAAACGGAAAATACAAAGACAAAACGGAGTGAGAGAAGCAGTGTTTCAAACACTTCAGTGAGGGGTTGACCTTTCTCACTCTTACAGTGATAAGGGCAGTTATTTTTCTACTTAGTGTGACCTGAATCTATTGACTGAGTTCATTTTGCAACCACAGACACACTTCTAGGTTAGCTTTACTATTTAGATCTGGAAGCCATCTTTTATACCATCAATGAAAAAGAAAATAAAAATTTTTAGAGCACGACTGACAAAGGATCAATCCCCTGGGAACTATCCTTTTGGTGACACATATGGGGGCTGCTTGGAGAAATGAAATCATCTGACTGGTACAATCAAATTTGGCTATGAACTATGAGCATTCAGCTTCTATAACACAAGTTGACTCACCCGATCTTGTAGTAGTAGAGCCCTCCCAACACAACGAGAACCAATACAATGAATAAAGAAACGATGGCTGCAATACTTCCTGGAGAAAAGAACAAAGAAATAGACAATAAGTCTAAGTTTGACTTGCCTTCAGGTTTTTATTGCTTCCTGTTTGGTTTCACTTGGGTTTGTCATTTCCTGTTGTGATCATTCTTGTACAGTGATGTTATTGAGTCTCTTTTTTTCTTTTTTAATGGTGTTTAACTGTTTTTTTTAATATTTTGTGTTTCTTATTTTATTATCTTAGTACACTCCTGACTGTTTCTAGTTATGCCTCCATCTGTCTCACTCTGTCCTTAAGCCTCAACCCATTTGTGTTTCCTTGAAATTCTTTTTTGTTCGTCTCTTTCCGTCATTTCCTGTTTTACTTTGAAGGTTAGTTTCTTTAATGTTCTGTGTTAGTTTTTCTTCCTGTCGGCCTTTCCCTGATGTGCATTCACTTTTTGTCACCTGTATCTCTTTCCTCACCTGTTTGTCACTCCCAGTCAATTCTCTGTGTATAAATAGTCCTGTCTTCCCTTTGTTGAAGTGCCTGTGTACTTTAGTGTGTGTTCCTTTGTGAAGTTTGTGGCGGATTTGGGTCCAACACTGTAATCCACAAAGGTCAGTTTCATAAGTCCTCATGTTTTTAAATCAGTACATGTGACATTATGGTTTTTGGTTGTTTTTTATTTTATTTTGTAAAACGTGCTTTTAAATTAAACTGAAGTAGATTAACTGTTTATTTAAAGGCTGCATGAAAATTCTCTGCAGGTTAGTGCAGGATAAACCGGTTAGTTTGCTCTACTGTGATGGGTTTAAAGTAAAGAACAGTGTGTGACCCAATTAAACCCCTGATTATACACATTTGCCTGTTTAGAGGCAAAGTCACCCTCTACAATGTAGGCAACAGAATATATAGATTTTGTTTTTAAATTTTCCTTCTTTTTCTTTAGATTCAAATTGAGTATAGTTAGGATTTTAAAAAGTTAGACTAAATTTTGTTTTCTCATCTACTGATATTATTTATTCATTATGTTAAATCTAGCAGAAGGTTCAGTTAGCATTGCACAAAAAAAAAACAAAAAAACAAACAAACAAAAAAAACCCCGCCTTCCAGAGCTACTTTTTACTTTCTTGCTTGGAGTAAATTCCAGAGCCTGTACTTTTTTACTTTTACCTGAGAAAAGACGTTAGATCAGTACTTCAACTATTACTGGAGTATTTTTAAATGTAGTAGTTGTACTTCTACTTGTACATTTGCTAACTGGTTAGTTCTAGGTGTGTTTCCTCCTGTTTCCCATCCACCCGTTATCCTCAGTCTTCCTCTGTTTATTGTCGCATCGTCCCCATTTGCTGTGTGCATCCTTGAGTATCATGGTTGGCTTGTAAACTCAAAGTTGTAAATGTTCTTTTTTTTCCCCCTTCTACTTTATAGTTCCTAGTAACTAGATTGTGAGTTCTTCTTTAGTTCACTCCTTTTTGATTTGAATCCTGCATTGGGTCCTACCTCTTCCTGCCACACAGCCTACATGACAGTTTATTAGTTTACTTTTTATATTGGTTTGAAAGAGTTCAATGGAGTGGTTAGCAATCACACTACATGTGCACTGTTCTTGAGTCAAACCAAACCCTGCCTGGTCTGACCTTTTCAATGGGCCAGGACAAAGTAGGGTTAACCATGCTCACACATAATATGCAGTAATCACACTAAATTTGAAAAAACTGGCGGTTAGAGTTATGTTTACTGTTCAGATTTTTTCAGCTAAGTATAAATTACTTAATGTGAATACAGCCTAAATATATAGGCTTTTTGTGCATGTGTTTGGTCATAAAATAAACAACTGGACAGCTGTTTTAAAAATAGCAATCAACAAAAGGTTAAAGGAGTCTGTAAATTACAGTTGAAATCAACCCGAAATCAATCGACTGATGTATCGGGAAAGCACTAACCAAAGAGCCATACCGCCAACAAGCTAAAATCAGTCTAAAGTGTATCGAAAATTTTATTGAATGATTCTTCATTTGGGATTCATAAAATGTGTTTTTCCCATCAACTGAACACACCTGATGTTTAAGTATCTGACTGTAGCTGACTGTACTGATGGTGGCCATTTTGTGGCACAGTGTACTATGAACTTAAGATAATTCTTTTCTTCCCAATGTCTAAAGTAACTGATCTTTGAGCTTTAGTTTTGATAAGTAATCTCCATGTGAGAAACTGGATGAAATCAGCCCACCTCAAGGATCTTATGTTTCTATTTGTTGGCCCGGAGGCACAGCCTAGAAAAATGTTCAGCTATAATCAATAAACACTTCCTTGATAAACAAGGCTGCGCTTAATACTCTTACTAGCCTTAATTTCAACATTAAATGACCTGTTTATTGCTGACTATACACCTCAGTTTATCAGAAAGCTGTCTGATCTTTGAACTGAGTCTTTAAACCTTTGATAGGTGGCACGCTTTGGAAATAGACACTGAAAATGCATTATGTTATTTTCCAAAGAATGGACTGTAACTGAGAAGTGAAGATTTTTTGACAACACAAATCACCATTTGGAACTGATCATGACCTGCAAATTTGTTTTATTTATTTTTTAAATACAAACTTTTAGTTTAGGCGTTATTGGTGTTGAAAAATGTGTAACTGCTCATAAATGATCACCATACTTTCTGGGCCTTTTTAAGTAACCAGATGATTCATATGAAATGAGCCAAAGGGAATGACATGAAATGACATACATTATCAGGTGCACTAGCCAATGATAACAGGAAATAAGCAGTAGGTTCTCATTTGTGGAAAACTACTTTTCTTTGCTATAAATGACTTAAAGTTATTTTGGCTTTAATGAGATTAGATGGTCCAAATGCCCATGAAGTAACGTAAAGAATGTTTTAGTATACCTTATAATGTGATCTGAAAGTTATGATAATGACTGGATATTGTACACTTAGTGAATAAGCAAAGAAAGGACTAGCATTTATTTAGCTGGTAAGGACTTTACTATGAAGTAAACAAGGAAGCGTGAAAGGAAACTGTTCACATATTAACCACAGACTAAACCACGCTGAAAAGAGGGAGGTCAGTCACAGACAGGCAACAGAAGGGCTGGGGTAGTGCATGAGTATTGCATGCTTTCACTTTGCTCATTTAACAAAAGAACTATGAGTACCTGTGCCACTGTGTTTGTAAATCATATGTTCAAAACATTCGCTGATATGTACATTCGGGTGTTATAGACAGACAGCTGGTTTACATCAGATTCAGGTCAGACACCAGTCATTTTGTTAGAGTACGCACCCTTTACTGGCAGTATATTGTAACTATTCTTTGATTAAAACCAAAAGTTAATGAGTGACTGGCATACTAGAGATATCTGAAGGAGTACAATAAAGATAAGAAAATAATTTATCATTTCAAGGGAACACACAGTGGGTGTCTTGACAGAGCATCTGCAATAAACACAGAGTTGTCTAGAAAGGTACTTGGCTAATAAGTTTTGGTGCAGTGTAATGTGGTACTATCTGAACAGGTGCTACACTGACTGATCAAATATGTGGCAGTGTCTCAGGTAAATGTTGTAGCATCCAAACTACAGTTTAGTGTTATCAAAAAAAGAAGAAGAAGTAATAAATTATATATGATAAACATTGAGTATACTAATACAAAATATACTTCCTTACTTTACTTTACTTGATATGTCTGATTAATTACCAGCTATCTGGAGACACTTGAATAAGAACAAGTTTTGCAAGAAACAAACAAACAAAAACCCTACACTATAAGTAAATTTCAGAGGTGTGTAAGTAATTTTAAGTGCATAATTTTATGTATTTTACTGGAAAGGAGACATAAATTACATTGTAAGTAGCTTTAAATGCTATGTTTATGGTATTTTGGAGGAAATTTTAAGGAAACAAATAATATTTTCCATCTGTCATCCTTTGCTGTATTTTTGGAGGGGTGCAGGCCTTAATCTTTCCATTTTTTATGCTTATTTTTTTAACATCTTTATTTAATATTCATTATTTTATGTGCACAATAGATATTCTGTTATCCATTTTTTAAAAAAAATTACATTATAATTTTTCCTTGCTTTCCTGCTTATTTGAGTGTAGTTACCTGTATTTTTAGTTAAATATAATTACATAATTTTATACACAATACATTGAAATTCCATTTAATTATATGAGCATTGAGCCCTTGCTCTTGGGTCATTTTTATAAAGTGTTACCTTTAATCCTACTGAGTTTGACATTTTAGGAGTTATGAGTTTGGGTATACCATTTTTTAACACTGGGCACTTATTAGGTAGACCTGTTCAACTGCTCACTAACACAAATCATCTAATCTATCATATGATGGGAGCTGAATGCATTTCAATATGTAGACATGGTCAAGACGACATGCCGAAGTTCAAACTGAGCATAAGCAGGGTGAAGAAAGAGGATTTTAGTGATTTGAATGTAGCATGGTTGTTGGTGGCAGATGGGCTGATCTGAGAATCTCAGAAACTGCTGATCTGTTGGGATTTTCCCACACAACCATCTGTTCAAAGGTTTACAGAGAATGGTCCAAAAATGGTCCAGTGAGCAGTAACTCTAAAGTCAGGTAAAAATGCCTTGTTAATCCCAGAGGTCAGAAGAAAATAGCAAGACTGCATCAAGTGAAAAGGAAGGCAACAGTAACTCGACTCAACTAACTGGCAGTTTGTCAGCTTTCATGGTGCCAAGAGGATAAACTATACATTTTTTTAGCTCAGTTTTTTATTTATAACTAATTAGTAATGATGTAATGCTTCTATGCTAAACTATGATAAAAATCTACATGATACTGTCTAGTCAAGCTCTGGTTATTGTTACCATTTTTGCATTCAGGCTTTTGATATTAGATGACATTTTTCCGTCTTGATGTCCTCTTGTCAGTGAAGATACACTGGTTTCTGACTTACTGTCATGTAGTAGAATTGTTGTGGGATCGATCGGAAAGGAAAAGAAATGCATGAAACAGAAAGGATAACTGTATCTGAGCAATACTCCATACCTGAGCTTAGACCTTTGGTCTTGTGTTCATCTTGCCCCAGAGTGGTACCCTTCGTGGTGGCTCTTAGAGGGGTGGTGAATCCAGGAGTGTTAGTAGTTTCTGTGATTGTTTGAATACTTGCATTTAAAGTGCTTAAGGTGATCGTTGTGTTGGTGGTTTGGGGGATGTCAGTGGTGCTGTATGTTTGGGTGGCGCTCATGGGAGTAATGGCTGCGCTGGTGCTTTGGGCGATGTCAGTGGTGCTGTTTGTTTGGGTGGCGCTCGTGGGAGTAATGGCTGCGCTGGTGCTTTGGGCGATGTCAGTGGTGCTGTTTGTTTGGGTGGCGCTTGTGGGAGTAATGGCTGCGCTGGTGCTTTGGTTGATGTCAGTGGTGCTGTTTGTTTGGGTGGCGCTTGTGGGAGTAATGGCTGCGCTGGTGCTTTGGGCGATGTCAGTGGTGCTGTTTGTTTGGGTGGCGCTTGTGGGAGTAATGGCTGCGCTGGTGCTTTGGGCGATGTCAGTGGTGCTGTTTGTTTGGGTGGCGCTCGTGGGAGTAATGGCTGTGCTGGTGCTTTGGGCGAGGTCAGTGGTGCTGTATGTTTGGGTGGTGCTTGTGGGAGTAATGGCTGTGTTGGTGCTTTGGTTGATGTCAGTGGTGCTGGTGTTTTCAGTGACACCTGCAGTTGATGTCTCGGTAAGGCTTGCAGAAGTTGAAGGTGGTGTTGTGGAGGCTACTATCTGTTTTGTTACTGCACAGAATAACAGCAGACCTGCAATTCAAGACAGGAGATTTTTGTAAGGTGGTGAGAATGTGATATATGACATTCCTCCTGCTTCCGAATGTAAACTTTGGAATTTTCCTGTCCTTTCTTTTCTCTCTTAAAATGATGGTAAACTAGTATTTCGGAGCTTTACAAATCGATAGTAACGTGGACCCCTTCCATATGTACCAGGTAGGACTGAGAATGTTTTAGCTGATAAGTAGAGTGTCACACTGAAAGTTCTTGGCGTTAAATGAATTTCCAAATAGAAATTAGAGTTAGGTAGTATTAACCCCGATTCTTTTGTCCCCAACAGAGAAAAACAGAGAAAACCAACTCATAGTGTGTTAAAACATTTATATTTCTTTTTATTCAATCATCTTCCTGCACAGCCCAAACGCCAGTTGCAGGATCTCTAACATTTAAATTTGCAAAGTGTGTGCTTCCTGGAAAGTCTTCTGCTTTTGGAATTCATGCAATCTGATTTAGGTTGTATATAGTTTTATAGGTTATTGATTTTATTTACTTCTCTGACTGATATTTAGTTAAAAAAATATAGTGTGCAGCTTTATTTGGAGTTTATTGAACTCCTGCCAATTAAAGGTACATTTTGGAAGCTGTTTTTATTTGTTTACAGGCTCATACTAACAGTACTGGTCCCAACCCTGGCTATATAGTAGGGTTGCATCAGGAAGGGGATCTGGTGTAACATCAGTGACAAATCAAATGTGTAGCTTCATCTTTGGTGACCTCTTGGAAAATTTGAGAGAAGTTGAAAGCATCTATTACTGAAAGTATTGATCTTTTTGTGAAACAGTTTGGGTGTTTTGGCAAATACAACACTGAGCTGTTTTCAAGGACTAAAGGCGGTGAGTTTGCATGCACTAAACGATATTAATTATACAATAAACCCATTAACTACATATAAAAGATGAATTTAGGCCTCCAGGTCTGAAGCTAAAGGGGGAAGACCTTACATTCTTTCTAATGTCCTGTAGGCTAAAACTGGTTGTAAAACTGTCAGACTGCACTTTTTTTAATTTAAGGTAGTTCTAATGTCCCTTAGGTATGAACAGTATCTCACTTGCTTAGTCGGATTGAAGTCAATTAATTTTGCACAACTCCAGCTTTTATATATACAGTCCCCATCAAAAGTTTAAGACCACTTGAAAAATGAAAATCATACTTTGCATGGTTGGATCTCAACAAGGTTCCATATAGAGCCTCAACATGCAAGAAGAAGAGATGGTAGTGAGACAAAATATTTTTCTGAGCATGCAATTTATTGAATACAACGCTTAAACCAAAACAGTCTGTTTTACAGCTGATCAAAAGTTTAGGACCACACCTAAAAAAAAACCCGTTATCTCCAAAGGTTCTCAATTGGATTTAGATCAGGGAAACATGCAGGATGGTCCAAAAGAGCAATGTTATTCTCCTGGATATAGTCCCTTGTTCTGTGTACTGTAGTGCTGTCCTGTTGAAAAATCCAGTCGTTACTGCACACATGAGGGCCATCAGTCATGAGGAATGCTCTCTGCAACATTTGGACATAGCCAGCAGCCGTTTGATGCCCCTGCACCTCCTGAAGCTCTGTTGTGGCATGTAGAAAACATCTCAGGTGGGATCTGCTTGTCTTGCCAGTAACACTGGAAACCATCAGGACCATGAAGGTTAAATTTTTCTCATCAGAGAATAAAACTTTCTTCCATCTTTCATTGTCCCATGTTTGGTGCACTCTTGCAAAGTCTAAATGATCGGTTCTGTGGCGTTCAAGGAGACGAGGCCTTTGTAGACGTTTTTTGTTTTTGAAGCCCTTCAGTCTCAGATGCCGTCTGATGGTTATGGGGCTGCAGTCTGCACCAGTAACTGCCTTAATTTGGTTTGGGGATCATCCAGTGTCTTGACAGACAGCCAGTTGGATCCTCCGGCTCAGTGCTAGTGAAATTTTTTGGGGTCTTCCACTTCACTTTTTTGTTCCATAAGCCTCGGGATCATTTAAGAAGTCCCAAATGACTTTCTTATTGCGTCCCACCTCAGCAGGGATTATGCAGTTCAACAATAACACCACATTCAAAAAGGGAAAGTTTTTTTGCCTTTGCCATCAGTACATTATGACAGTGTGACTATCTGACAGAAAATGACAATGAATCCACATTTTTGCACAGATTTGGCCTTTTAAAGGGATGTGGTCCTAAACTATTGATCAGCTGTAAAACAGACTGTTTCGATTTAAGCGTTGTTTTCAATAAATTGCATGCTCAAAAAATGTTTTGTCTCATTCCCATTTCTTCTTGTTGCATGATGAAGCTCTACTTGGAACCTTGTTAAAATCCAACCATGCAAAATATGATCTTAAACTTTTGACCGGGACTGTATATTTCATACCTCTTCGACCACTACCATTGTGTAATCAGAATGTAGTTGGTCATGGTTAGTCATGATAATTTATCTGGCGGAACCATGAAAAAAAAGCTCCCCCATCTTTTGATTTGAAATTTAACATGAATAAAAGACCAGAAAGGCTGAGCGTTTACAGTCTGTGTAGTACATATTTCATCACAGACACAGTCTTGCCATCAGTGTTTCTCTCAACGTAAAGGAAGTCAGAGCAGGGATCTAGTATGACGAATGTATTATTTCTTTCCTCCTTCTATTATAGTTGTTTGATCACAATTTTAAAAGTTTAATTTAAAAAAGAGAATCTAACGAATATAAACTATCTACTTATCACCAGTGGGAGAAAGAAACATTAAAGTGATGATGCAGTACTTTGTGATAAAGATCCAACCCAAC
This sequence comes from Neolamprologus brichardi, assembly GCF_056152115.1. NCBI lineage: Eukaryota > Metazoa > Chordata > Actinopteri > Cichliformes > Cichlidae > Neolamprologus > Neolamprologus brichardi. The sequence continues at coordinate 32,422,681 of NC_142110.1, forward strand.
GGTTTCAAAATAGTGTCGAGTCAAAAAAAAAAAGAAAAAAACAACAACACATTTCCTGTCTGAGAGCTTTAGCACCACATGTCATCATCACTCAGTTTAGACCGGTAGAGATGTGTCATTTACTTCCTTAACAAATCAAACACTGAAAAAGCATTGTGTTGTGTAACTTCTAGCAGGTCTGAGTTTAACCTTCTTACACTGAAAGTTCACTTCTAACAAGCTATTTGAACCAGTGAAAAGAGGCAGTTTTTAAAGACACTGTAAAGGCTGATTTCACGAAAGAACCTTCAGTTCAAATAATTTACAGATCAGCTACTAAAGGGAGTAATTTCTGCACTTATAATCTAAAAAATTCTAACAATAAACATGATAGTTCACATGGCTCTTCAGTCACTTACTAAAGACCTTTACTTGAAAAACAGATCTAGGTAAATCAGAAAGGAGCCTGTTTTGATGTTTACTTACATGTTATCAGAGTTTGACGACTGACCCTCGTCATAGTTTTCCTTTAGCTGTATGTCTTCACAAACACTTGTGTGGCTGTAGCTTTGTGCTCTCTGCTCCCTGTAGAAAGCTGTAGTGTGTACGGCTGATTGTGACTGTAGGTGACTAATTATAAAAGCCGGGGGGGGGGGGGGGGGGGGGGGGGGGGGGGGAGAGAGCGGGGGCGAGGCTTCGTGATGTCACTTCACTTTCCAAACCTCATGAGGCTGTGTTCATCAAAATATGAACAAGCGAAGACAGGAAGTCTGACTAGAAATTGCAAAATTCATCTGTATTTGATTTTTTATAATGACTTCATCTTCATTTTTCATCTAAGATATGCCTGTAACAATTCAGAGATGAAGTTTTGTCACTTTAGTATATTACAAAATAAGCCTTAGCTGTAATCTCGTGTTTTGAATATCTGTGTCATTTATTCTATCTTATTTGGGGCTAGTGTATGCGTAAATAATTAATCAAACCTTAAACCATTAATAATTGTAATTATTATTTTGTACCAGCAGAGAGCAGCACAAACATTTAAAACATGGCTCAGGCCTTCTCAACCAGCAGATAAGTTTATAATGTACAACAGCGTTGATATACTTATAGACTCAAAGGTGTGAAATAACAGTGAAAACAAATAAATACTCAATGCTTCCAAGGAGTCAGACTTGTAATGTTTTTTAAAAAGTGGTCCTGAGTAATAGTTCTTCAGGTTTGGACGTTGGCTGATTTTGTTTTTGTTCAGCCACTTAATAAGACTGAACCAGTTTTTAATTGTATCTTCAGGATGTTGTTACTATAGGACATCATTTGTTCCAATTTCTGTAGTTTAAAACTATTTATTGTATCATGGTCTCTCCTAAAGTGTTTTTGTGGATAATTGACTCCATTTACATATAGGGGCTTTTCCCATACTTCACTGAACAGGTATGTGCCACCCTGCCTAGACCTCTTTCCCCTCCTTCACCCCTCCCCCATCTAAAATTTTCTACATCTGCCACTGGTTGAATATATGAAAAAGAGATAAAGATATCACAGTCTGAAGAACATACATTTATAATTTTGTACTAACAATGTGAGTCTGAAAGAGCTGTTTTCTGAAAATTTGGCATGCCTTGCATAATGTGCAACGTGGGTCAAAAGAAGAAGTGGCAGGCCTAAATAATAACCTATCTACTATCTATGAAAGATGCATCTGGCCCTTCAGGTGATACAGTTCTGTATCAATGGAAGGAAGGCACCGTCAAGAAGACAGAAAAGAAATTTTGAGGTATGCCAGCAAGGGCGTAGATTTGGTTTTGGCATTGGTGGGGACGGATGATTCAACCGCCGAACCCTGCCCTGTTTCTTTTTTTTTTTTCCTTTTTGTTTTTGCTTCTTAATAAAAAGAGGAGAAATATACTTGCCTACATATGCTATTCTACGTGCTTTTAAACCATTTAAAATCACAATTCATAGTTTTATATCTGAATTATATAATGTTAAATTACTATTAAATAAATGACTGACTAAGTATTTTAGGCTTTAGTTTACTTCAGCCATATTCCATATAAATCAGGTATCATACAAAAATAAAAATAGCTTCAAATACAGTCATGACAATAAAAGAATATGACTTTAAGGACTTAACAACATTACTTCAGTTATAGTACAACATCTGTTGTATTTTGGCACTAAGGGAACACTGAATGACCTGGTGGTTTTTGTCCATAAAACTACTCATCTAAGATTACCACAAAGTAAAAGATCTCTCAGCAAAATTATGCAACATTTTAGCCACACTATTGCCCCGATCAAATCAGTGAGCTGGGATTTTCTATTCTAAACATGAACTACTGTTACAGCAACAGACATGGACTACATGTCCCACACAACAACTCAAGGAGCCAAACACATGCCTGCTCCTCTCGTTAACAGAGATAAACTGCTGGCATATTTGTTTTACATCTATACTGTCCCGTTTCTCCTGGTGGACATGCAGCAGCATTGTTTAATCTCATTTGAGTCATTGTTGACCTTAGCCATCTTTTTAGTCTTCTGAGAGCACTGAAGCTTCTTTCAGCCTCAGTACATGTGTTTTATCCTCAGATTACAATTATTATTCTGTGCCTGATGTGCCTCAGCTTTGGCCCTGGCTCTTCCCCTCTGACTGCACTAGGACATATTGCCACCTGATAAAATAACACATTGATTCGTGCCATATAAAAAGTGAGACATGTCAATTCAGATTCTGTCAAATATACACTAATGAATCAATTCACATCAGCAGCCTAACAATTGTCATGATAATAAATACTATTTAAACTACAGCACCAAATCATCAGTCAGTCACCTGTGACCTCGCATCTTCACCTCTGTTCGAGCTACAACATGGCAGAGCTGCCTCTGTCACCTGATAAATAACAGTGAGACATTCCACATACATGCAGTCACACATGTGCTTCAAATACAGTCATGAACCAACAAGTCATCATCAAATTTCACCTGTGATCTTGTGTCACCATTACTCTCTGAGCTCTGTGTTAGTTCTTCTGTCACCTGACAAATAGGACATACATGACAATAAGAATAAAATGTGTAGCTGCTTCAGTGTTTCTGTCAATTTGTGCAGATCTTGACTCATCAATAATGTTTGTAGGGTGAGTGCATTTTTAAAACAATTTGTGCAAACTGCACTACAAGGTGGATATTTGCAAAATCATGACTACCTCATGACATTTTGTCTCAAAAGTTAACCCTATGAATATGTCAGTACCATTAGGATGAAATTATTGTGTCACCAACATTTTTAAGACATATTAATTATTATGTTAGACATATAAATTTAACAGCCTCTGTAAACTAATATCCTGGCTTGCTCAAAGCTGCCGTTTTCTCTGACAGTTTCAGTCAAAATTAGAAATGCTACTCTGGGAGACTGAGATAACTAATAGTGCTGCCTGTTGTGCAGTTAGTTTCCAAAACCCGTTATTCGTGGTTACATACAATTTTAGACTGATGTGGGCTAAAGCCTAGCATAGCCTGTAACGTTATTATGACGGACACATTTTATGAGTTAATTTGGCTTTAAGTGACTTACAGGTTTCTTTGAAAAATACTTATATCCAGGTTCTTCCTTTGCGCTGCCATCCTCCTCTCCTCCTGGCAGCGCAGGCTTGCCGCTGCTAAAACTAAACAGAGCTCCCTGAAAGGCACAGCCAATCACATTGGCCATATTTGTCACATGAGGTAGGACTCGTAATTTAACTTTTGTGCTCAGCTCGCTGTATGAGACGTTGACAAATCGTTTTTTTTCTTTCTATCGGGTTTGATTTTCTTTACTCGAATAGATCAAATTATTGGTGGGGACAATTCAATAATCGCTGAATATTGGTGGGGATATGTCCCTTCCGTCCATGCCAAATCTACACCCTTGTATGCCAGATTAAACAAGAACTGGACTGAAAATCCAGTGGGCACAAGTCAGATGGACTTGTGGCCACTCCCCCATGTAAACTGTTATTCCACGTTGTTATTTATTGATTTTTACATTTCAATAAATCACTGCACATGTTTCCTATTTTCCCAGCAAAATGTAAAGAAATGAAGGGTGACTCAATACTTTTTTATAGTACTGCATTGCTCTACACAAAAGAGGTAAAGTTGTGCAACTGTTAATTATCCTGATGTCTGTAATTTTTATACTGTCCAGCTATGCTGTCAGCCTTTTGTCTTTTTTATTAGTATCCACACTAGCATCATTCTTGGAAGCAGAAATGCAATCTTATAGGGAAATTATGTATCAGCTGCAGACTCCCTGTCTACCTAAAGTGAGCGTCTGTTATCAGATGTTGACAGTGTCAAAAATGTGTGGTACAACCAGTTAAGATTTTACATGCTGGTGTTTGTCCATCAGCTAGTCTTGGAGAAGAGTGAAGTTGTAACACACTAAGTGTGAAACCAAGCATTATAAACAATGAAAAATGTCTGCATCAGCCACTGTCTGTGCTTTTCATGGTCTATTTTTAATATAGAAACCATTTATATGTTTCTACATTCCTTTAGTTTGGCATATCTAGTCAGTAATATACTACCTAGTAATATGGTATTATAGGAAATTTATATTTATGTTTTTTATTTTAGAAAAAATATCTGAGGCATAAAACCAGATATGGGCTGTACACATTGTTCCCCACATGTACCTTTATTTCAGCATTTCAAGGTGATAAGTGGAGGGTGGAGGAGAGTAAATGAATGACAGGCTTAGAGCTGTAACATCAGAACATTGTGGACACTTAGCAAAAACTGATTGGACAGGTTTTGAGTCACGTTCCAGTCATTGAGAACTAAAGATATAAGATATAAGACAAAGAGCTTGCCATGAGAGCCAACTAATATATTATTTACTGTTAGTTTGATGTAGAAACAGCGTAAGAAAAATGTAATTCCATGAATAGTAAATCGAGTGAGTGCTCAGGCAAATTAGAGACCCATCAGATGTTCCCAGTAACTCAAATTAAGACCGAGCCAACTGTGTAAATGAGCTAACATTAATGCAAATGTTAGCTGCAGGGTTTTTTTTGTGCATAAAATAGTAGCACACGGGTTACATGTTATCACTAACATGCAATTTGGCATAAAATAACAATTTTCAATTTCGTTTTTCTCCTGACTGTTTAACCTAATAAAGCAAAGGAGACTTCCTCCTTAAAGAGACTTGCTTTGATTTTTATATTCTTTGACCCCCAGGAATATATCAGAAACAGTTATCTTGGAAATTCAAAGAACACTTTATTAAAAAACAAAAAAAGAAAAAAAGAAAAAACCCTTTCAGATAAATGTAACATTTTCTGAGGAAGTCTAATTAATTTGTTCTTTTGAATTAATGAATACATACTGCTTCTGTATCTTCAAGCCCCAGAAACTGAATCAATTTGAATTTAAATCTTTGTAGTCCAAACACAACACTAGAAAAGATCTGAATATACATAATCACCTTTAGCTCATATATGCCTTCACTTGGCACGAAAGCTGCTCCTGCAGTTTCTTTGACAGCTGAGTAATGATGACATGGGTAGCCTACTTCTGTCTCAGCAATCATTTGTGTAAACTTAGCACTTGACTTATGTTGAATTAAACTGAAGTTGCCTGAAAGACAGTTTGGGTGGAGAAAGGCATCCATGAGCAATTTGTTTTTGTAAAGATGTGGGAGATAGGTGTTGGGCACTCTTAAGTGGGTACTACACTAGCTGCAGTACCACAGTAGCTGTACTAGAATAGCTGAAATGTAGTACAAGTCTGATATCCAGTTAAAAATAAAATTAGCAATCATAAATGTAGCTCACTAAGGGTTTGTAATGTGAAATATTTTGTGTGGAGTTTAAAAGTATTCAGACATAATTAAAATCAAATACAATCATAAACATAGAATATTTTCACATTAAAAGTGCCACTAAGGCGGTATCTGATTAGATGTGCAGTTATCTAAATCAATCTCTCTTGAACCAGCTTGCTCAGGTTCACGGGTTTGGCTGTGTGATTCTCTGGAAAAGGTTTCGGTTTCCCTGAAAATGGTTCAAAAACTTGAACTGAAACTGTTGATTGACTGCCTGTGTCTACACCGGCGTGCCAATTTCATTTTTTAGTAGTGTTGGTGAAACAAGATAATGCAGATCCAGCATTACTTGTTCATTTAAAAGGATGATAATTTGAACTAGTAACTGATTATACTGACCATGAAGAAAATGATCCTTAAAAGATCTGTATGATTTTATACTTACAAATACTTACTAGTAATACCATCTACTACTCCATCTACTGTGGAGTGTAATTGTATTTTAGTGGGGTTTTTTATTTTATTTTAAAGCTTATAAATAAATCATTGTTTAACATAGTGTGTCATAGGTTTCCAGCATTTTCTTCATTTACATTCATGTTGATATATCAAAGGGGATCAGTTGCATTATAGCACAAAATATTCTCCCAACATTATTTCCACCAGTTATAAAGACTCTTTGTAGTAAATATCATTCATTCTCACATTTTTCCTCTTGTCCTGAGCATTTAAAACTTTTTCTTTGGTTTTTTTAAGATTTTAATTTAGACTGCACCAACTCAAACACACCAAGATGAACATTCTAATGTGGTGATGAAAAACTTCACTTTCATGTTTTCAAAGTGTGCTGGTTTATCCTCATCACAGTGAGCCAGTACATCTCCCTAGACTGTAGACATCTTGTGCTGTGCGCAGCGCTGTGGATAGACGTGTGTGCCTGGAGTGTGACTGTAGGTGACTGATAAGATTAGTATGGGTGAGGCCACAGAGAAAGAGAACTGGATGTGTTTCTCAGGAATTAAGGATGTGTTGCTTTGCCAGGGGCTGGCAAGTTTAACAGCACTTTTGCAAAGTGAAGATAGTGAAGTCAAAACTAAAACACAAAGACAGAAGATGAGAACAACTCTGTACGAGTACTTGCCTTATTCCTAATTTTTTTTGTGTGTTATTTTTTTTTTTATATTTGTCACATTTACACATTTCAGATCATCTAACAAATTTTAATATTTGTCAAAAGTAACATAAGTAAATACAAAATGCTGTTTTTTTTTTTAAATGATGAGTTCATGTTTTTCTATGAAGAGAAAAAAGAAATCTAAATGTACCTGGCCTTAAGTCGTGCACTTGACCACTTTTTTTTGGAAAGCTTCAAAGATCAGTTTCAGTATTCACACCCAGGTCTGATTACTGCCACAGGCCTTGAATAAATAAACCACCTAAATACAACCTGTCTGACAAAGTGAAGTAGACTAAGTTGAAAAACAACATCTATCAGTCTGGGAAGAGTTACAAGGCCATTTCCAAGGATTTATGACTCCGGTGACCCACAGTGAAAGTCATGATCCACAAAAGGCGAAAACTTGGAACAGTGGTGAACTTTCTCAGGAGTGGCTGACCACCCAAAACTTCTACAACAGTGCATCAATGACTAACTACAGAACTTAAGGCTTATCTTATCTCAGTTATGGTTAGACTTCATGAGTCAACAAGAAGAAAGAGAATCAGACTCAGAAGACTTTATTTATCCACAACGAGCAATTAACAAACAACCGAGCAGCATAAGTTGAAGGTAAGGACAATAAGAACAGGCAATAGGAGTGAAATAATAAATACACAGAATATACAGTATACACAGTTTTAAAATTACTGTTAATTAATTCTGTTATGGAAGAAGTAACAGAGAAGGATTGTTCAGCTTTTGGCATCGCATAAATGATGAAGATCTTACTGAAAGTAAAATGGACAGAGAAGAATAAGTTGGTCCTTGAATAATTTCTTTCTTTCCAGGCCGTTTTTTAAAGTTTGGCATGAGCTGATCAAACCATGTTTAGCTGGATAGCACTGTCCCAGTTCTAATTTCTGGGAGTGATCATCACTAAGGTCTTTTCTTCGACTTCCACTGTCACCAGTAACATGACACAACAACCCCTTTGAGAAGGCTGAGGAGAATCAGACATCAACTTCTACCAAATGCACAGGGGAGAGTGTGCTGACAGCACCTGATGGCATGGCTTTTTATCAGAACTGCAGAGAACATCATAGGCACACAGCTTTTCTAGAGAGAAGGGCCTCTAATATTATTGGAGACACCCCTCTTTGAACTGCTGCCCTATGGCAAACATTGCAAGACTTAAAGGATGTTGAACAGCTTCTTTTCCCACAGTACTTTGAAGATGCACCACACCTTAAATACCTCTTTGTATTCTCATTAGTACCTAATTTTGAATCTTTGAAAACAGAGGACTTTCCCTCTGGTGGCCTTTACAGAGAAGATACATTTAAACCTCACTGCCAGGTATAGCAGGTATGGCAGTGAGGTTTACAAAAAAAAAGAAAATAACTGCAGATTTCACATTTCAGTGCTATGCAGTGGGCTGCAGGCGAACCTTTGGCGAGCTGGGCTGCATGTGTCACACCTTTGCTTTAATGACTCAAAATAAAACTGAAATTTGTCTGCAACCCAAAAAGTGAGAAGTGAAAATGGAAGCGACACTCAAGCATAAACACAAGTAATTTAAGTAATTTGAAAAAAGTAAATGGGGACCTAAAGCTCTGAATCTGTTATTTTGAGAAGGGGGTTAACAGGAAATGTAATTTCTACATTTTTCTGTCATGTATTCTGAGCAGTAACACATTGCCTAATCATATGTTGCAGACAGTCTGTGACTTCTATTATGTGGAGTATTAGTAGTAGTAGAAGCAGTAGTAGCAAAAATCACTATAATAGCACCACCACATTGGTGTTATGTTTAAGTGTGCAAACTCTGGGACTTGGAGTTTGGTTGCCTTTTGCATATTTCAGTTTCAGAAGATTGTTAACAGAATTTTAAGGATTTGTGGTTATCCTTGCGGATACTTATTTGCCAAGTTCATAGATTACACTTTCAAGCTGTTTTTAAAATATATTGGCAGTTAAATCATAAGCCAGTAGAGAGCAGTATAGTTATTTATAACAAAGCCTGTGTTTTTTTAATTCTTAAAAAATCATAGCAGATTCTGGATTATCACAAAGGAAAACATGATCATTGTGATCATATGTCCGTATCCATGCTGCAGCCTCATTATCACAAAGAAACACACAGAATCTAATAAACAATGAACTATAACTTGGCAACCTAGGAGCTTAACCCTCCTCTTGTGTTAGCTTTCTGTTATCATCTCTTATGTTAACGGGTCGGTTTTGACCCGTGAATTAAATCAGTTATAAAATACACTAAAAACAATAAGTGATCATCCAATTTGTTTCTCATCTCTTGGTTATCTTGTTAGGCTTCCTTATCCATGAAAATGTTGGTTTTAATGCTTTTGGTGTGGGCCTGTGGGTCTTTTTTTGTCACTATACCCCTCAATTTCAATTAAAAAAAAATTGTAAAATTAACCTCAAGAGAATCATATTAATAAATAAAAGGTTTTTGTGTTACCTGACTATTACTGAGGGGTATAGGACACATCTCTTAAATAAATGTTTTATTGATTTTTTTACTAAAATGACATCTATGGTGTTATGGGTCAATTTCGACCCATAGACATTTACATCAAGAAAACACAAAAAAATTGTTGTTTTTTAGCAGTAGACCTTTAATATAAACTGAAAAAAAGAAAAAGTCCACTCCTCCTTTCTTTTGGTTATAGTCGTGGGTAATTGTGGGCTTTTTATCACTTCCCAATGATACAGTTGCACCTTTGTGAAGTTCTTGTCCGAGGTCATATCTGGTAAAAAATAAAATAAAATATTACAGCTGATATTGTGATCCTGCAGTCCAGTGGTCACATCGAGGACCACACATTTTCATTGTTTCTTCTCAGGGGTGCCACTCGTAGCTTTGACTGTGTAAATCTGTACATTCCAGCCATAGTTGGTTTTTGCATCACAGGCTTCCCAGATTTTTCTGCCGTATTTCCCTGGCTTACTGGGTATGTATTGCCGCATTTTCCTCGAAAAGTGGACAAGATGTTCATCCACTGTCACCTCTGGCCCTGGGATGAACATCAGGGGAAGAAGCTGCACCCATCTCTCCCAGACATCCCTGATGGGAGCAAGCTTGTCAGACCTCGGTCTGGTCTCAAATCTGAGGACTCCTGAATCAAATGTGTGAAGTGACATCGTTGCCCAGAAAATGATCAGATGTGTCTGTGTCTTCTGGATGATAGTCCACATTGTCTTCCTCCTAGAAACCTGCCCATCTGAATCGCTATGCTGCTCTGTGTCCTCTCCTTCATTTTCACCAAAAATATGATGCAGAACTTGGCTCACTGTGAATCTTCTTCTCATTTTTGTATGCTGCAAATTGTAAATGTGCACTCTGGAAGTCAAATGGCCACTCAAATGAGTGAATTCACCTCACATGTCTTGATATGTCCCGTCTTTATTTTGTTTTGTTTTTGTGCAGGTATACTGCAAAAAACACGCAAAATAAGAATCCCCTAAAGCTCATATGATTAGGAGAGGAGCTTGCTGTCAATGTTTTAGCTGACAGTGCACTTATGATTTCAGTTTTGGCTTTAATTATTGCTTTATACTCATAATATTATACCTGGGTCGAAATCGACCCTAACAACACAAAGGTCATAATTTCAACTAGGGCATTTTATAATTTAGTGAAAATATTTTTTTTTTGTTTTATTTTGTATAAATAGAGGTTCCTGACAAAGTCAAAAAGCCTTGATACAATAAACAAATGTTTGTGATTTTTTTTATGCATTTGAAATTTAAAATGGGTCGGTGCCGACCCTAACACGAGAGGAAGGTTAAGATAACTAAATGAACTTAAACATAAACCATAAACCATCAAAACATATGAAAACTCAAAATGATGGGTCAAATGACACAGGATCATGAAAAAGCCAGATTCCTGGGGCTTCAGGGTATGTTTACAAATGGTATAATGTCCAGTATTTACACTGTGGAATGAATTAAGTTGTTTGATAAATATATTTTTTCTTTCTTTAAATTTTAATAATGTATAGCAATTGTGGCTCCAGCAGATCCCAGGAACAACATCTGAGATCTCTGTCCAGAAGAACACAGTCCTAGGAACTGGACAGATTCTGTGCAGGACCCTCAAGCTCCCAAGCCACCAGTAGAGGACCTGAACTTGAAGGATAAAGATCTCCTGCAGGAAAGAGAGGGGATTTTTAAAAATATATATATATAATATCTCTAAGGAGGTCTGTGGGCATCATTTTATAATAGACACAGAATAATATCTGCACATGTTATTCACACTAAATAATAATTTTGCAGCACATCTCCCCAGTTTTTGATGCACTCATATGCTACGGGCCACCATGACTTTTCAGTCTGAGCGCTGTTAACTGCTAACATGCAATCATGACAACACAGGCTGAAGCAGCCAGGAAATTGAATCTAATAATTTGTGTTCAGTTTTTATAAGGTGCATGGGTTTTTGACATAGTCCAGAAACTCAAATTATTCAATCATGGATAGAAATTGTAGAAACAAACTGCCAGACAGAGCAACACCAGACCACTGTACACCACTGTGTGCATTTGCAAATATGCAAAGGTATGCTTGGCTCAGAGTGATGCAAAATTGATCATTAGAGGCTGGACTCTTTGCAGACATCTACGTCCCCTCTAGTTTATTGTGATTGCTTCAGCTTGTCTCCATAGTCTTGTCTGTACGTGCATCCTTCAAACTGATTAGAATGTGGCATTAAAGGAGCTACTCGTACATGTCTGCAACTTTCTGTGTTCACAGTGGCTAGAGAGTATAAGGCCAGGGTTATCCTCAATCTCATGGATGGACATCATGAACAAGAAGCTGTTCCATTTTTAGTGTTTTTAGCACCATCTTTATTCTCCCAGCATAATAAAAATGAAAATTCTGTATTTGGTGTGCCACCCCAATATTTTTAGTGGCACTCATATAGCCACTCCTGTGTAAACAATTCTGGAGGCGCCCTGCATTTAAGCAACCAGGACTTGCCATCAGATTGGACTGATCAGTTAACAAACAAGACCTAACCTCCTTTGGATTTAAAAAAAATCAATCTATTTTTGTTTCTGCCCACAACTAATGAAGTAGCTGTAGCCAATGTAAATACAATGTAAATTTGCATTAAAATCCTTACATGTAGTAAGAAGATTACATAGACCTCAGAGGGAGATGAGAATAACGGACGCCTCACCCAGTGACCTTGCTGGGAAAAACTCCCTCTGCTCTCCGACCAATTGCCTAATTAATGGGCCTGGCGGCTGATAGCTCTGAATTAGTTTGCAAAACAAATGAGGGTGGCTGCCGCACCACTGAAACCTCTGTGGGGATGGGCAGTGAAGGAGGTGCTGTCATGAATGAATAACAAGACCCATACTTCTTTCACATTTGAGGAATAATTTCTATTTCTTTGTGTTTTATACCGATAGTCCAGGGGCTTTATTCCACCGATAAAAGAACAAGGATTTACAAGCACAAAGGAGCAACAGGAGGGGTTTAATGTTCCTCCACCACAGTTCAACACAGGTGGACATTTGGTTTATCTGGAGGTTGAACCGGTGCCCACAGAGCCATTTTAGCCCTTTTTGAAAAAGAACTTTTTGCTTATACATCACAGGAGGTGTGTTTCTGCTGCTAAATACAAAGCGGGTAAGACATTAAAGGGATTTTCAGGTGCCACTTGATCAATAGAATAATGGGGGTAATTATCCCTCGAGTGGAGAAAGGTCTGCAATTTAAATGGACTGTTTGAGGCTGGAGTTTAGCCATCACTAGATTAAGTCCAATGTGGAGGTGTCTGTTTTCTCTGTGCATGTAACAGAACCAACACAGCATCCTCCAATCATATTTGCTGATCATGCTTCTCATGAAGTTTGAAATAGAGGTACATGGTCATTTTACTGGAAAGCAGTCATCCTCCAGATAGAACTGAATGTGCTTAGTTAATGTCATGTGGAATCTACCTACTAGATTTTTACTATCATTTCACTACAAGGGACAACAACGTCATATACAATTAGACAATGTTTGAAGCAGTTTGGGGAAAGTCTTCGTGAGAATCTCCCTCGTACTGGCAAAAGTAGGCAAGAAAATGAGAAAGGGGAAGGGGAAGTAGGGCACAGACATGGGAGCAAACAGGCTTATAGGGCAGCCAGAATTTCAAAAAAAGCTATCCCCAAACATATTGTTCATGTGGTAACAGAGGAAGCTCATTGAGTCATCTTCAGTGAATACAGACTAAGGGCAGAAAATTCTATATAAAGTCTGACTTATGCGATTTGGGAAGAGGGGGGATCAGCGCTGGTTTCCTATGCTTGGGCGAGCAATAGTTGACTAGTAACTTGCAGGATGCTGGTTTGTGTCCCTGTTTAGAGAATCTCTCATTTGACTGTTTTTGTACATGATCACTTACAAAAATAAGCACAATGAAGAAAAACAGGTCCAAACTACTATTTAATGGATATTTATTTGTCCCAGTCCATGCAGTTAAGGCTGTAAGTTTTTGGACAAAGACACATCATTTTTATCATTTTCCTTGTGGTGTCCACCTCAGGGTAGCACTCAGGATGTGACTGAAGTGATGAAGGCAAAAGGCAAATCTAGTACAAGTGAGGTGGACTAGTGTCCATTGACTGATGGCAACCAGTGAATTTAGGGCAGAATGCTTTTGCAGTTTTCACCATCTTAATTTTCTGTGTTGTCATGTCAATATCTTTTAATAAGCTCTAAATTTTGAAAAACAAACAGCAGTGACTAAAATTTAAAAGTTATTTCATTTCATCCACAAGGGGAAAATAAATGCACAAAGTTTCAAGGAAGTGCATCCAGCAGTTGATGTATATTTCTTGCCTAAAGTAGAAATGTTTGTGCAAAATAAATTTTTTCAGAGTGCAGATTGATCACTTTGCAATGCTGTAGGATGAATACCGACTCTTTTCATTAAAAATAAAATATAATTTCCATTGGTGTCATCATTTTGTGCCCTTTTGTGTGTCGCTTTATCACCAAGAAGCCAGTCCAAAGCACGTTCGTGTCATGAGACAGTAATTTGTTGCTCTAGCCAGTGAAGTTTTTCACTTATTAGCCATTTAAATCACGTGTTACTTAAAATCCACACAGAAATTCGACCCTGGTTTAACTCAACTGTCAACATTTTGGCCTCTAAATTTTACAATTATCTCAAAGGTAATAAATCATCTCTTGTCAACTTAAGAAGAAGAAGAAAGTTCAGCAACAGGAAAAAAAAAAAAAGATGGAAAAATATATGAAATTTCCAGTGGGCATAAACATAGCGTCAAATGACAAAAGGTCACATGGATATCCAGGGCAGGTTTACCTTTCTGAAAATGATTTGAAACATCATACAGCTGCTGCCAAATACAGCAGTCCCAGCTCTGCATATTTTAAATCTGCAATACTGTTGCTCTTTACAGTGTACAGACGAATCAGCTCATCCCCTTCTACTCCGTGTACCGGTCTTGGAGATCACCCGAACTTAATGAGCTGGTGACCTTTCTCAGCATCATTTTGCAGACAGTCTATTGCAAAGTCATAATCTACACAGCAATACCAGATTGTGTGATTTGCATTTATATTGATGGGGAGGGAGTGTGATGTGATTGATGCATTGGCGGTTGCAGCGGCTGCAGTCTGGACAGGGGCTGATAAATGACATACTGGATCATCTAGGGGCCTTTTGGTCTCTCCAGCCAACTCAAAACATTATTTCTGTTTCACATGCTGTCCTGATGAGGGTCCCAAAGGTCACAGTGTAGACTGAGGTTAGTGTTGATGATCAATCAGCAGCTGCTGGGAGGCGATATCAACATAAGACAGAGGGACATTGCTGCTCATTCTAACTGCTAATGACAATAACAAACATGTTATTAATGGGTGGCACAGCAACCAATGAGAGCAGTGTCACACATACATAATTAACCTAAACAGAATACTTTTTAAAGGGTGTCACAGTATGAACATAAGTAAAACTTTTAATTCTCTAACAGCACAAAATAGTTTTTAAACAACTATAAAAAAAACAAGTAATTCTTGTATCAAAAGGCAGCATGACAGTAGAGAAACGGGTTTCTCATTAGCACCCAAATCTGCAGATCTCAGAGCCTAATAGAAAGTTTCAGCTCATCGTTAACAGTCAAACTATACAACATACCCTATGTGCAGCTACACGCAATTAGCAACAAATTGTTTAAATATAGCTGTATTTTCCTTAGAGACTGATAAAGACCAAAAACTGAGCTAAAAGAGACTCAAACATTGATGGCAGAGGGACCCCAGTGCCTCTGTCCCAAAGACTCGTCAATGATGCCCTGGCAACCATCACTTACTAGGAAAAGGTGTGTATTCAGGTTAGCAAGCATTTGCTAGTTACTAATGTGAAATTGTTTGCAAAGAGGTATGGTCGTTTGGCTCTCGGCGAAGGCAGTCGCAATTTTCTTCTCTCCTCCTTCCCCTTATCTTCCCTGCTTAGCCTCTTGTGTCCTTGTCTTGTCTTGTGTGTATTACTTTCCCTGGAACACTCTCTCACAGTCTGTTCTCTAAAACCTAAAAGAGAATTATGGATTTGATCAACTGGTCTCTGAATGCTATTGACACCCTTTTTTCAATGAGAAGTCTGGGCTCGGGAGAGCCCGAGTGCCCTGGAGGTACTTTCCCTGCCGGATTCACGATGGACGGGTGGCAGAAATGGAGGATCGTGTGCCTGGCGGGACTGTCGATCAAGGACGCTGAAGATATCTACCTATTCGGAACCATGATAACAAGATTCTTGTGTCACGGTCTGCGAGGGCAGACCGTGAGGAGGGTGTTTGGAGGACCCAGGTGTGGACACAGACGAAGGAGGCAAAATGTTTACTGAACTTAAAATGAGCCTTGATTAGGGCCAGTAAACAGTAAAGCAAAAAGAACCAAACAAAGTATGGCAATGACCTAACAAAGGGCCTAAACTGGGAAACAACTAAAGACTAAGAAAAACTAAGACTCTGACTTGGACTGTAACTAAGAGCTATGCACACAACATGAAAAAGCAAAGGACAGTCTTCTGGACTGGTACATGAAAGGCTATGAGAACATGACAGGAGCAGATTACTATGAACATGACCAGAACAGAGACTGAAAAACTATGACTCATGACGTGTAGCTAGAATGACAAGAATGTTAACAGACAACGCGACACTGACACAAAGACACACTGGGCTTAAATACACTGCAGAAGTCATCAAGGAATTAGAGACAGAAGGGGAACACAGCTGGGAGGAATAAGACCTAATGAGACAGGGGGAACAAAGCTAGAAACACTGACATAAGACAGGAACATGAACCTTCAGAGTAAAACAGGAAACAAGACACCACTAAACAAAGACGCAGACACGACACTGAGAGACAGACTAGACACTGAACTAAACCTGCAATAAACATGAGAACACAAAACCTACGAACTAATCCCTAAACAAGAATAACTGAAACAGAGTCAATCATCATTATCATAATAAGAAAAGAATCCAAAATGCAAAAACACACCAAAACATAACTCAAAATACTGGGTCAAACTGACCCAGAACCGTGACATCTTGCTGATTGGAGCTGGCTTGGCCCTGACTTATCGAAGAATTAAGAAAGCGGAAATGGCTGTTCAAACCCCCCCAAGGCTGCCCGCTGGGATTGAAACAATGGGACGAGGCGCGACTTCTCAGAATGGGCTCACTGAGTGCAGCATGGTTAAGATCTTGGAGAAGCTTACGGCTGCCATGAATATTCAGAATAACACCTCTGAGCGAAAGTTGGATCACATCGTGAAGCAGCTCATTGCAATCGTGAGGTTTCAGAATCGGCTCTTTGAGCACAAGAATGACAAGACCACGGAGTGCAAGTTTGATATCATCATGGAGAAGCTCGCGGCTCTCCAACGGGAGATTGAGAGACCAGTGTCGGTAAAGAACAGCTTTGAAATTCTCATGAGTTTTTCACACAAAAGAAAAACCACCATCATAATGCAGCTATCCCTTCGGCGCCAGCTGTGGGCTCAAGGCTGGAGCTGAACAAAACTCCCTGATAATGACTGTGTCATGGGGCCGAGTGGCCTGTACTGAACAGGACTCAGGTGGAGAAACCCAGAGCAGAGACAGCAGATGATGTAACAATTATTTATTAGGCTTAAGTACAAGAAACGTAGCAAGGACAAAAAAACAAAACAAACAAACAATAAGACGTGGAGTTTGACGTGGCGTGGCCTAGGAAATGTGGCTAGGGCAAGGGAACGGGGCCTGAGATGCAGAGTGGAGCTGAGCAGGGAACAGTCACAGTGAAGAGAGAAGATAGTGGAGTTAGGGAGGTAATGGAGGCAGCTCTGAAGTGGCAAGTTGTAAGAGTAGCAATTCTTACTTGCAGTAGGGGACATGGAGTGTTGAGAGGGGGGTGATGAGAATCCAGGGGAGGCTGAGTGGCGTGGAAAGGCTGACCTGAGATCCGGGGCTTCAGATGGAGTGTGATGGCAGGAGGGCAGGCAGGTGAGGCACAGAGAGATTTTCAAAATGATTGCTTGGTATCCTGAGTCCGGAGGTGGAGCATGAGCCAAGGTGAATCCAGCAACTGCAGCACAAGAGAGTCTTGTTAACAAGATAAATCACAGCAAGAACTTGAAGCATAAGGGCCTGTTACCAACATGTGTTGATGACGAACTGGCAGTGAATGAACATCAACGTGTGGCTTAAATCCCTCTGACTTGATTGCCTGCAATAGGCTCCAGGCTTGCACGAGCTGGAGGAGTTGGCCCTACCCAGGGGCGGATCCCAGGTAAGTTCAGGAGCCTTACGGAAATTCCACCCACCCACCGCAGACCATGACAGACTGTGTTTAGACTGTTCCTTCCCATTCTAAGGCCACCTGGGTTGGCTGGAAGACGGTTTACTTAGCCTGGCAGGGCGAATGACACTGTCTCAGCTGAACTATGGACACGCCCACACATACACTTACACTGATAAGCACTCACTCATCCCCCCTCCCTTTCCAATGCCTTCGATGCTTGTATCCTCCTCGGGAACACGAGGCGGGTCTGGGCACGCGCTGGAGAGACAGCGCAGTGGCAGGATGACTGCTCATGAATAGAGGTCTCTTTTTTTCCTCTTGTACTTTCCCATTGTAGTGTACATTTCAGTGGTTTTTCTGTATTGCAACCGTTCTCTGACTTGTATCCCCATGTGATGTCTGTGTTGTGTGTGTAAGGTCGGGGGGCGGTTCATTCCACTGCAGGGCAAACTGCCACTGCATGTGGCGAATAAAATTTGAACTTGAACTTGAACTTGGTGCTGAACCAAAAACCTTGCAATTTTAGACTTTTTTTTCTTGTGAAACGATATTTATAGGGGTTTGCTAACCTGTCTCTAGGCCTGTGTGAGTGAAGCCTTAGTCTTCATCACATTTGGCTTGCCTTTGAGGTTTTCTCTTTGAGAGTTTTCTCACATAAAAGTGAGAATTGGAAGATGTAAATCTCACCTATGTTTAGCTTGTCCACATTTGTTGTAAGTGCATCTAAAGCTTCAGCCTCATGCTCACACACTCTCCTGTCAGGAAATAGTTAAACTGATTTTCTCTGGCAGTTAGAGTCTGTCAAAGAATGAACACTTTGTGACACCTCTAATTCTCATCTGAGTGACACATGATTCCATCTTTTTGACTTTTATCAATTTTCACTTGTTGGCATTTTTGTCCTGTGTGACAGCAAAATTCCACATAAAGCATGCTGCTTCAGGCTTCTGATTCTTGTTTATGTATTGTTGCATCATGTGTGTCATTTTGCAGTGTAAAATAACAACTAAAAACCTCAAACTGCTTAAATAAAACAATCAATATTGGCCCAGCATGAACATTTACTGTCTACTGCTTGTTTCTGTGTTTTAAATCAATGTATGTATCATTTGGCTTTAGACTATTAGACCTTGGCATCAAACCATTAAATCAAACAGATCTTAATAAACCTGAAGCGTTAAATATATGCACAGTGCATATATTTAAGCTCCAGTTTAAACACAGGCTCAATATAGAGTTATGTGAGAATGAAAATACACCATCTATAAGTTTTTACATATCAGGACATAATAAAAAAAATAATCTGGTCTTGAGCAGATCTTAAAATTAGGTAAATACAAGGCTACGACAAAATACAGAATCAGTGTGTCAAAGACTAGCTTACCCTTACTGCTAGGTAATAAAAGGGTAAGAAGCAGCCAGTCACTGCTAGTCAAATGTGCTTGACTAATTGATCATGAGCAAGTGTTGGCACCTCTATAAGAGCAGATCTTTTAGCTGTCATGAGCTGTGTGCAGGCAGGAACGGTGGACCAAATGTGCAGACACTCAGAGGCAGAAACGTGAACTCAAAACAGCTTTAATGCTGAACTCAAATGTAACAAAACTGAAAAAACCAAAACAAACTTACACAGGCAGCCAGACAGAACACACAGCATAGGATAAGGACAATCATGACACAGACCAAAGAAAACAGATACATTAACATGACACATGGACTTTCAAAGTAAAACAGGAAACATAGGGCAGACACATGAACCTGACAAGGGGATAAGGCTGACAGGGGAGGCAGAGCAACTGTGGAACACAGAGACATAAACCATAAGACAGAGAACTCTAAGAAACCAAAAGACTAGAAATGATAAATAATATAAAAAATCAAAGTTCAATAATAATGTAAAACTGAAAACTCTGGGTTGATTACCCAGGGACCCTAACATTAGCAGTGTGCAGTCCTGGAGCATCCAGGCATGTTAACACAATCCCAAGGAGAAAAGACATCATCAAAGATATTTGCTGCCCATCAATCTGGAAAGGCTTATAAAACCCTTTCCAAACGATGTGCCTCATACTTGCATAACTGCCGCAGTCACAGGAACTGTCTGACAACTAAAATTTGTCCAAACAGAGTCATGTGACAGGACAATGATTCCAATCGCAGCAGCAAATCCAGCCCTCAGTCTGATGGAAATTATGTGGGGGACCTTAAAAGAGCTGTGCATAAACAAACACCTGTGAATTTCAATGGATTAAAACAACAACATAAAGAAGAGCGGGCCAAAATTCCTCCACAACGATGTGAGAGACTGAGGCTTGAAATTGTTGCTGCTAGAGGTGGTGCAGCAAGCTACTGAATCTCAGGGTGTACTTTTCACGTGCTTCTGCAGTTTGACTGAGTTTTTGTTAAATAAATAATCACATGGTCTGATAAAAGTCTGCTCTTCATCCCAGGTTTAATTTAAATAATTTTAGAACCTGGTAAGGACCAGGTGATTTTTTTCATCATGTTCTGATACATAAAACCTTAGAATTCAAAGTTCAAAGTTTTAGTTCCTTTCGTACATGAGTGCATATATTGGAAATGTTTGTTACTGGTTACTTTTACAAACAGCCCCCAAAGCTGTCCTTGAATTTCTGTGTTCAGGTTTGGTGCAGCATATTAATTAAGGTAATGGCAAACTGTTTTATCTGTAGTAATGAAATTACATATGAATATCATTATCTTTATCAGAGATGTCAGATATTTAATTGAGATACCATACTGCCATCAGTCTAAACCAATTACCTGTAGTGACTTTGTTTTAATTGACAGACATTTTCTTTCCCAAAGATCTGAACACAGCATAACCACACGCACCCCTGCACACACCCTCACACACACCCTCATACACAGGCACATGCTGTGATCGAGCATGCCTCATGATAATTTTTGTGAATGACTTGGAGAAAAACTTTTTCTCTGTTTATTCATAGAAGTTTTGTCTATGAAAACTGCCAAAGGTAGTTTCAGTTGATCACCCAGGTAATTTATCTTGTTTGTTTTTTTTCCTATTTAGAAGCAGATGAGTCTTGCGAGCTTCTTCATAATGTGAAAACCTGCTAACCCGTGTCAGGCCAGTGCAGACTGGCAGATGGTAGCAGTGGGTGCTGCAGTCTGTTTCCCACTGTAGCAATGCCTAGAAGGGAAATATGTGCAGGGATCTGTGAAATACAGGAACTGTGGCATTTTGAGATTATGAAGAGGTCACTTTTTCTTTCTTACACTCAGTACTTTGTGGTAGGTAATAACTTTTTGTTTCGTTAGAGCCACTTGAAAAATGCTAGAGAAAATAGGCCTTTGGTAATATTTGAAGACATGGGTTTGAGCTACATGTTCATGCTATAGTTCTTTAGTTTACAAGGGTGGAAAGTACAGCACACTTAGAGTATGTTTCTGAGTATGGCTGCCTTCTTTGTAGGTGGCAAGGACTTCACAGGATATTATGCTTGTCAGATGTCATGTTGATCAAACATTTTCCCTCAGTGATGGAAAAATTTTGTAGTACTGATGGACAAGTTGGCAGACGAGGTCAAGCTAGAGTTTCCATTAATAATAATGTTTGCAGACAACATGTGTTAATCTGTAGTGATAGTAGAGGGCAGGTAGAAGAGAGCCTGAAAAGGTGGAGGCTTTGGAGAGAAGAGGAATGGAAGTCAGTAGGGGCGAGACAGAATACGTGTGTCACGGTACTGGGTCTGTGACCCAGTATGTGTAATTTTGTTTTATTGTTTTCTGCTTGTGTTATATTTATAGATCCTAGTTTCGAGGTTTCTGTTCTGTTTCTGTGCCTCCCCTGTGTTCCTGGTGTCATGTCTCTTGTGAAGGTTTAGTTCTGTATTCTTGTTCTCCTTATTTGTCTCTGTGTGTTGTATGCTGAGTTCTGAGTGTTAGTTCTCTGTCACTACGTCTTCCCTGTGTTCCACGTCTAGTTACTTTTGTCTCCGTGTTTACTCTCTGAATATGAGTCGTGTGTTTGGGTCCTGCATCCTGCCTGCCACACAGCAAAACATGTGTAAATGAGAGGGAGACGGGTGTAACAGCGAAGCTGGAAGGAGAAAAGGTGGTGGCTGTGAAAGAGTTTAAATATAGCTGGGGTCAACCATTCAAAAAAACAGTTTGCAGGCAGGATGGAGTAGGGTGGACACGAGTGTCAGGGGTGACTTCAGATGGAAGAATAGCAGCAAGAGGGAAAGAGCTTAACAAGATCTTATTGAGACCTGCTGTGATACATGTTTTGAGATGGTGGCACTAATGGGGGGACAAGAGGCAGAGCTCGTAGCGTTCAAGATGGTGAGATTTTCAATGTTGTGACCAGGATGGACAGAATTAAAAATTTGTACATCAAAAGTATGGCAGTGTAGGTTCTCAGTCATCCAGTTCATGGTAAAAAAAAGAAAAAAAGAAAAAAAAAAGAAGTTCAGTCACTTTTCTTTACAAGCTCCTTAGAATATATGAAAGATAACATCAAACATATATCATGGAATCCTCCATCAAGGTCTCAGACCATCTTTGTCCAGCCACAGGTACAGCAGCTTCACCTAAATAAAAGATTTCTGCAAAGATTTTATCATCAGAAAGTCAAATGCTTAGAGGCTTTTGGTGACTACTGTATATTTGCCTGGAAGAAATGTTCCCACACTCATTTTCAAAATAAAAATTAGAGTTACAATGATACGTGTGGAGTCAGTGCCAGACAGCAAGACAATCCTCAGTTTGAATTCACCAGTTGACTGGGCTTGATGTCACTGGTGATTCTAAATTGGCTGCAGGTGTGAAAGTGTTAATGGTTGGTGGTCTGTGGTAGACCTGTAACAGACTGGCCACCTCTTAACCTATGGCAGCTGGGATAGGATCCAGCCCCCTGCAACCCTGGAGAAGTAAAATTACATTATGACAGAAAAAAGGGGCAGAGTTGCCTCTTTTTGTCAAGAAAACTAAGATTTCTTGACATTTGCAGTGAAATGTTGATGTTCAATCAGTCTGTGGTGGTAAGTGTTCTGTTCTATGCTGCAGTTTGCTGGGGAGGCAGCAACAGAAACAAGGATGCAAGAAAACGGCACAACCACAAACAGATCACAAGTTGGGTGTTATTGTGAAGCAGGCATGAAATATTCGATGTCTCGCCTTTGACACAACAAGGAGCCAAGATGAGCAGCTATAACAGTCGGCAACCAGTTGAGTTGAGTCCTCTGTTACTCTACTGCCAAGAGCTGACAAACATACAGATGCTTATTGATTGCAATGCCTTGGTCATTTGTTTATGTTTATAAATGAGATTGGCAGTTATTTGCAAAGTTTTGCCAATATGCCCAAGAGAGTTTGCAGTCTGTCCAAGCTGGACTGTGATTGCTTGGAGACAGGTTGCCCCCTAAAATGCGACCTCTATTGTCACCTTTTCAGTTGAAACTGGTCACCCAGAGATTCAGATTATTGTACATGCAGTCTTTTGGGAGACCAGTTGGTCGATGCAACTACTTTCTCTTCAATCGGTTCCTGGATGCAAAATAAAAAATAAAAATTGCACAATCACTGGGCATCCGCGGATTTTTATTCGTTACGAGGAGTTTGCGATTCCTTGTGACTCTGACGAGACTGAGCCAAAAAGCAACCAGAATGAGCCCCGTGTTCCTTATGTAGGAGTAAACAGCTGAAACGCTTTGTCAGCTATCACTTCACTTGGTGACTTGATTATGCACAAAATTGGGGTGTCAAATTTATTAAAAATAACAGTGAACAGGTTTACAACCAGCATGTTAAATGCTAAAGTTCATGACGATGGTCGCTCACAGTGTCCATCTTTGAACACAGGTGGTGGTTTACGACACCAACTCTCTGCCATCTATAATCCAGTTTTGAGTTCCCTCCCCAGACGCCTTAACGCCCACTCACATCCTGGGCCCACTCACATCCTGGGCCATCTGACCTCAGGAAATTGCATGATAAGGTGGGGCCAGGTTTCACAATGAGCTCACCCGAAACCCTGGCTGATTGGGTCCCACACCCGTTCTCACACCTTGTGATTAGAGGACCATCAGGGGGTCCTTTTGTCCCTCTTTGGGGGGGTACTCCCACTGGGTTTAAATCTGGGACTCTCCACCATTTGACCTTAGAACGGAAGAAGCTTCTCGGATGAGAGGTGAAACGTCTTCAAGAAACTTAAAGAAGTCCAGACGCTTTTCTTTGCAAGCTCCTTTGACTACGATGACCTGGATGACTGAGAACCTTCACAGACATACTTCATGACAGCACAATTGTTTTGGAAGTGTTTCTGGAAGAAAGCCTCTTCTCTGTAAAAGGAACATGGCAGCTCAGCTTAGGTTTGCAAAGTTGCATCTGAACAAACCACAAGACCACTGGACCAGTGTCCTTTGGCCAGACGAACCCAAAGTAGAGATGCATGGCCACAACACACAGTGCTAAATTTGATGAATACCAAACACAGCATATCAGTACAAACCAAGGGCGTAGATTTGGTTTTGGCATTGGTGGGGACGGATGATTCAACCGCCGAACCCTGCCCTGTTTCTTTTTTTTCCCCTTTTTGTTTTTGCTTCTTAATAAAAAGAGGAGAAATACACTTGCCTACATATGCTATTCTACGTGCTTTTAAACCATTTAAAATCACAATTCATAGTTTATATGTGAATTATATAATGAATGTTAAATTACTATTAAACAAATGACTGACTAAGTATTTTAGGCTTTAGTTTACTTCAGCCATATTCCATATAAATCAGGTATCATACAAAAATAAAAATAGCTTCAAATACAGTCATGACAATAAAAGAATATGACTTTAAGGACTTAACAACATTACTTCAGTTATAGTACAACATCTGTTGTATTTTGACACTAAGGGAACACTGAATGACCTGGTGGTTTTTGTCCATAAAACTACTCATCTAAGATTACCACAAAGTAAAAGATCTCTCAGCAAAATTATGCAACATTTTAGCCACACTATTGCCCCGATCAAATCAGTGAGCTGGGATTTTCTATTCTAAACATGAACTAGTGTTATAGCAACAGACATGGACTACATGTCCCACACAACAACTCAAGGAGCCAAACACATGCCTGCTCCTCTCGTTAACAGAGATAAACTGCTGGCATATTTGTTTTACATCTATACTGTCCCGTTTCTCCTGGTGGACATGCAGCAGCATTGTTTAATCTCATTTGAGTCATTGTTGACCTTAGCCATCTTTTTAGTCTTCTGAGAGCACTGAAGCTTCTTTCAGCCTCAGTACATGTGTTTTATCCTCAGATTACAATTATTATTCTGTGCCTGATGTGCCTCAGCTTTGGCCCTGGCTCTTCCCCTCTGACTGCACTAGGACATATTGCCACCTGATAAAATAACACATTGATTCGTGCCATATAAAAAGTGAGACATGTCAATTCAGATTCTTTGTCAAATATACACTAATGAATCAATTCACATCAGCAGCCTAACAATTGTCATGATAATAAATACTATTTAAACTACAGCACCAAATCATCAGTCAGTCACCTGTGACCTCGCATCTTCACCTCTGTCTGACCTACAACATGGCAGAGCTGCCTCTGTCACCTGATAACAGAGGCAGCTCTGCCACCTGACCAGCTATGTCACCTGGTTCTGCCGGTTCAGATAGAGGGGGAGGAGGTGGAGGTGGTCAACAAGTACAAGTACCTCGGGCTGTGGGTGGACAATAAACTGGACTGGTCATGTAACACAGAGCACCTGTACAAAAAAGCCCAAAGCCGACTGTACTTCCTCAGGAGGCTGAGGTCTTTTAACATCTGCAGGAAGCTCCTGAGGATGTTTTACCAGTCGGTGGTTGCTGGAGTACTGTTCTATGCTGTGGTGTGCTGGGGGAGCAGCACAGCAAAGAAGGACTCATCCAGGCTGGAAAAACTGATCAGGAAGGCTGGCTCTGTGGTCGGCATGAAGCTGGACACTCTGGTGTCAGTGGCAGAGAAAAGGACACTAAAGAAACTGCTGGACATTATGGACAATGCTGGGCATCCACTGCACACGGCCATAAACAACCAGAAGAGTCTGTTCAGTGACAGGTTGCTTCTCCCAAAGACAAGAACCAACAGACTTAAAAACTCCTTTGTCCCACACGCCATCAAACTGTTTAACTTCTCTCTGGAGGGGAGAGGGAGGGGAAACAGGAGGACAAAGGAGGGGGGAACAACTAAGCTGTAGTGCCTCTCCACTTCACTGTGCAATTACCTTTTGTGCAATACTTTTTGTTAATAATCAGCGGTGCAATAGACTCCATACTTGAAATGTGCAATTCACTTGTATTTTTATTTTTATTTTTATTCCTATTTATTCTATTTATCCCCTTTGTATATTTTATCTATATATGTCTTTGTATTTATATATGTGTGTATATATATATATATATATATATATATATATATATAATATTCTAAACTCTGTA
This sequence comes from Neolamprologus brichardi, assembly GCF_056152115.1. Classification (NCBI taxonomy): domain Eukaryota; kingdom Metazoa; phylum Chordata; class Actinopteri; order Cichliformes; family Cichlidae; genus Neolamprologus; species Neolamprologus brichardi. The sequence goes on from NC_142110.1 coordinate 32,448,959, forward strand.
ACTTCTGTCGGTGCTGTGCTTTTTGGAAAACAAATTTCCCAGAGGAACCCACCCGAGGGATTAATAAAGTTTTTATCTATCTATCTATCTATCTGATAAATAACAGTGAGACATTCCACATACATGCAGTCACACATGTGCTTCAAATACAGTCATGAACCAACAAGTCATCATCCAATTTCACCTGTGATCTTGTGTCACCATTACTCTCTGAGCTCTGTGTTAGTTCTTCTGTCACTTGACAAATAGGACATACATGACAATAAGAATAAAATGTGTAGCTGCTTCAGTGTTTCTGTCAATTTGTGCAGATCTTGACTCATCAATAATGTTTGTAGGGTGAGTGCAATTTTAAAACAATTTGTGCAAACTGCACTACAAGGTGGATATTTGCAAAATCATGACTACCTCATGACATTTTGTCTCAAAAGTTAACCCTATGAATATGTCAGTACCATTAGGATGAAATTATTGTGTCACCAACATTTTAATGTTAGACATATAAATTTAACAGCCTCTGTAAACTAATATCCTGGCTTGCTCAAAGCTGCCGTTTTCTCTGACAGTTTCAGTCAAAATTAGAAATGCTACTCTGGGAGACTGAGATAACTAATAGCGCTGCCTGTCGTGCAGTTAGTTTCCAAAACCCGTTATTCGTGGTTACATACAATTTTAGACTGATGTGGGCTAAAGCCTAGCATAGCCTGTAACGTTATTATGACGGACACATTTTATGAGTTAATTTGGCTTTAAGTGACTTACAGGTTTCTTTGAAAAATACTTATATCCAGTAGGGCTGCCACAAACGATTATTTTGATAGTCGACTAGTCACCGATTATTTTTGCAATTAGTCGACTAATCAGATTATCATCCATTGGACATACAGCGTACAGCTTATTGCACCAGCAGCATCTGCTCTTATATAACTATCATTAGCTTACAGCTTTAAGTGTTTCAGGTTTGTGCTAACTAAAAATAAAGACAAGATGGTAGTTTATCAAATTTTAAATAAACCTGCAGATTGTTTCGGTGAAGTTTAATAAACTCCCTGCTATCTAAAATATAATGGGACACTGGAGTATATTCTGGAGCATCTCACACTTCTGATAATCAGTTGTCTGCTTGACATTTATTCATCTGTGTAAAAACTTTAACTTTAATCTCAGCCAAACCGATTTACTCAGGAACAAATAAAATACTAAAAAAAAGCCAAACAACAACATTTTGAACTTATCTAAGTGACTTATATTAAATGTTTAACCTGAGTAGCGAAAGACGGCGGTGGGTTTGAAAACGATTCGCCGGGAGTCCGGTGTTTTCACAGACTCTAGTGAGCCTTGTCCCGGCTAGTTATCGAGCTAGTGGGTAACAGACGTCTCCGAAAACGTCGGAGTACTTTTGAAAATATGTGGTGTCTTGATAAACTGAGCAGATATTTGAGGTTTACACAGCTACATTCTCGCCTGAAAATATGTTAAACGTGTATTTTGTGACCCAGAAAGAATAATAAGAGTAATATTAAAACTAACTAGCTGCCGCCATTGTTGACAACTGAGCAGGGCTGCGCTATGAATTCTGGGACAGAGCTACTTCTTCTTCTTCGGGGTTTAACGGCAGCTGGCATCCTTGTACATGCAGTGCTGCCATCTTCTGTTTCAGTCCGTTATTACACTCTTAAATCCTACTACTTATTCCTGCGTCTTTCGGGATCTTACAAAGCTTCAAACGACGTGTCGACTATTAAATCAGTCATTGACAATTTTAATAGTCGACGTAATCGTGACTAGTCGACCAATCGTGGCAGCCCTAATATCCAGGTTCTTCCTCTTTGCTGCCATCCTCCTCTCCTCTTCACAGCGCAGGTTTGCCGCTGTTAAAACTAAACAGAGCTCCCTGAAAGGCACAGCCAATCACATTGGCCATATTTGTCACATGAGGTAGGATTCCAGTAGAGGACGTAATTTAACTCTTTCTGCACCGCTGGGTGAATGAGACGTTGACAGATCTTTTTTTTTTTCTTTCTATCGGGTTTGATTTTTACGGAGCCCCGCAGGGGACATGGGAGAATAAAAAAATAAGACGGACTTTTGCGAGATCTCGCAAAACTAACTCGGGATCTCGCAAAAGTTGAATTCCAACAATGGCGGCAGCTACTTAGTTGTAATATTACTCTTTCTGGGTCACAAAATACACTTTTAAGATATTTTGAGGCGTGAATTTAGTTGTGTACACGTCAGATACCTGCTCGGTTTACAAGACATCACATATTTGCAAAACTGCTCCAACGTTTTCAGAGATCTGACACCCACTATCTCGAAGCTAACGGGAGGTCAAGACCTACTACAGCCGGGAGGAACACCGCTTTCCCGGCACATCGTGCCTCGACCTCCCGGTCGGCTTCGAGCTGGCGGCCTCCGAAGAATGCGGCTAAAACTTTTGCGAGATCTCGCAAAAGTTTTTGCGAGATCTCGCAAAAGTCCATCTTAATTTTTTTTTTCTCCCATGTCCCCTGCGGGGCTCCGTAGATTTTCTTTACTCGAATAGATCAAATTATTGGTTGGGATAATTCAATAATCGCTGAATATTGGTGGGAACATGTCCCTTCCGTCCATGCCAAATCTACGCCCTTGGTACAAACGCCTTATACCGAGTATCAATCACTGTAGTGGAGGGTGGTGATTTGGGTTCTTTTTTCAGCCACAGGACCTGGGCACCTTGCGGTCATTGAATGTCTCTGTGTACCAAAGCATTCCAGAGTCAAAAGTGAGGCCTGTGCCTGACAGCTAAAGCTTGGTTGAAAATGGATTGTCCAGCAAGAAATGATCCCAGTCTGGCCCCAGTCAAAGTGCAATCCTGAACTGAAGCAATATTGTAAAAAAAAAAAAGTGTGGACCATAATTTCTCCACAACGATGTGAGAAACTGATGGAGTCATCCAGAAAACAATTAATTCAAGTTATTGCTGCTAAAAGTGACTTTACATGTGCTTTTTTTTTTATAGGACAACAAAAAGTCCTCTGAAGCCTTTTTGTAACGTCACTGTGCTTACCACTCAAAAATAGTATTTTTTTAAAAGTAATTTTAGTAATTTCTGCATTTCTTCCCTCTTTTTAGCCCCACTTTTCTATCGATCTGCACTGCTTCACTATCCAATAAAGGCAAAAATGCCAGAAGTAATAATATTAAAATAATAGTAACACTTTTGGTACTGTAAATGGACTGAGCTTTTCTTTGTTTGAGAAGTCAAAGGTCCTTCTGTTTAAGGTGGTGATGGTTTACCTAATTTTTCACAGAATAATTATTAATTTTCTGTGGAAATTCAATAATTTTTAAAAATCAGTCTTTCAAGGATTTCTACTTCATCTGTAGAATCTCATCTATTTCAATAAGAATTAAGTAAAAAGAAAAAAGAAACTATTTCCATGGAATCTAATCTTTCGATACTATTTCATCGGGCACTGCTCACAGAGCAGATTATCTTTTTTCTCTGCAGTGCTATTAAGCTTGAAAGAGTATTTGGTACTTTCATAAGTACAATGAGCATGAACACCTTATAGTGCAGGTAATGTTGCTAAAGGCTTTTTCTGCCTTCACTGAATTTCAGAGACCTGTGAATTTCAAATAATGCCACACTTCTCTCCGTATGTATTCTGCACAGGATTGAAGCTTTGAGGGACAAGCATAGGCTTTCCGTGGTGTCCCCGCAGGTTTATAATCCAAGGGCAAAATAAGCTACAGGCTTTCCCCCCTCCCCCTTCCCCACCCCCGAGCACAGCCTCATGATCAGCAGCTGGGTTCTGACTTAAAAATGGGAGAAAATGGCTCATATATACAAGTGTGGGCAGGGAGGGAGATATAAACTCAGTTGACACAGCGAAACATCCATTTAGTCAATCTTGTCCTTGTCAGTCACGTTTTCCACCTTCACCTACTTAACCCAAGGAACTAGGTATGACCCTGCCTGTGTCCTCCATATGTTGTGTTCCTAATTTGTTTACAATTCAAGACTGACAACAAAAAAATCCCACTCTGGGTAGACATAACAAAAATGTTGAACATATTTGGCGTGATCTGGAACTCTTCACACATCAGCTTGCTGTGACAACATCAGCTAATATTAGGGAGGTTTTAGCCATCTGTGGGTATGACTGCTCGCAGCATGGGTCTGACCTTCTCCTTTCTGACAGCTCCATGACGCCAAAGAGCTTTTTGGGAAACCAACAACATGCTGCAAGTCAGAAAGTTCAGCCCTCCACTCCCAGCAACTATCGCAAAAATGAACCCCGGCAAACGGTAGTACTTGAAATAGATCGAAGTAGTTTGCCTGAACATTACAGCTAAAACAGTTAAAGTATCTTTTTTTCTACTTATGGCCTAAAGTAGCTGGGCGCATATAAGGCTTCTGGTGACTTGGACTAAAAGGCAAATCCTAATGCAATCTTCAAACAATTATATGCTTTCAACTTTATGATAGTGCTCCACTTAATAAACCCAGTATGATGATTGATCTGTATACAGTAATGATCGCGACCTGCAGTCCAGCACCTCTGGAACCTTTGGAAGCAACTTTAATGTGTAAGCTAAGCTCACCCATTAAAAGTACTAGATGTAACAAAAGCATGCCTAACCCATTTCACACCTGAACTTTTTAAAAATGATGGCGATTGGTTCTGAGCTACAAGAAACTGTTCTTGACCACAGTGTTAATTTGTTTCATATTTGCTTCATTGCCTTTATTCTTCAAGGTCCCAATTAACAGTGGAGGGGGAAAAACCATAGTTTCACTCTAAGAAACTGTGGGATATCCAGTTTTTTATATCCAAGATCCACAATGCTTTTTATGGATGTTCTCATGGAACTGCGATTTCCAAGATCCAATGCAATAAATACAGAATAATGAAAAAAGGTGTTATATTAACCTAGGAAGACCATGTAGAACTCAATATAGAGGAAACAAATGAAACTCCACTTCATCCGGTAGCCCTCAGGAAGTTAAATAAGCCAGTCTGTGGGGCACAGACATGTGAATAACCTCTGATCACTGGTTTGCAGTCAGGTTTTTACTAAAAATAAGGAGAAGTAAAAGCTACTTCTCAGCTTCTGAGAACTAAAAAAGATTCATTAAATATGATTGTCCCGGCTTATAGAATCAAGCTCAAACTTGGCCAAAATTAGGTCATGCAACGAGACAAAGATCCCAAGCACGGCACTAAGTCTACACCAGGATGTCTTATGATGAAAACAATCAAGGTGGGGAGAGTGGTGCAGAGGCGAATGACTGCAAACCTGAATGAACTGAAGAAACACTGTAAAAACGAATGTGCCAGATAAAGTCATACAGAAGACCATTACTTGCAGTTATTACTGCTCAAAGTGCTTCAACGAGCTATTGAATCATGGGATGTACTTGGGCTGTAATTACCTTGTTTTAAGACCTGCTAACTACTGGATAGTTTTCTGTTATATTCTGATATGTACAACCTTACAACTGTCAGAGGGTATACTTTCTTTTCAGCAGGACTCATATAACATTCCTTTATTTTCATATGGACACACACAGGATGCCTCATCCAATTGGATGAAGATTAACCTGAAGATTAATCTGGCTAATATACATCTTCCACATTTGCCAGTGCTTGGCAATAATATTAAAAGGAACATCAATGTGACAATATTAACCTCAAAAGCAATTTATAGAAAACTAAAACTCTCCAGCTTCAGAGCAACAAACAAGAGGCTCTGGATCAAACAACATTAGAACAATAAACCTTACATAATGGCCAAAGATGTCTAAAAAAACGAGCTGTTCATTCAAGGTCATATGCTGATGCGGTTGATGGTTTTTGAAGTTATCATTTAACATATTGGAGGCCAGTTTTATTAGTTCTTGATATTAAACACATATTAATTCTACAGAGGATTTTGCTGTTTAATCTTTGAGTCTATATGGTTGTGAATCATATTACCCAGTGATATTTTAGTTTCTGCTTTGTGCACAGTATAGATAGAATTGCTTGGTGATTCTTATATAGAAAACTGACTTATATAGGAAATATTTAAACAGATTTTTTTTTTGCCACATTTAAAACCATAATAATTTCAGTGTTTCATTAGAATCACTCCAGATGTCGCCTTATTGATTAACATATTTTTTTTTTGTACTGGAAGTATTTCAAGTAGTAATTATTAGTGGAGGAAATGGAGAAGAACGTGCACCATGTTTGGGGTAAAATTATTTGTGGGCTATAAATGTGGAAATCACTCTACTGTCCCTGCTGAGAAGCATCTTTTTTCCATTTATTGGCTTCAACAACAGAGATATTCATCACTTAAGGTTCCCAGGTAATTTCCCAGTAACTGTCAGTAGAACACAGCCAGAGAACTGCATTTACTGCACAAATGGAGTCACTGTCATGCTCAATATTAGTTTATTTAGTGAAATGTTCTCATTGTAAGTGTCTTTATATTGCATTCACATTTTATCCAACGTGACATCAGATTGAATTTCTTGATGGAGGACGACGGGCCTGGTCGTGTTTACATTTTCCCACTCGAGCTCTTGACTTACACAAACGCCCCTGCATCTTCACTTTCTCTCCCTCGCTCTTTACGAGCACGTATGAATATAAAATGGCTTCAGATCTTCAGACAACACGCCCGCACAGGCACTAGCCGAGATGACTGTCATTACAGTGCATCTTCTAAGTATTCCAACTCAATCAGAGGTGATACAAAAGGCCTTATCAGAGCTGACGAGCTGCCCTCTCGAGTCCCCTTCTTCCTTCTTCTGCTGATTGCAGCTATCAGTGGCTGTGTGGGTGCGATGCTGCCTGATAACTATCTTCTCTTCAATGAGCCTGTCTTTCACGTTTATGCTCACAGAGATGATGTTGCCCGAACATATCACTGCACAACACCACATGGTGTGCACGCGCAGAAAGGCTGAATGTTAAATGCAGTGCTCTTAATGAATGGATGTCATTAGCTAAGTGCAGAGAAGTTGGTTTGTTTCTTGCATCACCACATGCAACACTTTAAAAGACTGTTTGTATTACGGATCTTATTCAGCCTTATACATTTATTGTGTTTGGTGGTAAAAAGCAAGAAGTTACATTAATGATCAAAAGTATTTAGTCATTTTGCTTCCAAGTAGTCAGCCTTTCTTATTATTTCTAACGTGATCTTGAGCAATAGTTCTCCAGGCTTTCTTCAGACATGTTTGTTAAGTCCCTCTTCTAGGAATCAATCAGCATGAAAAGGTTTGAAATCAAAGGATGAACCAGTGTTGGGTCTACACATATCAGACAATATAGAAAAGAACTCATTTTTAATTGTATCTAGGGGCTCTTTGTTAGTAGCAACCTGTCAGAAAACCCCATAATCTCTCTTTCACTGACTCTATGAAAAAAATCACAAAAATGATAAAGTTTTACAAACATGAAAGAATATTTTTGTACCAGCAAGGTTATTCTTAAAGAGCTGTGAGCTAAAAATCAGGCATGTATTGACATGGTTTGCAAAGTCTCCTTAAAAACATTTGAGGAAACTGAACAAGTGGCAGGCCTAAAAAATAATCTACAGCAGATGAACAGTATCTGAAAGTCATATCCTTAAAAATCTCTAAGGAAGGGAAACAGAGAAAAAGGATGGGGTGTTCCAAATTACACAAGGGTTGGACTGAAAATCAGTGCAACAAGTCATGAATCAGTTGAAAAGTTTGCTTCACCTTTATCAGTGTGTACAGAGGAGGTTGGGAGAGATGTACAACAGTAAGCCGATTACAACAGCTTCATTTTCCAGCATGGCAGTGGGATCATCATGGCAGAAAACAGAATAAAAGGCAGCCAACATCCAAAGAAGAGCTTTAAATGTCCTTCAAGAAGCCTGGAGAACTATTCCTGAAGACTACTTAAAGAAACCATGCATGAGCGAGTTCAGACTATGTTAAAAAAAAAATAGAAGTTCTCAAATGTTGAGCTCAGTAGAATTCTACAAACTCTGCTTTCATTGCATTTTTGCTCTTGCTCAGTGACAGGTTGTAACAGTGAGTTGAAACTAGAGTGACCAGAACCCAACAAACTAAATATGGAACACAGAGCATGTTTGTGTTACTAATGAAAAGAGGCATTTATTATGTAAAGGACATGTTTTATTTGAATGTGACCTTCCTAATTCCCTGACTAACTGAATACAATGAGAATTAAAGGAAGCTAGATATAAATCTCATGGGGCAGGCTTCTTAATGTAATTACAAAAATCTCATTCACCTCCATAATAGGATATATGCCAGCCTCAAAAACTAGTGACTCTGATCTTCGCGCGCTTTCATCCTGTGCATAATAGGCTATGCACAGGATACACTGCAGATACATTCTGAACATTCAACAACATGTTTTGTTGGTGGGTCTAAAAAAATATTCTGTACATGGAGAATTAGCTATATTCAAATTATTAAAGTGAAATTCATTCGCTTGTGCTGGTTATGGCCTCATTTTGGTATATTATGTGTTGGAGTCTCTTTCTTTATAATTATCATTAATTAACTTCAGAAAAAAGTCTTAAAAAAGGAAGGGTTTATCAGGAAGAGAAATGAGCTTCTCCATTGTGATTTGCAGGCTTGTTGTTTTGTTTGTTTTCGTTTCCTGTCTTCTGAGGGATATTTTTCAGTAGTTTCTCCATGTTTATGCAGCCTGCATGAAGTCAAGCATGATCAGAGCACACGGGCCAAAGTGTCAGAGATCTGCTTTTTGTAGTCCATTGTTGACTTATAGTTTAAACTTTGCAGACTCACTGTATTCCATCGTATTATTGTGCAGTGATCCTCTCAGCACTGCAGTTCCATTTCAAATGTTATTATGAAACCTCTCTGACCCTTTCTTGACCTCATGATGTTTTCTTTCAAGGTCAAGAAAAAGTGACTCAGAAAAGATCTAACCCCCTTTTGACTGCTCAGCTGCAGCTCTAGTAACTTGAATACCTGCACTCTAATAATTATTTGCTTCTTCATTTTTAAATTATTCACCTTTTCATAATAATCCGTGTGTGTTTTACCAGCCCGGTAGGCCTCCTGAAGTTTGTTTTATTGGTGTATTGTCCTTTTATAGGGCTGGAGTAAATCAGCCGAGACAGAAGACTGATGAGTCGTTTGTCCCACTGAAAACTATTTCCAGATGAACAGAATCAACTTTACCTGGAATAATGAGCATGCATCAAGACATGTCAAGATGTTGTGCAAGTGCCGTTAAGCAGTCAGGTGAAGCAAATTTCAAGCGTATCTGATTCATCAAAGACACTTGATATGCGTGACTGAGATTGTGTCAGTCATTGTGCACAAATAATTGATCTAATTGACCATGGCAATACCCAAGTGATTTCTCGCGTGCAGACTAGACAGTTGAATGTGTGTGTGAGGATAAAGGTGATCTTTCTGGTTTGTGCCTGGTTAAAGTAGAAAAAAATAATCCAAGAAAAAGAAAGTCTAACTGTTTAGTTTGTAATAAAACAAAAAAAATCAGGAATTGAGCGCTGAAAAATTGTTCTGGCATACAGCAAATATAACAACTTTGTCTACCAGGGCAAACAATATGTGATGATCCTGCATGACCTGATTAATGGAAGAAAATTTGAATAATCACATGTAATCCATTCAAAAATTACCATCTACACTGTTCCTGATTGGAACTCTGTTCATACTTATTGAACTCTTATAAACAGTTCGTTTTTTGCTTTGTAACTCGCTTTGCTTCGTAAAGTTTTTTAACAAATTTTCAGTTAGTGACCATAAATAAATATGTACATACTGTCTACATTTTTAATGTTCAGGTATTTGTCAGATTGGTCACATTTCTATTCAGGTTGTAATGTGTGCAAATTCAAAATGTGCTGGGAAAAAGGTGCATGAGAGCACAGCACTGTCTGTGTTTGAGAGTAAGACGTTGTGTCTGATGAGGACAGATAATTGCAGTCAGTGTTACGCCTCAGTGGGCATTACAAAGCACAGTGATTTTTAAAACCTGAGGGTAATGACAATAACCATCATTATGCTGACCCTTCTGTAGTTGAGACAGCTCCCTTAAAAGCCTGTCATACTTTTTCCTACTCATTATGATGTTCGAGAGAGCAGCTATGGCCTAATATGGTCATCCCATGCAGGGACACAGCCAAGAAAGTTGCTTAAGAAAGTGTGTACAACCTTTAAATGATTGATTGTGGTTATTTATGGTCTCTTCCTTCTTCTTCTTTTGGCTGCTGCCTTTAGGGGTTGATATAGTGGATCATCTACCTCCATCTCTGGCATCCTCATCTGTCACATGAACGCTCTGGATTTCTCTTTGTTCCTGTGCTGGACTTTATTTTAAATTGAATGTTGAACCTGAACGAAAGGTTTGTTTGTTTTTTCTTCATTGTACTGTCTGCTTTGAATCCTGCGTTTGGCTAATTCTGAAAAAACAACAAACAAACTTACAAATACAAATAAAGACATTAAGCAAACAAACCAAAAATATGCTGTTTAAAATATGAGCTCATATTTTGGTAAAAGCACAAGTTAGGTCAAGAGAAAAACTATGGTACTAAAGTCAAAAGTGTGCCAGAAAAGTACGTAAAGGTGGTTCAGGACATGTTCAAACACAGAGAGCCTGTGGTGAGGTGTGCAGGGATACAGATGGTTCAAGGTGGGAGTGAAATAATATCAGGGATTTGCTCTGAGCTCCTTCTTGTTTGCAGTGGTGATGGTCAGGTTGACAAGTGAAGTCAAACAGGAGTCTCTGTGGACTACAACATTTCCAGATGATAATGTGTGGTTTGGAGGAAAAGTTAAATCACATGGAAATATGAATAAAATATTAGGTAAATAAAGCAGACTGTTGAAGATTTATGAAAAACTCACCACATGAGGAGGGCTCCATTATTCTAACCAGCAGAAGCAGGGGCGACCCTTCATAATTATTGATGCTGAGAATCTCAGCATTTTACCGAACACATTGACATTATCATCTTTTTAAAAATCATTTTGCAATCATCTTCTATAAACAGCAGTTCACTGTTGCTGCTGGTTGGTTTTCACAGAAATACTTAGCACACATGGCGGGTACATGTGTGAGAAACCAGAATTCAAATGACTGGCCTTCACGATGTTTTGAGAGATTCAACTAATGAGGCCTGCTGGCCCCAATTTGCAGCTTTCCATATAATATTTAGTATTTCTTGGAAAATTCCTGATCATTACAGGTTGTATAAATCTCCAGCCTTTTCAGACAGGAGGGTAACCAAACGGTCTTTAGGAACGCAGCTACAAGAACACAGCAGGATGTTAATACTAGGGACATCTAAAAAATCGATTATCAATTTTCATTAAAATGATCATTTAAGATGTTGAAAGAAAAATAATCTCATAAAAACCATAAATAAGGTGTTTTATTCCCCATGTTACAGCTTTAAAACCAGTCATCCTTGCATTCACAGATAAAAAGTTACCAAATATTTATTTTTGATTGGATCCAACCCGCCTTCTCTTTCTCCAAATGAGCAGAACATTTTAACATAATGAGGACTGATTTTACAATTCTTATTAGAGAGTGATGAGCTTTGAATGATGAACAAGAACCTGGTTAACATTTAAAAATGATCAAACCTTTGTTTAAAGTATATATAGTGCTGTTCAAACTAATTCACGGTAATAAGTGTGTGGTTGGGGGACATGTTTACATCAGCATGAAGTTCTTGGAACTGCTCTCAATGATCAGAAAAATCTGTATTTTTCACAGAAAGTTTCAGCTTTGGTTATTTTTCACCTAAACTTTAGTATGTACCTCTTTCTAGCTGGACCTCCTCTAGCCTTCAGAGTGACCTTAATTCCTCATCACATTGGTTTGCCAAAGTGCTGTAAACATTCATATAGAAACATCTATATTTACACTATCAGATTTGTATATTTAAATAGCATTAAAAACAAGGATAAAAATGAATTTAAGTGGGAACAAAGGACCTTCTGAACTGCTCAGATCTGCAGCGCTGTGAGAGCCTCCATCTACAGTATTATAACTTTTCCCCAACCTAACAAACTGAGAATATTCAGTCAGGTAATCTGTTACCCAGGATCTCTCAGTATGAGGTGCAGGAATATATTCAAAAAAGATTCCTACAGGCATCATAGATCTTACAGGTATGTCTTGATCTTGTGCAGCATGTAGAGGAACACATTACTCTCTCTGTTCTGATCCTGGAAGGCCAATTGGAACGGGAACCAATACACAAGTGACTAGTGGCGGTTTTTGATATGGGCGACATGGGCGGTTGCCCTGGGCAGCATCATGGAGGGGTCGGCATCATGGCATCGGCAAAAAAAAGTTGCTCGCACCCATGCTGCCCCGATACCATGCCAGCGAATTTTGGGGACTGCACGGGCACCGAAAGGTTTTCTATTGCCCATTTTTGAGGAGTAAGGGCGACCTCCATTTACGAGGTGCGTCTGCTGCTTGCTGCACAGGGAGGAGAGGGGTGTTAGCCATTTGAATACTCTCTCTCTCTCACTATGTAAAATATTTATCTGGTTAAATTCAGTGTGGTTCCGCCAACAGTTTTCACAATAGGGCTTTGGAGTTGACGTCACGCCGCAAGGTATTGTGGGAGCGTGGCGCCATTTTCCTGGGCCACGAATCAAAACAAACACACTGTGTCGGAAGGACGACTGCAAGAAACATGCTTAAAAGCAGCTCAAAAGAAAAAGGACAGTATACAGACCGATTGCGTCCGGAGGCGAAGCGACGGTACTTGCAAAAATAGAGTGCATTGCAAATGTGGCCCCGTATGAAATACGCCAGTGGAGTAGAGACCCAGACGACTTACCGCCATTGTCCTACCCCGATATCTTTACGTACCTTGTTTGTGGAGTCAGCGCATACACGGCAAACCAGTTTCGTAATTACAAATTGCTGGAGGCGCACATCCAGTTTACTAATGGCTGGGTGCAAGATTTGGCTATTTTCAAGCTGCCAACCTGTGAGTACGTCGTCATTCAAACCAAGCTAAGTCAGCTGGAGTGGGTCGAGTATAATAGCCATTGTCCACCCCCCACCACAATTAATGTTATACATTTATCAATGAGTTGCAAAAATCTTGTTGTCATATTATGTGCCCATAATTGTAAAGTAGATGCAAACTACTACATTGATAATCCGGTTAGATATTACTTAAAACCCTTTGGTTGGGGTGGGGGTGGTGTTTACCTCTGACTAGTGCTTTTTGTTGTTGTCGTTGCGTTCGCCGTCTGTGACGGTCAGAATGTGAAGTTCGGATTTCGGAGTGCCCCATGTGTAGCATTGGTACCCTGTCTGGATTTGTTTGATCCATTTCATAGGCAGGCTTCCCTACAGTTGTGCGAAAGAATTTAATAAAATCAATAAAATTATTAAGCTATAAAGAGTGATATGAACATATATTGAACTTACCGGAATGAAAACGTCTAGAGCACCAACAGATATTTGGAGATGGAAGAGAACTGGATATCAGCTCGTCTCACGGCGGCCATCCAGGCTAGACGCCTTCTTTTGGTAAGGTCCGCTATACGAGCTGCCTCATGTTGCTTCCAGGTTAGGAAAGAATAAAAAGATATAGGATTCTCAAGCTTATTTCCTTGCCGGTTGTGCGATCGAACATTACAGCCGACCTCACAGCAAATACGAACCATGGCTGATGTGTGTGCTTTCGCTCCTCTTTCGTTTGAGCTTTGTTTGGCCCAGGAAGATGGCGCCTCAACCAAAAATCCTGGCCACCCCCCCTCTCATGGCATCACGCTCCAAACCCCTATAAAATATGTAAATGTTAACTCACCTTCCACTGCTGTCCTTCTCTGCTTCCCCAGCCCATTCTTAACCTCTCCTCCACACAAACAAAGAAATATCCAAGTGAGAACTCTAACCAAAATTCACTCGTTATCAAAATCAATTCTGATGCAATCACTTTGGGCCGAAACTACCTCTTGTTTCCTCTCTGCCTCGCTCCTGTAAAAGAGACACTTACCTGCACAATTACCTGTAACGACTCCAAGTTCTTTCCTAGTAATTCCTGCAATGAAGCCTTTTTAAACTGCAGTCTGTCTCTGGGTTCAGCTCCTTTGAGTTCAAGTATTTGGTTAGTTATGACAGAGAAAGAGACAAATACCCACTAATCAGTGCTAAGCAACAGACTAATAAAATACTGTCAGTCACTAAAACTGAAGCACAAATCTCAGCGTGGAGTGTTTGGGCCTTCTGTAATGAGCCAATCTGCCTGTCTGGTGCATATTCTGTTGTTATCCAGAAAATAAACAGCAGCATTAGAAAATAAACAAGCACTCTTCTCCTATTGAGTCAAGCAGTTGGTTAAACTGGCTGGTGTTGTACTATGCGGAGATAGTGCTAACAAAAAGCTGTAAATGCCTACAATGATCATTCATAAGGGGTGGCTGTAGCTCAGGTGGTAGAGCAGGTCAGCCACTAATCAGAAGGTCGGTGGTTTGATCCCAGGCTGCCTCCTGGCTACATGCCAAATATCCTTGGGCAAGATACTAACCCCATGTTTGCCTACTGGTGGGGGTCAGAGGGCCCGGTGGCGCCAGTGTCCGGCAGCCTCGCCTCTATCAGTCCGCCCCAGGGAAGCTGTGGCTACAATATAGCTTGCCATTGCCTGTGTGTGAATGACTGAATGTAGTGTAAAGCGCTCTGGGGTCCTTAGGGACTGAGTAAAGTGCTATACAAATACAGGCCATTTACCATTCAATATTTTTTGGGGGAGGGGGACTCATGTCTATTATATGGTAATATAATAGTATATGAAAAAGATAAGGGCCTAATCAAAGGCATTAGAAACAATGCTGCTCTGTCATCACTTAAAATAACTGTTCTGTGGCTGATAAAAGCTCAGATCTCGCTCCTAGACTGTGTACATTTCAGTCTTCTTCGTGGTTTTCCAGCCTACCAATGTAATTCAGACATTTTTTGATTGACATATCAGAAAAGAAACTGTTTGTCTTTTATGTCTTAAAGTTTTTAATGAGTTTGTATGGTTTGTGAAACGCAGGGCTAGTATATGATATATTGAATACAAAAATTGTATACTATTTTTTTTCAAGTATGGTATTTCTTTCATAAATTTTAAGATGTAAAGATGTATTTAAAAAACAATGAGCAAAATCGTTTTTTCTTGGCAGTTGCTCGGTCACCTGTCTGACTAAAAGGGTACTTAACAGCCGGCATAACCATCGGGAATCTGTACCTGCTGCTTTGTGAAAGTCATGAGTCAGAGGGCTAAGTGACAACTTATTCAGAGCATTTCAGATAAATCAGAAAGATGGAGCCGTCTGGCTGGGAATAAGAACATAATTAATTGTGTTTCCTGAGGTGATCGAAGGTAGGTAGGCACTCCACCTCAACGTGATAGAGCTATACAGCAGAAACCTCTTAGAATTTTTTTTTCTATTGCAAAATGTATAATTTCAACTGCAATAGAGTCCCTACAGTTGGTATAAATGTTTACTGGAATATACAGAGGCATACCTGCCCCCACACAGTGCACTAAGAGCATATGGATGGATGGATGGATGGATGGATGGATGGATGGGCAAAGGCAGAGCATGCTTATGGGGTTCAGGCAACAAACTACAGGCAACCGGGGCAATCTGCTGGTCGTACTTCATATTCAGAACTCTAGTTGCTGTTTTTACTTGTGTTACATTGTCTCACTCAGTGAACGGAGTTTGTCACAACACTGAACTTTTTTGAAAACTTTAAGTGTCCCACTTGTGTATGCTTAACCTCTTGAGCCCATGTGATCCAGATTATAAAGCTGCAGAATAAGCTCATATGTGAGTCATACAAAAAGGAATTCAAAGTAACTTTGAGTCTGATTGTTGCTCAGTTGCTTTTGTTTTGCCTTTTCGCTGTTTTCCAAGGT
The DNA here is from genome assembly GCF_056152115.1 of Neolamprologus brichardi. NCBI lineage: Eukaryota > Metazoa > Chordata > Actinopteri > Cichliformes > Cichlidae > Neolamprologus > Neolamprologus brichardi. The sequence goes on from NC_142110.1 coordinate 32,464,889, forward strand.
CACAAATTAACTTTGACTGTCCACAGAAAGAAATACTGAATCAGACAGTCCTCACCATAAAACTTGTTGTAAGGCACCTTGACAGTAATTCAAACTCTGACCTCTGTCACCAACATGAATATGCAAATAAGCCTGGAAATTATTCAGTCCAATGAGCCATCGCTTGATAAGCGTGAAGCTTTTGTCAAGCGTTTGGTTGGAGACTAATAAAAGCCGTTTAACCCACACCTCATCTTCACATTCAAGACAAACAATACTGACACTAATGTCCACTTTGAATTACGAGGCGTGAAAGCAGATCCTAAAATACACATTCAGCCATGCAAAGTTTGGAGTGCCTAAGAAGTTCTTGGATTTAAAAAAAAAAGAAAAAGTCCTGTGAAAATGCTTCTTAAAGGCAATTAAAAGCCTTCAAAATAAAATGAGTACCAGTACAGGACATGATTAACACATTTCAGGTACACCTACTTTTGGTTTTTGATGAGCTCCCACTCCAGGGACTTCTGGCCGTATAGAGGTGAGGAATGCACATTTTCTGCACCAAAAGGGTCTTTGTAAATTCAGACATTGTTTACACTGTATTTGTGTAAACTATCAAAAACAAACAAACTGGGGATAAAGCCTATAGTTCATGAGGTCTCACTATTTAGGGGAGTCTGAAAAACAGGTTTTTCAGCGAAGCCTTTGATACGTTCACTCTCTCTCTTTAGCATTTAATGAAAGATCTCTTTAAACTGCTGTCATTTATGTTCACCTCTTCTTTTTATAAAATGCCGTTTCAAAATAAATGCATCAATATTTTAAAATAGTCACATGTCTCCTAAAAGATCATTTCATGATTTTATCAGCAACAATTCAGAGCCTCATGCATATGGTCTGCAAGCAAAGCTCCCATCATTTAGTTTTCATGTGTTTCCTCCTGACCTGGTCACTGTTATGATCCATGATATCAGCTGCTCTCCAGAGTCAAAGCTGTAGTCTAATGGACTCCAGCTCCACTTTTCTGGACAGCAGCTGTTCTGCTCTGGATGTTCACTGCAAGCTATGTGGCCTCTTTAAGCAGCACAGGGTTCAGGTACCCCTACACCAAACTCACTATCAGCAATGCAGAGCAAAGGCTACAGTCAGTAATTGCAGTCCAAGGCAGGGAAGTTGGAGGAGGTTTTAAGTAAGACCATGAATCTAAGACAGAAACCACAATTATGTTTTTATTTAATCACATCTTGTTTTTATTTGTGTTTTGTGGATATAGAAACATCTGTACTATATCACTTTAGAATAGAAAGGCATTTCTGTAAATACTTCTCACTTTATTTTGCATTCCAAATTTTTCTTTTTGTGTATTTTATTTATTCTTGCACTGTGTAGCATTTCTCACATACTGAGGGGGGACAGGGTCAGGGCTCACTAATCACACATTTCCTCTTCACTGTGCTGATGTCTGCTGACTGAAGCATGACGCTTTATACTGTGGCTTCAGTACACCATCACGATTGATTTGAGAGTGGACCTTCAGCTTAAAACAAAAATAATGTATTAATTTTCATATGGCAATTACATTTTCACATGCTGAGAAGTAATTGGACATTTCACTGATAAACAGTGGTATTCAAGTAATTCTTATATTTGCAAAAACTTAAAAATATGATAGAAATATGATATTTAGTTTTTAAAAGGATGGTTTTGTTTTGATATATTTCTTTGTCCATGTGCTTGTTTTTGCTGTTATTTGATGAGGAGTTATCCCCATTTGTGTCAAATAATGTAGGCCGGCTTATACGTCTATATAAATCTCACTCATTTTGACTTTTTAAAAATCTTTTAATCTTTTAAATCTTTTAAAGTTTAATTATTTCTGTTTTATTAAAATCAAACATTTTACCTCTTTGTTGTTGCACCTAGAGTGCTTAAAACATCTTCCTGATTTCTTAGTTTGTTTTTTAAATATTTGTTACAAATCACATTCTAATATCAGACAAAGATAACCTGAGAAAATATGAAATACAGTTTTTAAATGATTATGTCATTTATTAAGGGAAAAAATATCTACACCTGCCTGGACCTCTGTGAAAAAATAATTGCAGTAATGAGAAACAAATAGGCAGCACAGTGGCACGGTGGTTAGCACTGTTGCCGCACAGCAAGAAGGTCCTGAGTTCAATTCCAACATCAGGCCGGGGTCTTTCTGTGTGGAGTTTGCATGTTCTCCCCGTGTTTGCGTGGGTTCCCTCCGGGTACTCCGGCTTCCTCCCACCGTCCAAAGACATGCCGTTTGTGGGCATAGGTTAATTGGAAAATCCAAATTGTGAATGTGCGAGTGAATGTGAGTGCGAATGGTTGTCTGTCCCTGTGTGTTGGCCTTGCGACAGACTGGCGACCTGTCCAGGGTGTACCCCGCCTCTCGCCCTATGACAGCTGGGATAGGCTACAGCACCCCCGCGACCCTGAAAAGGAGAAGCGGAAGCGAATGGATGGGATGGATGGAGAAACAAATTCACTGACTGATTCCTATCAGTCTGGAGAAGAATACAAAGCTATTTTTAAAGGTTTGGGAGTCCAGGAGTGCCCGACCAACCAAAATTTCTCCAGCCATCAGTGACACATCCAGGAGACATGCAGCATCCACCCAGAACAACACTGAAGAACTGCAGGCCTGACACAAAGTCTCATCTCACATTTGCCAAAAAACATCTCGATGATCCCAAAGACATTTGAGAAAATATACTGTGGACTGACGAAACAAAAGTTGAGTGCCGTTACATCTGGCATAAAAAAAAAAAAAAAAAACTAAACGCATACCAATATCAAACATGGTGGTGGTAGTGTGATGATCTGAGGCTGCTCTGCTGCTTCAGGACCTGGACAACTTGCTGTAACTGAACCATTCATTCTGCTCTCTACCAGAAAATCCTGAAGGAGAATGTTCAGCAGGACAAAGATCCGAAACACAAGAGCAGCTCAAATAAATTTGGGCTGGACTAGTCAAAGTCCAGATCTAAATCTAATAGAGAAGGTTTTGTGTTTTTGAGGGAGGGTTGTATAATTCCCATTTTTCTTTTCTCTCTTCTCTCTTCTCTTTGAATGAGGCATGTGGGGAGGAAGAAGAGGTCAAGTCCAACCTATTCAAATATGAATTGCCAAGCAGACAATGTGGGTAAGTATTGTGGAGCTACATTTGGCACTGGGGGGAAAGGACAGGGAGCATCTTGTAAATATTCTCCAGGCCCATGTAGAGCAGCAGAAAGCTCAAGAGTGGAAAAAATAAGCTGCACAACAGCAGTTTGGCCTGACTCCGCTGGAGGTCCTGGTACTCATCAGGCCTTAGGCCTGCATTACAACACACAGATCAAGCAACATGTTCTCACTCCCAAAGCGTAACATTTTACGCTAGGTGACAAATTGTCAACATATTACGTTTTCGGCTACCCACCACGTTCCTGAATGACGACCTCGGAAAAATGAGGAAATATGAGAACCCTATGGACTCAATCTACACATGTTCGCTCTTTTTCTTCAAATCGCTTAGAAACACGCTATTTAACATAATTAAAGTCTTGGTTAAGGTCAGGAAAAAGGTTATGGTTAGGGCTAGGGATAAGGTTAGGTTTAGGGCTGGAATACAAGGCTGGAACGTCTATTACCGCGGGAGCGTCATTGCACTGGATTTCAGCCATAACCCGCCGCGTACCATAAGAACGCCGAAGGTCTCCTTTCGCGTTCCTCAGGAACGCCGCAGGACGTGACAAAACGTCGGCATGTTACGCCTCGGGAGTGAGAACGGGCTCGATCAAGAGGATACTGGATGAGTCTTACAGAGGCTGCGCCAACTAGGATCCTCCCAACCATGTGATTCATTTTCTCTTTCCAAGCTTGAACTTTTTTAAACTTGTAATATCACAAATGAATTGATCTAAAAGCTCAAATTCACCCTTTTTTTCCCTTCTCTTTACTTTTTATGATGTCACAGCATAGCTATCTGAAGCCCCATTTAACTGATGCTCAAGTTATAAATTATGGCTGAAAAGACTAGCGGGTCATTTATCAATCAGGTCTACTCCCAGCTACTTTGTCTGCATGTCAAAGGATCTGTGTGTAAGATAGTGAACTCCAAGTTGCCCCAGTGTGAATGTCTGTGCGAATGTTAGGCAGTGGGCTTGGGTACAGAAAAAGCACTTGTATGAATGTGTGTGTGACTGAGGGCATGAGCCTTGAAGTAAAAATGAGGCTGTTTTATATAATATATAAGTACTGGTCAATTTGCCATTTAAGTTGTGAGAGGCAGCCAGAGACTGTGAAGAGAGAATATTGCAGCTCATTTCAGACAGAGGATGAAGTGAGGAGCTGCACCAAGGCCCAGCTTGACATAAATGTTAAATGTTTATTTTGAACTCCTTATGAAAAAAGCATAGAAAATGCATAAAAATGGGAAATAGAGAGAGAGCTGGACATAAGTGTTAAAGGTGTATTATAATAATAGCTTTGAATGTTGTGAGTGAGGTTATCAATTATTTCCTATTAGATGAATACTACTCTTTGGACACTGTGTGAAATGTAAATAAAAACAGAATACAATGATTTGCATTCTGCATAGACTCATATTTTATTGCATTTGTGGATGAGACAGGAAATTCTGCTCACAGTCAATGATTTCTGAGCACATTCAGTGATTTCCAAGATAGACTTGTGCCTGCTTTTAATGCAGTGTTGCCAGAGAACCCAAAGATCACAGGCATCCAATATTGATTTTCAGCCTTGTCCTTTAAACATGATTTCTCTAGATTCTCAGAATCTCTTGATAGTATGTACTGTAGATGAACATTACTCCGAAGTTCTTCAGCAAGATACAGTTATTTGAAAATTGGTGAACCGCTGCCCTTCTTTACTTCTGAGAAAGTCTGCCTCTTTAAGATCCACTTTTTATATTGCATTGTGAATAAAATACAGATTTATGAGATTTATAATCATTCCATTCTGGTTTTATTTGCACTTCATAAAGCGTCCCAATGTATTTTGGAAAAAAAAAAAGTTTCCTTTTTGGAGCAAAATTCCAAAAATGAGCAGGCTGTAGCATTTCTGAAGATTTCTCAGTTTCTCCCTTTGTTATGTACTAGTAAACTAAATATCTGACATCACTTCAGAATTTTTTTAATGTAATAAAAAGAAATCACCCATTACCACTCTTAGCTCATGAGTCTGACATCAGTAAACTGATGTCAGGCGTCATACTTTAAAATGGACATGCTTGCTATGAGCATGTTCGTATGTGTTTGTGTGTACAGATGAGGGTCTCTCCTGACAGTGGTGCCACCCTGATGGCTGGTGAGCGCAGGACAACGGATGGCTGAAAATGAATTTGGACAGCTGAGTGACCGCGGGGCAGCCCCGGCCGAGGGTCGTCATCTGATGACCTTGTGCTGTCTGCCGTGGAAAGCTGATCTGACAGCACGAGGCCCAAGGCCGCAGACACACATGTGGAAGAGCAGATAGCCACCAGGACACAGACTGACTAACTGTCAGATGTGCAGGCAGGAGGAGAGTGAGGGCTGGGAGGTGTTGAGCCATTAACAACAACACTTTGCACATCAATTAAACAATTGCTACTCTCCTTTGAATTGGCACGTTTAGAGTCAGCCTGATGAGTAGATCAGACTGCAACATATTAGACAGGTCAAGAGTTCAGTCCCTGTACTCACTCAGTGCTGTGATATCCAAAAGCAACATATTAAGTTCCTGATGTGTCGTTTTATCTTCTTTAAAAACTGAATTTAATGAGTTAGGAAAACTCTCAGCAGTGCACTCATTAAAATTAAAAGTCAAAAAATGTTATGTCCAAATAACTAAAACAGTTCATTTCTGCAACTTGACCCCTACCTGATAAAAATTCCTACACTGTGGCTACATAAGGGGCAGCACGGTGGGACTGGCACTGGCTGTTGCCTCATCCTGTTCCAGATCAACTCATGACTATGTATCACATGCTGACCATTTTCCAGGAGTAGGCTTGAACTCAAGCATGCTCAGCTGTTTCCTATCTCCCCTTTCTGTTTATTGCCCGTATTTCTACTCCATGTAAAATGGTGCTGGGTATCGATTTCTATAATTGATTCGATTCCGATTCATTTATCAGTACATATCTATATTTTTATGTCTGTGTACAAAAACAAAGCTGACACTTGTGAGACATCAGAGGTGTCAGCATCACAGCAGATGCCTTGGTGTCAAAGTAACTGAGGATAAAGCACAGAAAAACATGAAGGAGATTTTCCTGGCCTGGCTTTTTATAGCAGATAACTCACTTAAAAATACTCTGCAGTAGCTCAAAAACAGAAGAAAACCATGAATCAACATATGAACATTACCTGATGCTGCTGAAGTGAAACACAGCAAAGGCACAGAGGTTTATAAGGGACACAGCTAAGCCTTTTGCAATTTGGAATCATTTTAAAAAGTTTCAATTTCTTTGGTATTGAACAGCAGAAATTGTCCTTGGTCTACAGGACAAAAGTCACTGTTTTGACCCAGCAGTTTTCACACCTTGGCTTGTGTGATTAGGTAAAGGATCAACAGGGGGTCCATGACCCTTTTGGGGGACACTACCATAGGGCTTAAAATCTGGGACTCTCCATCAGTTGCTCTTAGAATGAAGAAACTTCTCGGACGAGTGGTGAAACATCTTCAAGGAAACTTTTTTTAAAAGTCCAGACGCTTTTCTTTCCAAGCTACTTGAATGATTAAGAACTTTCACAGACAGCAGAAGTTAGGCTTTCTTCTAGGAGGTCATTTTAGAAAAAAAAAAAGATAAAACAGCAGCCGACAGCGCTGTACACAATGGTAGACTGGTGCATAAAAAGCAAGCGAATAATGCAGAAAACAGGGATTTGAGATCGTAAACTTTTTGAATTACACTGAGAGAGAAAGAGCTGTGCAGGAAGTGTGATTTTATCGTGGTGGAAGCAAAACAGCAAAAGTCAGAGGGAATTAATAATTGTGTTTTTCCAACGTCAAGTGCAGCTTTGATCTTCTTTTGCTGCTGGTTTAATGATTTTTGGCCAGAGAGTGACAAAACCTACAGGTTCAGAATATGTGAGATGTCGGTTTTCAGTACCCGACGGCGTGTCCATGTATGTGCCCTCGGGTGAACGATCCACGCTCTGTGTTTACATCTTTCTGTGGAATCTGCTTACATGCTTTTTAATTTGGTGTTTCAACTCTCTGGTCGTTGTTGAAATAGTTTTGTGAGCTTTAACCTGAGATTCTGGCATTTCTGGCAATACATTTATATTTAAAAATCAATTTAGGATTTAATGAATCGATATTGCTTTATTCAAACTAAAATCATTTTGAATCAGGAAATCCATTTTTTAAACCACCCCTAATGTAAAACCCCTGTGAGTTTGTCTGTTCTCACCTGGACACTTGTTTGACCCACTGAGTTAGACTTACCTGTTCTGGAACTCGAGGAAACCAGACGGGTAACCCTGTGAAAAAGAAGTAAAAATACTTACTTGAAACTTTGTTTTGAGAAAACTTTCCCAAGTGATGTTCTGGTCTTTGGAGAAGTGCTTTTCAGTGCTGTCTTTTGCTGCACATTCCTGAAACTGTTCATCAAAACCTGTTAAGTCATTCAGTTGTGTCCTGCTGTTGAGGTAGGTAAAATTGAAAAAAAAATTGAAAAAAACAGCTTAGTGTTGTGATGAAATTATTAATTTGGTTTCTGCGTCCTCTGAGCTTTATCAGTTGCTTCACTTACCGGATTCAAATGTTGCAACTTTTTTAAAAAGCTTCTTTTTATGAACATGTTCTGCTACTATAGACTGCTCTCAATACTGAGAGAAGTACAACTCTGTTTCTAGAGGTGACTGCTATTTTAAGGTTTTGTGGACATTACATAAATTCTGGTCATTGACTGCGGGGACCTCTAGCCTCTGATGGTTGACTGGACCAGTGCACTTATCACTTCATTTAGATTGCATTACACACTACACTGACTCTGTTTTTATAAAAGAAACCCAATTTCCATCAACAAATCAGTTTAAGTATTTAATTCAAGGGCTACAATGCTGTAATAGTTGATGTCCCAAATCAGAGTTGCAGATATTATATGTCAACTTCATCTGTATTTTCCATGAGATTTAAAAACACTGAATGAAAAGCTTATACCTAATATTTAAAACTAAGACCCTGTTTTATAAGAAGGTCTGTATTGGCTCAGACACAGGCAAGTGACCACCTGTTGCAAAATGTTTATTCCACAACCAGTTGGTGAGTGGATGCTGGAGATTGGAGTTTCTGGCTGTTGCAAACAGAGCGCTTCACCAAAAACTTTCCTTGTGCTTTGGATAGCAAATTACTGCAGTCACCTGTAGTTTGCATGAAAGATGCAGTTTTGTCTGCAGAGGTACTGAAACTTGAAAATGTGCAGCACAAACTAAAAACTGTTGTACCATACTGTTTAAACAAGCACATTTCAAAAGGTGCAACTTTTACTTTGAAGGTGACTATTTTCTAGTGAAGGTGACCAGTTCCTGTTTGCAGTTTCACTGCCGCTTAGTATGTGGTTGGTGATACATAGGCTTTACGGCAATCTTCTAGCAACCACAACATCAAAAGGACGTTTTTGGTGAAGTACGGTATACTTCTTTACACCAGTGTCACCTAGTCACAGCAAACAACTTCCTGCAACCACTCATCGATGGCTAATATGCATGTTTTTCCTGAGACCAGTGGTTACAAGGAAGTTGGCAACCAGTCTCTACACCTATGTTACTGAGGCCTAAAGATAACTTCTCTTTGAGCCAACTTTCTCTGATTGCCCACTCCTCACAAACAGTAAGAAAGCTTTACAAGTAGGTACGGTATGTGTTCCCTTCTTGTGACATCATAACAATCCAATAGTAGAAAAAAATTATGTTTAGAGTAGTGTGAGTGTTTTTGACCAACTATGCACACACTCTAAATATGGCTTTTAATCTTTTTAAGTTGAGCAATGTGCATATTACTGTAGGGTCTTTACCTCATGATATAAAGTGCCTTGATACCAAGGATCCCTATTTAAAATGAACTATATGTTAAAAAGTGAATATATTTTACAGGTTTCAGTATCTACTTTCTGAAAGAGCAGAATTATTAGAGAAGTACTACATTGTCTGCAAAAACTAACACCATGGTATAGCCAAACTGAGATGACTCATGTTTCATAATGCATCTATGTATACAGTTCAGTATGAGTTTCTTTATGAAGACAAACTCCCCCACACGCTGTCATACTCATGAAGGCTGCTACAAAGATGAGGATGTGACGAACATGCTTGTGTTTAACACTGCGGGTTAACAGTGGCCAGTCAAAGAGCACTTAAGAGCTCCCTGGGAGTCTTTAGTCATGCACACAGAAAAAAACAAAAGTCCAATCACAGAGATCCTACTTCTGTCGGCTCGTCAGCGTGTCAGAACAGCAGCTCCACACTCGGCCACATTAGCCCTTCACATTAAGAGCTCATGAATGCATTTACATCTCTGGGATCATTAACCAAAGGATTCGCTCCACTGCATTCACATCACCTCTTTTTTTATTTTCATCAGTATGTCCAGCATCACTCTTGATATCGGCATAGTCATCATAACCACTATCATCATCATTTTAGTACTATTTTTTATTTTTTGTGTGTACGTGTTCTGTTTACTTTTATTTTCAACTGGCTTCATTGTTTATGAGGACTCTGCCTTAACCCTTTAAAACCGGTCAGAGCGGGCACGCTCTGTTTTGCATAACTATTTTTAAATCCCGGTAGCTCTGCAACCACGTGAGCTAGCGCAATAATTTCTTTTGCATATGAAACCTGAGGAGTTGTACTTACATCTTATGCCATCAGCTTGTGCTAGGTCACAGTTTCCTTCCACATATAGCTTTGCAAAAACTGCATAAAAAGCGCTTGCAGCAACAAAAACATAATATTCCAGAAACACGCTTTGCCGATCCGATCAGCTGTTCATAACACTTCCTACATTGGATTAGACGTCAGCGCAAACTATCGCATGTCCGCCATGACCTGCCTGAAACCGGAAGTGACGTCATTTTCGCGGAAATGTAGTTTTTTACCGTCCGGGCCTCAATGAGCCTATACTGGTGTTTTTAAAAGTTATGTTTGACTTTATGACTTTCTGTGTCGTTTCTGGGATGCTTAGGACTCATATTGCACTGCTGGAAATAGTTTATTTTGATGCATATGCTGCTTTTTTGCAAATTTGCACTATAATATTTATTTTCGTTTTTCCTGCAGTGTATAAAAATTGGTGTATTTCAAAAATAAAACTATGAAGGCACTCAAAATAAATTTCCTGTGGTAGGAAACTATTTTGTGCAACTTTTTTGTATTTACAGTTTTGAGGGATAAGCCTCTTAAATTTCTCTAACTAGAAATATATGTTAAAAAAACAAAAACAATTTTTTTTGTAGTTTATTGCACTTTTTTGCAATTTATGTAATCACTATGCACTTAATTCATACATATTATTAAAATTTAGGCTATAATGGTTGTATTGATGTATATCAACTTGAAATTCTCCCAAAAATGGCACTACAGCATGTAAAAATATAATATAAGCTCTGGCGGACTTGGTTCTATGGTAGGTCTTAAAGGGTTAAACAACATCAAATAAACTTTAGTTCATTATTGTTCACATTACTGATGCATGACTCTTCTAACACCTACCATATACTGACCTTTGCTGATGATGCCACAGTCATTGGCCTGATCAGCACCGAGGATTAGAGAGCATACATAAATTAGGTGGAGCAGCTGACAGCCTGATGGACAACGAACAACCTCACTGTGAACAGAGACAAAACTAATGAGATTATCATGGAGTTCTTCCACAGCTGACCTTTAGTGGTAGGGAGGGTAAAGTACACTAAGTTTTGGGGAATGCATCCAAATGATGGCTTGGCCACTGTGTAGAAGGCAAAATTCTCTCCACCTTCTTCATAAATTGACCCACTCGAGCACTAACAGTGTTTTAGAGAGGAACCATTGAAACCATATTTACATACAGCATCAGTTCGTGGCTTGAAAACAGCAGGAAAGAGACAAACTGAACCGGATTGTGAAAAAGCCTTGCTTCTGTTACAGGCCTTCGATGGGGTCTGTTTTTAAACTGTTTCTTTAACAGAAAAGCAGAGACAGGAGACATCAGTTGCGTTCGGAATTTAACAACGTCCTTTTCTTTCCATTTAGACACACACATTTCTCTTTTAACAACACAAACATTCAATTAGGTCCATAGCTCAAACCCTTTTGGTTACCTTGCACTCTCGCAAGAATAAACTTACAAAATAATCATTGTATATGAGTGTCCTTATCAGTAAATCTGTAACCAATTCTACTGCATTTTAGCATCAAAAACATTTCTGTGCAGCACCATTAACACTGCAAGTAACCTGCTTATGTCGCCGTTATACTTTCTTTATACTTTAACAGATTCAACAATATATTACATTTTTAACCAATAAACAAAACTTTTCTACCATTGCTCACAAACAGTTTACAATCATCCACAAACAGTATACATCAGACTATTTACATTTGACACATAAGAACTGGGTAGGTCCTAATCAACTGTAACTTCCAATAATGTCAGGATACAAGAATTGTCTAAGATCTGCATTTGTCACAAAATAAAACAGGTAATAAGACCAGCTACCTATTTAGGCTACAAGTGGAATGGCGGCTTCCATTACAAATGGCGGTATAGTTAGCTTTCTCTCAATCAGTGAAAACACACTTTCACACAACATTCGCGGTCTTTAAACTACGACAGAAAAAGGTTTCTTGCCTTTATATGTACATTGCAGTGAGCAAACTTGAACTACTAACCTGTTTTTTTTTAACAGAAAAGCAGAGACAGGAGACGTCAGTTGTGTTCGGTCTGCAGGCTCTTCCTCGTCTGAGGCAGAGAAGCGTTGCAACGGCCTATCGCACTCACCACTATCTCCCCCTTGTGACAATGCGACGCAATTACATTGTCCATAACTCTAAATGAAAAGTGCAATACCACCATAAAATCAGGTCTTCTACATCAAAACAATTCACACAAAAATTACAATTGTGACCATACACTTGTGGGCGTCACACTTCCATCTCTGTCTGATGTCTACAACCAGTGCTGCGTTATCAGAGGTTGTATCATCATAAATGATGCCTCCCATCATTCTCACAGCCTGTTCTTACTCCTGCAGTCAGGGATAAAGTAAGCATTTGCATCAGGACCACAAGACTGGCAAATAACATTTCCCCCACCATAATCAGACTACTAAACTAAAACATGTGACTCTGATTTCTGGACTTAACTTTCTATTATGCAGAAGATTTTATTCTGCATTTTATTCTACACTGTCTTTAATTAGACTCAGTTATTGTAGTTATTAATGTTGATATGGCACTTATATGTTACATTAAATGCTTATTTGCCTAGAGCAAGCAGAAATGTTATTTTATTTTTATGCATAAAAAGAAATTGACGAATAAAGTAAAGCTCAGTTCAAATAGGTGTTAGCTGCAAAGTGAGTGCTGACTATAGTTAATGGTGCTATATAACCATAGCACCATTAACTTTCTGACTGGTCCCATATAAGCTTAAATTTCACTTTGCAATTGTGTCAAATTACCCAAGGAAACTAAATCTGGTCCCAAACAAGGAAGCGGATATTTTGTTTTACTGGGAACTATTAGTAGCTTTTCTGTGGGTAGAGTGTGGAAACTGAAAAATGAAGCTGAATAAAAACTGTATTCTTTCTAATGGCCAACAGGAGGTGACTTGTAAGAAAAAACACACAAAAAAACTATCCTTGATTTATGATCTCATTAACCACTTTTCTGAAGAATTTATGGTCCCAATTGCGCGGCAGATTGACAACCTGTCCTCTTGCCCTGCGACAGCTGGGTTTGGAAGAGGCGGGATGGGCAGTGAACCATGTTGTTTGTCAAGGTGGGCCTAACTTGTGTGAGTGTGCAGTTTCCCTCGGTTTCTAATAGTCCACCGCTCTTTCCACCAAAATGATGACGGACAAAATGCTGAGCTCACAGATCACTAACCAGCGTCTGATGTCACAGTGGCTACAACCCTCTTTTATATAAACCGCCACTAAGTCTGATGTTATTAGCCATTTCTGGGTCCAAACTCTTCTTCTGTTCCCAGACTCAGACAGACACAGACACTAAATACAAGAGGGAATCAGGACAAAGAGGAAACACCTGGGGACATGGCTGGCAAGAATCTAGCAGAAAAGACAGGGGGACTGAACACAACACACACCGGACAGGAGACTATCAAAGTAAAGCAGGAAGTAGGGGGAAGACACCGAACACACGCAAGACTAAGACAAACAGGACACGAAAGGGAACAAACTAAATAACCAGGAACCTAAGAACTAGAAATACAAACAAAGAAAGAGGCTTGAGAGCATTAAACTATACCGAACAAAGACAAAGAAACAGATCATTAAAACAATAAACAAAATCCAAAAAACCATAATCCAAAACACTCAGTCAATGACCCAGAAACCCTAACACACTGAGAGTTTAAAACGGTCAGATTCTTTCTTCTTCAATAAAATCTTCAGTGTGACTGCTCTCCCAGGAGTTACAGCAAAATTTAACATCCAGGCATCCATGAAATACGGGATTCACAAAGTCTAATGGAGTTAGAAGTTAGTAGGAAGTTAGTTCACTCGATTCCATTTAAAGATGATACACTGTGTTCTAACTGAGGGATTTCTAAAAAAAAAAGAAAGAAAAAAAAAGGCAAAGGCAAAGCTCTACTGTCACTTTGGACATAAATGAAGAAGGAAATCTAAACAGAAGCAATGTTTGTAGAGTTACTGAAGTTGGTTTACCTGGCATATAACCATGTGTTACTTGGTGGGTAGCTACACAGCTATGGTTAGAATAATATAAAAACATTAGCATAGTGAAACAGGAGGATGAACTCCTCAGTAAAAGTTAATGTGAGATGGGCAGAGACAAATGCAATCACTTTGCAGGAAAAAGAGGCTATAAACAAACCACACTTCAGTCAGGGGAACACGTGCTATGGAAAACTTAACTATTCATATGTATGATTCTTTTCTGACACGTTCAAATATTTGGTATCTGTCAAACCTGTTAGCCCAAGGGCTGTAGTTACACCGTAAGGTTTAAAAAACTAAGAAAAAGGCAGAGAGACTGACAATGGCTGTTTTTTTAACATTAAATAGAATTATTACAACAATTATTATTATTACAACAAGCGGATACAAAGATGGTGAGGATGGAGTAATAGAAACTGAAAGTAAGGTAAGAGGGAGCTGTGTTTCAGACCAGTATTAACTGGATAAAAAGAGCATAACAATTTTTAGAAGTCACATTTAATAGAGAGTATTTTTGTTACATGAAAAAGTAATAAAAGCTGCCTATTTATTAGTGCTCAGTACTACAGTCTGAGCACTGAAGGACTTTGAGCTTTGTGTTTCCTTGGATTTTGCATTCCTGACAATAGAGGCTACTTTCATTAAAGAGACATTAAGAATAACCAAACTAAATGTAGACGTCAGAATGAAGACACGTTTTTCTGTTATCGTCTTAGTTTTTTTAAGAAACAGGACAGCTGCTGAAGCCTTTTCTGGCAGGTTTCCTGGGCGGATCACCTCCTCTCTGAACTACAACTGGGCTTCTGATAAGAGATCTTTTAATATTACTCCCGACTTCAATATCAGAGGATTGCAAGGTTGCCAGGCAGGGATATTGAGCGAAAGCTAAGAGTTTCTCCCTTTCGGCTTGGCCCGGCATCAAAACTTATTAGATAGATAAATGAGAGCTGGACTTGTGCCGGAGCGGGCCTCTTTCTGTGCCTGTGTGTCATTTATTCGTCCCCGAATAAAGGCTCCATCAGATAGCGGGTAGCCTTTCGTGGCGGCCTCCATCTCTCTGCATCTGTTGACCCTCCGCGGCACAGTCGGGATAATTTGGGCTGCTTTGGCGGCTCTGAAACAGCACTTTCCCTTTAAAACAGCTTTTGTTAATTTTGTTCTTTCTTACTCAGATAAACCTCAGATTTAGAGGTCAGGAAGCATATATGTGGTTCTTCTACTCTATTGGGCATTTTGTTATCTTATTTATCAAAGCAAAGAAGCCTTAAAAACCCCTTTTTATAAAGCATTTCTTTGTTATATGAGGCTGTACAGCAAAATAGGAGGCTTGCTTTTTTATCGTACATGGTTGGATGATGTGAGTGGTATTTATAGCATTGTAAGAATTAAATATTGCTTCTACTCAGTAGAGCGTCTGTCATCTGCTTTGTCTATCAGAATTAAGCTCAGGTCCTTGAAAAAAGCATTTCCTTGACTAGTTTCCTGTAACCATGGTAATAGGAAGTCCTCTCCAATCACGTTTTCGTACTGTATGTCAGGGAAGTGAACAGCTTCCTGCTGTTTTCACTGGCTTCCTCTCCACTGGTGTGAACTCAGGATTCCGCATTAGGTCCTGGAAAGCTGCGCAGCTCTTAACCACAGCTCTTGTTGTGAGCAGTTATTTTTCTCTTTTCTGCATTTTCTAATGAATTTGCCCTCAACGCAGTCACATTTGAATGACGTAAGTTTAAACTTTCTTGTAAAAATTGAGACCAAACAGGAGTTTAGGCAGTGGCAGTTTCAAGATTTCATTTTTATTTCTTATGTTTTCAATACTTTTCAAGTGATTACTCGAGTGAACAAAACCAGTGAGATCAATTAATTTCTCTAATAATGTGATTCTGAAGCTTTATCTAAATTTATTTTCATATCACTGCTCAGTGGGACACGAGAGCTGCATGTATAAAATCAGCTGTCAGATCTGACTTTAAAAATCTTTTAAAGGTTTGCTAACTTTGCCCTAAAGTAAGATTTTAAAAGTCATATTTAAAGCATCATCTTTGCTGTTGTGTGATTCTGCATTCGGGATTCTTCATTGACATGTCTCTCTCTTCTACACTCTCTGGCTATTTTGTTAGCTACATCTTGCTAGTTCTAAGCTGGGCTCCCTTTGGTCTTCACTACTACATTAGTTCACATAGATTCAACAAGATGCTGGAAACATTCCCCAGAGATTTTTGTCCATATTGACATTATAGCATTAAACAGTTACTGCGGATTTGTCGGCTACACATCCATAATGCAAATTTCCTGTTTTTCCACATTCCAAAGGTGCTCTCACCAGATTCAGATCTGTTGACTTTGGAGGTGACAGTGAATTGCTTGCCACATTCAATAAACGAGTTAAGATTATTTGAGACATGATGTATTATAATGGCAGAACTGTGGCCATAAAGGGGTGGACACGGTCAGCAACAATACTCAGGTAGGCTGTTGTGTATAAACAGCACTCACTTGGTTGTAACGAGTGGTTATTTCAGTTACTGTTGCCATCGTATCAGCTCCAAGCAGTCTGGCTATTCTCCTCTGACCTCTTCTAGCATCAACAACATATTTTCACACAGAGAAAATGCTGCTCACTGGATATTTTCTCTCTGTAAAGCCCAGAGATGATTGTGTGGGAAACTTTCAGTAGCTCAGCAGTTTCTGAAATACTCAGCCCAGCCTGTTTGGCACCAACAACCATGCCATGTTCAGTGTCACTTAAATCACATTTCTTTCCCATTCTGATGCCCAGTTTGAACTTCAGTCGATCATCTTAACCATGTGTATTTGACTAACTGTATTAGATTGCTGCTGTGTGATTGGCTGATCGCTGCTATTAAAGTGGTCAATGGGCATAATGTTTCCGATATAACATATTAAATATACTATATTAAACATGGTCTGTGTTAGTTTTAGACTGTTTTTTTAAACTCTTGAATCTTTAGGAATCAATAGAGATGGGATAAGTAAGACAAGCACAGAGATATGTTGGCAACTGCCTGGTAACCACTGGTTGTTTAGATACCCACCACTATAAAGTCTGTGTTTGGGTTACTGTGGTAATAGTCTGGTGGGTTCACAGTAAGTGAGTGGATGTCTTTTGTCCAGCCTCTTATTTAGACATTCTCCTCTCACAAACCTAATGGATTCTTTCCAGTGATAAGGCAGTGTTATACGTGTGGGAAAAAAAAAACTGTAGAGGGAATATTCTGCCATTGTCTGCAGTTAGAGTGAAAACATCTAAGAATAACAGTGAACTACATAAAAGATAACAAAAGCATATCAGACAGAACAGGCATACAGAGAAAGTTTATTTTATATTTCAGAGAGACTAAAAACCACTTCCTGGGGAGTCACGGACACACTTGCGAGAAAGAAATGGAGAACTGATTTACATCAAGCTGCACTCCATTACTCCTCCTCACTGGATCAAACTGGCAGCGATGCAGCTTGGTCATCCAGTCACCATCAGCACTTCTCTCCAAATCCCTCCCCAACCTCAGAGTCTGATATTCAGGAGCCGACACCCATTCCTGCTAGACTCCATCCAGCCCGTGTTGGTCAGGGCTATCATCAATCCAAAACGGGGGATGGAGGAACCTCTCCAGCCGCAGACTCCACAAAGCCCCAGTAACTGCAGCTCATCGGGACCTGGTGGGAAATCCTGCTGGAGTTTAGACCTGAGGGTGGCTATTCTTCTGCTTACTCTGGCAGGAGCAGTAATCCTCCTGCTGCTGTACAGACTGTTACAGCTAAGACACAGGTGTGTACATGTGTAATAACATGTAGCCAAAAGGTAAATTGATGTCAGGCTTGTTTGGTAAGTCATCTGTGTGCGTCTTGACCCAACTCAGTTTGGCCTCAAAAATGGGATCTGAGTTTTACCACTATATTTACTTGGGTTATGTTTTCTTCAGGCTGAGGATGGCCAGAGCGAGGCATGCTTTGGAGTACACCAGCTTCTACCACAGTGGCACCTACACACTCAAACACCCCACACCTTGTCAGGAGCTGCCAGAGAAGAGCAGGGCAGTACCTGAAGACACTGCACCACTCCAAACCATAACCTCAGTGACACCTGCTGTCATCACCCCAGTGCCACCTCCATCGCCACCCTCACCGGCACCCCCTCCACTGCCACTCCCCCCACCTCCTGTCCTACCACGTCCACCTCTTCACCCTCCAGTTTCTCTCCCTCCGACACCCCCTGTCCTGTCACTCCCTCTTCCCGTGCCTGTCATCCACACCACCCCGCCCAGCCCTCACCTGTCATGGGGTGCCTGCTCAGATGCAGATGTTTATTCTCGGATTGGGACTTTCAGACCATCCAGGCTTTCCAACCTCTCCAACCAGTCGACGGTCATCCTGTTTGAACACTCATCTGTTTGAACTCTCACAGAATGTGTGTGATCTCCTCAAGGAGTCTGTGACTGTGAAGGGATTACAAGATGTTTCCTGTACTCTATGTTTGTGTGTGTAATATACAGCAAAATATAAGAGGTTAACATTTCAAAACTTTAAAACATGAAGTTTGCACTTTGTCAGCCACTGAAGGGCTTTATTGACAAAAAAAAAGAAAGAAAAAAGCAGAAGCAATAAAATTGCAATTTAATTAAAAACACCTCTATTATAACCATGTTTTTTTTTTTAACTGGATTGTGATGTCAGGAGGACAGATGAAACCCTCCACTTGTCCAAGAAGCAGGACTAAAAAACTACCAATAGCAGATGAACAGTATGTAAAACAGGGCTTATGAATACATCGATTTTTTGGTGGAGGATTTCAAGAGCGAGGTACAACAGTGAACATCTACAGTCATCTGTAAAACATGGCAGAAGGTTGCATTTCAGTCAGTGGTGTCAGGGAACGTGTTAAAGTTGATGTGAATGCAAAAAAAGCACAGCCAGATCCACCAATCAGAACCATTTGGAAGCATCTGATTGACAACAGCTTCATTTGTCAGCATGACAGGGATCCCATGAAAAGAAAAAATTAAGAATTTGAAAATTCATGGATTATAATGATTGTATTTTAGAGTTTAAAATAGTTTGATCAAAGACCTTTCAATCCTGGTGGATTAACCATTACAGAAACATAAAAAAATAAATAAATAAATTACCTATGCTGTTAATTTAGGGCAGATATGGCATAACCCTTGCATTTTGTGGTGGCCTCATAAGTTTGTTAAGCACTGTATAACGAGTCCATCACCAGGTAGTTAGTAACACATTTTTGTGTTTTCGTTGTGTGACCACATTCAGGTGTGAATAAGAAATTCTGCATTACATACTTCGTTGTGCAGATTAAGAAAATACACACCTCGTTATTTGTCTTAAAATATTGTAATTTAAAAAAAAACAAAACAATAATAATGACATTTTTAAATATTAAAAACATAACCATAATCCCTAGTCACTTTAGCTATCTAGTGATCACCTAATGATTAACTCACTATTACTTTCTGGCTCTTTCTGTGGCTCCTTAATGAGCATCATAACTTACAAAATGATCATTTTGTTTTCTTTAAAACTCGACGACAGTGTTTAGGAAAATGTTCACTACCATCATAAATCAAGAGACCTGTAGGTTCATTTTCTCATATTCTCCTGTACATTCTGATGTTTAATGGCCTCCTGAGTTAGAAATATGGGATTAATGTCAATGCCATCCTTCCAGCCCTCTCACCTGGATGCTGTTAGTCTCCTAAAATGAGACTGTTATCTCTTAGTGGCCAATACTGCTGAATCCTTCCATGAAAAATGGGGATACAAGTAAACAGTGCATGTATCATCAAATTTTAAGAGGAACTTTAACTAATGATAGAAGTCATGTATATGTATAACCATGTATAATTTCTGCTGCATGAAGTAGTTCTGAAGTTTGAAGGATTCTTAAAGTGGATATGCAACATTTCAAAATGAAAAACTTTGATTAATATTCAACACATCCAGAAAACAAACACATTCATATTCATCATTGCCTGACATTTCCTCATTTTATTTAATTGCCTCTGCTGTAAATTGTTACAAATGTCTTTCCTCCTCAGCTTACAACCACTTACGAGACATTGCAGAAGCGCATGCACAGATTGAATTAACTGGCTTTTAGAATGGAGACCGTGACCCCACGAGCAGACTTGGATGCAGAAATGACTAAAGATACAAGGTACACAAGGTCTCGGTTTTCACCCCAGCAGGCAGAGAGCAACAAACAACCATCAACTAAAACAGCTTCCCTTTACAAACTAATGTTGAATTATAAATGAGAGGTTGGGAAAAACATATTGAAAGATTGAAGAAAAATTCCCCTTGTTAATGTGGCCACTAAGATCACCATAGAAACAAGATGTTAGATGTCAGATGTTACCCTTGTGCCAATGGGGCTTTTTAATCTGTGCTAAGTTCATCCACTGGGGAAGAGCACTAATAAAATAGTTAAGAGTTGAGCGATTGCATTGTTAAACATACGGTTTAATAATCATGTTTGAATTTTTTACAGTTAAAGGCTTATATTACTAAATGAAGCAAAAGTTTATGATACAGAAAGAGACAGAGAGGGGGGGGGGGGGGGAGGGGGGCACATGAATGCAAAGAATGGTGTGAAACAGGGAGGGACGCTGCCATGAAAACCCAGCTCAGGAAATACCTCCCAACTGAGGAAACAATGAGCTCTGCTACTGCAACAACTCAGTAAAAATGGTTACAATAAACAGGTTAGGAGTGCTATGTTTCCAATCTGGCAGTAGTTTATTTATTACAAACCACTTGAGTTTTGCATTGTGGAGGGAACCCTGAAGTAATTAAGTGCATGTTGTTATTCATGCAAAGTAAGAAAATATGTCAAAAGTTGTCAGTATTCCAGTTATTGGCATAAAAACTAGACCGAAAATGAGTGAAAAAGCAACCAGTGCCCCCCAAAAAGCTTTGAAAGATCATGAAAAAGCCAAGAGACAGACATAATTGTTCTTTTCAAACTGGTCAGTCTACCTGTAACTTAGCTGCACAAATCTAGTGATACCTCAAATCTCAGCGCAGGGAAATTTGTTTAATGAGGCAAACTGACCTCTACAGGCAATATTTGATGCTGGTGTGTTTTGTTGCTTACAGTGAATTTCCTGTTTGGCCAGATAAAGCTTTCTGCTTAGCCAGCATTAGCTTAAGTAATAAAGTGGACAACCTGGTATTCATTGTAGCAGCTAGCTGGCTAACATTAGCTCTAGAAAAATGCGGTCTCTAGCCACAACAATCTTCATTGTCTTTAGCTAGTGATCAATGGACTCCATAATCTATCATAAACTAGTGCTGCTCAATGATGAAAATGCAAACAGAGGTGATTTTCTTAAAAAAAAGAAAAGAAAAAAAAACTAGGGAACAAATAAAAAACAAACAAGCAAACAGAAATAGCTAAGAGGCTGTTAGAGGAAACTGTGTGTCAGTGTGATACAAGCCAATTTAAATGCTCCCATTTTCATATTAACATTCACATCAGAGTTATTAGTAGTGAAATACTGAAGTACTCCTATTTGTTAAGTTAATCACTGAATAGCATATTGCTTGTGCTAAGAATCACTGGATTAAAAGCATATAAACTATTAGGAGGAATAGATCAATTTTAATTACATGTACACCGATCAGCTCAGCAGCCACAACTGATCCCTAGAAGGTCAGCTGAATTGATTATCGCTACACTGGATTTAAGGGAACCTTATGAGATTAGGTAAGATCACAATCTTATTTCCTGCAAGAATTTCTTTCCCAAAAGGTAACATGAGTAGCACAAGTGCATGTTATTCTGCAAGGTGGCATATTTTGTAGAAATATGTGACTATATAGCTAATGAATGTTGTCTCTTGGTTGTTTTTTTTTTTTTTGACAAGAAATGTTTAGATAGAAAGAAAGATAGAAAATGAATATAATTCATGCAGACTGTCATGGGCCTTTGACCCAACATTTTGAGTTTTGGAATGTTTTGAGTTTTCTGTGAGCTCATTAGCTCTATATCTAGTTCTTTCAACATAACAGTGTTTCGCTGTGGTTCCAGTCTGCGTTCCTCATTAGGTTATGCAGTCTTTAGTTATAATCTTTTGTGATCCCTTTCTGTTCTCCCAGTCAGTCATGTCTCCATGTTTGTTCATCCTCTGTCACTGTGTCACATTCACGTGTTTCAGTCGTGGGTTCAGTCTTTGTTACTTCCTGTTTTATTTTAATAGTCTCTTGTCCCGTGTGCATTATGTTCAGTCTTGCGTCCTCTTGTCTCGTTAGTCAGATTCCATCCAGCTGTGTTTCCTATCATCCTGATTACCTGGCGTGTATACATTGTCTGAGTGTCCACTTTGGTCTTTGTTGTGTTGTTGTGTAATCCCTCGCAGAATGGTTTTTCATTGTTTTTTGTCTTGTTTCTGTACTTTTAGTTTAAATAACCACCTTTTAGTTTAGCCCTTGTGTTTCTTACCAACTTTTTGTGCCAAAATCTAACATAAAACAACAAAAAAACATTTTGAGTTACCAACATGAAAAATGTGAAATCTGTGTTGTGTATGATTTAAACTTAGATCTCTGATATATGTGGTAAAGAGTCATCAACCTATCCAATCTCCCATTGTGCACTTTTCTTTGTATTTTAAAAATGGAAAATAGTTATTCTGTGAAAATGAACGCAAATCATTAGATTATTAAATATATTTAGGAAAAAAAGGTTTTGACTATTTGAGTTATGAAGTAATGTTATTATGGCATGTTCTCATCAGAGGGGATGTGCGCTGTAAGGGAACTAAAAACACATAGTGTGAAAAACAATTATCTAATTACTGTCACTGGCATCATTAGCCACATCTATTGTATTCTATTGTCTATGTATCCTGTTCATGGGGTCTGTAGGTTTTCACTCCTTTTAAATAAAAAAAGAGAAACATATTCAATATATTTCAGGTATTTATGATAATTATTATCTATAAAAGTGAGTAAAAGTGTTCTAAATCTTGCTTGGCTGTGTCTGACTGGTAGGAACAGTGTTTGCAGTGCTAAATAAAATGAAATACAGTTTCTGTCCCTACTTAACTCATGTAACTGTGTATCAGATCGAGGATCATTACTTACTGTGTCATAGTCGCCATTTGCTGGAACGAGTGTGTCGACCATCACACAGTACAGTGACCAGGTATCAATGACTTCACACTTCATGCCCTACAATTTTAATGCCTTGAGTTTAACAGATTGGACATCCCTATCTTGTTTTTGTAAACCAGATGGCACAAGAGAGGGTGTTTATAACTTACACTTTCATACCAAAAGACTACAGATGGGTTTTTAGGTCAGTACAGCTAGTTTTGATTTCTGTGCCACACAGTTTATTGAAAGTAAAAAAAAAAAATCAAACATTAAAGACCTTATCCTTTCCTAAAAGCTGCATGCTGTATTTTTGTTATCGCCTAAAAACAAACGTGGTGTTAAACAATGAGGAAATGCTGAAAGGTAAATCTCAGTTATCGCTGGAATCACGCAGTCAAATTCCAGAGAAGATTGATGTCAGCTGTTGGCAATAAAAACAGACTTCCACCTTCACAATGTTTATATGTGTCCCAAAACATCCATACTGGCAGATTTAAGAGGCAGATGGAAAATGTCATGGATTGATCCATCCTTAATAACACAGGATGAGGATGCGTGGAAATTGCTTTCCCAAGCGACATAGACAATATTGTGCTTTGAACATCGAGAGAAATTTTCCATTCCTCTGAAGGAAAACAAAAAGGCTGTGCTATGACTCTGACGTTTTCATCTTCCTTTCATTGTTTACAAATGAACCAGAATGCATGGACAAAACTACAGTAGGAGAAATGACGACTGCTTTTTTAAAATTAGTGACTAAATGCAAAAATCTTTGTGGAATCTATTTTTCCTTTGAGTTCAGTTCATTTTAAATTTTTCCAACAGCATATTCTTTTCTTTATAACTATCAATATTCACCATTTCAATTGCTGTAGCAAAGAACTTCAGAAATCCTTAATAACTTAGTTATTTCCTATCTTATAATCACCTCATTTGGTGGATGATTAGGCTTTTCTTTAAATGAGATTTTACTTGCCTGGGTCCACACTATAGACTGTATATTAAAGATGGATGAATCCACTGTAAAATTTGCCCTAATGTTTGGGTTTTAGTCACCAGTTTTTTGAAACTCCATCAGATCAGCCAATGCCAGCAAACTTTATCAGCAAACTGCATCTAAAGCTTTCAATACAATGTCAAAAATAGCTGCTAACTAAGAAACTAATAATGTAAAAACATAGTAGCAATAGTAGGACAGCAAATCAGGGAAAAGTTGGATGAGAACAGGAGCTCAAACGGTAGGCCATGTCCCTCAGGGTGTCCTGTGGAAGTTCTTTTGGGAGTTGGCTGTTGGACTGCCTGCTGCTTATTGTCACTGATTTGGTTCATAAATAAAGAGAGGAGGACTCTGTGTCTTCAGGATCTTGTAACTGCTTTTTGGCTTTATCAAGTGGGGACCTCCTGCTTTAATTTGGCAACTTTGCAACTGAGTGCAAGGCAGCTAGTATAAGGAGGAAGAGCTCCAAGTCTGAGGCCGTGGTTCTCAATCAGAAAAAAGGTGGCGTATCCACTCCAGTTTGGGAATGAGTTGCTGCCCCAATTGTATGAGCTAAAGTAGCTTGGGGACTTGATAACAGATGAGGGAAGGATGGAGCAGAAGAGTAACAACAGACTGGAGCAGGATACTGAACTGATGTGTTATGGTGAGGAGAGAGCTTGGCGTGAAAGAAAAAAGAGAAATTTATCAGTTGATCTACATCCCCACTCTCATCTATGGCAAGGAGCTGTGGGTAGTGATCAGATGAATGAGATTGCCGATATAGCAGTGGAATTAGCTTCCTCCGTAGGTGTATGGGCTCTCCCATGGCGATAAGGTGATTAACTCAGTCATTCAAGAGGAGCTCAGTGTAGATCAGCTACCACTTCACATCAAAAATTACCAGTTTTGGGTGGCTCTAACTAGGATGCTTCCTGGATGAGACGTTTCAGGCATATTCAGATGAGCCCCACACTGAAAAAAAGAACGTGTTGGATTTATTTAATTCAATAGTTGCACACAGATGTTTTGCTTTGACAGCATCTTGAACAACTGAGATAAATTAACACTTAATTTTAAAACATTAGGTAATTTCTGTTTAATACACCCAAGATGCTGACAGAAATCAAAGAGATGGCCAGTCTCCTTTTTTCAGTGCACCTCACAATTCCTCGAAGTCCCCCCAGAAGAGCTGAAGCAGGTGGCTGGGGAGAGTTAGGTTAGAGTTAGGAATGACGGATAGATGGATGGATATTCCGATTGCCAAGGATTTGGATTAGGGTTATGGTTAGGGCTCGAGATGTCACACAACTTAGATCTCAGAGGGTTAAAAAATGTGGAAACATGTTAATAACACAGTCTGGACCCATTACAGGGAACTCAAGATTAGGGATGGGTACCGGTATCCGGTGCCATAAACGGTAGTAACCAGACCGAAAAGCAGCGACCAATTTTGTGTTCTCCATTCTTTAAGTACCGGTTTGAGCACCGTTTAAGCACCGGCACTGTTTCAAAAGTACCGGTTTGGCACCGGTATCAGATAAAACCTAAACGATACCCATCCCTACTCAAGATCAAGAGGTTGAGAAAAAAAGGTCATCACATACAACTCTGCACATTCTTACTCCTTTTCCTTTATACACATGATAGTTACTCTTAACATCTTGTGCTCAATCTGCTGGAGATGAGATTGAACACCTGCTGAAGGTATCAAACAGCAAGACAACAAAGAAAGAGCTTCTGTTTGATGTCAAACTTAAAATGACGCCTGTGAAACCAAACAAAGTCACAGCGCTGACACCTGCTGCAGGTTCAGGAGGGTCAGACTGAGGCCGAAAAGGCTCTAAGATTTATGAAAGGATTGAAGAGAGAGAGGAGCGAGCAGTGTCTGATTCAACAAAATGCAGAATAATACAGTGGTTTGGGCCTAATAATAGTTACAGACCCTAATTTCTCTTAAATCACTACTTGTTACACATTTTGTTTTCTATGCTGAATACTGGAAAATTTCATCTTCAACAGCCTGCTAAGATTTGATAAATCAGGTTAAGATATTAGATATGATACTGAGGATTTATCCTTTGCTTCAGTTCAGTTCAAATGCAGGATCGGAGCACTTAAATTCATTAAAACTTAGCTCCGGCCTCCAGTTGGCAAAGTTAATTTAATAAAGATGTACTCATAATGAGTCTTGACTTCATTACTTTTAGAGGAGCCCTGAGCTGCACACCAAACCATCACGACTTCACAGCAGAGGCTTCATTTGTTTACTTGCGCCTCCAGAAGAGACACTCGTGCATGACCAGGAATGTGTGTTTCACATGAACCCATCAACAGAAGCTTGATCACCAATGAAAGAACAGCTACACGTTCAGAACTCTGTAACTACACAGTGTGCTGCGATAAAAGAAGCAGGAGAGTATTTCTTACATTGCACTCTCCAAAAAAAAAAAAACAACTAAGGATTCTTCACACGCAAATAAACATGATATAGTAAATTTAGGCAAAATGCAAAAATCGAAAGGTTAATTTATTTAAATAATTAAGGAAAATGTGCGATAAATGTGTATTAACTGAATGTATACCAAAGTAAATTTAATTTGACCATATTTAATTAAATGTAAGATTTTACATTGTACACACACAAACACACACACACTATTATTATTATTATTATTATATACAAATATACAAAGCTTAAAGATAGAAAACGTCATCCACTTCCTCCATATGATGTATAAAGGTGTATGTGCTTCCCCCACAGAGACAGGATGATGAAGTTATAACTTTTTTAAAAAGCAGTTGAGAACTTCACCTTGATGAGAGGAAAGCATCTTTAATTCAGTTTAAAGAGACCCCTTGGATGAGGAGTTAAATATGCCTTCCCTACCCAAGATGACAGCTTTATTTATTATTAGACCTTGGTTAGCTAATGTTTCAGACCTTAGCCTGATTGAAATGCTGGGGCGGGACCCGAAGAGAGCGATGTATATACGAATCCCCGCAAACCTCAATGAAATAAAGCACTTTTGTAAAGAAGAGTGGGCTGAAACTTTACACAAGTATAAACTCATACAGAACAATTGCTTCACATTTTACTGTGTGTAAATTCCTTTGACCTGCCAGGGTGGCAGATTACAATTGGTTGGATAAAATCTTGTGCATTTGCATGTTTGTTGTGCATTTGTCCCTTTTTGAATAAGATCAATATTAAATTTATGATTAAAGGAAGCAACATAGACTGAATTAATTTGGATGTTTTCCAAAGAAAATGTCATCCCATCAAAAAGTGCAAAAGCTGCTACACAACACATCTCATTAAAAATAGTTTATGTACTTGCTCTTTATGAGTGAAACTCATAACAGAAAATTGAAGATTTGCAACAATGCTTTAAAAGTGTCAGTTCCTAGAAACAACCCTGAAAAGATGAGGATTTATTTCCTATATATTTCTTAAATAATATCTTATATATATTATATATATCTTTAATAATCTACTGTGAGCCCTGTTCTTAGTTTAATGCCTCGTTTTCTGAGCTGAACTCGTTAACAACAGTTTCAAGAAAGGAAAATTCAATAGACGACGAGGCTTTATTTTGCCTTTGCTTCCCGTGAGGTTGCGGAAACCCATAACGTAATTCCTTTGACAGCAGAACGCCACAGGCAGCCCAGCAGGGGAAACACGATGGAACAGTTCAAGAGTGTATGGATGAAATTTAATCCACACTCTTCACCTCCTCCAGTATGCAGGCTGATTTACAGCCAAGTGCACTTGGCTGCAGTCTCCGGAGGAATTGCAGTAATCCAAGCTGGAGAACACACTAGCATCCAAACAGTGTTTCAGTGGCTTTGCTTCTGTCCTGCACATTTTTAAGTGACCACTCAGGGAAAAGTTTAATGCTTTGCTCAGCAGGTTTTCTGAAACTGTTGCTGCTGGTGTTTTGAGAAATGACCTCTAAGAGATGATGACAAATGTGACTAATATGTTCATTCAGACAGGGAAACCTTGAGCAATCAGCACTTGGGGGAAAAAAACACCTATTTTTGTTCTTTGAAAGTTATTAGGACACACAAATTGGATGCCTCACTGTGAAGAGAAAAGATCATTAAGCATTATGAAAGACTAAAAATACTTCTTTATTTTTGATTTCACCGTTGCTGTATATTTATGAATTAAGTAGGTACTTTATAGAACTTTGGATTTTGTTTCTTAGGGAACTGCCTAAAGGAGTGATTCCTACTTCCCGTTATGCATCTCAATAGCATTTTTCTCTTCATTACTACCTACTAAAAACCCTCATCAATCAACCTCTGTGAGTCTGTCCTAGTTTTAAAACATTTCTGCAACACTTCCAGGCTATATCTTTAGATTTATGTAGTTTTATGTTAAAATATTTCAAAGTAAGACTGTTAAAATCACAAGTTTTAAAACTTTTCCAACTTCACTATACCAGCAAACATCATATCGTGTCACCTGTCAATCTGCTGGGCACACCTAGGAGTCTTTAAACTCCACCCTTTTGACCTGCTAGGCCTTTTACCACCGTACTCCATAAAAAATGTAAAAAGGCTATTCTGTCACTTGAATGTATGTTTGTGTTACATTACACCATGTATTCCTATCTTTAAAGAAATGTTAAAACTAAGATGGTGGATGCATTAGTGACATAAGTTGATGTTATCCTAAATTAGTGAATCCTGTCAGTAGCATGATTGTAATGTAATATGAACAGTATTTAAAAAAAACACACAAAAATATTTAACTCCTTTTTGGTTTTTTGGTTGTTGTTTTTTTCCTTTTTGTGCAATTTCTCCCATTTCTCTGTATTTTACTGGTATGCAAAGTCCTCTGTTTTAGCCAAAGCCAAATCTATCAGAATCCATGGGGATTCTGGAGGCTCTGTTGTGGCAAGTTAAAATAAATAGTAATAATCATTAATATATATGATGACAAATATATTTTGGGTATTCATATGGAAAAATAGAAAAGCCAATCTTTGTGTCAGTTTAAATATTCTTCATTAGACACAGATGGAATTATAATATGATCTCCCCAGATATTTAAACTGTGGCACAGAGAAAAAGCCACAAAAGCACATTAATTTTTGGCTCAATGTGTGAGAGAGCATCATTTCTTGTAATTAGTTTTTCAGGCCAGAAAAGAAATTTGACATGTAAACTTGTGAAGAGTTATAAAATATTCTGCATCATCCAAACTCATCATGAGAATTGTCTTGAAAACATCCTTTGAAGAACTGAGCCAGAAAAAATGTAAATCTCGACAGTACTGTGCAAATGTTTTAGGCAGGTGAGAAAAATGCTATAAACAAATAATTCTTTGAAAAATGAAAGTGTCAATCATTTATTTTCATCAATCAACAAAATGCAGCAAATGAACAAAAGAGAAATCGAAATCGAAATCAATATTTGGTGTGGCCACCCTTTGCCTTCAAAACAGCATCAGTTCTTCTAGGTACACTTGCACACAGTTTTTGAAGGAACTCGGCTGGTAGGTTGTTCCAAACATCTTGGAGAACTAACCACAGATCTTCTGTGGATGTAGGCATCCTCACATCCTTCTGTCTCCTCATGTAATCCCAGACACACTTGATGATGTTGAGATCAGGGCTCTGTGGGGTCCATGCCATCACTTCCAATACTTCTTGTTCTTCTTTATGCTGAAGATAGTTCCAAATGACTTTAGCTGTATGTTTGGGGTCGTTGTCCTGCTCCAGAATACATTTGGGCCCAATAAACAATCATTTATATTTCTCAAAGCATTCTTTGTTTACAGCATTTTTTCTCAGCTGCCTAAAACTTTTGCATTGTATTGTATATCTGAGACGTTTTGTTAAAACAAATACAATGACTGGCCACTCTGTTAGGTACACCTGTTTAGCTGCTCCTTAACCTAGATGTAATCAGCTGAGCATGGCTGAAACTAATTGCATTTAGGCATGTAGACATGGTCAAGATGACTTACTAGGGTTGAATCAGAGTAACAGAATTGTGGTGAAAATGTTACTTTGAATGTAGAGTTGTTGTGGGCTGGTCTGAGTTAGGGATGCAACGATACCAATTTTTTCAAACCGATACAATACCGATACTTGGATCTGAGTACTTGCCGATACAGAGTACAAAAACCGATACTTCTACCACACATACACACACACACACACACACACACACACACACACAAATGCAATGAATTGGAAGACAGGTTTTATTTTATTCTCTGCCGATAATAAATAATATCTTAATAAAAATGACCACAAATAAATTTCAAGTGAAAAATAAGCACTTCTGTTAAATGATTGCAGAGTCTCCACATTGTAATTTAACAAAATATCACTGAACTATTGGCACTGTCTCGAGCTTTCAGAATAATAAATAAACACTTCTGTTTGGAATAAAATAAATACAAATTAGGTTTGAGAATAAAATAAACTTTTAAATTGTTGCCAAGTGTCCATATTGTAAACAAACAATCAAAATAACGAAAATATTTGGCATTAACGAAGGAACTCCCCATCTGCCCGTGGATCATCAGTCCACTGTGCTGTTAAACCAAGGACTGACATCGCGCACACACTGCTTGTCTTTACCTCTTTAGAAAGTTTTGGCACCATTATCTCCCTGATGTGTGGGCGGCTGGGAATTTCATATCCCAGCTGGAGTATGCTGAGAAGAATCCTATGTTTTCCACGACTGGCATTGGCTGGTCATCCAGAGCGATAAAATGAGTCAGAGCCTCTGTTATTTTAACTGCCCGTGGATTTTCTCTTGACATTTTTCATCGCTTTTCCAAAACCTGAGTTAAAGTTGGCTGTTCCAGTCCACACTGCTGACATTTTGTTTAGCCTAGCTACAGCAGCCTCCAGTTTCTCTTTTTTTATTTGGAGCTGCCAGTCTGACTCTTCTAACCCTGTGCCTGTTTAGCGCGGGATGCCCCCTAGTGGCCAATCTAAAAAACTACAACAAAAATGACAAGCCACCCTCTGATTAATGAAATAAGTTAGTATCGGTTCATGGTATCGGTTAACTTTTACGAGTATGAGTACACACACATTTTACAGTATCGGCCCCGATACCCAATACCAGTATCGGTAACGGTGCATCACTAGTCTGAGTGTTTCAGAAACTGCTGATCTGCTGGGATTTTCCTTCACATTTACCTGTAGCGTTTTTAGAGAATGGTCCAAAAAACCAGAAAATATCTAATGAGCAGCCATTCTCTGGGTAAAAAGCTTTTTTGATGACAGGGGAGAATGGCCAGACTGCTTCAAGCAAATAAGAAGGCGAGAGTAACTCAAACAACCACTCATTACAACCAGGGTATGCAGAAGATCATCTCTGATTGTACAACACATCAAACCTTGAAGCACATGGGCTACAGAGGCAGAAGACCACACCAGGCACCACTCCAATCAGCTAAAATAATGAACAATAGATGATCTGGAAAAAAAAAAAATTGTCTGGACTGAGTCTGGATTTCTGCTGTGGCGTTCACGTTGTTGGGTCACAATTTGATGTAAACAACACGAAAGTGTGGATCCCTTCCATCGTGTAGCACCAGTTTAGGCTGGTGGTGCACTGTTTAAACGCCACAGCTTGGTGTTGTTTCTGACCATCTCGATGTCTTCATGACCACACTGTACCCATCTCCTGGAGTCTACTTCCTGCAGGATAACACACCATGTCACAGAGGTCAAATCATCTCAAACTGGTTTCTTGAACATGACATTGAGTTCAGTGAAGCAGCTTGAAATGGCCTCCACAGCCAAAACATCTCAATCAAACAGAGCAACAGGAGATTCAGGATGTGCAGCCACATAAAATCTGTGTAAAATCAATATGAATCAAACTCACTGAAGAATGTTTCCAGCACCTCGTTGAACTGCAACAAAGAATTGTCAGTGGGTGTACATGTGGCTCTGTCATTGTCTGAGGTTTATAGGGAAAAAACAGTTAAGTTCAAATAAAAGTTAAATAGGATTTAAAGCATCTTCAATTTCTATTCTTGAGCTCTTACCTCTTTTCATTTTCTATTAAACTGAGCTTCTTCTTTAGTGTAATTTTTTTTTTTAATTTTCAGAGTTTGTTCATTCTGAGTAATTGTTTTCATTATATTGAAATAAGCCACTTTTCATGTTTTAGCTGCCGTAATTATAATTTCCCAACTTCTAGAAAAAATAATTTCTTTTTTATTTCTTTTGGAGGTTTTTTGTTTAGATATGAGGAAGATTTCTGGGACTCTTATTGCTAGAAGACCACTTTTCAGCATCAGCCAATAAATAAATAAAATAAAATAATACACCTGCTTATTGTGTGAGGCAGCAGGCAGCTGTGGGCCCCTCATACACACCTCCGTGTTCCTGTGTCACAGCAGGCCTTTGATCAGGTAATTGCCCCTCGGCCCTGGAGTTTGCATCCCCCATATGTCTCTATGGCGACCACCTCTTCAGCATCCATCTGCAAGCCGCCTTCACACCCCTTTTAAGATGAACTTATATGTTACGAAGCCACAAGTGAAGTAGCACCGTTTCCACTTAAGCTGCAACCTATTTGTGAAATCTCACATATGATGAATGGTGTGTGTTTATTTTTTGTCCCCTCTTTCCATGGGTTTGTCCATACATCCAGCACATGCAAAAAGCTCCCACACACACACACACACACCTCAGTGGAATGGTGAAATACATTTTTTCAGACTGCAATAAGGAAGCTTTTGTTTCACTCAGAACGCTTTGATGTAACACCCATACATGCATGACACGACATGATCAGAATGCAGGTGGCGCTCATAAGGAACCATCTCGGGACTCAGGAGTCTGTGTGAAGATGCTGTGCAGAGGGTGACATGCTTCAAATGCAAGGGATTAGATCCTGTAAGGAAGTGAGGTGCTTTTTTAACAGATTTAAATGCACAGCTGCCCCTTTAAATTTAAGACCACTTTCCTCTTTAATGCCTGCAAGATCACAGTTTAATTCTTTCCTGCTCTTG
This sequence comes from Neolamprologus brichardi, assembly GCF_056152115.1. Lineage (NCBI taxonomy): Eukaryota > Metazoa > Chordata > Actinopteri > Cichliformes > Cichlidae > Neolamprologus > Neolamprologus brichardi. The sequence continues at coordinate 32,497,901 of NC_142110.1, forward strand.
TAGAAAGAAATTCTCTAATTAGAGACACCCTTTCATCCATTTAAATATTCTCATTATATTTAGCATTAATTTATGGCCACATTTCCCAGAAATTCAGTTCCATCTATATAAGTTCCTCTGGGATACAGTATTCTGATTTAAGATTATATTTTTTAATTTAATAAACACCAAAATGGCATGACTCTGTAATGAGTCGGCCTCCAACAGGTCAGCAGTGGATGGAGAGGTAATTTAGTCATATTCAGACAGACGGATTTAAAACAAAATCTAATCCACATGTGGAAGGTGCACAGTCACATCCTTAACTGTTGACAGCTTCTGCTGGGAAAAGTGTCTCGTTATGCACCTTGCTTGAGGGCACTGCAGTAGATATTTAATGCCATCATTTGCATGCTCATGCATGGTAGTTTATCGAAGCTGGGTGACGGGTAATCACCAGAGACAATGACAATCCTTCAGAAGTTGAAGGTTATGTTATTGTGACTAAATTCGTTTCTGTTTTGCTAATTGCCACATTATTGCATCCATTATTATTGCATCCATTATTAAAGTATGTAATTACTTACGGTGTAGCAGAGCGACATCATAGATACATGTCATTGTCTATGATTTAATGTCCAAATAATTGTCGTCTTATTTTTTTTTTTTAATTTTCTGTTTGTTTGTTTTTTAATTCAATTAACAGACCCCACAAAATGCTTCATATTCTTCCTCTTTCTTATTTTTTATACAGTAACATATTACAACAACCATCGCCTCAATGTTGTAATGTAAACCATCGGATTAAAATAACCCTAAAATTTCGACTGACACCTGAGGAAAGCATCAAATTTCTAAAAGCTGGAAACACTATATTATTGATATTTTGCCTAGTTAAAATGTTATTTTTTTATTTTAAATATCCGCAGCTTAGCTACTGGAAACGTGGATTCACAGTTTCAATTCAATAAATTCTTCCTAGCGCAGAATTTAAAAGTGTTAAAATAATGACTTCAGGGGAAAAAAGTATTAAAAAGTTGTTGTTTTATTGGACATCAAAGAACAGGATGAGCAACACGGAGCTTGAATCAAACGATCACAGCTTTATCTATGCATAGGCTATAGAATTCTCTCGAGATATTTAACGATGGTGATGAGCGGCAATAATCATTGTGAGCCCTCAGTTCTTGTTTTAGAACAATCTGTTCGCAGGCTGTTGGTCTCTTTTTCACCTGGATGTCTCCAGATCAGCCCTCAGTGATCCGGTGAGTCTTGAACCATCACGGTCTGCAAAAGTGACACTTGATGATTTTCTTGAAAGCGCTCTGAAAATCTTTGTTGAAGTACGCGTAAATGATGGGGTTCAGTAAAGAGTTGGAGTAGCCCAGCCAGTTAATGACATCCTCTAGCCAGCGGGGCATGTAGCACGACTCCTGGCAGAAAGGCATGACCAGGGCGACGATGAAAAAAGGCAGCCAGCAGAGGATGAAGGTGCCCATGATGATGCCCAAAGTCTTCACCGTTTTGCGCTCCCGTGCCAGCGCGATCTTCCTCTTCGCCTCCGTCGCTTTCTCGTGCCTGCTCTCGAAGAGCGGCACGGAGCTCGGGGTGTTGGGCAGCGGCAGGTTGCCTTTGGAGTTGCTGTGAACTTCGATGATCTCCAGAGACTCGCCGTCTTCGGCGTGTCTCACCGCGCCGTTGACACTCGGCAGCGGCCGGGGCTCCACGCTCCTTTTCCAGCTCTTGCCCTGTGCGTCTCCTTGGATCTTTTTATGGAAGAGCGCGGGAGAGAGCGCCAGGCAGGAGTCGGACACTTTCTTCTTCTCCGTTTTACGCACCGTCCTCCTGATGCGGAACCGGGCCGCTTTGAATATCCGCCCGTATAAAACCAGCATCAGAGTTAGCGGGATGTAAAAAGCCCCGAAAGTGGAGTATATTGTGTACCAGGGGTCTTGCCTTATCTTACACTGCTTGGGGTTCGCCCTGTCCTCTGCCATGCTGCTGGGCTGGGAGCGCATGATCAGCATAGGCGGCACGGAGATGGAGAACCCCACTAGCCAAGTGACGCTGATGAGGACCGCGGCTCTCCTCGGGGTCCGCTTCTTCATATAGTCTATGGGCTCGGTTATGGCCCAGTATCTATCCAGAGCGATGGCGCACAGGTGCAGGATGGACGACGTGCAGCATAGCACATCCAGAGAGATGAAGATGTCGCACGGAATCTGCCCGAGAGTCCACCGATTCAAAACCTGGTAGAGCGCCGCCATGGGCAGCACCAGCACCGACACCATCAGGTCCGTGACGGCAAGAGAGCCGATCAGATAGTTGGCGACATTCTGGAGAGAGCGCTCCAGCGCGATGGCTGCAACCACGCACGCGTTCCCAAATATTGCGCACAGGATGAGCGCGCCGAGCAGGAAGGATGTGACCACTTGGTAGCTGAGTTTCACCTCCTCGTCTTCTGGTTTTGGAGCTTTGTTTGAAGAGTTGTCGAGTTGAAGCCAGGCGGTCGTGTTGTTTGTTCCCTCCATCGTTGGGCCACTTCGATGCGACTGGAGAGGTTCTACTCTGCAGAGCGCATGGCACGGAAACACCGTGAAGAGCGCATAGCGGTCAGCTGGTCTGCCGAGAAGTGCAGAGAGGCTGTAAACTGCGAGTGTTGGCTGCTGACGGAGAATGATGCTGCGGTTTTATACCGGTGATGGAAAATACGTCATTTCTGTGTGAGGCTGTAACAGAGGCATGGTTATGTCTGTTTAGTCCACAGCGCAGGCAGTGAAGATGTAGGAGCTGTGAAAAAAACACAGTAGTTTCCTTTTACTCCGTGGTCTCCAGTCTGCAAGTGGATTAGGATTTATTTATTTATTTATGTAAACTTTATTGAAAAAAGTGGATTTGCTCATTTTTGCATGGCCTAAAATTAAAATATTTTTTTTTTATTTAAAACAATTTCAGTTATTGTTTCAACTCAATATGAGTTGATATGAAATGTGTTTTTTTTCCCGTGTAGTCCATTTGTGGCAGTCGTCTGCTTTCAGCACCACAATCAGCGCAGTGCAGTCAATCTGAGATGTCACACTGCCACCCGGCGTTGATTCACTGTCACAACACATAAACAATTATTACATTTTTGTTATCTTAAGCTTCAAACGCCTTCAAAATAAAATAAAATGATTAAAAAAGTTTGGCCATTGTGCCAGATTGTTGTATTATTATGACACTGTATTATTTTCATTCAGTTGTTCAATGTTAAAAACCAAACAACGTCAAGAACAATATAAAAAGTACTGCTTTGCTGCACCTCCACGAGCTTTAATGAGAGCCTAAAATCTTTGAGTAATTCCATATAGTTTCCTCTATTTGATTTGGAAAAAATTATGCCATCAATTTAAATAAATATTTAAAAGTCATGAAAGTTTAGCTGGATCTGTGACAGACATAAACATTGGACAACCAAACAACTTTAACAGGGCATTTTGAACAGGCATTTTCCCTACATCACTTTTCTGTTCCATTAAAGGCCAAATTAACTTTTATTTTTAGTATCTTTTATGTGTGCTGTTGCACTTACACACTTTGTCCACAAATCAGAGGTTATAAACTCAGATGCACAACCGCAAACTTACATGCAAAACTGGAGTGCAGGATGAGTTCCTGTATAATTAATAAACTCATACATTGTGTCATCTGTGTCACAGGTTACACAATGTCAAGTATAAACAAGGTTAAACATCCTGCTTTAAATCATAAATGGCCTGCATTAGTATACAACCATTTGCACTCACTGGCTATTTTATTAGGAATACACATGGCAGGAACTTGATGCTTTTACCCATGCAGACATGGTCAAGGTGACCACCTGAAGGTCAAACTGAGCATCAGAATGGGCAATAAATGCAATTTAAGTAACTGTGGAATGTGGAAAGGGTGTTTCTTAGGTCTACTAAGACTGATCTGGTTGGTTTTGAGTATTGTAGGTTTATGATTCTTTTGGGGTTTGAATATTGATTTATGGTCAAGCTTTCTATCATTTTTTTTCTTTTGAGTTTGTTATTATTGCTTCTTGCTTTTTAATTTCTTTTTTTATGCTTCTAGTTCTTTGTTTGTCGCTTGATGATGTTAGGTCTCTTTCGTGTCCATTCTGTCCAAGCCTCATCTTTGTGTTTTGTCCTTATTTTTTCTCAGGTGAAGTCAGCTTTTTCTTCATGTTTACCTTTCTGTCCTTGTGTCACGTTTTGTGGTTTGAGTCTGTGTCTCAGTGTTAGCTTCTGTTTAATTTTGATAATCTCTTGTGTTTTGTATTAAGTTCTTCTTCCCTTGTCTATTCTTCTGTGATTAGCAGCAGCTGTGCTCCCACCTGTTTCCTCTTCCTTCATTACCTGGTGTGTAGTGTGTGAATCTGTCCTTTCTTATGTTCTCTCTCTATGTTGTATCCCTCTGTTCCCTGTATTATTTAAGTTTTCCATGTGTTTTGCGCTGGCCTTGCTCCATGTATGCTTTGTTCTTAAGCTGACTTTAAGTTACTCTCGCAAGTTAGTCTCCCAAGTCCTGTGTTTCGGTCTTTACCTGTCACATAGCATTTCATTTCAGTTAGCGCCAGATGAGTATTTCAGAAACTGGTGATCTACTGGAATTTTCCTGCAAAACCATGTCTAAGGTTTATAGGGTATGGTTCAAAAGAGAAAATGCTTTGTTGATGCCAGAAATCGGAGAAGAATGACCAGACTGCTTTGAGCTGATAAGACAGAAACAATAACTCATGTAACCACTGTATGCAGAAGAGAATTTCTGAATCCAATCAAAGCTTGAAGCGGATGGTCTACATCAGCAGAACACCGGCCAGCTAAGGACAGGAAAGTGAGGTTTCAAAACTGGAAAATGCAAGACTGGAAAAACATCACCTGCTCTGTTAAGTCTTCTGCTGAGACATTCACAGGGTAGGTCAGAATTTTGCATCAACAACATGAAAGCATGGATCCATGCTGCCTTCTATTAAAGCTCTGGGCTGATGGTGACTTATTTTCTTAGCATACTTTGAGTACTTCTAAAGGACAAAGAGGGTAGCATATTGTGGAAAGGAGAGAAATTTTCTCAATGTGCACAAGTGGATTAATGAAATCACCACACACGAGAATACCTGGAGTCACAGACAAGAGCAGAAATTCACAGCACTGCAGTTTTTTTTTAAGTCAAAAAAGGAAACTAGTATTTCTCAAAATCTGACTTTTATAGTTTGTATCCTCAGTCACACTCTTTCCCTCCATTGCTGCTGCAGGAGTAAGCTTGATCTTTGTGTGCGCTGCAGCGTGAGCGTTTAAGTCTGTCATTACAAAACTAAGAATCTCTATGTTTTACTCATAGATGTAAAAACATATCAGTAGATTTCATCTGGGGGAACACAATGACCCTACTGGACTCCCAAGGCGAACCCCATAAAAGTAACATAACACTGTGTTTAGCTATTAAACGAAATCAGTTTTATTTTGTGATTTACAAATGAAATTGTTAAAGAATAAATTAACATCCCGCAAGTCTGGTGACTGCTTATTCCTCAGGCTCAGAGTTATTTTCGAATTATTTGTTGTTGTTATTTTAATTGATCTCTTTAAAATTTAGTTCAGTTTCATTTTAGTTTTTGTTTGACAATGTTGGGTTTTTAGTTTAGTATTTGTTAGTTTCTGTCTTTCCAATTATTGCTGTGTGCAATGACGTGTCATAGTTAAGATTAGTACAGGTATTATTAGAATAACACAATTTTTGAACGTGTGTCATAGTATTATAAACATCCAGAGTCTCAGTAAACTTGTCTTTCAGTGACTCATCAGGCAACTTGTAATGTTTTTTAACCAAACTAAAAAATTACTTAAAGATCTGTCCTCTATATTTTCATTTTATTTTAGTTTACAAGTTCTCTTTTTTTTTTATTCAAGTCTAGATTTTGTGTTTAACGAAAATCTCTTTTCACACACGTGATTTTAGTTTTTAGTTTAGTTATCTACAATAACCTTGCTCAGGCTCAATAAACAAACACTGAAGTTGAAGCGACAGCAGCGGCCTGCTGCGCTTTTCTTTACGGTCCTTTTTGGCCCATTAGACGTCCCGTTGAGCGCTTTTCATGACGTCACCGAGCTATTTAAACTCAAGAGAAATACTTTACTTTGTTTTCTTAATGTAGCCGTGTTTACCTAGCAAATACGTCTGTCTTAAAGGTAAGCTTAGTTTATAACAGTTGTCGAAATGTTCTTCGTTGCATTTGGACCGAAGCCGCTGTCGTTTAATAGGGCTCAGTAGCTAACTAGCGGCACATTTTACTGTTTTACTTGAATTATGTTTTTCTTATTTCATCGAAACCGTTAACTTTAAATTATGCACGTTAAGCGAAAAGAGAGGGAAAAAAAACCGTAATTTTGCCCTCGTAGTTTAAACATCGCAGGCTGACATGTGTGTTGTGCACGCCAGCGTGCCTGTAGAGTGTCCTTTATTATTTAATGACTATTTAAAGATTGTTTGGAGCCGCAAAACACCTGTGAGCGTTAAGAAATAACGTTAAATAAGAAATACTTACTACCACTAAAGTTTGGAAATTGCTGTGGTACAGCAGCCAAAACATGAAAAGGCCACATGGCTCAACATAGCAAACATTATAACAGAACTACATAAAATAAAAAATACAATAAAGGTAATTTATACAAGAGCTTAAAAAACCCCTATAAAGACACATTAAGGAGTTAAATCTAGAATAAGTAGCACGTATAGTGCTATGAGGCGGTAACGATACTTTCTGTAGTGTTCATCTTCATCTCCAATAGGTGGTGTAGAGGGTTATCAGATCAATAGCTCACCTTTTGATCACCTCTTTGTCAGCTGATGAAAGAATCCATGTAATCTGTTGAGAATAGATTCCTTAATGTACATCAAAGTTAAAGAGAATATAGTTGTGATTGCTTGCAACATTATAATATTGTGGTAATGGGTGTAAGGATACAAAATAGAAAAATAGGCCTGGGATGGGAACAAAGAACTGAGGTGCAGGGCAGAAGGACAATCAACCCCCACCCCCAGGGCATGAAGCAAGAGTTACTGAGGCTGAGGAGCAGGCAAAGGGCAAACGGACACTACCTTAAAAGGAGGTGGGGGTCAGGGTGTCAGCACTCTTGGCCACTGTTGGTCCATTGTGGGGGTGTTTACTGAAGGGGAGACCAGAGGTTATAACTGTAACTGTTGTGTGGAGTTCTTTAGATCAGCCTTTAGCATAGGACTGCATAGGAATGCAGTGTGCTGATTTCCAGATGCATCTGTAAGAATAATGGGAAATAAAAGGATTGTGTAAAACATGGAAACATCTCAGCGTGATCTCTACCAGGACCAAAAGAATTGCAGAGACCGGTGTTGTCTCAACAAATCCATGTGACAATAAGTGTTTTGATTTTTGAAACATCTCATGTCCAGGATTCATCACATTGTTTCTCAGTGCTCAGATTAACATCCCTGTCAATCCAAAAAGTCCTGAAGGTGAGTGAAGTTGCGATTGAACTAATTGATTTCCAGCCTCCAACCTTTGACTCAGAAATCAATCTCTGTACATGTGGTTTTCCTAATGCCTCTGGAGGAGAGATGGGAGGAGGACTCTTCAAACAACCAATTGTTTGTATTCACAGCTGATTATTTCAGCTGACAGTTTGAATGTCCAAATATTTTTGTCATTAGTTTTGTTTTTATTTGTCTTTTTGTCCTTTATTTGAGAGTCAGGACCAGTGCAGGTGAGTTCATCATTATGCATTGACTGTCTTTGTCACCATGTACAGATGAAGGACCCACTGCAGGAAAATGTGCAGAGATCCATGCTGCGCTGCAGGAAGTGTCGGAAAAGCGTCATAGACTCAATATGTTTGTTAACGGTAACAGTTTATGTTAAAATCCTAAATGTGTTTTCTTTCATTAACTTCATAGTTTACTTTAGGAGACGTTTTATGGTATTTGATTGGGAAATTAATGTGTGACAGAAGCTAAAACAAAACCCACAAAAAAGCAAATTTGGCCCACTCTTTTAATGCTGCTTCAGTTCATTGAGGTTTATGGACCAGACCTCAAACTAATAGAGCTCTAGTCCACAGATGTACAGAGGAGTTCATGGTCGACCCAATAACTAAAGGTGCATAGGTCCCATGGCTGCAAAACAAGCCCAAATCATCACCACCTCCACCACTGGACTGTAGAAAGTCATGTGAAAACATCCTTTCTCACATGGCACTAACTGGCTATCAGTACCTGATAAGCTGTTTTTTTTTCATGTAAACAGTCTCGGCTGTCTGTGTGTTTTTTGCTTTGGAGCAGATTCCGGACACAGATGAAGCCTCTGCTGATGTTTGCAGTATTTGGCACCTCGATGTTGACACATTGCCAGAGTGGATTTTGATCTCAGTTCACCAAGTAAGTGTGACCAGTGTGAACAAAAATAATATGTCAACATTTTTTTTTTTTTTTTAAAGCTGTATTGACTGTTATTGTTGTAAGAGGAGCAAGAAACTGAAAAAAGTTAATCATTAAGCTTTGTTCCTTTGGTGTTCCCAGACCCAGTGGACTGCTGGAAAACTGAACTGCCAGAATTGTAGAGCTCGCCTGGGAGGCTTCAACTTCATTAATCGCAGTCAGTGTCCCTGTGGCACTGATGCCTCCATTCACTTCAGCAAAAGCCGCCTGGATTACGACCACAAGCACTCCATCCTGATCGGCCAGCCTTTAAGGTCGAGGCTCAACAGGGGACAGATGGGCGTTTCTCAGAATCACGAGGAGAGGGCTGAGTTTAGCATGATTACACTGGATAGATTTCAGGATTTTAACTGTGCTGCTACAATGCCTCATGAGAGTCCTATGGAGGCCTCAAATCCACAAACGGATGGACAAACTCCTGTAGAAAGAGAAAATGCTCTCTGGAAGAGTGTGCCAGCTTCCCGTGGTCGTGATTTTTACCCTGATGTTGTCTCACATTCTGCAAGCGAGCAGCTTCACACAGATGTTGAAGCCTCTTCATCTGTTTCTGAGGGTACGCAGCCGCCTCTGGATCAGCATCTCCTGCTAACTGAGGAGGGTGTTGAGTCTTCTGTAGAGACTGCAGCTCTCTGCAACGAGGTTTCTGATCCTGCTGTGTTTCTCAGAAGGAGATGGATCTCTGACAGTGTCTCTGAGCATGAAGAAGAACCAGTGGTATATTCATTTTTATTTATTTAATTATTTTCTCTCTGTTTGTAAATGGTCTTTAACCTGCCAGACCACGTGATTACGTGTGAGTACAGAGTAGTAGAAGTAATGGTCAAGTGAATTCTCTACTCTTTTACTGACTTTCATCCCAAAACCACACTGAGTATTTCCAGTGTTCAGAATGCATCTGAATTTGGGAGGGGGGGCTGAAACCTTGGCAAGGTTATTTTCCATTTTCAGTCTAACTTAGCAGCCAAGAGAGTTTTAAGGCACGGTTAACCTCATTCTCATATAGCAATGTATGCTGTAGCCTACCATAGCTGGTGGGCAGATAACTTCCAAAGTGAGCAGCAAAGTGGTCCAATGGGATTGTCACCTACAGCAAGAAGGTCCTGGGTTCAAATCCAATGACTAGGACCTCTGTGTGAGGTTTGCATGTTTTCCCCATGTCTGCGTGCTCTGGCTTCCTCCCACACTCCATAGACCAGCATGTTGGGTTAAACTGTGATTCTAACTTTGCTATAAGTGTGAATGTGGGTGCAGCTGGTTGTTTTTCTCTCCAATTTAGCTCTGTGACAGATTGATGACCCTGTGTTCCCAACCTCTTGCCCCCTGATAGACAGCCCAAACTTGGGGTTAAACTGTCTGCTTGCATACCAGTGGGAAAAAAAATTCACTAGCTGATAGATTCTGTTGTTTGAGCTGCTAAATAAGTGACATATGTGTGTTATTGTCTCAGCCTCAAACCTCTGTGGGCTCCCCACCCTCAAACAGCCTTAGCAAAAGAGAGAAGAACCATATGAAGAGTGTGAGACGGAAACAAAGGAGGAGAGAGAGATGGCTGCAACACCAGAAGGAGAAAGCACTGGTGAGAGAGCAAAGTTCACACTGAGTTAGTGTCAGTATGAAGGATGCAATCAAGTGGCAGCTGCTGTGGCTGAAAAAGGAAGCCAACATAGAAGTGCTGAAAACTGCAGCTTCTCCAATGATTCCTTCATTCTAGCTCAAAAAGCAGGGCCGTCACCATTATCATGGTAAAATACCCCAAAACATTACAGCATAAAAAATCTGTTTGGCACAGAAAGGGGGCTTTGGCCTCTGTGGATAGTTTTCCCTTCATAAAAACTCTATTTTAAGACTGAAACTTGAGGCTGTGGCTGCTTTATTTGATGGGGCTGATAGCTCTGATTCACCTCGGTGTTTGTATGTGTGTGACTTTTAGATCCATCCATCCATCCATCTTCATCCATCTTCATCCGCTTTATCCGGAGCCGGGTCGCGGGGGCAGCAGCCTAAGCAAAGAGGCCCAGACCTCCCTCTCCCCAGCCACCTCCTCCAGCTCATCCGGGGGAACACCAAGGCGTTCCCAGGCCAGCCGAGAGATATAATCTCTCCAGCGTGTCCTGGGTCTGCCCCGGGGCCTCCTCCCGGTGGGACATGCCTGGAACACCTCACCCAGGAGGCGCCCAGGGGGCATCCTTGTCAGATGCCCAAACCACCTCAGCTGGCTCCTTTCGATGTGGAGCAGCAGCGGCTCTACTCTGAGCCCCTCCCGGATAGCCGAACTTCTCACCCTATCTCTAAGGGAGATGCCAGCCACCCTTCGGAGGAAGCTCATTTCCGCCGCTTGTATCCGCGATCTTGTGCTTTCGGTCACTACCCACAGCTCGTGGCCATAGGTGAGGGTAGGGACGTAGATCGACCGGTAAATTGAGAGCTTCGCTTTTACACTCAGCTCCCTCTTCACCACGACGGACCGGTGCAGCGTCTGCATTACTGCAGCCGCAGCCCCAATCCGTCTGTCGATCTCCGGCTCCCTTCTCCCATCACTCGCGAACAAGACCCCGAGATACTTGAACTCTTCCACTTGGGGCAGGACCTCATCCCCGACCCGGAGTGGGCACTCCACCCTTTTCCGGCTGAGAACCATGGCCTCAGATTTGGAGGTGCTGATCCTCATTCCCGCTGCTTCACACTCGGCTGCGAACCGCTCCGGTGCGAGCTGGAGGCCCTCACCCGATGAAGCCAACAGAACCACATCATCCGCAAAGATCAGAGATGAGATCCTGAGGCCACCAAAGCGAAAGCCCTCCGCCACTTGGCTGCGCCTAGAAATCCTGTCCATAAAAATTATGAACAGAACCGGTGACAAAGGGCAGCCCTGGCGGAGCCCATCACCCACTGGGAACGAGTCCGACTTATTGCCGGCAATGCGAACCAAGCTCTTGCAACGGTTGTATAGGGATCGAATGGCCCGTAGCAATGGGCCAGACACCCCATACTCCCGCAACACCTCCCACAGGACACCCCGAGGGACACGGTCGAATGCCTTCTCCAAGTCCAGAAAACACATGTAGACTGGTTGGGCAAACTCCCATGCACCCTCAAGTATCCTCGAGAGGATGAAGAGCTGGTCCAGTGTTCCGCGACCAGGACGAAAACCGCATTGTTCCTCCTGCATCAGAGGTTCGACTAGCGGACGAACTCTCCTTTCCAGCACCCTGGCATAGACTTTCCCGGGGAGGCTGAGGAGTGTGATCCCCCTGTAGTTGGAACACACCCTCCGGTCCCCCTTCTTAAAGATGGGGACCACCACCCCGGTCTGCCAATCCACGGGTACTGCCCCTGATCTCCACGCAACATTGCAGAGGCGTGTCAGCCAGGACAGCCCTACAACGTCCAGAGCCTTCAGGAACTCGGGGCGGACCTCATCAACACCAGGGGCTCTGCCACCAAGGAGTTGTTTAACTGCCTCAGTGACCTCGCCCCCAGAAATTGGCGGGTCATTCCCCTCATCCCCAGACTCTGCTTCCTCCTCGGAAGACGCGTCAGTGGGATTAAGGATGTCCTCGAAGTATTCCTTCCACCACCTGACAATTTTCTCAGTCGACGTCAGCAGCGCTCCGCCAGCACTTTTAGATGCATTTTAATAAAATGATCTGATTTGCCTTGCTGTGTATAGATGGAAGACCAAATGCATGAAGGCCGTGCTTCAGTTGTGGTTAGTGAAAATCTGGTGTTTTAGTAGTCTGCTGTTTGGCACTAATCAGCTGAAGTGCGTTTCCCTGTGGTGTGCAAAAGTCTGAACTGAAGCAACATGGTAAAGAAGAGTGTGCCAAAATTCCTCCACAATGATGTGAGAGACTGAGTCATACAGAAAATCGTTACTTAAAGTTGCTGTTGAAGGTGGTTCTAGATGCTGTTGAATGGAGTGTAGTTTTTCATATGACTGCCTGGAGTCCTGTGAAAACCTTCAGACATAACTGTATCCGTAAGTGTAGAAAAACACTATAAGAACCAGTGCAGTTACCATATGCATGTAATAATGAGCAGGACTTAAATTATTTTAGATACAAGATTCAAAATGTGATCTGGGCAGTTTCTCCTCCAAAGTATGCTTGTAGAAGCATTTTTTCCGCTCCGCTGTTTGGGACCAAAAAATAAAAACTTGGATGTTTATGTCCAGGCTGAACGTGTGAGAGTTTTGCTGCTGGATGATGATGAGGAGGAGGATGAGGAAGAGGAGGAACACCAGGAGAACAGGGAGAACCTCACCTGTGCCGTCTGTCTGGATGTCTACTTCAGTCCTCACAGAAGTCAGGCCTGTGGTCATGTCTTCTGTGAGCCATGTCTTCGCGCACACGCCATGAACAGCGGAAATGACAAGACCATCTGCCCTCTCTGCCGGGATGTCATCTTATACACCAACTTACAAACTGGTACGTTTGTTAGCTCGTTCTTTGTGTTCAGAATGGCAAACATTTTCTGGTGAGGATATGCTCTTTAGTTTGTCCCCTGTTCTGTCTTCTTCAGAGCTTGATCAAAGGGCAAAAACCCTTTTCCCAAAACTTTACAAGGCTCGCAAGCGTGAATTTGAGGCTTCGCCGTGTGCATTATGGCCTCTGCCTGAAGGTGAGAAGCTTTGCTGTTTAGTTTAATTTGTTTTTATTTGACTAGGAAGTGTTTCCAGTGTAATACTGTGACAGAAAAGTCTGGATTATCCAGTTTCTGTGAAGGTTGACAAAAGCAAAAATGCATGAAGTAGTTTTCAATCTCAGCTCACATTGCATCAGGACCTTGGTTCTGAGGAAGCAATAAATGATATTGCTTTATTGCCTTGCTTTAGTGTCTGTAGGGTATTTTATCTTTACACAGCTGGTTGTAAACTGTTAAAACAATAACTGAAACTGGAGTTAAAATCAATATAGTTAGGTTTGCAAACCAGGCAGAGCATTCCTCCACTTAAAAGCTTTTAGTCTCTTATGGTGGATAGATGATTCAATTTTATTTATACAGCATTTTTATTTATACATCAGTCACCTCAAGGTGCTTTATATTGTAAAATAGACGCTACAATAATACTGCCTGTGATAACTGTGACACCCAGAGAAAGAAGCATCAGAACTTAAAGTTTTGGAATGGGACCACTTCTGATTTGACAATAGATATTTATGTCTTTGGGAAATAATTTTTAATTCCTTAAATGTAACACACTTATGTACACTTGGGGTTGTGATATATGTATGTATTCACTTGAACCCCTTAGCTGTGTGCCTGAGGTGACCATATTGGAGTTACTCCCTCTTACTCACAAACAAATCCAAGAGAAGATGACACTGTGTGAAACTGAGGAGTGTGTGGAGCAGTCTGAAGCCTGAGCTTCTGGTTTCTCGATCAGGGCATAAAACCATAATTATGTTTGTTTAGAGATCATGATTATTTACCACTATTATGCTCACTTTTTTCCTTGAGCTTTAATTAAAATTCAAATGAAATGTACTCAAAATGTTAATAAATAAATGAACTAAACCTTTCACAGCAGCCTGGCAACAAGTGAATCTGGACTTTCATGGAGAAACAAGAGTAAAAGAAAAGTTTGCTGAAGGACAAAAGGAGTAAATTATTGAACAGAATGCAGTTCAGTTCACTCATTTTGTTTTAATACTTGTTATAAATCCAAATTAATTACTCGGATAACCTCTATTATTTTTACATGTTCAGACATGTCATGTCTAACGTGAGTATCTAGCACTGGAACAGTAATAGAACCTAAAATAAGGAAAAAAACAGAGTCCCATTAAAAATGTCTGGTTTTCTAACTTGAATTCTTTATGTAGAGCTCCTTATGTTATTACAGATCAAAAGTAAAGGAAAGAAACTGATGAGAGATTGAAGGATCTGATGGTTGTGAATAGACTCAGGCAGAATTACCAGATGAAGGTTTCTGGCTAAGGAAATGATGTGTAGTGCGATTATCTGCCGAATGAATTGAATATTTTCATATGTTTGTCTGTTTCATCTAAAAGCTAATCATTGTTTTATAGTTTAATATTCTTCCACTTATTAAAATTCTGCTCTTATCAATGATTTATTTGTATTTGGAGAATTATTTTTTTTTCATTAAACATGTATCACTTTGTAAAATATAAAACTTGTATTTCTGTTGTTTAAAAGAATAACATTTTGAACCTCGGCACAAATAATGACATTACACACAAATTTTGATTGGTCATTAAATGTGGAACATTTCATCTCTTTCTCATTAGGTATCAGAGACGAAGATTTTCCCGTGCTTCATTTTTACGGAGTGCATATGGGCCACATTTTGTTAAAGATATTTTTTGTCATCAGCTGCATACTGTGCTTTTTCCTGGTTCTAGTGTTCCTCTGTTTTATCCTATTCCTCTACTGTTTTAGACCTTATGGTCCAATTCCACCATTTTTTCCAGATTAGGCCTACTGAATCGCATGTCGGATGTTAATAGAGTCCGGGAATACCTCCGAAACAACAGAGGGCATGTGAGGCATTTGCAGAAATTGTTGGGAAAAGTTTATAGTATTGAGTGTGATTGGGGTTTAATAACTACCTAATTACTTGAAAAATCTTCAGTCTGATGATTTTTGTCCTGCTAACATAACAAAGCACAGAACTGCAAAACTGAGCTTCTTGTATCATGTTCACTAAGGTCACTTGACAGCAATTTAAATTTTGAATGCCATATTCCTTAAATTCAAAGGTGCCAAGCTTTGAGGCATCACCTGAAGACGACCGTATCAGTGTTTTGTGGGGTTTTTTTTTTTTGGTTTTTTTTTCCCCCAACTATCTGCTGAAAACTCGGTTTCATAGGTCTTTAATTTCTGTCCGTCATGTTTCACAACGTATGGATGTGAACAAATTGAATGTAAGTACATATCCTTGACTTATGTACACTTCATCCAAACTGTGAAGCACTTTGTGTTTTCAAAAGTGCCATCCAAAGATCTTGCTGCTGTTCTATTTTCTGTATTAAATGTACAGAGACACGCTGCTTTTGTGAAATGTAATCCATACTAGGAGTCTCAATAAAGGTTAGCTGGCTGATTTTTGGTTGAAAATGTGTTTTTATTTATGGTTTTTAACTCATTGGAAAATGCTAAACTATAATAACTCTGCTCTGTACACCTGTTTTGGGCACTTTCTCTCATTCTTCTCAGAACCTCTTAAGCTCTGTCAGGTTTGACAGGGAGCGCTGGTGCACAGCCATTTTCAGATTTTTACAGAGATGTTCAGTTGAGTTAGTCTGGGCCCTGACTGGACCACTTAAGTGCGCTCACAGAGTGGGCCCAAAGCCCCTCCTTTGTCTCTCTTTACCCAGCTAAATCAGCAAACACCTGGTCAGGAGCAGGTTTTAAATTGTGGTTTAAAAATGGCTGAAGCACCATGTAATTAAATGATTAAAATTCTCTGCTGTCGAAATGTCGTTCTTTAGTAAAACCACGATATAAAGCACAAAATGTGCATTGCATAGTTGCATGCAATAATGTGGTGATGGAGAAAATCTATACATGTTCTTATACTTGATTCTAATCTAAATCCGTATCTGCTGACAAAGTAAAGCCCTAAATCACCACATTAATGTTTTTCTGTCCCAGTATATTTTGTGTTTTACTGTTACGTTTGTTTTATTCATTACAGATTTTTATCATCATCTAACTGGGAGTCTGATTGGCACAGGCAGTACTCGGAGAGCATTTTGGTCAGAAGTCACATGACCTTGATATTTGAGCATACATGGTGCCTGCAGCAGAGAGCCTGGTTTAACAGATAAAGTTGATAACCACCATAATGATGCTGGTTATTTCAGACTGGGGTCTGAGGTTGCGTCAAGCTAGCTTAAAGCACAGGAAGCTGTAATCTAGCCATCAAGTGTCTGTATTTTGAAGCCTAGTTTCTTTACATACATGACATAACAGTACAAAAGATGGATGAAGTTACATGATTCATTCATTCAAGTCATACTTTGAAGCCTTGAGATGAGCATTTATGCTGACAAGGTCTTGGTTTCTTATAAAAAGAAGTTACCCCATGTCTGATGTTGGGGTTGTTTCCAGGACTCCCTTTTTAATAAGGTGGCACACTGGGTACTAAAAAAACATAGCTTTGTACTTTACACAAGTTTTCACCTGTTCTTTTGTAGTGAATATCTTCATTTAAACCAGGGATATCAAACCAACTTAATGTCATAGGCCACATGCAACCCACTTCGACCAGACCAGTGAAAGGGAGGTGGGCTGCTGCCACCACAGTCCACTTCGCACACGCCCCTGACTGATATGCATAAGTAGGTAATGAGTTTAAATAACGTGCATCTCGTGGAAGAAATCATATCGTTTGTCCTGTATGCACAGAAACGGTTAATTTTCAGTCGGAGGGTGACGACTTGTTTTGCCGTTGGCTCTCTCTGTATCCTCCGCACACGTGAGCGTGGGGCGGAAGACGGAGGAGCCTCCCTGTCGGCCTTCAGGAGGGGCTGAAGGTGACTCTCCGCTCGGCTGGGATGCGGAGGGAGCTGCTGGGATATCTTTTCTGATCCTGTTCCGGGGAACAGTCACGCACCGCTGCGGGAGGGGGCTTTAGGCATTAAGCAGGGGGAAAAAAAAGAAAAGCCCACACCCAGCAGCGTCTGCGTGTCGTCTTCTTCTCCACAGAGGACACAGCAGCCACCAGAAAAGAGAGGGCATCGCTCGCTGCGTCTGGCTCGGCTCCGGTGGTGGGTGTGCATGCATGTGTTCTGCACCGTACGGGCGGAAAAAACGCCCAAGATCCACAGGGAGCATCTTTCCGCTTGGTAAAGCGGCGCAGACGGAGACGGATCGCCGGGAGAGTACTGAGGGGGCTGTGGACGACAGCAGGATGGTGGGTACTGAAATAAGAATCGTAATCATGTCTGTTAATGATTAACTTGAGCTCAGCTCTGCACCAAAGGACAGATTCATGCGTGTAAATCCGACTTTTTTACGCGCAGGTGCAGCAGCATTGGCGCATAATGGATAAAAAGCGTCGCGATGAGCCGCATTAAGAGAGTGTTTGTTGTATTTGTTGTATTTGAAATCACACACAGTAATATCGTGATCTTCCTGATCGCATGATGGTTTGTTTTCCTTAAGACTGTGCAGGAATTCAACACCCTCGTAGCGCTGTACCGGGAGCAGGTCATCTCCGTCGGGGAGATCTCCGCCGACTGTCCCTCTCTGCGGGCTCAGATGCACCACACACGGTCCAAAGGATGCTCCATGGCCCGGGCTGCGCACCAGGACCTCGCCGTCATCTCTGTTTCGGGGTTAGACACGAGTTTGAATGATACTATTTTTTTAAGAAGAAACTGTGGCTTCCTCATTTATTGAATTTATTTTGTCTTTTTTTTTTTAAACGTTTATGAGCTAAAGTTTATTCAGGTAGAACAGGTGAGCATCACAGAGTGTATTTTAATTTAAATCAGTAAAGCAACAATTTTGAAAAAGGAGTCAGTGATAGATTTTATCCACAGTTAGTCATACGTATACACATATTTTATTTTATTAAGTGAAGGTTAAATATGCTAGATACTAGGTGTTCCCAATCAGGGATACATACAAGCGGGATACTAATCAATCAGTTAACTAAACAACTACAACTGATGAATTAGCTTTGAGCAGAAAAGGTAACAATTAATGCAAAATAAGACTTAGAATATAGACAAAATAAATTAACTTGTGACTGAAATAGAAAAGTAATGATCAAAATAAAAGGTTGAAAAAGCACGATTAGAAAAATATTACATGCATTAAACAGTTTAATATAAACTTAACAGAAAAACGTGGCTAAATTATGAATGAAAAGTTATAGATTATTCTTGATTTGAGACCACAAAAAATGAAAAAAACAACAACAAAAAATGGTTTAAATACAGTAAAAATATAAGTAGAACTTATTTAGCTAAAAGTTTGTCTAGCAGTTTAATTGTTATGTATTGGTGTGGAATAACAGATGAAACTATTGACTGTGAGTGTCTGATTCTCCTCTCCTTAATGCTGCAGTCCAGAGGACGGGGAGATCCATCCCGAGATCTGTCGGCTCTTCATCCAGCTGCAGTGCTGCCTGGAGATGTTCATAACGGAGATGCTCAAGTCGATGTGCCTGCTGGGGGTGCTGCAGCTACACAGAAAAAGTACAGTTACAGTAGTGAACACACGGTGTGATGATGCTGAATTGCTGAGTAAAGATAAAAAATAAAAACCGCCTGTGGCCAGGTGTTTGATCGTCTGCAAGTGTAATATTTAAAAGCTTTAAAAATCAAGTGTTACTCCCAACAGTTTTCATTTTGCTTTCAGATAACAAGAATATTATTATTGTTGTTTTAACCACCTTCCAAGTACAATATGCTGCTACCATGGATATTATGTTTTGGTTTGTTTGGGCTGTGTTTGTATAGTAGGAGTAATTGGATATATATATGCCCAATAACACACAGTACAGATGTTTGACGCAGCTTGATGAGATGCAGACTTTACAACCCGAAATCCCAAAAGACCTGAGTGCATGTTTGTGGTTCAACTTATAAATATTTCTGACGTATATGGAGGAAAAGGTTCCGTGTTTTCCAGGCAGTTGTGCAGCATGTCTTGCATTTTGTGCTAATGGCTCAGTCACACTTGGAGTAAAAGTAGAACACCGGTCTCCTTGTGACTAGTATATCACCAGGTGGTTGCTTGGTGATTGCAGTAATTATTCTTCACTTTCATCAACCAGTTGCAAGTCGTTGCAGTAACCAATTGCTTGTTCAGAGGTGACAAATTCATCTTCTGGGGGAACACATTTGTGCACAGGTTGCCTCATGGTAGCTGCTGTCTCCAACCAATCTCACTCCGATTTGTGAATGATCACCGTGTAACAGCACTTTGACCAGGCCCTTTGTCACTGTGCAGTTAGGTTGCCATCCTGCAGCAACTACATCACTACTTGTACACTACAGTGAATTTCTGCACCAGATACAGTGGCTTGCAAAAGTATTCTGCCCCCTTGAACTCTCCCACATTTTGTCACATTACAGCCACAAACATGAATCAATTTTATTGGAATTCCACGTGAAAGACCAATACAAAGTGGTGTTTGTTTTTTTACAGTGCAGCCTTTACTAATGTTACGAAATCAGTTTCACCCCGGTTCTTTTTATTCCTTGGGCATCCAGAGACGGCACCGGACTCAGTAGTCATTTTCACAAAAACCTTTATTCATCTTCATTTAAGCATGCATCTTCTAGAAGGGGAGATGTGCAAGTCCCTCTGCAAATCTTCCTCTCCTTTGTTTGTTACAGTCAGCTTTATAGAAGCAACCCCATCATAAAACCCCCATGGTGTGCTGCAAACTCTGTGTTTGTGTGTGTATGCACGAGTACCTGAGTGAGTGTGCATGTAGGTGTGGGTGCGTCGTAACAGTCAAAGCACTGTGTGTGTGTCTCTGTATACGTGACTTCCTGGGGGTCATAAAAGTAATCTCCTCACCCAAGCTACACCAAATTCCTCTAGACAACATACAAAACAGAGTTAACATATTACAAACACTGAGACCCCCACTCTGCATCCACTGGGCCATTGGCCTCTTATTGTCTTACATTTACAGATAAGCATGTGGAGAGTCTCCTGCAAACCTGCTTCTAAGTTATAACAATTATGAGCTTTTATTAAAGGTACAAGCATCAGCAATCCCCAACTGTAGCTTCCTGTCTCCTTTTATGACAGCAGACCCCCAGTGTCAATAAATTCCTTTACCTCTAAACAATTACACACATTCGCAAGCCTACAGCTAAGCCAAACTGAAACACAGACAAATCCTTCCCTATTCCTCTGATCTAAGCAAATAAAACATTATATTGTAATAGTTATTTTATTGTACTCACAAATCCCTCTTTTGATCTGCCCCATGGTAGATCGACAATACTCTAAATCTGTTAACAAAATGTGTTCATACAAGCTCTCCCCATTTCCCAAAAGTAGCATCATGTCGTCTGTGTTTGGTTTGCTCCACCATGACCTGTGATGTCAGAGTCGCTGGAGTGATTTGATGTCGGTCCTTCTGTCTTCCGAGTCGGGCAATTCTCTGCTCCTCTTCTTTCTTCAACTTCCGGGGTGGACTACCCTTCAGTCGTTGCATGGATCTGGGATTTATTCTGTCCCTGGGCTGGGATCCATGTAGGGGGTCTCAACCGAGTCCCCCTTTTTTGCCAAGAGCCTTTCTGACCTCCTAAGCTCTTCCGCCACCGCACACTGGTTCCCATGGTGCTAGGTCTCGCCTTTCCTTTCAGCTGGACTGGGTGTGAGATCCTGTCCACCTCCTTGAATTCTTTGGTCCAGCTTGGGCCCGACCTCTTCTTCTTGAGCCCTTTCCGACAGACCCAATTCGCCTCTGGCACCGCATGCTCCTGGTGTCTGTACTGCTTACAGAACCATAACTCCATCGCTCCTCCTGCAACTGAAAATGAAACTCCCCAGAAAACCCTCTTTTGGCACATGGACCTCACCATGCGTCAACTCCACACAATTAGAGATTCACAAGAAAGTTGCACATTCTCTCAAAAGTTCACAGGGCTTCTCCCTTGGATTAACTCTACTTCCAGCCTGTAACCATTTCATAAGAAAACATTAGCCAATGGTTAAATGTTAAGCTTGTTTAACTCCCAGCTCCACCCGGAGCCTGTATCCTGGAAGAAAAATTTGTTAAATCAAACTTCACATTTGCAACCAACTGTAGATCAAAAGAGCAATAAAGTATTCAGCATCAAAGACAAGTATCATGTGCAGGTTTTCTCATCATTAAATCACTATTATTGCCATAATTTAGGCAATAATTTTACAATTAAATCCCCAAAACTTTCATCAACCAACCAATGATCAGATTGAAATGATCAGTTTCTTCCTTTGTCCCCAGGTGTGTGCCATGGTAAAACCTTCCCTATACATCATAAACAAAAAACAAAACAACATTATATTGTAATAATTATGTTCTTGTACTCACACTAACTATCACATTATGTTCTGTTTTTCCTACTGTATAGAAGGAAAATATAAACTTCTGGCACTTTTGGGATTTACAGCTTCAGAATTTGGATTTCTCCATTATTGAACTAATTAAAATATTATTAAGTAAATTATTAAAGTACAAAAAAATTATGCAGTTCATTTACATTTAGTCAGGAATTCAGATTGACCTACTGTACTGGACCCTCATCTAGGAATAATTTTTTGTGATCTGCCATTCATTTCTAGTTCACTTGGTAATGAGTTCAAACTGCATTTGTCCAAAAGTGCTGTTTTTGGCTTAAAACACATTTCAATACATATAAATATTAAAGCATTTGCTGAATACTTGTTTGGTTTGCTTATAGTTATTAAAACTAATTATGCTGAACATCAGTAGTTGATAGCTAAGGGCATAATGCAATAAAATATATCATATACTATTTTTATATGCACAGTTTTGCCCAGCTCACTGGGGCTTTAGGGGTGACTGCACAGGTTTTGCCCAAGTGCAGTTTATGTTCCTGTTACTTCTCAAAACTGTTTGGCTTAATGAAAAACTAATTAAAACTCTAAAAGTTCATTTACTGCAAAACTGGTGATTTTATTTTGGATCTGCCTGAAACCTCACTGTTGGGCACCTGAAATTCTTATATGCAGGAAAACTCCTGATATATTTAAATGTTATATGTAAATAGCTGTTGAATAAACGTCACAACTTTCCCATTTGAGATTGCAGTGGAGCTGACATTTTGTATTGAAACAGTAGGGGGAAGCAGAGTGCTGTATTCACGTTCATTACATTTTAAAAACAGAATTTTAAAAAAATGTTAAAAGGAAGAAATATTTTTTGTTAAATATTAAAACTAAAGTATTTAATTTTCTTGAAATCATGAATTGCATTCCAGATGTAAGTATTTTATAGTGTGTGAGATTTACTTGTCAATTGTGCTTGAGTGCTGCTATATTTGTGCGGTTCTGAAGGAACAGACTCGGAGCCAAAGGTGGATTTCAGGCTGGACGAGAGCTCAGATGTTCCCATCCTGGAGGACCGATCCTCCTCTCCCATCGACTTTCCTCAGGAGCAGTGGCTGGTGGGAAATGATATTGAAAACATAGAGAGGTACACGCACTGCACTTGCTTTTAAATTTATATTCTGAAAATATTTTACCAGTATAAACTCTGTTTTTGTCCAGGATTATCTAAACTACTCATAAAACACTGCTGGTTTTTTGTGTGCAGAGACATGCGAGAGATGCGAAATTTACTCAGCAAACTCAGGGAGACGATGCCCTTGCCACTGAAAAATCAAGGTATGTAATATTTGTTATAGGTAAAATATATGTAAGAGAGTTGATAAAGAAGAATGGAAATCAGAAAAGTCCTTAAAACGTTTCTCCAGAAGGCAATTGGCTTGTTTATGTGGGCAGCTGAAAATTTCAGAAGGTGGAGATTTTGGAGCAGAGTCGCTTCTTATTTTGGTCGGCACCCTCTGAGTCCATGGTGATATAAAACTGGCTTCACTGTGGACAGTGACTCTGGTGTTCTAGCCAATTCCAGTTCATGGTAGGTTTGAGCCTTGTTGGTTCCTGGGTTTTTAAAAAATGTTGGTTCCTAGTTGTTTAGAAATGGTTCCAGATACCTGGGAACTTGAATGTGACATCACTCCCGCCTAGCGCCTACAACTAGTAGTTCTTCTGGAAACTAGCAGAATGAGAGCAAACAGGAGTTTTTTTTGGTCTTAGCAAAGCAGAGCCATTCAGGTATCACTAGCTATACAGCATAATACTTGTGGTTTTGCACTGCGGCAGCAAAATCATGGATAAAGCCTGGTCAGTGCTCTGTGAATGGCTTATTTAGGGATCCACAAATACACAACAGTGGCAGTACAGATCAAAGGTTTTCTTTTCTTGGAGGGCAACTCAGGGTTGTCCGGCGTTGCTTCGACTTTCCAAGTGGGAAATGCAAGTTGGTGTTCTAGATTCAAATTCCAACTGGCAACTTGGAAATTCTGATTTCTGACTTATTCAGGAACGTAGAACAAGAGACTTTGCCAAGTTGTTTAAGTCTACACTTCTCTTTCTTAGATATTCATTGAATTCCTTGGACATTCCCAATCAATACTCTCTTGACTGAGTATTGGCCAATCAAGTGAGTGCTGTCCTTTTTTATGCTGGCAAAGAGAATCTACCAGTTGTAGTTGGTCATGATCACTGACTGACTGATAGCGGTGTCCTACGACAACAGCTTCCGGACACCTATAATGCCGTGCTGAGATGCATTCCCAGGTGATTTAACCACCATTCAAACACTGACCCATGTGACCTTACCAACATGATGGGAGGGTTGGGCACCAACTCACAAATCTCCTGACAATATGCAAACATGCTCTGCCATGTCTGTGTATGTTGGAGCGACCTCCAAGGTGGCAGTCGGACTAGAGTTTGAAGTTGGAATTTTTGAGTTCCCACTTTTTCAACTGGAATGCCACCTGTCAATTCAGATAGCCCCACCAACCCCAACTTAGCAATTCAAGCTGGTGCAGTGCATGTAAACAGTAGTAAAACTGTAAAAATTGTAGTCTGTCACTGTGATGGAAACAAGATAACATGTTTGTTTATTGCAGATGACAGCAGCTTGTTGAATCTGACTCCTCACCCACTGATAAGGCAGAGGAAGAGACGCTTCCCTGGACTCTGCTGCATGGTGTCCGGCTAAGAGTGTGACAGTAAAGGACTTTCATTTTAATTTCTTTTATTCAATAATGTCTATTTATTTAGAGGCACTTTAATATTATTTAATCCCATCCTTCATTTTTTAAACCAATATCTGAAATTGTAATCTTGCAGTATCTGTTACCAGGCTCTATTTGTCCTCGTCATCTTGATATTTACTGTTTCAGACTTCTCAGCTCATGTGTTCAGGCAGCTTTGGTGCTTGAAGTTTCAGGATTGATCTTTCAAATGTATCTTATTAAGACATTTATCTTCTAAGCTCTATATACCTGAGAGCGCGTAGGCTAACTGTTGGTAATATTGCTTTGCCATTCTCAGATTCAGGTTCCATCTTGTTGGGCTTTAAATACAGAGATATTTTTCTCGTTCTTTTTAAAGGTGCTATTTATGACATACAGAACCACTGGGTGATGTATTAGAGCACCAGCAGGTCAGCCCAAAACAAAGGGCCCACCGTCAGCCACACCCTGCTCCGTTTAGATTTTTTTCTAACAACCTGAAAGTGTGCACTTAAAAATAAACAGAAAGGAAATCCAGCAACAGCCACTATCAGATGCTAACAAGGTAAAACCCAAAGATGAAATAATGTTAGCTTCAGTTCACCAGTCTCTTCTCTGCTCACTCTGTTCCTGTTTCACCAACACCGCACAGAGCAGATGCACATGGTGAAACAGAGAGCAGAGGAGAAACCAGAAAAAAACATGTCCTAAATTAAGTAAATGTCATGAATAAAAAAATTTTTTTTCTTTGGTTTATTAGAGCACTTAATACTGCACTTTGGCCAGTATTCACCTTGTGCTGCCATCAGTGTTGGCAAATTAATAACTTTGACCAATAGCAGTTGGTAAAGATTGTTGCATACAATCAATTTACACTTGCTAAATAGCGTGTACGTCATTTTTCAGTTCTTAAATTATAGCATGATGTCATGCTGAAACACTTTAAAACAGTTTCATGCTGTAAAATTATTTTTATAATTAGTGTTGTAGAATTAAAGAAGTATTTTCCTGGGGAAAAAGGACACAACTGAAAATTTAGTTATCTACTATAAGCCCAAAATTTGGAAATTGTTTTAACCCCCTTTTTATTTTTGCAATAATGTGGAACCCATTAAATGTAACACAGGATATAAACCCTTATCACCCAGATGAAAGTCCCTTAATTGACCTAGCTGGCTAAAAGTGCACTAGTTCTCCTAAAAAAGACCCATAAATAGCCAAAGTCATCAATGGTTAGATTTTCTAAAGCCTCCAATTAGAGTCCAGAATAGGTGAAGAAGCCTAGTTCCCCCTCAGACCATTTGAATTACAATATAAAGAAAGTTTATTATGAATTGTGTTATTACTGGGGTCCAACATGTTGTCTACCAAAGCTTAAAAGTGAGACATCTTTGATTTTTGTGTTGGTTTGTTTGTTTTGGGAAATTTTCTTCCCAATCTTTGTGTTTTTACATAGCGGAAGCTAACAAATGTACATATTCAGGCTATGCACAGGCAAAGTCAGTTTTCAGCTATCTCTAGTGTGCTTGTGTCAAACTGCCATGGTTGAATGTGTCACAATGTGAGGCTGGTGAGTCTCTGTATACCTGTGTGGTGTAGGTTAAACAATTCATCTACAGCCTTATGGCGCATAAACATAACTGGCTCCTACGATATTTGCATTCCTCTTACTGTAAAGGATTTAGAATTTATTCAACTATGTGTGTCTAGGCTTAAAATAAGCTTTATACCAGGAAAGAATGAGCTGTTTAGCACACTTCCTGAATTTTGCCTTTTAAATTTCATCAGCCTCTTTGTTTGTCCCCCCTGATATGTGTATATGTTGACGCTGACAGTGTTTTTCTAGGGGAGTTTTACTGAAGTTTAACCTCCAGCAGATGATGGTTTTGTAATGGCTTTGGTGGTGTTTTCAGCAAGGGCAGGTCAAATGTTCCATTGACAAACACTTTAAAGCTGCCATAATGGTTACTCAAAACCCCTGGAAGATGAATACTAACCATTTTCCTGACTTTACCACTGTTTTCAGTTTTACAGTTCCATTAATATCAAGAAAAGTCCAAATCAAACATATTAAAATGTACGAACTATCTAAATAGGAAGGATGCAACAAGAAATGTAATATCTGGAAGTGTGTCCAGGGGATAAAGCCAGTTGATGTCCATGAACTTTTCTGTAGCCCCATTCTCTGGCAAAGTCACTATTACCCTATAGTAACACTGTCACATTAGAATAAAGTGTTACTCTAGTTTTAAGAAAATCCATCCATCTATTTTCCAACACTTATCTGTGTTTGGGTCACGTGAGCAGCGGTCTAAGCAGAGATGCTCAGACTTCCGTCCCCCCAGCTACTTCCTTCAGCTTTTCTGAGGGGACACAGATTCATTCCCAAGCTGGAAGAGACATCTCTTCAGCATGTCGTCAGTATTGCCCTGGGCATAGGGTAGGGACGTAAATCAGCCAGGAAATAAACAGCTTTGCTTTCAAAGTAAAGAAATGCATCATAAAATAAAAAATTAAAAGTAAATCATTTTGTCATTTTGCCCTTCATCCTAGAAAAACAACAAGAGTACTGAATCCAATTTTGTGTAAGAATGATGTCTTTTAATATCTTGAAAAAATATCAAACTTCCTTTCATTATATTATAGTTATAGTTATTTTCCTAGCTGTTGCACTACACTAAGCTAAGCTGTCAATGATGTATTTCATTCAGTAATCTGGGATGTTATGCACACTGAAGCCTCTAGGGGGCACTAGCATTATCAGTCTAAAAGAATAGTTTTGACAGGAAGAAAATATTAAAAAAGCCGCACACACAAACACGCAGACAAAATCCATATGAAGCATTCTACCAGAGCCATTTTCCTCGCTGAATGTAACGGTCACCTGTGTTGTAAATTAGTGTTTGTGCTATTTATTACTTTAATGTAACATTGGTGGTGTTTCAATTGAGGAATGCGTCGTTTTATTTTTGTCAGGCATGTGTTTGACTTGTGTGTAGTTACCGTGTCCTGCAATGTAGAGAAACACAGCTAAACTTATGTACAGCCAATAGGACATTTTATAATATGAATAAAGTTTTATATACAAGATGTTTTTTTGTTAAATTTTTAACCTAAAATGTTTTAATATTTTGGGCAGCAAACCAATTTGCTTTCTTTCTATGAATGAGACGATGAGGTGGTAAGTATGACTCCGTATTCTTAGATTACCTACAAAGCTGAAATCCAGATGTGCGTAGCTTAGTTTGGCATAAAGAAACTTGCTAATGTAAGAAAATCCATGTGTCTAGATGATTAAACATAATTGGAGCTAAAATGCTTGTCAGTGAGCCAATTATCAATTTTTTATCAATTTACTACACCAGTAAAAATCTCCTTCTGAACCACCTCCAACAGTGCGAGAGAATAGGATAAATGGTCTTCAGCCAGGAGCCACCTCTCCCTGCTGGTTCACTCCCTACCGTTCATTTCATCCTGGACTAAGATCATTGTCCCACAACTTATCATTCCTCTGGAGCCAGAGCCAAAAGCTCCCCTGCTCTGCCTCCTACACAATACCTTGGATAGCTCTTCTCCTACTCTTGCCACCCATGACTCCAAGAGATTTCAGGAACTTCTATGTGGATCTTCCAATAAAACGTCTCTATCCATCTTCCACTGAGAAGATCAATGCTCACCACTCTGCTTGTTAGCTTGCTGCCAGGAGCTCTTTTTTTCTCAAAAGCTGCCTCTTACAGAAACTCAGCTGTACCACGGACCAGAGCATGATGTCTGGATGCAGTGATGTTATGTTGATCTCTCTGGGGAACTTCAGCTGCCTGCCAAGGGCTGCTGTAATTTACCAATTACCTCCTAATGACAGAAGGGACCTCAAATGCATGGGACAGCTCGGCACTTTGCTTCCCTGTCGGACAAACTGGATCAGCTGCTGGGATGTGATTGGCTGGCAATCTTTTCATCTGGTCTGACATTTCGTCTAACAAAGAGAAGGAGAGAGAACCTACCCAATATAGGTGTCTTTAGACTGTGGGAGAAAATCAAAGTACCCAGAAGAAACCCACATTGGCAAAAGGAGCACATGCAAACTCCATGATGAAAGGTCCCTGCCAGCATGCACTGCATCATCATAGTGCCCAAACCCCACCACATAAGAAGAAAGAATTAATTTGCATATTAACAGTTTTCTCAGTTAATTCACTTTTTTTCTTGTTATATCAGAAATTTTACTTTGTTGTCCAAGGATTCAATCCCAGTTTTTCCCTGTGCACATTTAGTAATACATTTTAATTGTAATGAATTAAACTTCTCCAATTATACAGCTGAAAACAACGTATAAAGTTCTGTTGTTGCATTTTAGTTTCTCTTATAGTGTTGCACAAGAACTATGTTTGGTGCCAGATTGTGAAAACACTTGGACAACTAAAGAAAGTGTGGGAAGACAATAAGCGTACTCCCCCCTTTGCTATCTATATCTGTCGAGTGTCAAGCACTGAACATCTGGTTTATGTCTGAGCAGCTGGGAAACTCCAGAGCTTTTTACTTCCCGTAACAAGGAGGACTTTATGTGCACTGATTATTGTGGTTATTTTTTTTTAAGTAGTTTAAAGTTTTTGGGCTCTGATTGGTCAAAGTAAGTCCAAATATCAAGCAGGTTTCCAAGAGAAAAAGCAGTGGGAGGTTTTTTTTTTATGATTATTATTATTCCTGCTTTCAGGACCGTCAGAGTCACATTCAGCTTTGCCTGCAGTGCAGAGACCATTTACTCCACTTACACTTAACTTTAACATTCAGCCAAACAGGTTAACTACAGAATTGCACTTGCTGAACAGGACATCACTGGTGAGTTTGATTTTTTTCATGTTTTTAAAGAAATGCATTTTTTTTTTTAAAAAAAAGGGAAAATACATTTTGCTGAAAGCTTGCAATTCACCAGTTCACACCTGATTGCTTTGTTCTTTTATTTCTTTATAGTTTTCACTTACTTTAGTCTTATGTTATATTCATAATGTGTAAACCACTGTGTGTTAAATATGATAAAGCATGCATTTTCCTACAAGAAAAAAGCTCATCGCTTGCATTAAAAAGGAATTTTGTCCAATTGCAAAACACCACTTATGATATTTACCTGAATGAATAAAAGGAGATTGGGGACTTTCAATAATGAGCTGGGAATTACATCATCTTCAGTGGAGGTAAAACCACTTTGAGTTCCCATGATGGCTCCCTCCAGCAGCTTGGCCCTGCTGCTGCTCCTCAGCTGCATATCAACTGGTCTGGGCTGTTTCTGCGACCGATACTCCTGGAGCTCCTGGTCTGCCTGCTCCAGCACCTGCAACCATGGCACACAGAACAGAGTGAGGTGAGACACACACAGAGCACAGACGGTGAAACCGATATAGACGCAAGCGATAGGTAAGAAAAGTGTATGATGCTGAGAAGAAACACAGGTGAGATGCAGCATAGATATCACAAACAGGTGGGACACTCTACAGAGCGCATATGTAATGCCTATTTAATACAAAACAGATAAAATGGCATGCGCAAGTGTCCTTTTTAGGATTTTTTTTCAGAAGTTTTGCTTTTTCTTTTGTTTGCTGTTAAAGCCAAAGTAATTGTGCAACACTGTAAATCAAAAATGAATCCCTTTCCTCTCCCATTTTCAACTGCTGTAGTGAAATGCACATGATGCCAGCAGATGCTGCATGTAAAAGGATTTCATGCTTTTTTGACAGGCAGTTTCAGCATGACGAATATTTCTGGAAGAGCAGCTGCTTTCAGTTATGTCAGCAATACGACAGCAGAGCTTGCAACCAGCACGCCTGTCCAATCAACTGCCTGCTCACTGATTTTGGGCCGTGGTCCGACTGCTCGCCCTGTGCCAAGAAACAGGCAAGGAACTCGCAGTCACGGTGTAAAATAGTGACTCTCCTCTTAATTCAACATTTTCTCCACAAATTTCTAAACGGCCACATTATTGTCCTTGGATTAAATGGACAAAAAAATGAAGGACTAAAATAAGACAGTGTTTTTGAAAGCTCTGAAAAATACAAATAAAGGGTTTTATTTTTAAGAATAAGCCTTTCATCTAAGAAAATATTAGGTCTACATAAGATTGAGTAACATAGATGAACATTTTACCAAATAATAAACATAAAAAGAGTTGAATATATATAAAATAGATTTGATCAGCATTTGGGTCATACTGAGGGCTTTAGATAACCAAATAGTTGGTTACTGGCTAAAGGGTGACTCCATATAATATCAAATATAATATTTATCCATCTGTTACTGTTACAGCATGTAGAGCTATCACTGCTATTACATCACTGCTTGTAATAATCATGATCATTGTCATAAAAATATACCTCTATTTGTAAATGGCATACTAAGGAGGAGTAATGTTATATAAATGATGAAATGAGCACTTGCCAATGCCTTACTAATACCTTGATAATGTTTAATAGTGTGATATTTTTATAAAGTGCTGATTTGAGAGTTAGATTGGGGGAACAAATTAGTTTATAATGGAGGAAACTTAAAATCTAATATAATATAACCAGAATGATCTCGTGTCACTGGCACAGTTTCGGACCCGGTCTGTCGAGAGGCCGGCTCAGTTCGGTGGATCCGACTGCAGCCCCGAGCTGACAGAGGAGAGGCAATGCTATCCATCCACAGAGTGCAGGATAGAGTCTGTCAACTGCAGGGACAACTTCAAGTGTGATAACGGTTAGTGGTATATTAACATAAATGATATCTACATAAATGCTTCACAGTAACAGAAACAGTTTCACATTCTTCCTGCTGCAGGGCGCTGCATTAACTCGACACTGACGTGCAACAGACAGAACGACTGTGGGGATAACTCCGATGAGAGGGACTGTGGCGAGTTCACTGTTGTGTGTCCTGTAGAGAAGAGAGTTGCTCCAGGGTCTGACCTGGTGGGGAACGGGTAAGCTAAAGGTCAAAAGGTTACAGCTGAGATCTTGTCCTCTTGCATTCCTCCCTCCTGTGTTCATATATTATGTTCCTCCTCCTCAGTGGTCCAGTCATATTTCTACTTGTAAACAGATAATCACCGTTTTGTTTGTGAGGCTGATATCAAGCTTTGAAAGCAATTCAAATAGGAAAACAAATCATCTGACGACTTGAAATTTTTGGTTCATGCATAAATATAGAAGCATAATATTTTAAAAATATCACACATAAAAAAATCCTTTAAAATAAAATTTTAAATCTTCACGATAATAGTGAATATCATAAAAACATTTATAAACACAAAACTCTGACATAAAAATGCAGAAAATGCTTTCAGTACTTTTTATTACACTTTATTCCAGTTTATTTATTCAGAAATTTCAATATAAGCCAATAATGACATCGGCCTGTGGATGTACTTTTAGACTTTAAAAACAACTTTTTTCTTACAAGAGAATGAGATTTGACTTTACCCCGATTTGTGTTCGTGAAGGTTTGATGTTCTCGCCCAGGAACCGAGGGGAGCAGTGCTGGACAACATGTTCATGGGAGGAACCTGCGTCATTGAGAGGCCTCCAAGCACATTACTCTACCACCGAGTTCCTTACAACTTTGAAACTTTGAAGATCAAGGTAGGTCTTGGTATTGGAGTCTTGCATTCATATGGAGCTGTTGTCACTTGCAGGTAAATAATCAGCAGTGACAGTCTTTACAAAGTCATTTTACTTGTGTCACTAAAGTGGTTGCAATAGAGTCAAATCCTACCCAACTGGCACTTAATGCAAACCAGCAGCAGCCTGATCAAGCTAACACATGCACTGCCAGGTGCATCGGGCAGCCACCTTAAGACATTAACAGTATTGTCAATGTAATCTTTAAAAAGGAAGCTCCTAAGGAAGCTCACATTGAGTTGTACATAACACTGCTTGACATACGTTTATATAAACTGCTTGTGCAGCACAATGTCATGATGTGACGAATGACCATTGAGCAGCAAGGCTACAATCACTGCAGCAGACACACGAGTTAATGGAGCCTGTTCTTTTATTTTTAATTATCAAAGCTTGAATTTACTAAGCTTAACCCGGCAGTTCTGTGGAGCATTAGTGATGTATACCAGCAGCCCTGTCTGGGTAATTGGTAGCCCTGCTACCGTGCTGCTGATGAGCCACACTTTTCTCAAAACCTTCAGGGGTTTTTCCACATTCCAAAAAGGCAGATAAGCCACACAACCATTTGTGCACATTTATAATTAAAGCTTTCACCCAATAGTATCCATAATAAATACATTTGTGTTAAAACCGAATAACCCTAGAAATCCCAAATGACACCTAAAACCCCCAAGCGACCAAACTTCCCACTTGAGCTCTACCAGAACCTTTAAATAGTGTTTAGACCCCCGGGGACACATTTGCTCAAACACATTGTAGACGGCAAAAGAGAGAACAGGCGAGTGATCGCTACACCACAAATCCACTTACACTAAGATCTATATTCATAATAATTGCGCAAATGCATTACCCGCACTTTTCCAAACTACATAATAATCAACTACATTTGTGACAAGTACTCTTTAACTTACAGCATCTGTCCACCGTACGCCAAGTAGCTACTCGAGTGCAGAATCACACAAATCATTAAAATGTTCAATAAATAATCAGTATATATTTAAGATCTCTAATGTGTACGTATGTTTCTTGATGTGCAAATGGTTTCCTAAAGTGCAGAGTGCTAACTAAAATGCAAATATCCCCGAAAAGGCATCTGCTAATCTCTAAAACAAAAATCTAAATTATTCTAGACAAATAACGAAACGCCTCTTTATTATATGTGGACATTAGAAATGATGTACAGTATTTTTTATTGGTACTTATTAAAAAGCACTTTTTGTTTAAACACTGTGTGAAACATTCAATCAAACCACTGCTGTGCTCAGCCCAACAAAACATAACAAAATGTGTTTTAAATGGAAAGGATGGTGCATTGAACACCCAAGAGTTGAACCGGTGCACCGCCTGTTTTATATGACAGGGTTTGAAAAGTCCCAGGTAACAGATGTAGTTGTGGTTGTTTAGGTTGGAGAGCCAGAGGACTTCAACACTGAGCCTCAGCCGCTGCACGCCGAGTCCATCGATTTGAAGACCTCCCAAACGACGCCTGGCAGCAGCACGCAATCTCGAGACTCGTTTTTCTTCCCAATCTTTTACTTCAGTGCATCGTCTAAGTCGCACTCCAGTTCTAAAAGTGAAGCTTTTGAAGCTTCAAAGAAGAAGGTGAGTCCAGAAAACACTGGGATGCACTCACAAATTTGACATAATGTAGTTTTGAGAAACCCAGATTCACGTTATGCTTTCCCTCATTTTCTAATCATAGATGTTATGTTAGAAGGAGAAAGAAAAGAAAAGGAAAGAAAAGACATGATGTTTACATTGTATAAAAAATGTCTTCACTAGTAGGATCTGAAACACAGTCCCCACAAAGATACATAGGTCAACATGTGTGCAGGAACACATATTTCTTTTTTATCTGTATTTTTCCCCTTATGATCTTCTTATTTATTTCCTGGATGTTCTTCTGTAGGACTCCAAGTTTATCAGAGTGAACCAAGTCCTTCCTGTGTCAACATTCAAGATTCGGGACCCGGGGGACCTCGTCCTGTCACAGCCCTTCTTACAGTTCCTCCACGCCCTTCCTCTCGACTACAACTACGCACTCTACAGGGAAATCTTTCAGCGCTTCGGGACACACTACTACAGCTCAGGGACATTGGGAGGCCACTATGATCTGCTGTACCAGTACAGCAGAGAGGAGCTCAAGAGTTCAGGTACAACAGCACAGCCTGGTGGAAAAAATGGAAAATGCAGCACTGGGCACATACAGTAAACTGAAAAATTAGTTAAACACTAAAAACTGGAAAGAAAAAAAATGAAGGAAACCCTCAAATACCACAGTACAACCCAGAGTCAGTTAAGCTTCAGGGATATCAGATCTGTCCAATTAGAAAGCATAAAGCACTGTGAGGGCATTTCACCGGCTTCAGTGCAAATGAAATTAACAGCAAGTGCACTAGAGGAGCATCAATGAGACATGACATGTCTGCTCCGAGGAACACAGCCAGTGGTTGACACAATGACTTCCACGTGGTTATTTGTGAATTTTTCTGACCAGTCTGTCAGAAACATCCTTCGGTGGCTCCTGTGCTCACAGTCCAGCACCGTGCCTCTTGACTGGCATTTGCCAGAAAACGCCAGAAATATTTTCGAGCAAGTCAATTTTTTTTTTTTTTTTACATCTGGTTAAACGAGGCTGAGTAACCATTCCTCCAGTTTTACCTCACTTTCATCCTGACCTTTTTCTTTATATTCTCAACGTATAGGGGAATGGGAGAAATACACTTTGACCTGTTCACTCCTCAGAAACAACATGTTGTTGTCTACAACATAAAACACACAACAGCTTGTTTTGATTTCCTGCATTTCTGCATTTCTTGCTCTTTTTCTCTCTGCAGGTGTAACTGAGGAGAGCGCGATAGACTGCCTGGGCCGAGAGACCACCTGGACTATCATCCTCTACACAGAACACAGGCGTGAAAACCGATGCTCTAACAACCGGATGACTCAGAAATATGAAGGTAACAATAATACTATATTTCTGCCTCAATGGAGAGCATTGATTTAGCTTCTACCATGTTATCTTCTTCACTCTTTCCCTGCACATTTCTTTTGTCCAGGCTCATATGTTCAGGCATCGGAGAAGTCTTTCTCCATGGTGAAAGGAGGTCGAGCTAGAGAGGCAGCAGCTCTGGCCTGGGAGAGGCAGGGCGCCACTCCGGATAAAATATCCTTCAAGAACTGGGCAAAGTCTGTCCTTGAAAACCCTGCTGTCGTCGATTACAAGGTTAACTGTAGTATTCTTTCCTCAAGCATCACAGAAATAACCATCTACAAAAAATCTTGCACTTACATCTGAGTCGGCGTGTCCAGCTGCTTCCTCTCATAGATCTGGTTCAAGGAATTCCTTGCGCTTCCACAAAGAGGAGGCATCTGAGGAAGGCCCTGCAGCAATACATGCAGGAGTTTGATCCCTGCAAGTGCGCTCCCTGTCCCAACAACGCCAGGCCTGTTCTGTCCGGCACAGAGTGCAAGTGCGTTTGCCAGACTGGCACCTATGGAGCCAACTGTGAAATACGGGCTCCTGATTACACTTCAGGTATATCTGGTGGTCACCAGGTCTAGTTATAAAAACACTGTTGCTGTGTGATGTGGAAATACTTAATACTTTAAAGTGTCCTTAGTGAAATAGCATTAATATAACAGTGGGTTATTCCACAGTGTTCATTAAAGTAAAAGCCTGGGGGAAGGAACTGCCTCTGTGGCGGCTGGTCTTCATAAACAGTGCTCTGTAGCGCTTGCCTAAAGGCAGCAGTTTAAACAATTTGGGAAGATCTGCAGACTTGATTGTCCGTTGCAGTCTGGCTCTGTCCTGATGTATGGCGAAATGAAGCTTGTAGGCTAAAGCGCTTTGAGAGGTCAGTGAGACTAGAAAAGCACTGTTTGACCGGCAGTCCAACCCACAACATGAAAAGATCCTGATCAGTAACGGAGCTAAAAATTAGGATTTTTTGTTGTTTCTGGTTTTTATTTGTAGACCGAGTTCTGCTAGTCAGTCACAATTTTTTTATTTGATTAAATCCAGAATATCTATTCTAATATGCCCCTCATTTTCTTAGGATCAACTTCTTATTTTGAACTTTGAATAATACTTCAGGAACTGTTAGCGAGTCTCAAAACCTTGAAGCAAACACAGTTAAGATGAAACACAGATTCTAATCAGGTTTTACTAACATTCACACTGGAAACATTATCTGCTTTGCTACATCCACAGAGGCGGTGGATGGTTTGTGGAGCTGCTGGGGGTCGTGGAGCAGCTGTGGAGCCTCCATGAAGAGACATCGGACGAGGCGGTGCAATAACCCCGCCCCTCTCAAAGGAGGACAGCCCTGCAGTGGCCCAGACAGACAGGAGGAGGCCTGTCACATCTCCATCTTCACAAAGTACTGTTTTTATTTTATATTTCAGTATAAGTTCTGTCAACCTTATATCTTCGCTGCTTTTACCCTGACACATGGACATGAGAATACACTGCTGCTCCTGTACAACAGCTGATTGTTTATTTTGACTATTCAGAATTACTGGAGGATCTGATTTGTGTCTCTCAGACAGGAGACCTGTGACAATGATGACGACTTCACGATAGGCTGGAGGGACGAGCTGCCACCTGGTGTGCAGGGATGTCTGCGGCCAAAGAGCCCTGAGAACAGCTTCCTCCGGGTAAAACCAGACACACAAGCTGAAATGCGTCAGATTATGACATATGCTTTATATAGACGCTCATATCTGCATTACATTATTTTGTGACAGAAAGCGAAGCAGTATTATACCTTTGGTGAGGACGAGGAGTTTGAGTGTGTCACTGGGTTTGATCTCGACGGTTTTCAGTACATCAACTGCCTTCCTGATGGAAGCTGGAGTCAAATAAGTGGGAGATGCATCAGTAAGTCTGTTTTCCCATTAAACCAGTCCACACTTATCTTAGTGGTTCACCACAATAGTCCTTAACGCACAAAAAAATGACAAACTGCTTAAGGATTGTGTGTGTGAATGTGTGTGTGAATGGGTGGATGACTGGATGTGTAAAGCGCTTTGGGGTAATTAGGCACTAGTAAAGCACTATACAAATACAGGCCATTTACCATTTACCAAGGATTAGCTGTGCCTGACGTCTATGTGATCCTGTAACCTTTAGGGAAGATTTGCCTTCCCCCTGACATCCCTGACGACACAAGTCTGTCTCCCAGCAAAGACGAGTACAGAGTGGGTGAAGTGGTGCGTTTGAACTGCAATGAGGCGGGACTGCAGCCGCTGCCGCGAGGTTTCTACAAGTGTGGCGACAGTCTCACCTGGGAGCCCCCGATACCTGCTGAACTGCGCTGCACTAATGGTACACTACACCGCTGAAGAAAACGAGAGAACTACTGGTCAAATTCTGATTCCTGACTTGCACTTTTCATTCATGTGTATTATTCATTAGATAAAACTCTGATTGGTTGGAGATACTCACCAGTCAGTGAGAGCAGGTGGTGATGGTTTTAATGAATAATAATAATAATAATAATAATAATAATAATAATAATAATACACAGTTCTGAAGCTTTAGTTACTTGACAAGATTTCATTAAAAAACAAAACAAGTTCCAGGAAGCGGCCTTTAAAAGTAAAAAATCTTATCTGATTTGAAGTTTGGCAGAGGTTCCATTCAAGATCAGCTGCTCAGTTTTGTGCACCCACAGTGAAAAACCTGCTTTGCAGTTTTTTCCTTTTTTCAAAACCACCCAGTCAGATAGATTGGAAATTTTGGCAGGACATTCCCAAATGGTCAGAAGATTGTGCCAAAAACTGATTTTCGGTATTTGTCAAAATCTGATTGTCAAACATATCTCTCATGAATTATATCAAGACATTTTGAGCCAGAAAGAACACAAGGTAGAAGTTGTAATGAGTTTTTGGCAAAGTGAATTTTATTTAGCTATCCTTTATTTATCGATGTATGGAGGCTCATTGAAAACATTGAAGGAATTCCAGGCAATTATCTACAAACCGCAGCAGCGCTGGTGGACATCTGGTCGTTTCCCAGAGGAGAAACTTGAACAACAAATTGGCTAAATTTAAAGATTTTGGATGTTTGTGGACCTGTTCTCAGAACGTTTTATCTCAGATTTCAAATGAGAACCACATGTGTAAATGAGCAGTTTTGTTAAAAATTTGGCATATTTACATCATAATTTTTACACCTTGATCTTTTTTGTTTTTACTTCTGAGTAGTTTAATCTGCTATAAATGATCATATCCATTAACCTGCTGACATAGTTTCTGTGGAAAATACTTAGTTTATGCTGTTTCTTTGTATGTGCTGTGTGTAGAGGAACCATTTGTTCCTGATGTTCAGTGTGGTCCAGGACAGATACTGCGAAACTCTCGCTGTGTCTGTGTCCCACGGGAGAGCTGCCTGTAAGTATTTACGAATGAACTGGTCACATTTGAATGGATTTTTCCATATAATGTACGTACTTTTACTTTTACAACAATCCTCTTTGAATGTTTGAAATGTGATTGACAGCCCTGTGTGTGTGTGTGTGTGTGTGTGTGTGTGTGTGTGTGTGTGTGTGTGTGTGTGTGTGTGTGTGTGTGTGTGTGTAGTTCACAGCCAGAGAATCTCTGCATCCTGAACGTAGACCTCGGCATCACAGTGTCAATGTCGCTCTGCTCCTTCCAAGCTGGTCGTTGCCACGGTGACCCACTGTTCTTCGTCAGTAAAGCTGCGTGCGACGCGGGCACTTTGGACAAATTGGAGTGGGCCATGTTTAGAGCCAACATGTCCTCTAAGAGCTCTGTTCAGGAGCCTTGTGAACTTGACACTTGCTATGAGTGGGAGACCTGCTCTGGTGAGTTTCACCTCACAAGACTTTTAGCTTAACAGTATAAAGCCCAAATAACTGACCTAATGTTAACTCACGTCTGTCCCGCAGTGTTTAAGAAATGTGAGTGCAGAGCTGCTCGGGAGTGCCCCAGAGTGAAACAGCACATGTTCTGCATAAAGCTGACCCGGCTCCAGAGGACTCGCAGCATGGACCTTTGCTCTATGTCCGCGCTTAAATGCTCAAAGTACGAGTTTGAAATTCTCAATGAAGGCCAATGTGAGTCGTGATGACGCTTTTAAAGCTTTTCTGCTGCATTATACTCAGCAGCATGAGTCATCTAACACTGAATGTTGTGTTTAAAACTGCATTCAGCACATATAGTTTTAGACCTCGTTGAGCACCACAAACATCAATTTAAAGACATAATAAACAACAACATGGTGTGAACTTTGACATAAAAAAAATGATTTTCAAAAAAGAAAGAAATATTACACAGTTACAACTTTTATATCTGGTAAAAGTAAAAAATGAAACTCCATTTCCAGGAAATGTTTATGAGGTTAAGAGGTGCTTTTAAGGCTTGCATCATCATAACTTCCTGGTTGAAAAATATCTGCTTCTTCAGTTTACACATTGAGTGAACATGCCTGTGAGCACAAAATTTGGGGGAAAGTTAACAACCTCTCCCAAAGGGGAGCAATAGACTAGGCTGAATTGCAGGTTAGAGTGAA
The DNA here is from genome assembly GCF_056152115.1 of Neolamprologus brichardi. Classification (NCBI taxonomy): domain Eukaryota; kingdom Metazoa; phylum Chordata; class Actinopteri; order Cichliformes; family Cichlidae; genus Neolamprologus; species Neolamprologus brichardi. Next base: position 32,537,311 of record NC_142110.1, read on the forward strand.
AAACCACAGCGAGCTTCAGTGAGCTCACCTTTACTTTGTTCTGAGTCGCTGTAATGGCCTCTGAGTTGCATGCCTCTCATTAGCCTATGAATATCAATAGCCTCACTTTAGTGATACTCTATAATGAATGAAGCAGTTTAAAAAAAAATCTGATTTATGTGTGAAGGAGGAAGAAAGCAGCAGCAGTCTGTCAGTCAAATCTAATTCCAGGTATTTTTACCCTTGCTAAATGTGCTTCATGTGCAAAAATAAAAAAAAAAAAATTGTAACTTTGTTTTCATTTTCTCCTGCAGTACTTTCTCATCCCTTGCCTTTTTTACACTGCAAATTGATGTGACTATATCAAATGGCAGCAACTCTGTGCACTTAGGCAGTTAGACATGCTGAGGTATCAGAATAACTATCAAAGTCAGGAATAATGCCAAATTAAGTGACTTTGGAAGTGGTTCAGACATGCAAGGATTTATAGAGAATAATAAAAAAATAGAAAATAGTTAAATAAATTTAAAAAATGACTTGATGATGTCAGAGATGAGAGGAGAATGGCCAGACTGTTTTGAGCTGAGAGGTAGTAACAGTAACTTAAATAACAGTTCACTGCAACAAATGTATGCACAAGAGGATGTCTGCATGCACAACATGTCCAGCCTTGAATGAGCAGCAGAAGACCACACCAGGTACCACTCCTGTCAGGTAAGAACAGGAAACTGAGGCTACAGTTCCACCAAAATTAGACAATAAAAGAAAAAACACAGCCTGATCTTATGAGTCTTGATTTCTGCTGAGACATTTTGATGGCTGGGTCAGAATTATGTGTAATGGCTCCACCAACAGCAAAAATAAGTCCTTAGATTGTATGATACTGTAACAAAAACGTTTTATTAACTTTCCGTATGTAACTAAAACAAGCAATTAGATTAAAACATTTGTGTGTATGTACAATGTCAAAATTTTCAGAGAGAAAAAGCCAAAACCAGCATCTTTATTATTGGCAGGGATCAATACTGATCACGTTGACCTGCTCTCCAGCACATCGCCTGGCCCCCGCCTCACATTCAGTCGTGGTCACGTGAATGCTGCCGTCACCGGAGCTGACGCAGAGTGGAGCAGAGTCTTTGGGGCATTCTGATGCATTCCTGCACACGCATTTTCTCTCTGCTTCTGCAGTTAAAAAGCACAATGGTTTTATACAGCATCCTGTCACATATACATCCTGTTTTTGGCTTTTATTTTGAGAAAAAAAAACTCTTCTATAGGAGACACCTTGACAGATTGTCCCCGGCTGGCAATCCTCGCAGGATGTAAACCTCTTCTCTGGCCACCGGCAGTCGCTGTCACTGGTTAACACGAAGTTCTGGCCCATACACCGCAGAGCTCCGAGCTTACAGACATCTAGCACCATATTACGGTTTGCACGAAGTGTGGCACACAGCTGCAGAGAAGTCCTAAAAGAAGATAATACACAGAAACAGAGAGAATTTGAATTAGGTTTTATAAATAGATGGAGCATTTCCAATGTGCTAAATACAGAAATGGACATCAGCTTACGTGCACTGATTCGGCATTTTACAGACACACTCGTTCTTTCCCAGAGTCTCCCATAGTTTACATGTTAGGCCAGAAGGAGGAGAGGGAGCTGTGGGGGCTGAGGAAAGCATACAAAAAGCAGGATTCAACCGTATGTTAAAGCAGATATAATGTGACAAAACTTGACTGCACCTTACCAGCCCACCACCAAAATGCAGCCAGAAAAAGTTATTGAGAAGAAAATACTGAACATATAACAGCTAGAGAGACAGAAGTCACCCTTAGAGAGCAAAAAAAGAAGAGCAAGATGAAATGTATTTTACCTGCTGTACAATGAACAACGGCAGGAGAAGGAGACCACTGCAGACTGGGAGTGCAGAGGATCTCCGACACCTCTCTGTCAATCACCGAGCCCTCGGGGCAGGACAGGGATACACTGTCTCCAATCTCATAGGCTTGTTTGGTTGGTGTGGCTACAACTAAATTGTTGAGTGAGGGAATCCCACATGTGGAACCTGGAACAGGAGGACAAAGCTTTTGAGCATCAGGGAGTGAGAATTACAACAAAACTGAACTTCCAATACAGTTACTAACAATGGAAAAACTAAAAACATGGATATCTTTAAGGTTTTACTCAGTTCTGGGACTTAATTTTACTCCATCTTACGAGGCTGTGTAGGGTTTATGATCATGCTGTGTGCCCTGTTCAGCAGGTTGCTATGTCCAAAATTCAAGTGGTTATAAAGCAGCAAGGGGGAGGTGGTAGAAATGAGGCGAAACCTGCTGGTTCCCACAAACTGTACATAAAAGATGGGCATCGCCACCAAAGACATCACCCGTTGAAGTTCTGCTATGAAGCATCCAACCATGGTTGAGGAGCATCTCTGACTGTTAGACTGTTCATATGCTAACAAGCACTCTCATGACCTGGATTATCCTCCTTTCTGGCCCTAGAAATAACGATCATTTACAAAATTAACTTCAACTTTTATTCAGTAAGACATGAAAATAGCAACTGAGTCCATGCAGTCATTAAAAAAATGTTTCTTTTTGCAACCGGAGGAGTCGCCCTCTGCTGGCCATTACAAAACAATGCAGGCTTCAGACGGTTCATTAATGTTGGCAGCAATATCCAAAATGTAATTCAATTATCAAAGTCTTATTTGAATGATTACCCTCATTACAGATGAGAGAGTGAGAAAAAGAAAGAGGTACAACTTTTCTCAACAGAAACCACCTCAACCTGTCTTATGTTATGTTCTGTAGGTTTTTTACTTTCAGTGGAAGTAGCTGCATCAAGTGACTTCATCCTCACTCTGAACGCCCTTACTCCCAATCTGAGGCTTCAGGTGTAGGGGAGACCGGGGATAGTTGTAACGTGGGTCAGTTGTAACACTTCCAATATCTCCAATCAGGGCTAAGCTTCAAATGATGTGACTCATCCTGTACATGCCCAATTCATTTCTGCTATCACATGTGAAAAATCAGCACATTTGGTCAAACACAGACAATTTAACACGAAAAAAAGTAATTTGTATGCCAAAAAGTAAGTTTTTCTACTTTATTTCAATTTCTAATAGCATTATCTGCTTTGCAGTTAAACTCATCAAACTTAAATTATGTTATTTGTATGTCTATGGGGATATATTCTGTGTAGGTCTTTAGTGCTAATGTTTTAGCTGTTGGCTGTAATGTTAGCTAGTTCATGGCTACAGGAGTCTGGGTCAGTTGTAACAGCAACAGTCTGGGTCAGTTGTAACAATAATGCAGATGTTACAACTTACTACACTATTACTTTAACTTATATTAAACAAGTTGGGGCAACGACATCAGCAGAGAGAGGTTCACTGGTCACTTTTGTATATGCGGTTAATGCCATTGGCAACACAATTCCTCCACTGTTTGTGTTCCCACACATACGTTATGCAGACCACTGTGTCAGAGATGGACCAGTAGGAAGTACTGGTAGTGGAAATAAATCAGGATGGGTGCAAGAAACAGATTTCCTCATCTTTCTGAAGCACTTTGCAAACCACACCAAGGTAAGCCATGATAAAAAGTAATGGAATTGCGATGCTGGTGAACAACTACATTTTTTCAGCTTCATTGTTATGTTCAAAATTGGTGCAAGAGTTGTAGGTTATAATGCCCACTGAGCCAATGAGGCCAAACTCAAGGAAGACCAACCAAAATTAATAAAATATTCAGTTGCAGAAAATTCCATAATTTGTCTTTTTTGGGGGGTTGACATATGTTCAAAAGCTAGATTTCTGCATTCTGTCACACACACATAGTTACATAAATGGCTCTAAGGGCATTCATGTGTTGAATAAACAAAGATTACATGTTAATGTTTTGTTAGTACCCTTATTTCATTGTGTTACATTTCACCCCAGGATATGTTACAACTAACCCAGACTATGGGGTTAATTGTAACATTTCACTCTTTGTGTTTGAGACCATACCATGCAATGGGTAATTGTGCTGCAGAGAAAATAGCTGCACTATTTAATAGCCGAGACATGTAAATACTTTGCATTACATTTTGAATCCACTACCTTAAAAGAGCTCCAATTTACAGACAGAAATGTCAAAAATGTTACAACTATCCCCGGTCTCCCCTACATGATCCCTGTGTCAAAAAACACGGCACCCACAGCAGAATATAAAACAACAAAATGTAAGGAAAGTTTCTTCAATCTCTTCTGAGCAACATTTGATTCATGACGAGCTGCTCAGATTTCACAGATATGGGCAATAGGTCAGATCTGCTGACTGTCTTTTAGAAAAGAAAACACATCTGGTCGTATATTTATTTTGATAACTGACAAAAACACCTAAGAAAACAATTCTCACAGTCAGGATGGACAAGTTGTTGAAGTGAGTGGACCCAGGCCCCTTTGAACCACGCACAACACCAATAATTTCTGACTCTTTTATCATCTAATCAGACAGCAAGAAATATTGTGGTGTCTCAACCAACAGATAAGGCAAAGCTTTGACTTGGAAATCACCTCTGCATTATCTCAGTAAGTAACAAAGCTGGTTGTAGCCATCCAGTTCCCTCTTTTGCTGCACAAACCGTTTACCTTAATGCAACCTGCCTAATTGTGACTATTGAAATAAATTTAAGATGACTGCAAAAAGAAGCCTCAAAGCTCCAGAAATCTCTGAACAGGAGCACAAAACGTTCATGTGCAAAGGTGTGAAGTAATGAAGTACAAATACATTGTTGCTGTACTTAAATAGAGTTGTCACTTTATGTTTTTGCCACCTCTGCTCATGTTAAGGAATCCGTTCATACATACTGAAGAATACTCTCTGGACCAAAGCACTCATAAATGACCACATGGCACACAAAAAAATTACTCCATGACTCCAGACCCCTGAGTCCTGGCTTCTTAGCCAGTGGCTACATTCACACAGCAGTTTCTGGGATAACCTGATAGCAAAGGAAACAATGATACACACACAAAAAAAATTAAATAAATCACAAAACGTACTTTTACAAACCCTCGGTCCTGTAGTCCACTTCTGGTTTTCAGCACATGTTGCTACTGCATTTCCACTGAGGTAATACCAGTCCACGCAAGAGTACTCCACCGTGTTTCCAACCAGGTAAAAATCTCTGGGATTCTAGAAAAAAAATGACAGGAAAGCTCAATCATCCTCAGCCTGATGGACTTAAAGACGATTCTCAGTCCCAAACACCAGAGGTTCAGTAGCCTCAACAGCTGCTTAGCCTCACCTGAACAAATCCATTCCTGAGGTTTGGAGGAGGCCCACAGGTTTTTGGTGGAGTTACAGAAAGACTGAAGCACTGGGGCTCCATCATCCTGTGAGCAAACAGTTTGCAGTTAGATGACTCTGATACTCCTAAATGAATGTCACCGGAGTGGATTAGTTTGGAATATCAAAATCACAACTTGTGGATCCAAATCATTAAGGACATTGCAAATAACCTTGAGATTGAAATGAATGAAAACTTTTGGTTTTGCTTTTTAAACTGTTTTATTTCATTTATTTATTTGCATTATGTTGATTAAGTTACATTTACCAGACTAATACTTAAATTAAATGATTCTTACTGTAAATATTGGATGTCTGGGTCTTCACAGGGCTTCTGTTCCACCTGCAGTCCCGTGCAATGTTGACCACCTCTGCTGGGGGCGGGGTTATTGCAGCTTCGGGTTCTTGACCTTTGACCTCCAGAGCATGATCCCCAGGAAGACCAGCAGCTCCAGCTGCCGTGGATCACCCCTGAAGGAAATCAGGAGAGCTTCAGTTTCCAGTTCTGTCTTGTTAGGAAAGGAGTTTGGATGGCACAAGTTCTGACCCCTCTGGGTTTTATGGCTGGTTACCTGGTTGTTCTCCAATCACAGCTCCGTTCTCGCATGCTTGTCCTGAGGTTCCCGGGCGGCAGACACAGCGACATTCGGAGCCCGTCAGCAGTGGCTGACCGTTGTTCTGACACGGCCGGCAGTGACAGGGATGCTCCTCCGCCAGGTACTCCTCTGTGGCCCTTTTCAGGTGGAGCTTCTTCAGTCCTGCACACTGAACTTCCTTAACCAGCTCATACAGAGGGCGCAGCTGAAAAAACCCCAAAGGTTATAAGGGACTTAAACACATTTAAAACAAATACACATAATCTTTCATCAAGGAAGGTTATTTATTATGAAAAGAAACCAAATTACATCTTCTTAAGTGCAAACGCATAGCTGGCAGAAGCCAAGCCTAAACTCTAAACAATAATTTATAATGGCAACTCTGCAAAAGATCACATCTCACTTCACTGACTCCAAACTCTAGTTTTTCCCTTCCTGTGAGTCTGTTTGAGTTTCTGCCCAAACCAAAGAGTCACTTTATTTTTTTGCCTATCCTATTGGTCAACTTGATTGATCTTTATTATTGTTATTATTTATTTATCTATCATATTTTAAGTTATTACAGAATGGACAGATATGAAGGGGGGATAGAAAGGAAGAAAGCAAGAAAGGTGGGAAAGAAAAACAGAGGGGGGGAGGGACAGTGAGAGAAGACACTAAAAAAATCCTCTCGATCACCTGATGGAACAAAACAGAAAAAGAAAACGAGCAAAAAAGAGAACAACACAATAGGGAGACCACAGCAACAACCTAGATAAGTAGAGTAACAGAGTTACTGAGCAGCATGCAAGACCGACAGCGCATGGTATGCTTTGAGGCAGCAGCCAAGGAAGATATAGTGTGTGTCTATGAGCACCCACGTGAACACCTGTGTTTTCAAAAGGTTTCTCCATGTAACTATCTGCTAGAGGGTGTGGAGAACCATAGCCCTGCCCCCGAGGGCATGAAGCAGGCACGAGTATGGTGAGGGGAGATAGGCCCCCACACCTGGAGGGGCCTGAGAAAGAGTCACTTAACCAGGATGAAGCAGACAATAGAAAGAAAGCAAATAGATGTTTCACTCTTTTCACTGTTATACCTTCTGGTTTATGACTTCAGGGAAGTCTTTGACAGATGAAGCCCAGTTATCGTAAACTTCTCCATTAGCTTCTGGGTTTTCCAGATCCAGAACACTCAGAGCACCAATGAGTCCTATATCTCCTCCGAACACATTGACCTTAATGGGCATCTTGTTAACACTGCTTCCTGTAGAAAGTAAGCGGAGGTTAAATCATTTATTTGGTTCCTTTGACTCTCTATGGGCCACTGTGTGTGGTTCGAAAGTCTTGATATAAAAACCTTTCACCCACCGTGGCTGCTTGATACAGATTTTGTCAGTTTTTCACAGACGGTTTTGACTTTTTTCCTGAAGAAACGGCGCTTAACTTTCCTCCAACACCTCTGGTAATCTATATCTGTCGTACCTTTACAGAAAACAAGCCAGGATCAAACAGATTATCTCTAATGTGTGTGCATTATTTTAAATTGACTAAAATGCCTGGTGTCATTAATACCAAATATTCTTACTGGTAGATGCGAGTGCCTGACGGTCTAACTCCAACAAGGCTTGGTATTCGCCTCCAAGTGAGCCCTCGGAAAGGTAGTGTGTGCCGTACTTCTGGAGCACCTGATGGTAGGCTGAGTAGTCATATGTGAGGGGCAGCAAGGACAAGGCCTTCCAGAAGCCTTCGGCCAGAGTCAGATACTGGGGGGCAGAGTTTTGAAACTGGGCCAGCTCCACTTTATTCTTCAGGATTATAAGTCGGTAGGCCTGGACAACAGATGTGGAAGGAAAAACTTGAGCAAGATGCTGACAGAGCCGACTGATCTGAGCATAGGTACAGTTTGTTAATCTCATTGGAATTAAAGAAAAGACATAAACTGTATTTGTGTATACACACCTTGTTGTTAGTAACCTCCTTGTGAAACGTGCGCCGGTCGTGCACCAGAAAGGCGTTGCTCTGGATGTGCTGTATGTAGGACCAAGAGCTCTCGTAGGATTCGTCGCTCTCATCATTGTCTACTGTCACCTGCAGCACAAACATCAGAGTTCAGCATTTTCTAAAATCAGATGGCCGCTTGTCACATCAGCTCCGTGTTGTTCAGGCTGTCAGTCAGCTCACAACTCAACAACTGCTGGCAATTTTCTGCAAACATTTATTATCCCAACCGGTGGAAAAATCCAACAGAGTGTTCCTCAAAAGACCATCATCCAAAGCAAATTTGTCACTTTGAGTGAACTTTTACCTGCAACTACTTGATGTCAAATTGAGCATTCTTTTATTATCTTACTGGGTTATTCATAGGAGTCAGCTCACCAACTTTATTTTGCATGAAAATTACAGGCTCCTGTTTGACTCACCTCAAAGTTATATCTGAGGATGTTGTGTGGCAGTCTGTACAAGACTTTATGGTCACCGCTGAACACCTTCCTACACTGCCCTCCAAAGCTTCGAGTGTTGATCACACCTGCTCTCAGTTTCCCTGTTATCACATCGTACCTGCACAACACACACACACACACACACACACACACACACACACACACACACACACCAGTTTTACACTAAACTGCAGTCTCAAAGGCTAGCATAGAGACAAATTGTTGAGTCCAGAACTTAAAGCAGAACCCACTGAGGTTATGCAGTCTATATTATAGACACATAAGTTAAATATTCTCCCTCCCAAAAATCATATTCTGATCTGCAGTCACATTCCTGGTGTTGGGAGCTGTAGCTACTTACCCTCGACCTGTGAAGTCAGAGTTTGGAGGTGTTTTGTCGAGGTCACACGTGGCCAGGCTGTTGTCTTCGCCGCAGTTTCGCTCGTCCAGCCCGTCCTCACAGTCCTGGTCTCCATTACACACCAGAGACTGGCTGATACACTGACCTGCATGATGGTTTCAGTAAAGAGGTTTATCCACAGATTGCAAAAAACACCCCAAAAAACGCTGTAGAAAGCATTTTAATTATTTGCGATATTTTTGTTTACACTGCAATTTACCAGAGGTGCAGCGAAACCTGTCTCCGCAGCCTGCTTCCAGTGGACATCTTTTCTGTGGGACACATGTTTGTGTTTGAGTGGCCTCTCCTGAGCACGGCACACCGCCAAACTGGGCAAACACTTCCACGTGTCGAGTTCGTACCTGTAAAAAAAAGTGATTCAAAACATGAATAGTCTTTTTGCACGCTAATACTGCTAGTGCACCCTATGTAAGCGCGCTTATTGGCATGGTCACATGCACTATTGAAGCTCAATTGCCTACAATTGTTGTTTATCAATACACTGCTTTGAAACCCACTTCCACCCCAGTTCTTCCTTGTAGCTAGTATCTGACTTCATAAATATCCAATCCTTGGTCACTCACTCCTGCTCTGTTTGGTGATGACCTTGCTTCTGCTAAAATAGAAACATTACTTCTCCTTTGACTGCAGTGGCTCTGACTAAACTGTAGCCATGCAAGTGTAATGAATAGATGGAGCGCTCTCACTGTGTTTCCTCTCACAGTCCTGAGGCCTATCATTTCTGTTGGCCTGAGGATTACACAAAGTGCAAATCAGAGTCTACGTAATGGACTTGGGGGATCAGGCATCACTGAATATGTGACTGCTGTGTAAACAATTTGTGTGTGCACTATATTCATTATGTCACAGCAAAGGGCCAAACTGTGCAGAAATAATGCACGTCTCGGGACAAAACACTGATCATAAAACATTATACTTTAATAGGCTTGGCTTTAAAGTGAAGATCAGAAGAGACAAAAGCCAAACTTGTGGGGTGATCTTTGCCTATGCCTCACCAAACATTTTTTGCATTGTGTAACAGTTTGTTTAAACTGGGGGTCAGGCAGGCAAGCCAAAACTAAAGTTTGTTTTTAAGTTCCTAAAGATATTATTTGAAAAGTAGGGCCAAATTACCCATACAGCAAGATGCATGTGTAAAAATTAGATTTCGCTTCTAGTTCTCAAAGTAAAGCTAAAGTGGAAGTGCCATAAAGCTGCATCTTTCTAAAGGGCTGCAGCGGGCGACTCTGGCATGTTTTGTTGTCTAGAAATCTATGTGAAAGAACAGGCCTAGGCTGTAAAAAGTTTCTGTATGATCTCAATAACTAGTTTTAGGCCCTATTTAATACAACATGACACTAATATTTTAAATTATCACTCCATTTAAAGCTCCTCTTCAGTAAGAAGTGCTGTATAAATGCTACTTTTCAGAGTACGGAAGGGCAACTGCTGTTCGACATTTACACACGTCTTATTTCTGACTCCATTTTTGTTTATAACTGTTTCTGGCATGTGTGATTGTCAGCTTCCCCAGTCAAGTCTGTGGCTGTAGCTTTTCTCCCTCCATGCAGTGCCAATTTCAAAATTGCAGTTTGGCGTTCAGCTTGAGGTTTCACAACAGGACTTCTCAAATCAGTAGTTGATTTGAGATCCCATCTTTTATATACAGTCTATGGGTTTAGAGCTGTTTTAGGACTGGAGAGTTGATTCCGAGGCACTCCTTGTGCTTAAGTGTCCTTGAGCAGGAGTAGAAACACAATTACTCGTTAGAATTTACAGTACCTCAGGCTAAAAGGCACTCTATTTACGTGCAAAGCTTTTAGCTACATGTCTCTGCTGCATGTAAGTGAATGCTGAAGCAGTTCTAATGTACCTTTGTACTTGTGCAGCCATCACACTCAGACCAGTCTCCATAAGGCCCCCATCTGCAGTTTACAGGCTGCTGACAACTGGGGATGAGGATGGGACAGTGTATTCATTGCAAAACAGTTATGTTATATTATATTATTTAAAATGAACAGATAGTGGAAAAACCTTTGATAATGAAAAAAAAATCTAAACTATGATTTTTGACAAACAGTGTACCAGAGATAGGTTTAACAGCCATCAGTGTCAAAGATTTCTGCATGTGTGCACCTACCAAACAGGAGAGATGAAGGCAAGTGACAATGCCAAAGCAGCAGCCAAATTCAGCTGTGAAAAAAATGCAGGGAAAGAGTTCATTTAATGTAAAAACTCCTAATTTTTCATTATTTACCATTAACAAACTAGTTGTGCTTGATTAGCCAAAAAATACCTCCCAATTATTTTTTAGATATAATCTAAATCTGATAAGTGCTTACCTTCATGATGTGCTCCTCAGAGTTCAGCCGTCTCCTCTGGACTAGCACAATAGCACTCAGGCTCATATAACCAGCTGGAGAGGGTTGGAGGAGGGTTGGTGGTTTTTACTCATTAGAGTTCAGGAATTCCCACACTGAAGAAACAACCACAATTCATGAGCCGTGAACAGAGACTTGGCGTTCTTTTCCACAGCTTCCATTTCTCCGTCAAACTTTGTGTCGTTTTTTATCTGTTTGTCTATTTCCAGTAAAAGTATGTGATAATCCTGTTTGCCTTGGGAACAACAAGAACGGTGTGCTGTTTTTTTGTCCTTTTTTCATTGTAGGAGAAAAGCAGCAGCTACGTCACAGCTGTTTATCCTGGCTAAGGCTTCCAGAAGCTGAGTCAGCGTGATTTAGCCAAAGGTCACATAGACCCATATTTGAAAACATTCGATTTTTTTGTTGCACAATTCATGTAGAAAAGTCCCAGGTATTAAATACTGGTAGAAGTCCAGTTGCCTTCATTTCAAGTACTTAAAACTCCCGTCAGAGGTAGAATTTATACAGGCAGACTGGATTATAGCCCAGCAGTGGTCTGTCATTATGCAACAAATAGCTGCAAGAAATAGTTCAAGTCTTAGGAATTAACCAGGATTTTTACATTAATTGGTGCTAAAATGATGAAGTTGCCCTTCTGTGGTCTACACATAATGTGTAAGGCATGATTGAGAAAGCAGAAATTCTTTCACCTGGTGTGTAAAATCAGTAGATCAAGAAGGTATTATGTGTGAAACTGAAAAATAGAAAAGAAAGATCACACCCAAAAAATGTAAAAGTTTGCTAATGATGTTTAAAAGCACAGTAGCCTCTATTTTTGTCAGCCTGATGGAGCATAATAATAGAAGCTGTAGTTCTATTGTGTTTCTGCCTGTGTGCACACTTGGTCCTCTAGAGGGCACTGGTTACCACTGCGACAGTATCACAAACCTGTGCTGTAGTGGTGCTTGATGGATGCTCCGGACACAGGACTATAAATTCTTGCTCATGCCCCCTTTTTTTTTTGGTGAAGTATTGTCGTTCTGGTGATTAGTATTTTAGTATTTTTTAGTATTTTAGTATTAGCACGGGGCTCCCACACAAACACAAAGCAGGAGATGATGAAGCATTGCTGAATATGTTTCCAAACCAACTTCATTTTAAGCCAAAGACTAGAAAATATGGTGAAGCCCATCTTCCCTTTGGTTTCACTTGCACAAGTGCAAAGGTAGGTCTCCCCTGCAAGATTGGTTTCCCCTGCATCGGGAACACCGCTGGGCTGTTTAAATCATGGACAAACAGTATCCCACATTCCTGATTTTTAGTTCACAAACACTTGTTGTAATGACTAACTACTCCTGACATTTTGGAGATGTTAGCTCTTTATACAGTAAAGTTACAGCGGGATACAAATACTATCAGGCTGATCCTGCCACGATTTGTTCCCCCGGTTCAAATCACGGACAAACAGTATCCCACAACTGTTTATGTTTTTAAGCCCATTTTGCACAGAGAGGCTTTTTTTTTGGAAAATTGTATTGATAACAATGTTGAATATTATTACACAGGAAAAAAACAACTACATGTAAAAAAAATTACACCGTGACGCCTCTGCCTTTGTAAATGGAGGGACAGTAACTGCGTGTTTATATGTAAGCGTGTAAAACCTGCAGATAGAGACAAAATATTGTTAATCTGAATATCTGCCATTCAGCCATATAAGCAATAACGTGGCGCACAGCATGACATGAAAAAAGGCACATACCTTTGACATTGCGTGATGAACTCTGTATTCCTCGTCCACACATAAACGCAAAAAAAAAGAGTTTTAAAAAAGCTCCGTTTTAAGTGATTCGAAACGCCGTTTACGTGTGGACGAAACAGCTGTGTTTTCGAAAATACCCTTGTAGGTGCGGACATAGCGTAAAAGAGTCTTCAGCCGACCAAAAACAAAGCAGCTCCAAATCATGATGATACTGATGATAATGATTTTTATGAGATTCTTTGAGTTACTGTGATTGAACTGTAAGAGCAGTCTAAGTATACACCTGGTGAAAATTTCAACATATTAAATTAACAGGGTGTTCTGTGATTTTGTATCCTCTTCCCCTGAGAGTCTAATATCACTAACATAAGGCTTCTTTTATAACCATAACTTTTCACCTATATTGACTGAGTTTGCGTCCTATCTCAAATATCAAAACTGCAGAATATGTGTGTGTCTCTGTGTGTGCTATGAGATCCTATATGTTACCCTCAAACCACCCAGCATGTGGAGAGTGATGGGTGGTTTGAGGGGTGGTCTGAGGACAGGGTCAAAAACAAGCTGTAGCTGACATATGATTGGGTAAGGACTCACATGTACTGCTGAATGAAAAAGCACTGAAATGTGACTCCACAGGCTGGGAGGCATTCGCTCTGTTAGTCCACATGTAGAGTCCAAGTTGGAGCTGAGCTTTTTTCAGCCATTTGTTAAGTTTCTCTCACAGTTTCTCTCAGCACCCATGGCAGCTACCAATCAGCTGTAAGAGCTTTATTAAAAAGGTTGACTAATGCACGTAATCACGTAAATAAATTGAATTGTTTAGATGATACTGTGTTATCCATTTTTTTCCAGAGCATTTTCAACAATGACAGAAAAATATTGACATTTTTTATAAAACAAATAAAGACAAATGCACATGACACACTTATGATTATTGCAAAGGACAAAAGGTGAGAGTGAAAAAATACATTAAGAATCTGTAGCAGACTAAGAAAATACTAAAAGGTTTAGTTTTTTTGTAAATTTTGTAACTCAACAAGAAAAAAAATGTTAAATTGGGAAGAAATAAGGCAAATGTTTTGGAAAAAAATTGGTACATTACTTACTCAAAAAAATAGAAATATATAGGGAAAAGATCTAGCAAATTCAAATGAAAATGGCCACACTTCTTCGACCGCAAGACATCAGAAACTCAAATAACCCATCATTACAACCAAAGTGTGCAGACAAGCATCACATGTGGTTCTTATGCAAAACTTTGATGCAGATGGGCTACAGCAGCAGAAGACCACACCAGGTGCCACTCTTGTCTGCTGCGAACAGGAAACTGAAGCTACAACCCACACAGGCTCACCAAAAATAGATTTCTGCTGTGACATTTGGATGGAAGGCTCAGAATTTGGCATAAACAACATGGATCCCTGGATCATTTACCAGCAAAGCCCAGCTGATCGTTGCTGACCTTGCCCATCCCTTTATGAGCACAAAGGAGAACGCACCATGTCTCAAACTGGTTTCATGGACATGAAAATGACTTCACTGTGCGTAAATGGCCTCCACAGCCACCACATCTAAATCCCACAGAGCCATGAAGACAGACAGGAGCAAGGTGTACCTAATAAAGTGTCCGGTGAGCGCCTTCTCACTGTTTTCCTGCTGTTCTCAGACTCCACCGGTAGATGGCGCCACTCTTTGCTTCTCCACAGCGTAAACACATCACAGCTGCTGCCGACTGACATACAGCGAGGCGTTCTTCGACAGCGCTGCCAGCTCATCCCGCATTCTGTGAACAAATACAAAAATAAAAGTAACAAAAAATCATCACGGCTCGCAGCAGAGATAATCCGGAGGCCATTCTTTCCTGAGCGAAGTAGGAGTTTTAGTTTTTTTTTTTTTTCCTTCTTGCGTGCGTTCGCCTTTGCTACAGCTTTACCCAGGACAGCAGTGAGACCTCCAGGACCGAGCACACTGCGGTGAGTTACAGATGTGTGTTGTAACCCACGCGGATCTAAAAGCCACCAGTGGATCTGGGAATCCCACACGCAGTAGATTAAGCCTTGCTTGTGTTGAGTGTGATACTGTCAGAGCTTCTCGTTCACGTTTTCATGAGGTTAGACTGAAGAGGGGAAAGGACACAACTCCGACTGTGTAAACAAACCAAGACGTCATTATTCTGGGACTAAACGGGGTTTGTAAGGGTGCTGCCACCTGCTCATTACTTTTGTTTAGAACTACTTTAATGCTAATTAAATTTTTACTTTGGTTATTTATTATTATTATTTTGAGAAAATACTAATTAATCAATTAAGCTATGTAATGTTTCCAAGCAAAAATTCTCTAGTCATGTGGATTTCTTTTCATGTGTCTTTTCATGAGGATTTTCTCCTTTCCTTCGTCTTAACTGAGTAAACTGAGCAATTTTGGGGTTTTAGATCTTTACGAAACCTAAAAAAGTTTACTTTTTGTATTGTCACGCAAAACAGAACTTTGTGGGGGGGATACATAAGAAGAAGAAGCACATATTAATCAATTCGTTGATAATCAAATATTTGGCAATGACACTACTTGTAACTTGGAAACCTAAAAATGAAATACTCCAAATGCCTCATGGATTTTAGGAACGTTACAAAGGGAAATGATTAACTCCTACAACATGATGAATTGCAGCGCTGCATTCCATTTTTAATATCTTCAGCTAACATGTAGTGAAAATATATTTGGATAATATGAAAGCTAGAAATGAGGGGTGAGTCAAAACTTTGGCACAGCACTATGTGATTATATGACTCTGAATGCAAAGTGGCATCAGATGCATCTTGTTTGAATCAGCAATTTTTGAAAATGCATCTAGAACCTGTCTAGGCTCCTTTCGTGGCAACCTTAGGGGACTAGACAATAGTTTAGAGACGTTCAAAAGTGTGCGTTTAAGCTCCTATAATTAACGCTGCATGTCAGGACAAAAACCGTTAAAACCTGTGGCGAGGTGCAGATCAGGGAGAGGGTATGAAACCATTTCTAAAGCTCTGAGGGTTCCTGTGAACACGTTAGCCTCAATAACTCAAAAACTAAAGATATTTAGAGCCACCAGTAGTAACTAGGGCCTCAAAATAGCCTGGGATCCCTCTACCACTCTAACAGAGCTTTAGCGGTCATCTGGAGTACTGGCTGTGCTGGAGGACTCTTGGATTTCCTGGAAGAAGATTCTCTAACTGAATGAGTCAAAAACTGAATCATCTGGGGAGAATGCTAAGAACTAAGGTTGACAATGTCTCTGTATTTTACCAGGAAAATAGGAAGTAGGTGTAGAGATTTATTGAAACATGCAAATGCAATTATTCTTGTAATTTCTTTATGTAGTTTTCAGGACTACTTCTCCGGGTTTCTCAAGGGACGTTCAAAGCTCTTCGCTCTGTTCCATTGTCTGCTATCTTTTCTATCCAGGTCTGCTTTTACTGCACTGTCAGGGTGTTTGAGACTGTCATGCTGAAAGATTAAGCATATCAGATGCCTTCCAGATGGAATCAGAATGGTAGATCAAAATCTTACTGTACTTCCTTCATTCATAATTTCCTAATCAACTTTAACATTATCCCCAACACCGCAAATTCAGCCCCAAACCATGACAGAGCCTCAACACAATGACATGCAATCTTGCTCCTCTTTTCTGAACTCCATGACAACAATTTGAACTATCAATTTTAAATTTGGATTCATAAGACCTGTTGTCACTGTTTTTATTCCAGTTCTTGTATATTATGGCATACTTCAGTATTTTCTCCCTGTTTCCCTTGGAATGGCTTCTTGATAACCAACCTCACACTGAGACAATTTCTGAGAAGCTTCAGTGAACAGTAGATGGATCTGCTGAGGACACAGATGTATCTTTCAGGTACTGTGTCAGGTCTTGCTGGAATTTTTCCTATTTCTTTACGGCATGACTTTTAGATACTGTTTAAACAAACAAATAAAACAAAATTCCTCTGAAAATGATCAGATACAAGGACTGCACTGAAAGTGAGTGACATCCTGGAGAACTATTCCTCAGACCAGTTTGAAGAATTAGAAGAAAGTCTGGTTTTTAATGAATGGAGGGTGGGGCTGGAGATGATGTGCTGAGAAGAATGTCTTTCCAAAACATCTCGAAGCTGAAGGGAAAAACAGACTTCCATGAAATATAAGAGGCTTTTGTTAATGAGAAAATTCTCTTCTTATTTGCAGGAATAAAATCTCATTTGAATGTGGCTGAATGTTTTGTGAAGTAACTGAGTACAAAGCTTTAAAGCCTTAAACCTAAGGTGGAATTCCCCTGCCTGTCACGGTGTTAAGTTTCCTGTTTTCATAAAATCTGACAGCCCTGTCCTAGTTAAAAAAAAAAAAAAAAAACCCAATGCAGTCTCACCCAAAAGATATTTTACTGTTTTGTTTTCGTTTTTTTTTAAGGTCCTGAAATGTTTAAACTGAGAAAATGCATAATTTGAAGACAAGTACGAGTAGTTTTAAAAGGGCTGGAAAATAGAGTTAAAGCTGTGCTTACAAATTGTGAAACAGTTTTAGTTCCTCAGTATAAAATGACCAAGGGTTTAATATAGGGATGCAACGATACCAATTTTTTCAAACCGATACTTGGATCTGAGTACTTGCCGATACAGAGTACAAAAACCAATACTTCTACCATACATACACACACACACACACACACACAAATGCAATGAATTGGAAGACAGGTTTTATTTTATTCTCTGCCGATAATAAATAATATCTTAATAAAAATGACCACAAATAAATTTCAAGTGAAAAATAAGCACTTCTGTTAAATTATTGCAGAGTCTCCACATTGTAATTTAACAAAATATCACTGAACTATTGGCACTGTCTCGAGCTTTCAGAATAATAAATAAACACTTCTGTTTGGAATAAAATAAATACAAATTAGGTTTGAGAATAAAATAAACTTTTAAATTGTTGCAGAGTGTCCATATTGTAAACAAACAAACAAAATAACGAAAATATTTGGCATTAACGAACGAACTCCCCATCTGTGGATCATCAGTCCACTGTGTCGTTAAACCAAGGACTGACATCGCGCACACACTGCTTGTCTTTACCTCTTTAGAAAGTTTTGGCACCATTATCTCCCTGATGTGTGGGCGGCTGGGAATTTCATATCGCAGCTCGAGTATGCTGAGAAGAATCCTATGTTTTCCACGACTGGCATTGGCTGGTCATCCAGAGCGATAAAATGAGTCAGAGCCTCTGTTGACATTTTTCATCGCTTTTCCAAAACCTGAGTTAAAGTTGGCTGTTCCAGTCCACACTGCTGACATTTTGTTTAGCCTAGCTACAGCAGCCTCCAGTTTCTCTTTTTTTATTTGGAGCTGCCAGTCTGACTCTTCTAACCGTGTGCCTGTTTAGCGCGGGATGCCCCCTAGTGGCCAATCTAAAAAACTACAACAAAAATGACAAGCCACCCTCTGATTAATGAAATAAGTTAGTATCGGTTCATGGTATCGGTTAACTTTTACGAGTATGAGTACACACACATTTCACAGTATCGGCCCCGATACCCGATACCAGTATCGGTATCGGTGCATCACTAGTTTAATATCTCATTATCCGCATTGCATGATGCCATTAAAAGATCTGGAGAAATCTCTGTGTGCAAGCACCAAGACTGAAAATCAGTATTGGATACTGTGATCTGTAGTCCCACAGACAGCACTGCATTAAAAATAGGCATGATTCTGAAACCACTGTCTGTGAGCACAGGTCACTGTGTCATCCACAAATGCAGGTTAATGCATTTGTTCATGCAAAGGGGTAAACATGATCGAGAAACACTGCCATCTTCTCTCGGCCAAAGCTCATTTAAACTGGACTGAGGTAAAGTAGAAAAGTGTTCTGTGGTCAGACAAACTGAAATCTCAAATTCTTTTTGGAAAACATCCTCTGGGATCATCTGGCTTTTTTTTCTCAGTTTAAACATTTCATATGTTTTTCATTGTTCTATTGTAAATAAAATATGGGGTTGTGAAATTTGCAAATCGCTGGACTTTTTATTTGTATTTTACAAAGTTTCCCTGGATGGAAAAGGAAAAGTGATAGTATTTATAACCTTTTTTTCAAGTAGGGGTTGGCGGTATAAACGGTATACGGTAGAAACAATATGAATTTGGCCAACGGTAGAGATTTTGACTATACCACTCCACCTCGATAGCGCATGTTGATGGTGTCATCAAGCCTGTTTTGGTCGAAAGCATTGCAGTGGCTGCAAACAACATCATCTGCAAATTATGCCGGTTGGCAGTAATAGCAAAGAGAAGAAGCACATTTTGAAATATGAGCAAAACCAAAAACTGCGCTTCCTCCACTTCTGTACCATTGATTCATCAATATTGAATTCTCTCGCAGCTGCTCTATTCCCATGTTGTTGCAGTATATTAATAACTAACCTCGTATTGTGGATGGATTATCTCAGTTGTTCTCCTAACTGAAGTTTGGTCCATTTAAAGCATCCTGCCATGCAATTGCATTTGTCTCTAACCATCAGGAACCCTCATGTTAACTTTTATCGAGTCGAAAAAGGTTAGCGTTCATCCTCCAGCTTCACTGTGTTTATGTTATGCTAACATAGCTGTGTCGCTAGCGATCACGTAGCACATCATTATATACCAGCTAGTCCAACTTCACTAACTCTACAAAAGTCACTGTTGTTTATCTCCAAAAGTTGATTCTGTTCATCTGGACGTAGCGTTTTCTGGGAGAAACGTTTCGTCACTCATCCAAGTGACTTCTTCAGTCTCAGCTGACTGCAGGTTTCCCCAATCTTATAAACAGTACATTTGCATAATGACTGAAACCAGCCCACTGAAGGAACAATGAGCTGGGAGGTCAGTTCCTTAATCATAATTATGCAAATTCTCATGACCATTGATCAACAACCACTGACCAAAACCCACTGATCAAAGACCACTGATCAATAGCCATGAGTACCATTCACAGAGAGTTGGGGGATGGCTGCAATCACAGCATTGTAAGATGGCGAAAGATGTACCCTTAGGCTCCCCTCCTCAATTCAGAGATGGTCTTTCCCTTTTCAGGTAAATGGCCTCCTTGACTCCCCACTCAAACCAGCGTTCTTCCTGGACAGGGAAGAACGCTGGTTTGATCTACGTCCAGATGAACAGAATCAACTTTTGGAGATTTATTTTCCTGGATGATTGAGAATGCATCAAGTCACTGTTGTTTAGTTTTCTGTCTTCATTTATGCTGGAAGTGATAGCAGACCTGTATGTTTTAACATGGCATATCATGTTTAGGTGAAAACTAGCGAGCTAACTTCTAACTCTGTGAAATTTAATAAATTCTGTTTTCATGCCTGGATGTTAAACTTTTTTGTTACACCTGGTAAAGCAGCAACGCTGCTCATTTTACTAAAGATGAAAAATGTAGACAGTTTTTAACTCTCAGTGATCCCGCAGTGTTCGTTTGACTTTGGGACCTGAAGCAGACGGAGTTTTGGACCCAGATTACTCCGCGAGGCTCCTGACTATGGTAGTTGTAATGCTCCCACAATCCATCAAGTGGTGCGGCTTCGTAGCTTACCAAAGTTGTTCTAAAACATTTTTGACTGATTTTTGAGCACGTGTACCACATAAAATTGGTTTCGAGGTCAGTAAGCACAACCAGATTTCACAGATAAAGCGGATTATAAGGCGCACTGTCGATTTTTGAGACAATTAAGGGATTTCAAGTGCGCCTTATAGTGCAGAAAACACGGTATACAGAGGAAAAGAATATATCGCGATATATATCGTTACCGCACATGCTTCAGATTATACTGCGATACAGATTTTAGGCCATATCGCCCAGCCCTAGTTTCAAGCATAAACAGGTGTATGATCTTAAATAATTTCTCACAGTTAGTTACTGTATTATCACAAACAGGTTGGATGTATTTGCCAACTTGACCCATTCATTCTGTGATGAATGGCTCTAACTCTGTCTGTGGGCAACACTTTTTAGTGACAGGGTTGGTGAGCAAAATAAAGACTTGACATGAGATAATTTAATCTTGTTAGATAAAACAGATACTTAGAAAATGTAACTTTGAGGGGAATCATTTGCAGTTGAAAAAACCCCCCATGATAAATCGCAGTATGTGAGCATAAACATATATCACACAGTGTTAAAAATTGCAATCATATCAGATTCTATTAAATACTTGGGTTTTTTTTAGCAATATATTTGTGTGATATACACAAAAACTTCAAGAATTTCAAGCTGGGTTCTTTTACGTTGTCATTATTTGGTAGTGTGTGTGGAATTTTGAGGTGAAAAAGGAATTTAATCCATTTTGGAATAAGGCTGTAACATGAAAAAATGTGGAACAAGTGAAGCGCTGAGAATACTTTGTGTACTTCCTCCTTTGTCCCCATTATAATTACTGCTGCTGTTGGACACAGGGCAATCAAGCCTGATCATTAAACATAACTAAGGCTCATAAAGATTATGAAAACTGAAATGATGTCTGTTTGTGAAAACACCGGTACAACGAGGCCCTGAATACATGTTAAAAAGTTATGATAAGCTTCTCTAGAACTTGGTATTGGCCTTGAACATGGTAGCGGAGCCCAGGTGTGTTTATTTAACAGGCTCTGACCTCTGCAGCTGTGAGCAAAGTTTAGTCTGGAAGAGCATGAGTTAAAAAAAAAAAAAAACTCAAAAAAACTACACATGTAAGAAACCACTTTCTTAACTCCGTGTAGACAAACAGAGGTAAACACTAACTTACACTACTGTGTGCATTTTGACTCCACTTTATAAGTTAAAGGTTATGTGTGATTTACCTACAGAAGTGTGGTATCTGCAGGTTTCCAAGTCTGCTGTCAGTGATCACATATATTGAAACATTTTAGGGCCAATCTGTGTTAGCTGCTGAGAATCTGTTTTCTCAGAACAATACTGTGAGATATTTATCCTAAAAAAGTTCAGCTCAAGGTCTTTAGATAATGGGATTTCAAATGGGCCCTCTGAAAACGATGCTAGAAAATCATCTAAAAACAGCCCTGCCTGTAGAAAACTAACCACAGTAGAGACTTGAAATTTTGCACAATTCCCGATAAGTGCAGCTTTTGTTTTTTCAGGCAAATCCAAGATTGTCAGACGGGAGGAATTCGATACACTGACATAGAATAACCCTGATCTAATTGTGTGACACTAACTAATGCATTTATCAGTCACTTTCTTCATTTTTAATGATGTTCTGTATAAAATGAGTTTGAAAGAAAAGGAGGAAAGTTATCAGTGATTGCTGTAAACCAAACAAGTGTCTAATTCTGATAAATATTTAAAGTTAAAAAGAATACAAAAATACACATGTACCTAAGTCCTGATATCATTCAGTAAACCTTTAGTAAATTAATATTGGATGATTTGTAAATTAAGTGTAAGAAAGTCAATGCTCCAAAGTGAGCTTAGTTGAAGAAAGAAATATGACCTTGCTGCACATCTTTGAATAGCACGGCAACAAATAGCAGTGAATATATTAGAGTGGAGACTGTAAACTGGCAAGACGGCAGACGTCAGAGAAACATTCATGTAGATCGAAGCTAAACAGGCTTAGTGAACAACATGAATGGGTTCAGCAGGTCTCTGCCTCTTCGAATGGAGATCAAAACCACATCTTTGTTGATATGAGGCAGGGATCGCAAACATGAGGCCTGGTGTCCAAAATTTTGCACATTCATATCTTACAATTTAAACCCAAGAAGTCATACTGACACATTTCATTCATTTACTAGAGCAACATGTGTTTTTTTTAAATATCATGTATAAACACTGAGACATGCTGTTTAAATTGCACTTATTTTTCTTATTTTAGGATATGTCAGGGATTAAATGTGGAGTTATACTTTGGTTCACTGACAAAAAGAGGGCTTTCACTGGTCCGGTCCACTTAAGCAGTATGTAGCCCACGGTGTAAAATGAGTTTGACATCCCTGATCTGAGGTGTGAAAACTCATCATTATGCATAGAAGATCTTTATTTGTGAAAGAGTTAAATTATTAAAAGATAAACATTTTGAAACCACTGAAAGTGTTTTCTGAGTTGTATGTGGTGCAGCGTCATTCACAAGGCCTACAACAAATGCTGCCTCCATCCTAACATATATGTGGTTTTTGCGTTTTCTTTAACTTTTGAAAATCCCTTGGCACAAATTTATAAGCTCCAACAGTCTGAGCAGTGCTAAGTTTTTAAATGTTATAATAAGTGTTTGTGAGAAATATTTATACACATAGACCTTTATTATCATCATCCCTCATTAACACCTCTAATCAAAGCTCACAGAAGTGAGTTCTGGGTAGATTAATTTGGCACCGAAAAAATGGCAACTGATGTCAGCAAACAAGAGCTACGCAAAGCCCAGAGAAGTAGTAAGGTTGGATTTCACAAGAGCTGGCAGGAATCCAGCACCACTGGCTGGGTGTCACGTTCAGAAGAAATCTGTTTAGTATTTCGAAATATGCCTTTCCAAGAAAGATGGATTGTTTGTGAATACCAAGAAGCATAATGAATAAAACACATTTCTTAACCTGCTTGTCCTTGCTGCTTTCAAATAACTGGTGTTGTCTCATTCATCCCCATCTTTGTGAAGCAAAAAAAGATAATAAAAACATGTCATTAAACAGGTTGCAGTTTTGAACAGCTTCTAAAATACTACGATGGATATGCACTTACTGGCCACTTTGTTAGGTATACCTGCTCAGCTGCTTTTTAAATGCATATCTGCTAAGCCTGCATTTAGACATGTAAACATGGTCAAGATGACCTGCTGAAGTTCAGAATGAGCATTGAAATGGGGGGAAAAGGTGACTGAAGTAACTTTGAACATGGCATCATTGTTGGTGCCAGACGGGTTGGTCTGAGTATTTCAGGAACTGCTGATCTGAAGGGATTTTCCCACTCAACCAACAAATCTGCAGCAACTGCACGATGTTATCACCATGTTTGCACCATGTTTAACTTATGCAGTGAAGAATTAAGGCAGTTTTTCAAAGGAAAAAAGGGGGTCCAAAACACCACTAGCAAGGTGTACCTAATTAAGGTGCCAGTGAGTGTAACTGTCTTATTGCTTCATCATTTCGTTGCGTTAAGAAGCTGCAGTTTCTGCTTCTGCTGCTGCTTTCTTTGTGCACTCTGAGCGTCATATAATAAAGTGATTTGAAGTGTGGATGAATGAGACTTAGTCATTTATTCTTTTCTTGAGTTTAATGCTGGTAACAAGAAATGCATCCATTAAATTGTGATAGTGCAGCAGATGTAGCACGTAGTGGTGTCTGGAAAAACAAGCAACATGCAGCTAGCTTAAAATGGACACTGGGCTAGCTTGTTAGCTCAGAAATTTCTTAGACATGTGGATGGACGAATCTGAAAATGTCACTCACTCTTAAACTGAAAGCTTAACTATAAAGAATTTTACTGTCCTGTCGGTGGCGCTGTCACTTGGTGTTCGCTCGCTCTGTGGTATAGTATCGCTTCCTGTTCCTGCTCAAACACAGTGGTGTTTCTGAGTAGCTTATTTGCTTAGCAGTTTAATTAACAACTTTTAAATACATTCTTTTTTTTTTCCACAGTATAATCTTCACGTGCTTCATCCGAAGCACACTTTCTGTGTACTCACTACCTAATTTATAGCCAAAGTATTCACTCACTGTCTCTGTACTGTTTCGCTAGCTTAGCTCGTAGCCGACCCGTTAGCACCATAGCTACTTCACCTGTCCCTTCTGCACTTTCTTGCTCATTGTGTCAGATGTTTAGTTACTCCTCGGCCTCCTTTAGCAGTAATGATATCTGTAACAAATGTAGCATATTTGCAGCTCTGAAGGCCAGGATTACTGATCTGGAGACTCGGCTTTGCACCCTTCTCTCACCCTTAGCTAGCCAGGCCCCTGTAGCTGGTGCAGCCGAAGATAGCGTAGGCCCCGCTAGCTGTTCCCCGGCAAATCCCAAGCAGCTGCGGAAAGAAGGCGGCTGGGTAACGGTGAGGAGGAAGCATAGTCCTAAACAGAAGCCCCAGGTACACCACCAACCCGTTCATGTGTCTAACCGTTTTTCCCCACTCGGTGACACACCCGCTGGGGGTCA
Organism: Neolamprologus brichardi; assembly: GCF_056152115.1. Classification (NCBI taxonomy): domain Eukaryota; kingdom Metazoa; phylum Chordata; class Actinopteri; order Cichliformes; family Cichlidae; genus Neolamprologus; species Neolamprologus brichardi. The sequence goes on from NC_142110.1 coordinate 32,562,314, forward strand.
AACTCTGGTAATTGGTGATTCTGTTCTCAGACATGTGAAGCTAGAGACACCGGCAACCATAGTCAATTGTCTTCCAGGGGCCAGAGCAGGCGACATTGAAGGAAATTTAAAACTGCTGGCTAAGGGTAAACGTAAATTCAGTAAAATCATAATTCACGTCGGCAGTAATGACACCCGGTTACGCCAATCGGAGGTCACTAAAATCAATATTGAATCGGTGTGCAACTTTGCCAAAACAATGTCGGACTCTGTAGTTTTCTCTGGTCCCCTCCCCAATCAGACCAGGAGTGACATGTTTAGCCGCATGTTCTCCTTAAATTGCTGGCTGTCTGAGTGGTGTCCCAGAAATGATGTGGGCTTCATAGATAATTGGCAAACCTTCTGGAGGAAACCTGGTCTTGTTAGGAGAGATGGCATCCATCCCACTTTGGATGGAGCAGCTCTCATTTCTAGAAATATGGACAAATTTATTAAACCCCTCAAAACATGACTATCCAGAGTTGGGACCAGGAAGCAGAGTTGCAGTCTTACACGCCTCTCTGCAGCTTCTCTCCTCCTGCTACCCCCCCAAAAACCCATCTCCATAGAGACTGTGTCTGCTTCCAAAAAGACAAAAAACAAACTAAAAACCAGCAACAAACAACTTAAACATTTACAAAGAAAGAACAATACAGTATCCACATCTGAACCAAAGAGTAAAACAGTGAAATGTGGATTATTAAATATTAGGTCTCTCTCCTCCAAGTCTCTGTTAGTACATGACTTAATAATTGATCAACAAATTGATTTACTCTGCCTTACAGAAACCTGGTTGCAGCAGGATGATTATGTTAGTTTAAATGAATCAACACCCCCGAGTCATTCTAACTACCAGAAATCTCGAAGCACAGGTCGAGGGGGCGGTTTGGCAGCAATTTTTCACACCAGTCTATTAATTAATGAAAGACCAAGACAGACTTTTAATTCATTTGAAAGCCTGATGCTTAACATTGTCCACCCCAGCTGTGAAACTCAGAAACCAGTCTTACTTGTTATCATCTATCGTCCACCTGGGCCTTACACAGAGTTTCTGTCTGATTTCTCAGACTTTATATCTAATTTAGTTCTGAGCTCAGATAAAATAATTATTGTGGGTGATTTTAACATCCATGTTGATGCTAAAAATGACAGCCTCAACATGGCATTTAATCTGTTGTTAGACTCAATTGGTTTCTCTCAAAATGTAAAAGAACCCACCCACCACTTTAATCACACTCTAGATCTTGTTTTAACATATGGCATAGAAACTGAACATTTAACAGTGTTTCCTGAAAACCCTCCCCTGTCTGATCATTTCTTGATAACATTTACATTTACAATAATTGATTACGCAGCAGTGGAGAGTGGACTTTATCAAAGTAGATGTCTTTCTGAAAGCGCTGTAACTAAGTTTAAGAATATAATCCAGCCACTGTTATCATCGTCAATGCCCTGTACCAACTCAGAGCAGAGCAGCTATCTGAACGCTACCCCAACAGAGGTCGATTATCTTGTTAATAATTTCACCTCCTCACTGCGTACGACTCTGGATACTGTAGCTCCGGTGAAAACTAAGGTCTCCAATCAGAAGTACCTGACCCCGTGGTATAATTCTCAAACACGTACCCTAAAGCAGATGACTCGTAATCTGGAGAGGAAATGGCGTGTCACAAATTTAGAGGATCATCATTTAGCCTGGAGAAATAGTTTGTTGCTTTATAAGAAAGCCCTCCGCAAAGCCAGAACAGCTTACTACTCATCACTGATTGAAGAAAATAAGAACAACCCCAGGTTTCTCTTCAGCACTGTAGCCAGGCTGACAAAAAGTCAGAGCTCTTTTGAGCCAACCATCCCTTTAACGTTAACTAGTGATGACTTCATGAACTTCTTCACAAATAAAATTTTTATCATTAGAGAAAAAATTACCAATAATCATCCCACAGATGTAATATTATCTACAGCTACTCTTAGTTCCATTGATGTTAAGTTAGACTCTTTTTCTCCAATCGATCTTTCTGAGTTAACTTCAATAATTACTTCCTCCAAACCATCAACGTGTCTTTTAGACCCCATTCCTACAAAACTGCTCAAAGAAGTCCTGCCATTGATTAATTCTTCGATCTTATATATGATCAACCTATCTCTAATAATCGGCTATGTACCACAGGCCTTCAAGGTGGCTGCAGTTAAACCTTTACTCAAAAAGCCATCTCTAGACCCAGCAGTCTTAGCTAATTATAGGCCAATCTCCAACCTTCCTTTCATATCAAAAATCCTTGAAAGAGTAGTTGTCAAACAGCTAACAGATCATCTGCAGAGGAATGGTTTATTTGAAGAGTTTCAGTCAGGTTTCAGAGTTCATCACAGCACAGAAACAGCTTTAGTGAAGGTTACAAATGATCTTCTTATGGCCTCTGACAGTGGATTCATCTCTGTGCTTGTCCTTCTTGACCTTAGTGCAGCATTCGATACTGTTGACCATAATATCCTGTTAGAGCGATTAGAACATGCTGTAGGTATTACAGGTATTGCACTGCAGTGGTTTGTATCATATCTATCTAATAGACTCCAATTTGTGCATGTAAATGGAGAGTCCTCTTCACACACTGAGGTTAATTATGGAGTTCCACAGGGTTCAGTGCTAGGACCAATTCTGTTTACATTATACATGCTTCCCCTAGGCAGCATCATTAGAAGACATAGCATACATTTTCACTGCTATGCAGATGACACCCAGCTCTATCTGTCCATAAAGCCAGATAACACACACCAATTAGTTAAACTGCAGGAATGTCTTAAAGACATAAAGACTTGGATGGCCACTAACTTTCTGCTTCTTAACTCAGATAAAACTGAGGTCATTGTACTCGGCGCTGAAAAGCTTAGAAATATGGTATCTAACCAGATTCTTACTCTGGATGGCATTACCTTGGCCTCCAGTAACACTGTGAGGAACCTTGGAGTCATTTTTGACCAGGATATGTCCTTCAATGCACATATTAAACAAATATGTAAGACTGCGTTCTTCCATTTGCGCAACATCTCTAAAATTAGAAATATCCTGTCTCAGAGTGATGCTGAAAAACTAGTTCATGCATTTATTACTTCCAGGCTGGACTACTGCAATTCATTATTATCAGGATGTCCAAAAAACTCACTGAAAAGCCTTCAGTTAATCCAAAATGCTGCAGCAAGAGTACTGACAGGGACTAGAAAGAGAGAGCATATTTCTCCTGTTTTGGCTTCCCTTCATTGGCTTCCTGTTAAATCCAGAATTGAATTCAAAATCCTGCTCCTCACATACAAGGTCTTAAATAATCAGGCCCCATCTTATCTTAATGACCTTGTAGTACCATATTACCCTAGTAGAGCACTTCGCTCTCGCTCTGCAGGCCTACTTGTTGTTCCTAGAGTATTTAAAAGTAGAATGGGAGGGAGAGCCTTCAGTTTTCAGGCCCCTCTTCTGTGGAACCAGCTTCCAGTTTGGATTCGGGAGACAGACACTATCTCTACTTTTAAGATTAGGCTTAAAACTTTCCTTTTTGCTAAAGCATATAGTTAGGGCTGGACCAGGTGACCCTGAATCCTCCCTTAGTTATGCTGCAATAGATGTAGGCTGCCGGGGGATTCCCATGATGCATTGAGTTTTTCCTTTCCAGTCACCTTTCTCACTCACTATGTGTTAATAGACCTCTCTGTATTGAATCATATCTGTTATTAATCTCTGTCTCTCTTCCACAGCATGTCTTTTATCCTGTCTTCCTTCTCTCACCCCAACCGGTCGCAGCAGATGGCCGCCCCTCCCTGAGCCTGGTTCTGCCGGAGGTTTCTTCCTGTTAAAAGGGAGTTTTTCCTTCCCACTGTCGCCAAAGTGCTTGCTCATAGGGGGTCATATGATTGTTGGGCTTTTCTCTGTATCTATGAAGCGCCTTGAGGCGACATTTGTTGTGATTTGGCGCTATATAAATAAAATTGAATTGAATTGAATTGAATTACTAGCCAGTTTCCCAAACATGGATTAAACCTAAAAGACTAAAAGGAAAAAAATCTGCGACAACTCTATTGAAAAAAGGTTTAGTCTAGGATGAGGCTTAATCCATTTTGGGGGAATTGAGCCGTGTATTTAACAAAGGCTTCAGTCATACAGCGAGCCCCCGGCAACCACTGGGTGCTAGGGAAAATGTGTATTCCCTAACCGGCTGGCGGATGCTTGTCAGCTTCCAGCAACCACTCAACCAATCAAAAACCGTGAAGGACAATTTTAACCTTCAGTGTTTGTTTACAGTATAGGACAGTTACAGATCCAGGTATGAACAAGTGAAAAGAATGTTACCTGTCCATGGCCAGCAGCAGCCCGTATTGATTTAGAATATTGGTATGACTTTATTGTTATAAATTCTGTTTCACTGTTACCTTGGCACAGAGAAGGAGAGAGGAAGATAGAGAGGGGGAGGACAGAGATTTCTGAGATAAATAATATTTGTGCTTTCTTGTTTTCAGTACAGCTGGTCTTCTACATGCATTAAGCACTAGGTTGTTATATATTATTTTAGAATCTTTACTCAAGTCATGGATTTTTTTTATCAGTTATTGTGCAGAAAAAATGCAAAAGAATGCAAATGTGCAAAAGTTTAATAAAGTTAATCCAATTTTCGTATAAGCAAGCTGAAACTATAAACATACAGAGATTGTTACTAATGTATAGCACCTGCAGCAGTGTGGCAGTAGTCGAAGTAGTAATAAGTTCAGCATGGGAAGCTGGTATAGAATATTTTAGTAAACCAGGAAAAAAAATTCTTTGCCTTAAATAACTGCCTCAGCAGAGGTTTAGATCTAGTTACGCCCCTGGTGGGAGCGTACTGGTTTAATGGTGGTAGTGGGCTGGGCCTTCGTCGGCTGTGTGGTTCAGCTGGGTGGACTGCCCTGAGAAACTTAACATTACCCACATGTCTCCTCCACAGCTCCACACCATGGCTCCCACTCTCACCATGCTCCTCTTTGTGCTTCACATCCTCACTGCTTCGGTGCTGCAGTCAGCCTCAGAACCAGGTAGGATTTTGAATATTTATTTCAATAAATCAGCATGCATGTTTGTAAAGCTGTGGAAGACCTGACTCAGGTTTGAAAACACAGTCATTAAATGACATTTATTCGTGCCTTTGGTTGTGTTTTGCAACTCTACTGCTATGACATCTGGTGCCTTCTACTAGCCAGATTTTCAGATGCTGTTGAAATGTTTTGTGGGAATAAAAATTGAGGATCATCATAATAACTGGGGAACTATTACCAGAGATCAGGATGCTTTTAATGGTCACAGGAGACTTTGAGCCTAGTATAATGTAAAATACTAATAGTTGCATACTTACTGAGCTGGTTTGGCTTCAAATGAAGTGGGTTGCATAACACATTCACAGAGAGCCTCGGTGAGCAGAGAGCAGATTTCTAGTAAAGTGGCTTCCCAGGAATTCTGAACAGAGAGCACTCGGCTGTTGTTAAACAATGGGAAGCTGTTCAATTCGTAGAGGCCTGGCTTTCTACCAAACACTCTGCAAATGGAAGTGGAAATGCTGTGTATGTGGACACATAGGCTGTGTTTTATCCACAGTGATAAACTATGTCTGTGCTGGCTATTTATGTCACACACGGACATCCGGTGCTTTGTCTTGTTACATAATGCTCAGTAAATTAGCAGAGGTGTGGACAGAGAACATGATCTCCTGCTGTTTGCTATTATCCTCTTTGTGCTCAGTACTCTTTAGGTGGGATTTTACAAGGCCGCTGTGTTTTGACAGGAGTGTTTGCTGCTCTAGAAAAAAAAATATGAGACTGAGGACAACTTGTAGATTGAAAACAGTGAAGTCACAAGTAAAAAGAGTTCTTTTTAAAAACAGATTTGGCAACACGCTAGCCAGCTTGTAGTGACCTGTACATTTCTGACTCACTCCAGTGATCTCAAATGTTGTGGAGGGATTCTTATTGGTTTAGTGTCACCATAGTTAATGGCTGCTTGCCCAGTGGGAGGAATATCTACAGAATCAACATAAACTTCGTGATCTAATTGTGTAATATGAGAATCTACTCTGGAATTTTTTAGTGTGTGGAAAAATTTTCAGAATCAACATAAATTTAAAAAGGCTGAATCATTATCAAAATATAGCCAGAGGCCTTGAAATTGTATTTACGCAAATGTACACTATATGGACAAAGGTACTGGGACCCTCTTTGTAGCTATAATAGCCACTATTTGGTGTTGTGCTTTGTGATGTAATGCTTGCGTGCAATTGCCCTGCCATGGAAACCCATTCCATGAAGCTTCCACTGCACAGTTTCTGTGCTGATGTTATATCCATAGGAATTTCTAGCTCTGCAGTAGCTGACTCAGCAGATCATTGGTGACGTTTATGCACTACAGTGGTCCCTCGTTTATTGCGGGAGTTACGTTCTTAAAAATAACCCGCGATAGGTGAAATCTGCGAAATAGCCAGCTTTATTTTTTACAATTATTATAGATGTTTTAAGGCTGTAAAATCCCCCACTACACACTTTATACATGTTTCTCAGACAGGCATGAACATTTTCACACTTTTCTCTCTTATTTAAACACTTTCAAAGTTTAGACCTTCATAGAAAAATATGTCCACCATTATAGAATGAAACCAAAGATCAAACCCTATTTTCAGGTCCAGAACATGGGAATAGAGCAGCTGCGAGAGAATTCAACATTGATGAATCAATGGTACGGAAGTAGAGGAAGCAAGAAAAATGAGTTGAGTAAAGTTGGACTTATCTACTGTTTTGTTTCGCTTAATGCGCCTCATAATCTGGTGTGCCTTATGGTCCGAAAAATACGGTAACTTCTACCTTCTTTTAGCTTTAACTTTTTGTGCGATGGTCTTCTTCCTCTGCCTCTTGGGTGCTACCGCAAGTACCTTTGATGGTGCAAAACGTTTCGTCAACATTGTTGTGTTTGTTGGGGAGAAAGCTTGCAAACATACAGTACAGCACTTCAGAGTCACGCTGCTAGCGATCGAAGAATTATGTAAATTTGACAAGCTGAATGCATTCTGTACTGTACAGTAGGGCTGAGCCATATCATACCGTTCACGGTAATACCGGTATAATGTTGGGCAATGATAAGAAAATGAAATATCGCGATAGAATATGGGTAAAACGTGCATGCGCAGTGCCTTTGTTTTCATACATACATGGCGGAGTATGGCGGCAGCGACGCAGAATGAGAAGGGCGAAAGCGGATTGTTGAATGAAAGGGATGAACCAGAAGTGGTTTGTAAAAATGCTGCAACTTCAGTGATGTGGAACTGGTTTAGCTTTCGTCCGTCAGATACACAACAAAGCACTATTTTTGGTAGAGCATGCTAGCGGGCCGTCGTTATTACCGTGTTTTTTGGAAAATACGGCACACTTAAAATCAATCCTTTGATTTTTCTGAAAATCGGCAGTGCCCCTTTTAATCCAATGGGCCTTATGTATGAATTCTGGTTGTGTTTACTGACCTCGAAACGATTTTATGTCGTACACGGCGCTCGAAAATCTGTCAAATGTTTTAGTATGACTTTGCTAAGCTACGAAGCCGCACCGCGGATTGTCGGAGCATTACGGCTATCGTGGGCAGGAGCCTCGCGGAGTGATACGTACTGTGCTTCAACATAATATTACCGTATTGTGTGTGTATAACCTCTTTATAAGTTTTGTGGATATTATACATGGTTATGCTGAGGATATGTCGGCCAAATTCCACTGGGAATGCCTTTTGGTTAAACTGTCAGCAAGGAATTTGCATTTGCACTGTTAAATTTTTATATAACTTTAATGCACATAAAAAACAGCTGCTTGTTTAAGTGAAAACACATTGATTTATTTTTTTATTTTTTGCACTAATAAAATTGTGGTGTTGTAAAGTATTTTGTCTAGTGTCAATTATATCGTCAGTTATATCGTTATCGCAAATTTTCAATCAGATCATGCATCCACTGGACGTAAAGCGTACAGCTTATTGCACCAGCATGCATCTGCTCTTATATAACTATCATTAGCTTACAGCTTGAAGTGTTTAAGGTATGTGCTAACTAAAAATGAAGACAATATGATAGTTTATTAAACTTTTAATGATTTTTTTTTTTTTTAACTTTTTTTTTTACTTTTAATTCCACTCACTGGTTAGATTTGGCACTGAAAACTAGTGCTGAGTTTAGGTAAAATCTCCATGGATAGGATTAGGAGAGGACTGGTTCGGATTTAAACACACCCTTTCACAACAATGGCCCTGTTTGTTGTGAAATAATGAGTTGGGAGGGACCAATTGGGCTCAATTAATCCTTAACATGGTGCATCAGGGCAAGATGCAAAAGGACAACTTGTGCCTTTTTTCATCTGCCATACCAGTAGTTTTGACAAAGGGGCACTAATTGATGCCCTGGAGATGAGAAAGGGCTGTAACATCTGAGGCAACCAGTGAGGCATAAAATACCACACTCAATCTGGCATTTCCGCTAGCATTTTGAAAATGAAACGGTTAAACATAAATGAAATAATTAAGAAATGTAACTGGCTTTCAAAGTAATGATGATGAAAGCAGAGGAAAAAGTTAGAGGATTTTAAAGAGGTAAAAAAATAGTCAACAATCAGTCGGCTTTAACTGTTTTGTTCTTGTTTCACAATAAAAGTCAACATTATCTGTTTCAAGTTTCAAGGTTGTTGTTTTTTTCACCTAAGGTAACAAAACTTTTACAATAGCTCTGTCACAGATTAAGGGGTGTTTATGCTCTTTCTTTCCTCCTTTCTTGTTCCATTTGGCCCCTTATATGCTCATCTGGGTCAAGCTACAGCACTGGAACAAATAGTACATTTCTTTTGAGAGCACACATAGCCAAAAATAACTCCTCTCACTTTCCAGCTATACTGAAGCACCAGCTGTGGGAGGTACTACTTCTAGGAATTGAGTGGTCTATGTAGGGGTCAACAAGTGTTTTTCCTCTTTGCTACTAGAGCACCACAAGGGATATTACTTAGAAATCAGGACATTTGCCGTTGATAAAACAGCATTTCCTCCCTTAGGAGGTTATATTGTTGCTTTTTGGCATGAATAAACTGTTTTCCTGCCCATGATTTGCCCATAAAGCTTGTTGGGTCTCTAAAAGGCTGGGACTTTAATCACCGATAAAGGCTTCTTGGCTCTTAGCCAAGGAAGGAAATGGCTTTTCTAAATGTAGCGCGTAAGGCATTTCCCCCCTGAGAGTGCACTTATTGATGTTTGAGCATGTGAATCTCTAAATCACTGTTTTCGCTGTCTGCTCACAGGAAAGACATTAATGAAGGCTTCCCACTATGCTGAGCACAGGTTAACAGGTGCAATAAGGGGAAAAACATGAACTGATTAATTAGGTGGATTTGGTGAGTGTACGAGGCAGTCCGTCAAAAGGAAATTAATTTATCTGCTATTTCCCTTCAGAGCTAAAACATAACACATCTTATCAAAACAAATCACACAAGGGTGTTTTGTTTTACCCTGAAATAGGCTGCCAGGAGGCCTCTGAGAAAAAACATGCAGTAAACATGTTTACCCCGTAAGCTCGTGGCAGATCTGTAAGAGAAGCCCTGTAATGAGAACAAGCTGTAAGCTGATATTGCCATCTTGGAAACCGTCTGTGTGTTTTGTAGCTCTAATGATAACTGCTGCTCCAGAACTACTGCTCACATGTTTACTTACACCACAAGTGAACTCTGCTTGGTGGCTGCTAAGCAAACACAGCAGCACGTTGATGAACAAGCACAAAAATGAAAACCCTTTGCAAGCCAGTCTAGTTTTTTTTAATTACTTCTCTGCCTGCAAATGGCCCAACTACACAACACGTGTATAATACGCTGTGGCAAAATACACTTTTTTCATTTTGTCCTCTTTTTAACTTTCACTCAGTACTTTAAATACAAGTGAAATAAACCCTGAAATCACAGAATTGTTGTTAGCAAAAGTGTTTCTAAAATAAAATTACTCTGCTTACCCTTTCATTGTATTATATTTAGTGCTGTCAGCGTTAATCTCGTTTAATCAGAATCAGAATACTTTATTAATCCCAAAGGAAATGACATTAACGCCATAACCACATTAACGTGGCAAATTTCCATTAGCCAGTTAGCGCGGAGAGCCCCGTGCATGGGGCTGGACGGCGCTAACGCGTTAACGAGCTAACTCGGTAACGGAGATTTGCCATGTTAATGCGGTTATGGCGTTAATGTCATTTTAACGAGATTAACGCTGACAGCACTAATTATATTATATTATTTGGTCGCAACTTATCTTAAACTCAAACAAAACACAGTGCAGCACCCCATTTGCTTTTTCCCTTTAAGACCATTTTAAGCAGGGAAGCTGTGCTTTTAGCAAATCAAATCATGATTATTTCACAGCAATGTTGTTACCATCGATTGAGTAATAATTTCACCTCTTATCATTTTATTGGGCCATAATTAAAGTCGCATTCATTTGAAAGCACTTTATTGTTTGGCTGGTGGAGCTGAATGAATTACGATTAATTTGCAACCTGCTGGGCATTCTGACTAATAACATGCCTTATTTAGAAGTTATTACATATCCACATAGTGTTACTGATTGACCAGAATGGTCAGCATACCTTCTGCCCATTGAAACAAGAGTATTATTTAACACTTTTCATGGCATCAGTAATCTCCTTTTTTTAATTCTAATCATACAGAGACCATATTCAAACCTCTGTGTCATTGTTTTATGCAAACTATATTTCCCCAGTCACGTGCCTACATGTCCCTTGAGATCATAGATTATATATGAAGCTAGAGAAGATAGATGGTGTCACTGTGGTGGTAGAAACACACTTCGAGTCAGAAACATTCGAGGAAAACCGTTTGAGGGTGAACACATGAGATGCAGATAGCTAGTTTTGCATTTTGAATGAAATTACGCACTTTACAAGAGGACTTTGTGTCATCAAACTACAGTATATCACTCTTTCCAAGGTTAAGATTTTCCATGCCGGCACTACAGTCATGTGAAAAACCGTTTTCACGTTCTTCAACCTAGTGAAAAACTAAGTACATCCTTGCTGCTTTCATTATTAACAAGTGTGACTAGCTTTTTTGGGGGGGAAAAAAGAAGGAAAAAAAAGAGGTTTTGACATGTTGCCGGTCTGGAGCATCCAGGTTCATGTTAACACAAGGCCAGAATTTTTTTTTCCAGGAATGGATACCCAGCAATTCTACCCCAAGGTCATACTGTGTAATACTCAGAAAAACTGTAAAACCTCCCCCGAGCTACATCCTAAAATCTGCAGGCCTCAGTTAGCATGTGAAATGCTTGACAGTACAATTAGAGAAAGACTGAACAAGTCCAGCTTGTTTGGAAGGGTTTCTAGGAAAAAAGAAAACTCTTCTTCTCTCTAAAAAGAACATGGCAGCATGGTTTAGGTTTGCATCTAAGTTGCATCTGAACAAACCCAAAGGCATCTGGAACAATGTCCTGCCATAATACATGCAGATCACCACACCTCATACCAACTATCAAGCATGGTGGTGGAGGGGCGGTGATTTGGGCATCTTGCAGTCATTGAGTCGACCATGAAGTCCTCGGTATTCAAAAATATTGTGTTTGAGTGCAAAAGTGGGTCAGTGATCCAAAGTACATCAGCAAATCTGCAAGTTACTCATTTATACAAAAGGATCTACCCCCCCCCCCCCCCCCCCCGAGACACACAAACACACACACACACACACACACAATTTCTGTCAATGATTAACATTACAAGGAGATCAAAGTTGAATTTCACTTGACATTAAGTGCAGTTGCATCAGAAAGTTCTTATTTGTTGATTTTTTTTTCCTTTAAAAAAAGGAAAAACAAATACCTGCATTGCTCCGCCTACCTCCTGCCTACAGTTTAAGAGTAATTAATAATAATTAATATGAAGTAATGTTCTTGAATGCTCACATTCAAGCGCATACCAACTCAAAGAAATTTACCATGTTTTCATTTATCACTAAACTGAGCTACATGAATCCACCACAATATGAGTGTCAAATTAATTATTCTCTTAGTCCTGACACAGTTCTAAGGAGGAGCAGGGGATCGAATACACAGGTTATTCTTAACCCATGACGGCTTTTTCTCTGAAGCAGGCCAAAGCTATTCATCTGCTGCTTCTCAGATGTGAAGGAGTCATCTCATTCTCACACTTCTATCTCATGTTTTATCCTCTCAGACATGTTGATGTAGTCAGCTGCCTGCGGCTACTGCTGTGTTTACCTAACAGCTTGTTTAAAAAAATAAAAAAAAAAAGCTCTCAGTTTTCTATTTAAAAGGACACCTACTTGACATTTCACAAACATATCTCCATTCTCCCATGCAGACTGCTGTCCATACATACCCTAATTAGCCAAAGCAAGTCACTTTTAACCACCCAAGTCAACAAAGTACACAGAATAGATAGCCCCAACATACAAGATGTACTTTGCTGTGTCTCCCAGCACAGACTCAAGATTCCAGGAGACGGACGGTTAATTCTAGGAGCTGGACAAGGCTGTAGAAGGTTCTTAACCCATCAGCAGGATGGTATCTGCTCCTTTGTGGATGGAGGAACAGGATAAGCACTGCCAGAGCTACAAAATGACCTTCAGCAGTCTGCTGTTGTGAATGTCTCTACATGCATAAAGGACACGGGGTCCATACAGACTACAGAATACAATTTTCATTTGCAATGAAATTTCAGCAAAATGGATTAACCTGCTGCATATTATTTTCATTTCTATCAAACAATGTAGCGTCCTTTCAAATCGAACACACTGCCCAGTCCATATCAGTGTAGATATCCAGTGTTCCTTTGGATTTTTTGACCAGTGTACAATAAAATAAAATTCATGAAAATAATAAAAAACCAACTTATAGTGTAAAAGGACATGATGGACACACAAAATTTAACTGTTTTTAAGATGAGATAATACCGGCTGTTATTTGGTTTTCACTTGGAGGGAAAAAAGCCCAAAAAATCACTCTTCCCATCAGCACTGCTGATTTGTTTTGTGAAAGTCAGGAAAAATCAGCTGAAGCGCCAACATCCTTAATTATAAGTTTTGTGCATATGTGGATTAAAAAGTGCCTTTTTATTTGGCAAAACTAATTACCTTGTTTTGGGTTTTTTTTTTTTAATTCCCACATCCCTGATTTGATATCAAATATTATTAGAAAAGATGAACCCAAAAGCGGAGAGGCGGGCTGTTTTGTTTATACCTTCATGCATGCAGATCTCTAACAGCAAGAGTCCAAAACAAAGAGAAAATAGAATCCAAAACTAAACTAGGAACGCTTGGAAGTAAACAGGTGGAGGACCACATGACACAACCACAAAAGGAGGATTGGATGCCTTTATACGGAGACACATAAGGGCTAACAAAAAACAGCTGAGAATGATCAGGGGCAAGGGTAGGAAGTAAAAGTGCACACAGTTTCTAAAGGAAGCAAACAGAAAAGAATACAAACATTTACCAAGTGCGACAAGAAAACGTACTGAACATGTCTACACAAGAAGACGGGGCGAGGAAACACTAAAAGGCGAAGACAAACAGGGAACTAACTAAACAAAAACTCCGTAAAGACATCAGTAAATAAAGATAACACCTGAAGACTCAAACGACAAAGGTAGAAAAACAAGACACCATAAAGACTGAATAGGGAAGCTCAGAAAATAAACACGTCAAAACTTCTAAACACGAGGCACTAAATTAAAACTGCTCTACAAACAGTAAACTAGACACACAGAGAATCCAAACCTAAAAATAACCAAACAAAATGCAGGGACTACGGTCCCTGTGGAGATGATAAACAAATCACAAACAATATGAACAAAACTGAAAACCTTTCATAAAAAAAAAAAGGAACAAAGTGTAAACCACGAGCTCCCAAAATTGTAGCACCAGTTAACAGCATTTTGTTTTATGGTAAAATCTCTATAATATTGGAGAAAACCGAAACCGTTGCCAATCTTGCTCTGAGCTGCACATTGGTGGAGTCTCAGGGAGGGGCAGCCATCTGGTGCGACTGGTTGGAAAGCGAGGGGAAGGTGCAAAGTTTAGCAGAGAGAGATGACAAACAGCACACAAAGGAAACATTTGGCCGGTTAGAGGCTTCATTAAACTCACACCGGGAACACAAAGCTCCGGAAACCGAAACATCTGCAGGAAAGAACAAGAACAAAGCAAGTGGGACTTCATGGGGGAAAAGACACAAGGTTAATGGTTTATCATCATTATGAAAATATGATGATAAACAAGGACAGAGGGGAATAGGGGTGAGGTGCCCAGCACAAAACCACAGGAGGTCCTCCAGATTTGTAGTTTAAAGCCCAATCTGAAAAGTAGAGAGGGTACCTGCCTCCTGAACCTAAACTGGGAGTTTAGCTGATAGCTGAAGACTTCGTCTCCCGTTCCTCTTTTAGAAACTCTAGGAACCACAACCAAGCCAGCGGTCTGAGAGAGAATTGCTCCATTGGCATAATATGATACTATGAGGTCTTTGAGATACGATCAGGTCTGATCCTTAAGAACTTGGTATGTGAGGAGGACTTTAATGTCAAATCTGGATTTAGCAGGCAGCCAATGATGATATGGGAGAAATGTGATCTCTTTCCTAGTCTCTGTTAGTGATTTCACTGCAGGATTCTGGATAACAATACAATACAATTTTATTTATATAGCCCATTTAAAAACCACATATATGCCAAAGTGCTTCACAGAAACCAATTAAGAGCAATAATAAGTAGTAAATAAAATAATAAAATGAAATAAATAAAAATAAAATATACTGACAGGTGGGAGACATAACTAACCAATGATACAGCAGGCATAGTAGGCACGAGCCGAAAGGCTGAAGGTTAAATCATAAAAACATTAATAAAAGCAAAAAAAGATAAGTTACAGTACACTTAAAAATGCAGGGTCCAGGAGGCAGGGAAGGCAAGGCTAAATAAATAAGTTTTTAATCAAGATTTAAAAAATTGAATTTAATCAGATGGTAGTTTAAATCTGATCTATCCGAAAGGTCCTTTTCTGTTACGATGGGTACCTACTCTTCCTCCATTGCCCCTGTTACCTCTGGTGTCCCCCAGGGGTCTGTGCTAGGTTCTATGCTGTTCTCTTTATACTTGTTACCCTTGGGCCGGATCTTTGCTAAATACAATTTTTTTTTTTAAATTAACTGAAATCTTTCCCCGATAAGTTTGAAGTTGGGAATGAACAATCTTCTCTAGGATTTTAGACAGAAACAGGAGTTTGGAAATAGGTCTAAAGTCAGCGAGATCTTTCTGATCGAGGCAGCTCTTTTTGAGTATAGTTTGCACTACAGCATGTTTAAAAGCAGCCAGAACAGCCCGATAACAATGACAGGCTAATTAGTGATAAAATACAGGGCCCGATAACGTTAAACCCATCTTTAATAATGCGAGATGGGTGGATGTCATGAACAGCGTTTGAGTGTTTTAGGTGATCAATTATACACTTAAGAGTAGGGAGCGAAACTGGATGAAACTGATTGAGGTTAGTGGAGCATCGTAAAGCTGGGGCCTGACTCATCACAGAGGGGTGCAAGACTCTTAGAGATAAGATTCTGCCTGCAAAATGATTTAAACATTCTTCACAAAGAGCTAAGGAAGCATGTATTCATTTAAACAGTAACGTATTGTGAAGGTTCAGACAGACTTAGTGGATTTTTAGTTAAAGCTAAATACAGCAGATAATACTGAAAGTTTCTGGTGTCCCGTGCGACACCTATTTTGTGTCATCTTTGCACTGAAAGTTAGTTCAAGGCCTTGGTGTTCACTTTCAGAGCTCATCATAGTAGATCTAAGGAGCTTGGAAAGAAGGTGACTGGACTTAGAACTGAGGAAGCTTCTTGGATGAGAGGTGAAACTTCAGGAAACTTAAAGAAGTCCACTAACCTTCTTTCCTTAGACTACCATGACCTGGATGACTGAGAACCAGCACACACATTCTTCTGTTTGAATATTTGTCTTTTTATTTGTTATTTGCTGTTGGGAAGTACTTTGAAATCCCCAGAAAGGTTCTATATAATATATATGCTAAATATATGTGTCTAAATGTTTGCATAACTATAAATTGTGAATGTGAACATTTACACAGCTTTTTGATATGAGTTCAGCATTTGCAGTAAATTGAAAAACAACACGTTTGTGCTTTAGGTTTAAAAAAAACAACCTTCTAATCTTTTCCACATAGTTTTGGAAACCACCCACATTCAATCAAATTGCCAAGCCAAGTCCAAATCAGTTTTTATGACTACCACAAGAAAAGTCCCATGCATATCTTGCAGAGTGCAGTAGATATTTGGCGTCATCAGTATTGTTTAAACAAATGTTTAAAGTGGTGTTATGTTACTGTGTTGCAGAAAGCATTGAATAAATGGACAAAATGACCTTACGGGTGAACGTGTTGAGCATGCACATCAGTGCTTGAAGAGAAAAAGAAGCAGTGCTAAATTACTAACTGTATGCACTGAATATTATGCACCACTTAAACTTTGGTTTCTGCATTAAATGTTTTTCTTCATTCTGTACAGAAAAGACCAGTTAAACCACATTATGCTCACATTTTTCACCTTTGCATTGATCACAGTTCACACAGGCAGGATCTGGGTCAGAGTATCGTAAGGAAACTGCAGAAATGTGCTCTCTGCACACGTGTTTCGAGTTTATTCAGGCAGTAAAACAGATTCCCGGAGGTTCTTTCTGTGTAACTGTGTTTCTAGGTAAGGCAAAAGCAAATAGCTTGTTCCGTGAGCGTCGTGGCACTGAACTCTCCAGCTGCTGCTTTCTCTTAAAGAGCAATAAAATGACTTCCAGGAAACTGCTGATACTCGCCTTGTGGCTGCGCTCCTCAGTGGAGTTAGATTACCATTATTAGCTTGTCACTGAAGTGTATCTTTGCAATCCTCAAAAGCACCAAGATTTTATAACACTTGCAACAAGGAAAAGAAAAGAGAAGTAGATATTTGCTGTATTAAAGATAATTATGTGCAATCTTCCCCTCTGTTCCTCTCTCCCTGTTTCCTTCAGTTCTCTCTGAGAGACGTCCACACCTCACTGGCTGTGCTTCCCCAGACATGATGACTTTCCATTGCAGATGGAATGTTGGCCCTTTCCAGAATCTCTCTGATCCCAGAGCTCTCCGCTTATTCTACTTTATAAATGTGTAAGAAGAAAAGATCTCTCATCACTACCAGAGTGCTTTTTTGGGAAAGATTAGGAAGGGGAAAAAAGAAGAAAAACATGGGTCATAGGTGCCTGTTTTGTACAGGCATTCGCACATCTGCAGGTTCTTAAGCACAGCTTTAAAGAGTTTCTCCACGTATGTAGTGTGAGGAAAACGCCAGTTGTTTGCAGCCTTTGAAATGATTTTAAAGTATTAGAATAGAAGTTAGAAGAATAGAAATTTTAGCCTGTTAAGTGAGCAAAAACACAGTAGAAACACTTTATGTGTAGATAAACCATCATTTAGCTGCTTAGGTCAATCAGGGCCACTGGGTTTATACCTCCAATGCGTAAAATTCAAACTTATGGTGCAGACATTCACTCTGTTGACAAAGCAAAGTCCAGCTTATATTGTAAATGGTAAATGGACTGATTCTTATATAGCGCTTTTCTGCTCTCTCGGAGCACTCAAAGCGCTCTATACAACATGCCACATTCACCCAATCACACCCATTCTCACAAGCACTTTATCTATACTTAGTGCTATATCTAACTACATTCACACACATTCATACTCCGATGGATGCATCGGAGAGCAACTTGGGGTTAGTATCTTGCCCAAGGATACTTGACATGCAGACTGGAGGAGCCAAGGATCGAACCACCAACCTTCCGATCAGTAGGTGACCTGCTCTACCTCCTGAGCTACAGCCACCCCATTGTAACGTTTAACACGCCTAACTTCGGGCAGATTTCACTTTATTGCCTTAAATACTCTTTTTATGTACACACATTTTCACACAGGGAAAGTAAATTTTCTAATTGTCAGCAAATGCAATAAAAAGATAAAATAGGAATAATGAAAATCCCAGTTACAATCCATCTCCAGACTATCACCAGCTATTTCTAAACTGTCTGCTACAGCCCAGTTTGTTTAAATCTTCTGATTTTGTTTCGTTTCACTATTCCAGTGTCTTTTTATAATACAAATATTTCATGAGAATTTGCATCTAAATGTAAGAACTTTATCCTGTAGAATCTAATAAGAATTAGATTTGGTTCAGTCAGAGAAGTGCATCTAAACCTACAAGTTTATTCCAAAAGATTTTTATGAAGATTTGTAAAAGTTTAAAAGATGCAACCCTTCAAAATTATATAGTTCTGTCTCTTTAAAATTGGAAAATTTTATAAGGAGTAAGAATTTTAGTTCAATTTTTTTTTTAAATTATTTTATTTATGATGAATGACCTCTTGTGGCCGACCTGCACTACCTTCATGACCCATGAATCCTTTGGCTGTATTTTATGTGTTATCAGCTGTGTTGCTTGATTGTGAAGCTAGGAAAAACTAGATAAATTGCTTTAATTTTACATACATGTCATACTTGATGAGTTCATATAACACAGTTGTTTATTCCTCAAAACTCAAACAGAATATTTAAAAGATTAGTTAATCATACTGCCTCTTTTCATTATTATCTATAATTCCCCTCATAACAAAATGCCATTTATTAGCAGGGTAGGTCTGCAGATTACCATGAAATCGCATTTCATGCATACATGGGAACAACCTTTTTTTGTGACCTTGCACTGCTCATGGATTTCTTAACTGACTAATGCACTGATCCTGTCCCCCACCATTCAGACCCCCTCCTCTGTCTTCTAAAAATTGGAGTGAATGTCCTCACTACAGCAACGAGACACCAAACGAGTGCTTTTTCGATCAGAACCACACCTCGATCTGGACATATTACAACGTCCAGCTCCGCTCCAGGGATGAGACCATCCTCTATGATGAGAAGGGTTTCTTTGTTAATGACATTGGTGAGTTCACTGCCTCTTTGCACACACTGAAATTATTATGTTAGAAAAGACTAATAAAAAGATACAGTTGTAAATGTTTTGCATGTTACACTGTCACCACTTTTAACTGTCACAGCATCACAAGTACGCGAGGTAGTTATATGACATTTTCAGGGGTGAACAATACTTTTGAGCTTTGTTACAAAGTTTTGTTTCTGTTTCATCTTTTTCTTATAATTCGCTAGAGAAAACTTCAAAAAGGGAATTTTTGGTTAACATAAAGGGTTATGGCCAAAGTTCAGGTCATCCCTCCTATGATTGCCTGTGCAATTATGGATAACATCTCCCATGAGTCTTAGCATTTGCATATTGTTCAGGCTTCATAGAAGCTGCAGAACAGGTTTAACAGAGCTACAGTGGTTTCTAGTGTCCTACAGAATTGATTATAAAATGCTCTTGCTTGTATATGAGACTCGCTTACATGGTCAGGGCCTTGCTACATTTCTGATAATCTGTCACTTTACGTTATCCTCCACTCCTAAATTGTTACACATCCAGTATTCCTCAAAAAGAAAAACTGGGGATGCAGTTTTTCACCCATCAGCCTGAAAGGTTTGGTTTATTGTCGTCACCCCGTCAGGCGGCATATCTCTCACCTCTTCTCTCTTTGTGTCTGCTTTAAAGGTTTATTTATGAAGGACTTATCTGTATTGACGTTTGCAAAGGCCAATAAATGGAACATTTAAAAAAAATAGAGAAGAGACATATCTTCCAGCTTTTCCTCTAACGCCTCGTGCAGCTCAAAGTTTTTCACTTACTGTTGTGAAAACACTCAGTTAGGATCTTTATAGAGCATAGAGCACACATGACTTTCATCTACTGATAGTTTCATAACATCCCCCCCCTTTTTTTTATTGTTTAATCTAAGCCTATTTTTCATAGAAATATCTACAACAATGTGCTTACAACTTTGTGCCAACTGTTTGGGAAAAACTCTTCCTGTTTCAACATGATTAAATCTGAACATTGACGGCGAGCCAAGCCATCAGTGGCTGACTTCACTAATTCTCTCGGGCCGAATGTGACTAAAGGCTTGATGTCAGGTTTTGGAATCTTGCTTCAGGATGACTTGCAGCCAAATTCCAAGAAGAGGCGATTACAGCAGTGCATGTATTCCATTTGCTTTGTAAAAACAAGTTCAGCAATCATTTGCAATGTCCTGGTCTTTGCTTGCTTTCATGTAGGCAGTGAAAGAGACAGTCGAGGACAGTGATGTAAGGATCAGTCTGTTATTACTCAACAAATTAATTAGTTCAGTCCAGTGGAAGACTTCCTGACACCAGCCCCCTTACTGATGAAAAAGTGCTCTAAAGTGACCTTCTGTTCCGCAGTGCAACCGGATCCTCCTGTCAGCCTGAACTGGATGCTGCTGAATGTGAGTTTGACTGGCATCTACTATGACATACTGTTGAGCTGGAAGCCTCCTCCATCTTCAGGTGTGGAGACAGGGTGGATGAAGCTGCAGTATGAAGTTCAGCACCGTGACAACAGCTCCAGTGTGTGGGAAATGGTTGGTGTGTCATGAATCTAATACACAGCTCAAAAAAATTAAAGTAGCATTTCAAACTTCTGGGGTATTTATCTGGTCAGTTAAATAGCAGAAGGGTTGTTAATGAGTTTCAGGTGCTTTGGTGTTATTAAAATTAACAACAGATGCACTAGAGGGGCAACAATGAGACAACCCCAATAACAGGAATTGTTTTACTGGTGGAGGCTACTAACATTTTTACCTCCTATCTTTTTTGTTTTTGTTTTTTTTGCTTGCAATTGTGGTTTTTTTGCATTTGGCTAGGGTCAGTGTCACTATTGTTAGCATGCGGCAATACACAAGTAGTCCAACCTCTGGCAATGGCCATCAATACAAGATGAGCACTGCCGAGGTACAAAATGCACTCCAACAGGCTACTGGTGTGAATGTCTCTAACCAAACAATCAGAAATGTCACGAGGGTAGCCTGTGGGCCTGACATTGATACCACTGACTGGCCCCGAAATTCGCCTGACCTAAATCCAATAGTTATGCTTTGGTCAATCTGACACTGACAGGTTGCACCTTTGAGCTCAGTGACTCCAAGATATGGGATAAGATCCCCCAGGACTCCATCCATCATCTCGTTATGATGATGGTGTCAGTCATGCATACAACCACATGGAGGCCATACAAACTACCTGGTATCATTTTGAGTTGCTGCAGTTGAATTTTGGCAAAATGGACTTGCCTGCTTTGATTTTGATGTGTCTTTGAATTCGGCCCTTTGTCGGTTGATCATTTTCATTTCCATCAAATTATGTGGCATCTTTTCATTCCTAGCACCTTATCCCGGTACATATCAGTACAGATATCCAGCATGATTTGTTTTGGGGGTTGTTTTTACCCATCGAGCTCTGATGCATTTTCAAAACGTTCAGTTTTTATGGGGAGCGTGCACACTGGCTGATTTTGGTAATAATCTTTTTATTGTTGTCAAAGGAAACCTAAATGTCAGACTTTGAAACCTTATTTTTTCACCACAGGTTGACCCTGTTTTGAGTACACAGTGCTCCCTTTACGGACTTCAAACTAACATCAATCATGAGATCCGGGTTCGGTGCAAAATGTTCAGTGGGAAAGAGTTTGGAGAATTCAGCAAATCTGTCTTCATTCACATCCCATCGAAAGGTAAACTCACCGTTTGACTCAGTGTTTGAACCGGGTGTAAACGGTTTTGTAAAGATCATCTTATATTTGTCATGAATTAACATTTGAGTACTATTTCACATTGTTTTATGTGAAGTTTAATGTGATTTTTTTTTTGTGTGTGTGTGTCCATTGTTTTCCTCAGTTTCAAGATTCCCCGTGGTGGCTTTGCTCATCTTTGGTGCCTTGTGTTTAGTGGGAATCCTGATGTTGATTATCATATCACAGCAAGAAAAGTAAGCATTTTAGATTTATTAGGTTTTTATGCTAAGCTGAAACGGTTTTGGCTGCTTAACTTTGAAAATCTACCACAGGCTCAGATGTGAAGAATTGTGTTTACTGTTTTCTAATTTCTTTCATGCATTGTGGAATTTACTATTCTTTTTTCATTTATTCCTCAAGGTGGATGGTTATCCTTTTGCCTCCTGTTCCTGGACCCAAAATTAAAGGAATTGACTCTGAACTACTCAAGGTGCTTATCCAAAGTAAAATAGCTTGATTAGCTTAATTACAAAACTATATATATATATATTTGAATGACACTACACTAGAGTACAGTCTACAGGTTAAAAACAAGACTTAAATTGCAATGATGGCCTCTAAGTGCATTGTTATATTTTCTTTCTCACAGAGTGGGAAGCTTAGGGAATTGACATCAATCCTGGGTGGTCCTCCTGATTTGAGGCCGGAGCTCTACAACTCCGACCCCTGGATGGAATTCATCGATCTGGACATTGAAGAGCAAAGCGACAGAGTGACAGAACTGGACACTGACTGTCTCATGAACCACCACCTGACTTCTAACTGCTCCCCACTATCACTTGTCTTCAGAGATGACGATTCAGGTCGTGCAAGCTGCTGCGATCCAGATCTCCCATGCGACCCAGAACCATCACCTTTCCTTCCTCTGGTCCCAAATCTTGCCCTCAGTCAGGAGACATTATGTGCAGCAACCTCCGAGCCAAGCTCTCCCATCCAAAGCTGCAACTCTGGGGAGCTTCCTTCATTTGTCACGGACAGAGACACTTTGTACACCCAGGTGAGTGAGGTGAGGTCATCGGGCAAGGTGTTGCTCTTACCTGAGGAACAGACCGAGGGGGAGAAAATGCCTAGTAAAGAGAAGGAGGACGAAATTGTGGTAGAGAAAGAGAAGAAAGAGTTTCAGCTCCTCGTGATGAATGCAGATCACAGAGACTACACTTCAGAGCTCAATGCAGGAAAAACAAGCCCAGAATTATCCACAGGGGACCTGACTGAACCCTGTAAAACATTTCCGTCACCTCCCAATGAATCAAACACCACCTCGCCCCCACCAATTCCTGCTCCTGTCTACACTGTGGTCGAAGGTGTTGATAGACAGAACAGTCTCTTACTGTCACCAAATTCAGCTCCAGCCCCACATCTGATAATTCCAAAGAATATGCCGACACCAGACGGCTACCTGACCGCTAACCTTCTGGGAAGTATCACACCGTAATTCAGTGTCGAAGTGTGCAAATTAAAAATCTGGAGGTTGAATGTTGACTGCATCCTTTGGCAGAGTTTTGTAAAGGAACTGAATAAAAATGTGTTTTACTCTGATTGTGGAAAAGGGAAGCATAAAAGGGAATGCTGCAGTCGAAAACCAGGTCTGCAACAACTTAACTAACCACCTTTGTTAAAGCCGTATTAACCAGTTTTTGACCACTAGGGGTCAGAATACCCCCTGAATAAAATCAAAAGTAAATATTGATTGCTTATGAAGTGCACCATCCAGTATACATGTATTTATTTTATTTGCATTTATAAGATTTAGTAAAAAAATGAAACTTCCTTTCATCCCTGGTGGTCCTCTTTGTTTAAATCTTTGCTAATGTTTTGTCATTTGGTGCTGTAAGCCAAACAAGGACAAAAATGGATTGCAGGTGTACAATTCCCTGCAATATTTTAACAACGAGCAACACCTGCTATGCTACAGATTCACATTTTAATCAGTATTAATGTTAAAGGCACCACGTCCTTGTGCATATTGTACATATGAAAAGACAATGTTTGAAAAGAAACAAATAAATAACCTTCTTTTTTATTTTTTTTTGAATGACATTTTTTTTTATCTGTCAGTTCAACTCTGCCTCAATGCAAACTCAGTGCATTCAGTTCTGTGCTTTTCAAAATGCTCAGTGTATATCAACATATTGATTCCTAAAAAAGAATAATAAAGCATGATTTATGTGTGACAGGATAAACAGGAGCTCAATGTAAGATGCTAGTTTAATATTAATATTATCACATATTGTGTTCTTAAAAACTGTGAAAAGTTTTGAGAGCTAAAGCCAAAACGATATGAACTGAAATTATTTTGCTCAGTGAGTATTTGTGTTTATAGTGCATTGATTCTTTTGTTGATGTTTTTTGTTTTGTTTTTTATTTCTGGTTGGCTTATATGCATTTGATACAATGTAAAAGCTAAAGGTATATGAACAGTGTTAATTTGTATAGTTATTGCAATAATCTAAAAATATTGTCAAATAATTGAAATAAAAAATCTGATTTTGACTTAATGTGTCTTAATAAACTAAAATGTGTTTTGTTTTTCTGCGTTATTTATGTAAAAACCAGTGACTCTACGGCCATTGGTAAAAACCCACAAGTATCTTGATTTTTGGGTTACTTCTGAGTAAGTCAAAATCATAAAATATCAAAAAAATTCTAAATTGGGGACAAGTCACAATATATTTATTTTTATTTGCAATAATAAAAAATAGAACATGGTAACAACTGTCACCATATAGTTTTTTTTTTCTCTTAAAGGTAATAATTTATGTGAAATTTATAGAAACTGCAGGTTTTTATTTATTTATTTTACTAAATATTAAATCATCATAGCACTGCAGAAAAACCGCTTCACTGCTAGTAAGCTAGCTGTATGCCCAAACGAGCTGGGGTCTTTGTTAGCGTCATGTTAAGATCACTTATGAGGAAGATAATAAAGACAATACTATACTGACTTGCTCTCGGGCTTAAAATATGACAAAGTTAAACTGCGTTAATTTTGAGAAATTTCTGGAGGAGTTTTGTCAACTAGAACAGGTAAAGTAATTTACATTGCCCTATTAGCCAGCTAACTTGCTAACAGGCTAACTTCATCTGCTATTTACTTTCTCATTTTTTTACTTTCTGCCTCTTTGTTAGACTGGGAGTTTATCTATGAACTTTTACAGGAAGGCTTTCAAATGTTTTTATTAATGTCAGCTATCTTTTTTTCTTGTGTTGTTTTTTATTGCTCTTAGTCACTTAAGCATAAGAAGGAAATCTAGTAAGTAAAAGATAGATTAGACTGTAAATAAACTTAATCCTAATGAACATACATCATACATTTGTAATAAATGTGGATTTTACTTTATAATAAACCTGAGACTGTTTGTGTTTTATTATATATGTGCATATGTGTCTTTATGGAATAAAGTATTTTCTCTGGATCTTTATTAAACAGAACATAACTGAAGTTAATGGCAGAAACAGCATGTTGGAGATCATGTTGGAGGATGCTAATAGACTGGTGAAGTTTTACCAGACCAAGGAGAAGAGCCTAATTGAAGGTGAGTGTTAAAGCTCAAAACCTATCATTCAGTTTAATAACATCTCCCTCTGCTGGTGGTTTTGCATTCATTGGGCCCTGCTGGAGTAGTGCTGTATGATTCATACATAAAAATAATCGTTATTCAGCTTATACTGACCTTGGTGAAGGCCCTCGGTTCATCCTCTTTATGAAGTGAGATGTTATAACTTGTTGATTTCGTTATTTGACATTTTAGCCACATTTCATATCAGTATCCAGCATTGTAACTCCACATATGTCATAGAAAAATACCATCTAGCAGATATTAATAACAAGCCAGATTTGGTAACGATTCACTTTACAGAAGAAAAACATTTTAAATATTTGGGGATTTTTTCTGTAAATTATTAAATTAATTTCTGTTTTATATATGTATTTGGAGCATGAAAGTAGACTTTGTTTCTGAACCTCTTTCAGAAAAAGATAGCCTTCTTCTCACAGTGAACAAACTGCAGCAGACTCTGCAGGAGCAGTGCAACCTCAGAGGTATCTCTAATAACATATCAAACACATATATACAGCAAAAAAGGTGCCCTATGTCAGCTCTAAAGTTTTACATATCAGGACATAATAATATAATAGTTCTTAGCAGGTCTTAAAATCGGGTATATACATGTGACATATTATATTGTGTTGTTATTTATTTAAGAACTAAACCAGAATGCAGAAATGTTGTGTTAAAGACTAAGTGCACCCTGTGCAGTTTGTAGAACAAGTTTTAGTAGCAAGAACTTGAAGTAATTGTTTTCTTCTAGGATCACTGCCTTGTTTCAATATCAGACAATAATATTTCAATAGTTTTGGATAAACTTTAGCTGTTGCAGAGATGGCTGCACATTTGGTCTTGTATGCTGGAGAGGAAGCCCAAATCATCAACCCTCCACCACTGTACTTAAAGTGGGTATGAGGTGTTTCTATTGAGATGCTGTGTTTAGTTCTCTCCAAATGTGACACTGCGCATCATGGCCAGACATCTTCACTTTGGTCTTGGCTGTCCAAAAACGAGTGTTCCAGAAATCATGTGGGTTGTTCCGGTAACCCTTCCAAACAAGCCATACTCGTTCAGTCTTTTTCTGATTGTATGTCACGAACTTTAACATTTGAAATGTGAAAATAAGGCTTGTCTGGGTTGTTTGCTGTTTCTCTGAGCATTACATGGTCTGATTTGTGGGGGAATTTGCTGCGATGTGCACTAAATAATTATATTTTTGATAGGGTGATAATCAACTGAAAATGACTCCGTAAAATCTTTTTCATGTTTCAGTGAAGAATGAGAGACTCAAGAATGATATGGCAGATCTGAAACAGCAGAATGAGAGAACAGCAGAGGTACGAACAGAAGTAGGAGCAAGCAACAGGTGTTTCTTGTAATCACTCTGGCTCCTTAGACCTAAACTGTTAGGCTACAAAGCAAAACTAAAGGGTTTATCAGGTACATAGAGTGTTTCTACCTAGCTAAATCTCCATAATAACATGCTGAACACATATCCAGAGTAGGTTTTCAGGTTGTGTTCAGAGTTTGGTTTAAAGACCATTGTAAGTTGACACTTTTTGTTCGCCACAGATGGTCTTACCACCAATATGCTCTCTGTGTTTGATTTTTCTTTTCAAAGTTTTGAAAATACAAATTTAACAAGCAGATCATGTCTTGTTGGGTCGAATCTTTCTTTATCTTGTTTATGTGGTGGTGCTCATGTGTTTCATAAGTAGTCTAGGCTCAGTACTTTCAGTACTTTATATAAGTTTGGTGGTGCTAGAAACACGAAGACCGACATCAGTGACGTCTGAGCACCTCAGCATACAGGACTGAGCACGTCTGAGAACCTGTTCAGCTGTTTATGATGAGTGAAGGAACTTAACCCTCTCAGGCTCAAATTAAACCTTTTGTTGCTAA
This sequence comes from Neolamprologus brichardi, assembly GCF_056152115.1. Classification (NCBI taxonomy): domain Eukaryota; kingdom Metazoa; phylum Chordata; class Actinopteri; order Cichliformes; family Cichlidae; genus Neolamprologus; species Neolamprologus brichardi. The sequence goes on from NC_142110.1 coordinate 32,589,605, forward strand.
TGCACAACCAAGTCCTGCAGTGGTACTTCTGAGTAAAAGAAACCTCATAAAATATGTATGTGGGGTAATCAGGTTGTTAGTTTTTAACTGTTGCAAATCGGCAATGCCTGCCTCGAGAGGGTTAAACTGATGAACATCTATCATAGAAATGATACAAAGCTTTTCCTAGAGTTGGTCAAGTGAGAAACACAGAATTGTACCTGCACATTTTACTTTCTCCTTTGGTTTTTTTGATCATGTAATGTGGCAGTCTTGTTCAGTCTTGCTGTTGGATGTAGTTGATGCTGCCTCTATGCAAGACACCTTGAGGCAGGAAGGGTGCCTTTTCCTGGATTATATCCAGTATAGATGTTACAATATGATGTTAACATGTTTGGCTGTCAATCTGTTGTGTTTGGCTAAGCAGACGTTTGCGGCGGTGTTGTATTCGTTGGGATTGCACCATGTTATCTAAAAGTCATGAATCAATTTTTCTTTTTTGTCGTGAACAGCAATGCAAACTGCATCCAGCAGGGTGCCAGAAATTTGCAATAGAGCATTCGGCAGATGATGCAGAACGCACATAAATGTGTTTTCACAGAGGCTTTGGGTTTGTTTCAGATTTAAACGTTGCTTTTGTACAAGTGTTTCAATAATTACTTTTCTTAGAGCCAAGTAGTGTAAAGAAATTTCCCATTTAGTGAAACATAATGCTTCAGGTTTGCAGTAAAGTCTTGTGCTGTTGTAGCTAATAGCAGACAGGTTAGAGAACTGATCAGCCTATTTTGTCACAGAATATTTAATAATGAAATTACTTTTTACTTCTTAATGCGTAGCCTATGATGTTAAAAATATCATGATTAGAGTTTAAGAGGTGTAAAGTGAAGCTGTCACTGAGAGTGCACAGAGGGGTAAAATATAATAATAATAATCAAATTGTACAAGATTAGGAGTTTTCTTTCTGCATTATTTGGATCACCAGTGTTTCATTTTGCTGCAACAACTTTTAAAATATTCTTTACATCTCTTCGGAGCCACGGGCTTTCTTTGCCTTCAACAACAGCGTTTATTGATGCTGTTGTTAGAGGCAAAGAAAGCCTGGCCAGGTCACACATGCTTCATAGTGCACTCTTGAAGCTATGCTTGGATTTACCCAAATTTATAACTTTGATGATTAATTGTAATAATAATAATAATAAATCATGATAAGTGTGTCAATGTTATCTAAATACAAAAATATGCCTGCAAGTGACAGAGCTGTCAATCAAACTCGGTTTCAGTATGTTGAGAAGAAATCTTTAGAAGTGAAAACTTCTGAGGGGTATGAGCCTGTCGGAGCCTGTGCTAAAACTTTTTTCAGCATAATTTCAGCCTTTGTATGCTGTTATCAGGTTGGAAAGGCTGAAGTTCAGCGGCTGGTCAGAGAAATGAGTGCAGAAGAAGGGAGACACAAGAGGGCGCTAGAGGATCTAAGACAGCAGTGTGGCAGGGAGGCGGAGGATGCCCACAGGGAGTATTTTAGTCAATGTAAAGCCTCACAGAGTGCTCAGTGCACTGAGACACTGGTTCATTTCGAATGAACCCATTGCACCCTAACATGCTACAACAAATGTATGAGAACAAGTAGGATGGAAGAGCTCCAAACACTGTCTGATAAATGGGATACCTAAATCGCATTGCCAGACACACCAACACAAAAAAAGCATTGTCAGCTTGCAAAATCCTTTCATAGTTTATCTTTTTATGATGTGCATTTAGACATTTCAGTGCAGCTTTAATAAAGTCTGCAGAGGGCTGCTTCTCCCTCTTATTTAGCTACATGCTTGCTACTCTGATCAGGAAGCTCTGCAGAAACTGTTAAAGGCATCAAACAACTTACAGTTTGCTCAGATTTGCAGGAAATCTTTAGTTTTGTTGATTCTAAAAAATGTTTTTGTGAACACGTGCACTTGTTTTGTTGATTGATTGCTTTTTATGGCTGTAGACAGAGTGAGACAAAGCATCAAGCAAATTATCTCACAATTTGACAGCCTTGAGATCTTATATGCATAATGGGAGCACACTCCATTGAGTGCATGAGGGGGTTGTAAGACTCAGAATAAGTGAGAGTGGTGATGTTATGCAATGTTTCAGGGAATACTGACACATTATTTATATAATTTATGGTCCTTGAGTCCTATTGCACAACACGGACAGCTAACAACAGATCTGTTGAAGTTTCCTTACTTAACCTCAGTTTTTTACTGACAAAATCAGAGAAATCTGCCTGTGGTTTGCTTTGTTCAGTGGAAGCTAAAGATGCTGAATGTAAGAAGCTGCTGGAGAATAAGGATCTGGATCTAGAGGACATGAAGAAGAGACTAAAAGATCAGGAAAAGGAGAGTCAGAACGAGCTACTGAAGTTACAGATGGAGGTAAAATAACATGAAATTGTAACCATCATACTTAATTTGATTAACATAGATCTACATAAATATCTGTCATAGCTTTTAATATATTTGTGATGTTTAATAATCAGGTTTAAATTGTGTGTGATTTTAATGAATAATATTAAGAACACAGGCAGGAGCAGGAGTCTAAATCTTTGAAATCCGAATAAACTCTGCTTTGGTTTTGAGTGTCTAGTTTCAGTTACAAGCTCATTGTTTTGCTCTGTGTGTTTTTGGCAGTTTGGTGCAAAGTTAGCCAGAGTTCAGAGTTCAGCTCAGTGGAGCCAACAGCAGCAGCAGCAGCAACATGGCCCAAACCTTCCTCAGAGTGTCTTTAAAAGGGTAAGCAGCCCACACAGAACCTGTTACACCCCCTTGTTTAAACTGTTGTCAATCTGTAACTGAGTGTCTTGGTGTGATTTACCATATTACAAAAGCACAGGTGAGTAAACACCATGTGTGTAACTGTTACTGATGTACTGATGTATCCTTCTCATAGAAACTACAACTGAGAGTAGAGCAAAGTCCATTAAGTCTTAACTAGAAATCTTATCTTGTTAGTCTACACGTTTTAAGTCATCAGGCTACTTCCCGTTATGCTATGTCAGCTTTATCAGCCTTTATAATGCTTTAACAGACATAATTTCCCACTTAAATTGTAGGCTGACTGCCTGTATACGTTGCTTTTCTAGTCTTGTTTGACCACTCAGCTTTTAACATGGGCATGTCTTTACCCCGAAAGTGTCAGCTGGATCATTTTTGAAGCATAAATTAAACTCCAAGAAGTGAAATGGCAACTTTAGGTTCATTGCTATAAATGAACTGCACCACAGTTAATCTTGATGCTGACTGTCACAAACACCTCCTTCAGGTTAACACTAGCTGTCCACTTTCTTAGCTATACCAGTTTGGTATGAGCAATACTCATCACACCAGGCATTTTTCCAATCTTCCATTGCTCAATTTTGGGGAGTCCCTGTGAACTGTAGCCACAGGTTCCTGTTCTTGGATGGCAGCGGTGTCACCTTGTGTCACCGTCCTCCATCTACATTCAGAGATGCGCTTCTGCCTACCTTGATTGAATACAGAAAATGCACACTAGATATAACCATCCAATATTCAAATTCACTTAAATTACCTTTATGAGTCGGAGTATGTTTTGTTGAAAACTGCTAACCAAAATTTTCATTATTATGATTTTGATATGATATGAAATTTTATTTCATTTGGGGAGGAAACCGTTCAGTTATGTGTTTTCTTACATTTTGGGCTTTAAATGATTGAATAAGAAAATAATTTCAAAAGGCATGAAATCATGAACAGCAATGAAAATATCCATCAGCTTCAGCAGCCACTCAGTGCAAAGCACATGGCAGACTAGATTTTTCATTTAAACTCGTTTACCTGGCATTAATCTGAAGAATAGAAGCTAGTATTTACAGGGAGTGTTTTATAGGTCAGCAGTGATTTTGTGTTTTCAGAAGTGTGTTGTATGTCTTTTTATGTTTTTCTCAGAAGCTGCAGTTTTTCCAGGAGGAAAAGAACAAAGAGATTTTTGCCCTGCGTCAGAGAATCAAAGAACTGGAAGAGAATCAGCGTGCCAGCAGCATCCTGGACAGCCGTCCAAAGAGAAGAAAGATTTAATTTGTTTAGAGGCTAACGAGCTGCTGACCTGCCAGTGGACGTGCATGATTCCCATAGAGCATTCTGAAATTTCCAATCTCACATATTTAACAGGACATTTACTTGGTGCTTGTGCAGTGTGACTAGATTTGACTGCAAATTGCAAATTCAGTGCTCTTCTTGCAGGTGACCAGTGTAAAGAAAGTACAAACACATGCTGTATTCCTGTCTAAGGATTTAATCCAATTAGACACCTGCAGGGAAGGATGGAGGGAGAGAGGAAGTGTAGATGGAGTAGTGCGATTGTGAATGAATTGGCTGAAAGGGCAGTCTGATTCAAGGATGTAAATCTGTTTTCATTCAAAGAAATCATTAATACTACTTATCTCCCTTTTTTCAAGGTTCTTGTAATTCACACTGAGTTCTCTTTGTGTTCATATAGATGCATTTTCTCTGTGGTTTATTGTTCTGAGCATTATTAATTGACAGAAGTCTTCAACTAGCAGAGTGTCTTGCCATAGGCTAATGTTTTGTGTGTATCATAGACTGTATAAGAAAATGTGTATTAAAAAAACTTCAGTTGATCCAGTGAAACATCGGGCACAGCTCCTCTGTTTCAAATCTTTTCTTCTTTTTCTTTTATAAATTACAGCTCTGTTTAGAATAAAATAGATGATACAGCAATTTATACTTCCTGTATCATTGTGTGAACAGCATGGGTGTTGTCAGTGTGACATATTGTCAGCTTCTTTAAAAAAGAAAGCATTAAGTAGTAACACAAAGCCAACAACAACGTTGGTGAAAATGAGCTGTAAGAGCACTTCACAGCGGTTTACACGTGGAAACAGTTACAGGTAGGCTACAGTGCTACAAGCCTGTCTGCTCACCACTGCTTCGATTAACTGCTGGAAATCAAGCTTTGGCTGGTTGGATGGAGATTATTTGCTACTTGCTTTTATGTTAGCTTTAGCCCTTACTGTCACGTTTCCATCTTTTGCACAGTAAAAATAAAACTTCACACGTTCATATATCCACTCGCCTGCTGCATCATTTTCACTTTGACTTCCAGGGTGTTTTTGAATTCAGCCTTCTGCAGGCTGATTATTTATCCTTTTATTCCTAACATGTTACCCAGTACATATCAGTATAAATATCCAGCATGATTTTTTTTTTTTGGCAAAGTGTTTTTTGTTTGTTTTGTTTTGAGCAGTGTGTAAAATAATTATGATTTTGTACATTTGCATGGTGTTTGACTGCTGTCTGCTGATTAATGTCCTTCCACTACTCTACACAGGGATGACACACCTGAATGAAGATGCTCATGCCTGCTGAGGCGTTGACCTTTCTAATCTCGTTATCTGTGCTGTTCTGCCAGCATCTAAAGGGGACAGAGAGCTAATCTCTATGGGAACATTTGCTAATGCCGTTGCATAACATTTCATCTTCACAAAAGCCAAGAGATCAACTTTACCTAGATAGCACATGGATGTCAGTTGCACAGGTGTATTATGTTAGACGTGAAATCCGCATTCTGATCATATAAACTCTAAAAACAACTTATTTGTGCATATCTGTTTTATGGCTCCTTTTTTGATGTTTGAATTGATGTTAGCTGTATGAAAGGACTGGGGCAGACTCAGATTAAAGCAGGATTAGAAGTCATGACATCATCTTAAGCTTTTGTTTCTTGGACATGAAAAGAGGCTGAAGATAAGCAAAGGTGAGGGGTGTGGCCAGAGATGCCCACACTGACTGAACACTTTACTAATCGTAGAGACGCTCCCCCTACCACGCTGCCTTGCATGTGATTTGCCATGAGTGTGTAGTCATCTGATTTAGAGGACTGAGAAGAGAGCGAGGCCATGACAACGCTGCTCTGAAGACATTTTTTAGGGTTCTGTACGGAAAAAATAACCCCCTTTTTTAATATCATTTGCAAGGGGCTCTGCGGCCATGGTTTGATGCAGAAACTTGGTAAGAAAATTTCTCATTTCACTACTAGGCTTCTAAAACAGTATAAAACATGTATACTTTGCAGATTTAATTAATGTTTTACTTGAGCGATTTGGTTTCAGTGAAATAAGTGTCGAAACTTAATAGTGGTTCTTTTGGGGAAATTTATAGAGAATATCAGGAATCAAGTAAAAAACAACACCTTTGTCCCTCTAGTTTGCTTCTATATGCTCCTCTGTACTGTAACTTACATAAGATGGACTGTTAATGACTCCACCATTATCTTCAGCCTGCTGCAGAAATGCCTGGAGGCCAGTACCAGGTGGTGAGCGCCAGGCTCCACCACAGCCTCTACAGCCTGACGGACAGCTCTGATGCTGGGCCTGAGGATGAGGAGACAGACAACCTCACTCCCCTGGAGAAGCTCACCAGAGATATGTGCAAGGACGAGCAGACCATCAAGGAGCTGATCATAGGGCGCAGAATTGGATTCTATATGGTCCGCGGGGAGATCGGCTACGGGACCTTCTCCAGGGTCAAACTGGCTTTCCACGCACTGACGAGAGGTAGATGGATATTCTGAATCTTCAAGATAATCTTCACTTATATTTTACCTTTGCTTCCTTTGCCTCTGTCTCAGATTCAACCCTCTCAAAGCAGAGCTTGAATAGAGTGTGGATATGCAAGGTTTAAACTGGTTGCAGCCCTTTGTTGACAACACTTGAAAACCTTTTTTAAAGACTACACACATCTGATGTTTGATGGGCCTGAAACTGAGAACCAAACACAGCTCACGCAATGATGAGCATTTTCATGCAACACAGTTTCCAAATTTAAAACTCATCTATAAAGCTTCCAATGCACCAGATGCTGATTAGTTGCTCAGTTAAAAGGAGAAATTACTGAAATACTTAGAACAATGCACAGCAGCAGAACAGCTGCAACCTGATTCCAAACCTGATGTGTTGAGTCGTTTCAGGACAGGTGGCAGAAATCTGACCTGAAAAGATCCAATTATTCACATAGCTTGAGATAGCTTCTCTTTGAATGTGTTGCAAAACAGTCCACCACAAACATATTCAACATACAGCAAAGTTAAACTGAGGAGATTTTCACATTTGCAAAGCACAAACAGATTGTATCATTATAAATACCTTCAACATTTAAGCACAAATCCAATGACTTAAAACTGCTAATGCTGGTTGTACCACTAGAACCACAAGAACTGCTAGAGAAAACTGGTTACTGCAAAATTGTTGCCTTTCAAATTGCCAGGTCTGTGACCACTCACAGTTAGTTGCCATTTTCAAAGCAACTTGCTATGGGAAGCAATAAGAAGGAAGGGCAATGGGAATAAAACAATCAGTCCCCTGTCGATTGGGAATTGAATGGGGTCAAACTGACAATTACATGTAATTTTGTTTGTGATAATACAACATTTAACTGTGACGATTGCAAATCTGTTGCCGTCTTCATCCACAGAAATTCACATGAATTATTTTGATTCTAGCCAGACTCTCGTAGATTTGAAACAGAAATTCAGATATTTAAACTGCTAAATGGCATAAGTGCTTGGAAAGACCTGCTTTTACATAGGAATATAACCAGAATACAACCAGCTGACAAACAGTTAAGAAAAGTCTGCTATTGCAAAGAGACATGTCGCAGCTGAGTTGCACTTATTGCCTAAGACCGACTCATATTGGTTGAAACATGTTAGCAATTTTTTTTATAAATTAGATGGCAGTTATTTGCAAACAGTTGCCAATCTGTCTGAGACTGATTGCCATCTGTGTTGGTCTGCAAATGTTCAAAGACAGGTTGCCTTCCACTATGCACCTGGTTAAACTTTTTCTATTCCAAGGAGTCAAGTCTGAAAAGCAGCTGATATCTGGTGGTTCATCTGGATAAATTAATTAAGAGGACCAATCAACTGCAGTTGATTATATATTATATAATATAAACATGCTGTTCTGGTGATGCCAGTCCTTTTTCATCTTGTCCTGCTTTAAGCTAAACAATTTCAAACATTGGGATTTCAGGTTTACCTTCAGCAAGCTAACCCTTTATTAACTTTTTGATCATTACTTAATAATTAACACCATCTTTTTATATGTTGTAAATTTAATAAAAGAATTCTGCTCACAGTCACTTCTTTAGTTAAATACTTTGTTTTTCAGATTCATTGAACTACTCTCTCCATGTATCTCCATGTAATGCAAAAGTACTCCGGTTTCTGTGTAAGCTTTCAGTTTCTGTTCGACTTTCAGCCTCTGATGTCATGGACACCTTCTCTGGAGTTATGTTACCATGACACGATCATTCTGTCCAATCTTTCACAGACAAAGTGGCTCTGAAGATCCTGGATAGGACGAGGCTGGATGCTGAAGCCCAGCGTCTTCTCTCCAGGGAGATCAGCAGCATGGAGGCCCTGCACCACCCAAATGTGATCCGTTTGTACGAGGTCGTGGAAACGCCGAGACGCCTCCACCTGGTGCTGGAGTACGCAGGAGGAGGAGACCTCCACAGCAGGATATGCAGCGAGGGAAAACTGTCAGACAATGCCAGCAAGATCACCTTCGCCCAGATCCTCTCTGCCATCAAACATATGGTCAGTGATGTTGAAAGCTTTCAGAGCAAGATGCTGCTTGTGTTTCCCATCATGCAGTTTAGTTATGTGCTCAGTGAAGTCACACCTTCTCACATGTGAGACACACACAAGATGTCATCTGTTTCAGATGTGTCATGGCTGCTGGCAGTCCTCTGTTTGGTTTGAAGGTGAGGGAGCTGCCTGGGTAGAGCAGGCAGGAGGCAGGACACATGACAGACGCTGGCTCGCTGTGAATAAGCCAGATTATAACCTGCCCTGTTCACACAGGAACACAATCTGGATTTTTACTGAGAAGCTGGAAGGTCAAAGATCAGCTAACAGTTAATCCCACCATGTCTGACACAGAGCTGTTATAATTTTACTTTATACCAATACACCATTTTATTTTAAAAAATTATTTGAAATTTTATCTTTTCTTTTATTTGGTAAATTTCTAGTGTGGGTTTGCTTGTTTTGGTTCATTTTCATCAGCTTCACGGTTCATTTTAGTTTATCATTATGTATTTATTATATTAGGTATTTTAATAAAACATAACCCCTCACGACATGTATGTATTGTAAGATGTTTTTACATACATCAGCACACTAACAAAGGGTAAAAGTCAGGACATTCACCAGGGAAAAACCAGGATGACACAACAAAGACCTGATGACAAAGTCAGGGCTTAAATACACACATGAGGTGGGTAATTATAGATAAAGAACACGGCTGGAAAAATAAAGAGAGGTGGACAGAATCAAACTAATGACATAAAGAGGAATCAAAACTAAACACACAGGAGACAAGAGACTAGCAAAATAAAACAGGAAGTAACCAAACAAAGGAACATCTGACATTGCCAGGAAACTGGAAACCATCCGGGGGATAACTGTAAAGAACGCAAAAAACTGAAAGAACAACAACAAAGAGTCTAAAGCCAGAAGCACTGGGTCAAATATCCAGGATCATGACAGTGGCATCAAGTCTGTGCTACCTTACATGAGGAAATGTACTGTTATTTTTGGCCATGAAATACTCGATGCACTTTATGCTTCAGTAAATAAAATCCTGCTTAATATTTTTATTTCAGTCTTGGTGATTTTCTTTTAGGGAAAGAATAAAACCTCTTTTCAAGTCCCAAAATTTTTTCTCTACAGGAAAATCCTGATGAAGACCTGATGAAGATCCAATATATATCTCCTATTTATTCATAAAAGGGTTCTTATCTTATACAATTATTTTATTGACTCACACTCAACTCTTATAGTCAGGTTGCATTAGAAGAATGGAAAAAAGGGTCCGTTAAATGAAATCTTGGAATGGAGAATGGAGACATACATCAAAAACATGCAAAAACATGATTATAAACAAGCCTTTGTGCTGACCCAGTTATCTAAACCATTGGAGTGAATATTTTAATTTTCACTTTAGATTTTTTCATGGTGATTGTGGGTTTAGCTGTAACCTGGGCAGCTTAGGTGCAGGTCTGCTCAGAGCACTTTTTTGTGTTCCAAAACAATGTTAAAGTTGTGCGGTCACTTTACTGGTCACCATTAAAATTATAATTCATTACAGCCATCCAGCTGTACATCTAAATTCCCAAAAGCCTTTTAACAGATGAGACTTTAATAGTGAAAGTCTAACCTCACATTTACTTTACAGTTTGAAATTCCAACCTTCTCTTTATGTTTTGCTCTGCAGCACAGCATCAACATCATCCACCGGGACCTGAAAGCAGAGAATGTCCTGTTCACCATCGACGGCTGCGTGAAGGTGGCTGACTTTGGATTCAGCACGCAGATATCAAACTGCAACAATGCCCTGGACACCTTCTGTGGCTCGCCGCCCTACGCAGCCCCAGAGCTCTTCAGGGATGAGTCCTACCTGGGGCCTCCGGTAGATGTTTGGGCAATGGGAGTCCTGCTTTTCTTCATGGTGACCAGCACCATGCCGTTCCGTGCCGAAACCATGGGCAAGCTGCGGCGCTGCGTCATTGAAGGCAATTACGCCATCCCCCCCTGGGTGCCAGGCCCCTGTCAGAGGCTCATAAAAGGCATCTTGAAGCTGGTCCCCAGCGAACGATATGCTATCGACCAGATGCTGGGTTGTGATTGGCTCTTACCTGTGGAGTTCCCCTGGTCGTTTCTCCCTTCCGACTCAATGACCACCCTGCAGAGCCTGATGGTCTCGGAGAACACCAGCCTGGAAGAGGAAGTGGAGGAGGTCAGAAGCTCGCTGGAGAAGCTTGGCTTTACCGCAGAGCACCTGCAAAACAATCCACTGAAAGACAGCCGGAGTCCTGTCACCGGGGTCTACCGCATCCTGCTTCACCAGGCCCAGAAGAAGAAGGGCTGCGACTCTCCCCCAGTAGTCCGAGGGATGGTGAGAGACCCCAAGAGGGAGGGGCTCCGGGCCTACAGGGGCCTCAGGCACACCTCCAAGTTATGTGTGCTTTCATAATAAAGCACTGCTTTTGCACAGACTTATTTTATACCAACTTGCAACAAACAGGAACATTTTTAAATGACTTGTAGCTTTTACAGTTTTTAGCTTTTGATAAATTTGTTTCTCTCCTCCTAATGCAACTCAGGTGTCAACCTGCAGCAATGCCCCAGTCACCTTCTGCACTGTTTGGAATACCCTAATGTTAAATAAACATGGAAGTGCCTAATGAAATTAAACAAAGGTAGTAATCAATGAAGGAATGTGTGTTTTCATTCATTAATTATTACTCTTAGCAATATTTAAACACATAAAATATGTTTTTTTCTAAATTCCCAAAGCCCAACAGACAATATAAAAGCTGTAAAAAGAGAGAGAGAATGGGACTCTATTGCACTGCTCCATACATTAAATGAGAGACAAGCTTATACCCTGTTCACGAAAGTGTAACTAAAGTAAGGAGCGGTGCCTGATGCAGATTTCATTTTAAAGGCAGAGCAGGTGGTTCTGCTGCTGCACCCAAACACAGCTGATCTCCTGTCTTTGTGCTGTGTTTACCAAAGTTTCACCAAGTGCCTGCCAGTAAATAATAGTCCCGACAGCAGCTGGCAGGATACCATATGATAGTCAGGACACCCTCTCTTCTCCCCAAAACCGGCCCAAACCAGCCAGACCTCACTCAGCCCCCCTGCAGCACTGTACTGACTAACCCCTCCGACTCCTCCCAGCCCTGCCCTGCCCGACCCCAACCTGCAGGAAGCAGCAGATGGCGCGGCGTGGCCAGGGAAGACATCTGCGGGCTAAACAATAGGCACTCTGTTCGGACCGCTGGAGCTGACAGGCCGGGAGCCCCGCTATTGTGCTCTGCGCCATACATATGCAGATGAAGTCTGGAGGAGGAGGGCCTGAATGTGTTTGCCCCCTCCTCCCTCAGATGTCAGGCTGTATCGGTCTCTCCACCCAAAGGGAGTTTAAAGCTTGTGTTAGTTTCAGCCCTCCTCCCTCTAAACACCCCGAACAAGCACAAAAAACAGAGTTTTGCAACTGCAAGTGAAAACACAAGGCAAAATTCATCTTTCAAGTTTTATTGAGTATTTTCCACTTACAGCTTCCAATAATGTTTGAAACAGCTGATAAGTTAACACCAAGTTAGTTTCCAGCATTGCCTCAAAAAGATCAAACACATTAAGTCAAATTTTATTTTCTTTAAATATTTGTTTTCACTACAGGCTACATAGTAAAATATTTATAGGATAATCTAACAAATTCTCATGACGTTAAGTTAATTGAGCCATTTTCTAAAGTGAAACCTTTAGAATATAGACATTTTGTTGTTTTCTATATATGTCTTAGAATATTTTGTCATTATTAAATTTCTAAAGTGAAACCTTTAGAGAATTAAGACAATTCTGGAAAGTGGGAAACATTTCCGCTGACTGCAACTGATGTCATGTTGCTCAGCAAAGAGGACATCCTTAAAAAGTCTCTTTCTAAGAAGGCCTCTCTCTCAGCACCGCTTCTTCTCCTGCTGCGCGTGCTTCAACGTGCGACATTTGCTCTGTGGAACCACAGGACGCAGAACTCGCTTCTCCTTCCTCTCCAAACCTCATCCGCACAAAGAATGAGGGTCGATGCGTCGATCTTGTGGCATGCCCGACCTCATTCACATAAAGAATGAGAGTCATCTTGGCATGGACGGGACAAGAGGCGACGGTTCACGGGGGCCCCTCGGGCCGGCGCCGTGCTGCCTGGACGGGAATCCTCCTCAGGAGTATCCAGGGATGAGCAGAAACAGGTCCATCCTGTCCATCAGGATGGGTCTTTCCAGATAAGAAGCTTTGCAGCATCTGAGCAAGTGAGGAGCAGGTCCCAGATCAGCGCTCGGGGAGGCTGATCTCAGGAACCCAGTCGTTCAGACGCCTGCTCTCCTCACAGAACAGGTGCAGCTTCTCCAGAGCAGGGTCCTCCCAAGACCCGTCAGCCGGGTTCTGATCAAACAGGAAGAGGAAAGTAGATTTAGTCGCACGTTTCTTTTCAGAAAGCACAAAAAAAACAATCAGCCTTGAAATTCTTCACAGTGCTGCTACTGAGCTCTACATACCGTGATGAGGACGCAGTGCGCATCTTCAAACTGTTCCGCTTTGTCCCCAACAATCTCCACCAGACGCTGCATGTCGCTCACTCTGACGATGCTGATGTCGTTGTCGAAGCAGAAGGACTGGATGAGGGTGAAGTGGATCTGGAGGGCGATATCACACTCAAACTCCTCATCCATGGCCAGGACGCAGAAAGACACACTGTCCGGGTCTCTGTGGGGACATTAAAGAACAAAATCCATGAGATTCTACCCACAACTGAATAAATCAGCGTTTAAATGAGTTTACACGTAGTAAACTTTATCTTTCCAGCAGTCTCATACTTACAGGTTCATAACTTTTGCGCACTCGTAGACACCAACGGTGAGGGAGTCGTTGTCTTTGGCGGTCACCAGGACCTCCTCGAGGGCAGTGCCGGCGCACTGAGCACGCTCGGTGGGTTTCTGGATCAGGACCTCCTCAAAAGTCATGATGAAGGCTGTGAGGATATTCCGCAGTGGAAAAGCTCGAGAAAGTCTGAAGAGTAAATCCGCAGAGAGAGCAGAGTGCTTTCACAGCCTCAGTCACCCTCTTTTATACCCTGCAGCTCGTGCGGCGCAGTGAAAGCTCTGTGCCCTGATTGGCTAAAGCTGAATGGTGTATTGGTATGATAATGCTATTGTCACACTCCGGCTCGTGGCAGATTGATGGGGGTCATCGAGCCACTCACGCCCCCGGCTGCACGCACACAGCAGCTTGCTCTGCAAGCAAAAAATTGCTTAATTATATTACAGAAAGCGTTTGATTACTCTGCAGCACTTTGGTGCAACACACTCAAAACACAGCATATGATTTAAGTTGCAGTGACACATCGTGCACCTGTCTTTTTACATGCACTCATAATAAACTACAAACTGAAGTAAAATGCGCATATAGCTACTCGGAAATCTTTGCAAATGTTACTTATGGACACTTTTAGCCCCACAAACTTCTTTGTGAACTTTACGAAAACATTTTTTGAACTCCAAACAAACTTCGAATGCCGTTTCCTTCATTTTATACTTTTCTGATAGAATCTAAGTAGCAGAATGGCGAAAGTGTGAAGCTCCCCTCCCCCCTCTCAGCAGCAGAGAAAGGGCAGGTGGATGATGCCATCTGTGGAGTAGAGGCTGGCCATAAAACTGCCCCATTGTAAGCACAGAAGCTCCTCTATTGTCACGATCTTCTATACAAATGCAAATCATCAGCGCGTGCCAGAACGCAGTGCGTGCTGCACAATCTGCAGTGCTGGCCCACGCGAACCACGTGGCCATCAGCTGGCCCCCAAATCCTTCCTTCCTCGGGTTTTATTTATTTACTCTGGGGAGTTCAGGAGCCACGCGAGTTACGCAGAAATAGCCTTAAAAGTTATTTTACTTGGAATTTGGCCCATAGTTCCACTAAATGCTTTCATTTGCGATTTAAGTGGTCCCGACAAACTTTTACGCAGGACTCCATTTCACCTGCTCGACGCGTTTCAATGTAACATATTGTCATTATTTGGTAATTTTTAGTATCCAGTTCAACTAACCTGACCTCTGTCTGGTTTTATTATTATCCACAACTTCTTTTCACTTCTTTTCACACTTTTACGCACGATCCTGCCTCATTCGGTTCACTTCTAGTGCCGTTTCTCTTCTCTTGTCTTCTCTTCTCTTGTCTTCTCTTCTCTTCTCTTCTCTTCTCTTCTCTTCTCTTCTCTTCTCTTCTCTTCTCTTCTCTTCTCTTCTCTTCTCTTCTCTTCTCTTCTCTTCTCTTATTTGGTGCCATTTCATCTACATAATAATCCAAAACACATCTTGCATCAGGTCAGACCTGCTGCCATTGCTGCGTAAATTGCGCAGGGGGTTGGAGGTGCAGACACAGGTCGGTGGTGATTGATTCAGCACTATTGTTCTGTGGAAGGCACAGTGGCAGATGGAGAACTGTCGCTATGAGGGGACCCCCTCCTCCAAGCCCCCCTTCTCCAAGCCCCCTTCTCTTTCTCCTAAACCTAGGTCATCTTCGACCCCAGGGCTTTTTTTTTGTCTTTTGTCGACATGTCTCAACATTCGCAAGTCTGTTGTCTGAGTTTTGATTAAGTTAGAATACCACAGATGAGACTTCACAGTCTAAACTTGCAAAATGTAAAAGGCTGTCTCCCCAAACAAGTAGAGGCGAATAAAAATCACTCTCAGTTTGAGCTGTAATCAGACGAGAATGCCCCAAGTGTTTCGTTTAACAACAAAATGCTTATCTTTGCATTATTGCTCCAAACAAGGTCATTTATTTGTTTTCACTTCAGTCCTCATCTGCGCGTCATCTGGCCTAAAGTTTGATTTGGATCTAGCTGATACAAAATAAAACACACATCTAGTTTTAGGAAGGATAAGCTCGTATCACCACGGGCCAGGCGCGTGCAAATCGATACCGACCCATTGTTGGTGAAGCACATCTGCCAGATGGTGGACTCTCCGGCAGTGCGCGACAGGTGTTGGTGTTCAAAGCTCTTTACTGGTGACCTGCGGCGACTCAACAGAGCCCACCCTCTGCGTTATAAAGGGAAATGTCCAAAGGTGGCAGATAATTCAGAGGTTTGCAGAAATGTGTTTTTAATGTTTGCAGAGATGACTTAAGCTTTGTGAATAAAAACGAAATATTTGTAAATATTTTTGCACTGATAAAATACGTTTTTGAGTTAGAGAGCGACACACATTACATAACAATCATATTTAGCGTAGATCCACGCAGTCTGTCTACATCTCTGCGTTTTTTAAACACAACTTACAAAAATAATCTTTGCAGGAGTAGAACATTTGTCTATCACGCCCAGCAGGTGCTGCGTGACTTCTTTTGTTCACCCTCACTTTACCTTCCCCCTGGGACAGATGGCATCTGCCGGTTACTATGGAGAGTGATGCAGAGTAGAGAGATAAAGCACGCAGGCATCTCCAGATGCCACGCGCCAGTCTTTACGCATGCAAAGCAGCGGCCCGTGCCATTTCTTAATCTACAACAAACAGTTCATGCTGTGAAGCTGGTCACGACGTCTAAAAGTCTGCCTGACAGTCATTACAGTTGGAAGGGTGGATAGATCTGATTATTTTGACATCAAACATTGGTGAATACCCTGCATTGATGCTGTTTTTAAGAACGTTTCTGCTTATTCTTCCAGAAAAAATTCTACGACGTCTTAAATGGCCCTGTCCAACGGTATTCCAATAGTGTTTTAGCTGTTCTGACCACAGCATTAGTAACAATTTGGACATTTCTCGCCTATTTACAAAAATACATTGTGCATATTTCATAAATGTTTATATCTTTGCATTTTTACACCAGCTGCGTTTTCAGTTAGGAATAAAATATTTAGCTTTTAAGAAACTTCAAAAAGTGGTGAAAGCATGAAAATATCTTACAAGTCTTGAATAGATTTACTGAAGCATTTGTGTACACAAGACTTTATCTGACTAGCTTATTAAATCAAACTTTTATTTATACAGAAAAATATAATGTCATCATTTGAAAACAAACCAGTTCAACATCTAATGCTCTGTCTTCAGATTTTAAAAATCCATCTTTAGATGGATCAGACCAAACCAATCAGCCACTGCCACCCATTCATTTCCACAAAAGGTTAAACTAAAACAGCAAGTCTTTCTCTGTGATTTCAGCTCATTTTAATAATCTTTATAAGCTTGCTTAGATCTGATCTGAAGTTAACTTTGACATGAATGAATGCAGACAGTCCAAAGACATTGGTGTTAGGATTCTAACCTTGCAGGAAAGCTTTATCCAGAGCCCAAACTCCGTGGATGAATGGAGTAATACATTTTAAATGGCAAATATGAAATTATATGGATGACATAACTGGATCAAAAGGATGTAGACTTCTTAGTGTTTTCACTGGAGCTTTTTATTGAACTGATCCAGGCAGACATCAATTCGCACAAAACAGCAACAGTTACATGGAGAACCTCAAGAATGCAAGAATGCAGGAGTTTTGACCAAAGTTACATCCTACTAATGCTCTGTTACTCTTGATGTAATCGAAGATCACTCCAAGTCTTATTAAAACTAGCTGATTGCACAAGAAAGAGCAAGTTTGAAACAGATAGATTTGAAAAGTCTGAAATGAACCTGACAAACACTTTGTTGATGTTCGGTGAGATGCCACAAACACCGGTAAATTTAACTCCATGCAAATGAATGCAAATGACTGGGTGCATTAAAACAAGCCCCCCTAAAGCACAATATTATGATTTGGAAAGCGTGCAGTTGCATTGAGAAATACTTTAGATTTAAATATCCTTTGGCTTCATCGTTTAAGCATTTCAGTGGCTTTATCAGTCGCTTCTTAATCTTGCAAAACTTTGAGGACTTTCACAATAGCAGTCTGGTCTTGCTGTGTGGTTTCATTATTCTTGTAAGCTGAAACAAGCACTTAAAGGTCAGGCTTTCTACATTTGATCCTTTCAAATGAAGCTGCCCCCAACTTTCTAAGACTTTTCTATGGGCACGCGTGCCTGAGGGTGGGGTGGGGGCTGCTGGCCTCTTGTTACCATTGTGCAGCAATCAGCCAATGAGAGAGTCAGCACGTGCCGGGTCTGCAGTATAAATGTTGGCAATCTCCTGGAAGCAGCACAAACAGCCTTTTCTGGACTTTCTGACACTGCTTCAGCAGAACTGTGAGATACAAACTAACCATGCAATCTCCTGGAAAATCTCTGAAGGAAGCTCTGCTGTGTGCTCAGAGCGAGGAGCGACTCACTGTTGGAGTCTATGAGAGCGCAAAAATTATGACTGAGTAAGTAAACTTCATGTGACCTTAGCATCTTCTCTTAACGTTAGAGTTAATAAACACTGAACAGCAGCGTTTAACAGGATGATTTTTGTTTGCCTACAGAGACCCGGACAGTGTGTCTTTCTGCGTCCTGGCCATGGATGAGGAGTTTGAGTGTGATATCGCCCTCCAGATCCACTTCACCCTCATCCAGTCCTTCTGCTTCGACAACGACATCAGCATCGTCAGAGTGAGCGACATGCAGCGTCTGGTGGAGATTGTTGGGGACAAAGCGGAACAGTTTGAAGATGCGCACTGCGTCCTCATCACGGTATGTAGAGCTCAGTAGCAGCACTGTGAAGAATTTCAAGGCTGATTGTTTTTTTTGTGCTTTCTGAAAAGAAACGTGTGACTAAATCTACTTTCCTCTTCCTGTTTGATCAGAACCCGGCTGACGGGTCTTGGGAGGACCCTGCTCTGGAGAAGCTGCACCTGTTCTGTGAGGAGAGCAGGCGTCTGAACGACTGGGTTCCTGAGATCAGCCTCCCCGAGCGCTGATCTGGGACCTGCTCCTCACTTGCTCAGATGCTGCAAAGCTTCTTATCTGGAAAGACCCATCCTGATGGACAGGATGGACCTGTTTCTGCTCATCCCTGGATACTCCTGAGGAGGATTCCCGTCCAGGCAGCACGGCGCCGGCCCGAGGGGCCCCCGTGAACCGTCGCCTCTTGTCCCGTCCATGCCAAGATGACTCTCATTCTTTATGTGAATGAGGTCGGGCATGCCACAAGAGCGACGCATCGACCCTCATTCTTTGTGCGGATGAGGTTTGGAGAGGAAGGAGAAGCGAGTTCTGCGTCCTGTGGTTCCACAGAGCAAATGTCGCACGTTGAAGCACGCGCAGCAGGAGAAGAAGCGGTGCTGAGAGAGAGGCCTTCTTAGAAAGAGACTTTTTAAGGATGTCCTCTTTGCTGAGCAACATGACATCAGTTGCAGTCAGCGGAAATGTTTCCCACTTTCCAGAATTGTCTTAATTCTCTAAAGGTTTCACTTTAGAAATTTAACAATGACAAAAAAAAAGATTCTGAAAAAATGATCTAAAGGTTTCACTTTGGATATTTAATACTGAATTTAAAAAAAGGTTTAAATCAAAAAAAGATCTGACTTTAAATCTTGAAGTGTGAAACAAAAACTCTTTCAATTCAACTTCATGAAAAACGAAACTATTTGTGAATTCTTGCATATTTTTTTTCACATGAAAAGTTACAAATAAAACATTTGAAAATTCTACTTTGCTTATTCACTATTCTTTAATTTTTTGTCTCAGTTGTCTGAAGTAGAAACACAGTAACACTTGGATGTTTTCCGTGGCAACATTTTGAGCTTCTTTTAGGGAGTTTTACTTTTACTGGAATCACTCAGCAAGGTCTGCAGCTCCTGAGTGAAATGGGAATAAAGTTAAAAAAACCAAGTATATAACAATGTAATTGCACAGCTCAGATTATTGTTATCAGACTCATTTCTTTATGGCAGTAAAGGTTTAGGAGGGGTTACGAGATGGATAAAAAACAATAAAGTGAGAAAAATAGATGCATAATGGTAGACCTCTAAAAAGTTTCATAGTCACATGAAAAACAGCTAAGACCAATCCATTTACTTGTCTAGAGGAGGTGAGGTGATTTTAACGTTACCTGGCATGGCCAGAGATTTAAATCTGCTGTTTTCACTCCCTCTACAGTAATGATTACAGATCAAATGAAGTTTGTCTCTGTGAGCCTGCTGCTTCTCCTGTACTTCAAATGCCAAAATCTTTTTTTTTCTTTTAGTGTGAAATTCCTACGACCCTAATAAGGTTAATGAGGATAAGGGAGATAATGGATGGATGGATAGTGTGAAATTTGAAATTTGTTTAAAAATCTGATCTAATGAACGCTGCTATCAGGTGACCCTCTAATCTCAAAAATGTATTTAAAAAGTATTTTTTGTATATATTGTTTATCACGCTTTGTCAAGTACTATAGCCAGAGAGGCCGACTTTGACCTATGAAGGAAAACTTTCAGTTTGTGATATTCAAGTTTGTTTTGCTTCCTGTTAAAATATTACAAAGTCCAGTTGATGATGAACCTAAACTCGAGTTAAATGTGACCAAATAATGAGTGCAGCCTATAGACAGGCAAATAACATCTGCATCTATCTCAAAAACTGATGACTTTGACAACATAAACATATTTGACACCTTTAACATAGTTATATATCCCCCTTTTCAACAGAAGTGAACTTTTTTTTAAAGACTTCACAGAGTCGGCTAAACAGAGGTGGAGTGGTAAAGAGCCTTGGCGCCACAGACCAAAAGGCTCTGTTTGCCTTAAAGGCTTCAGTCTTCTACAAAGGACAACAAACAGATTTTGAGCTTTTGAACGAAGACACTGAGCAGCACTGTGTCTAATGTGTCTAACAAGAAGTTGAGATAAATAGATTAAATTTAAATTTAATAAATTAAAGTTTAGTCTCCTCATTTAATTGATGGCCAGTTTATGCAGAGGTATGTTTATGTTTTAAAGAAAAAGGGTGTTTATAAAACTTTGCAGTGACTGAACCGATGACATTTTCTGAGGCTAGCTCATTTAGTATTGCCAACTCCAAACATTTTAAATTATTTCACTCTTGTCAGCATGCTAACTGTACTTTGTTCCCTGTACCCTTCTTTAAAAACACTCCTCCCCAATAAAACTCAGCTACACAGAGGTTGCATGGAGGTTAATGGAGGTGATCTTCTGCTCCTGGCACACGCTGCTTTTTTCTTCTCATTCTCAAATTTACAATTCAGAACCTTTAAGAAGCTTTTGTGTGCTTGGATTCAGATTTTAAAGGTGCTCTGACCTGCATGTTGCTTGCAGTGTGAACTATTGTGGCGTCAACAGCTGCTGCAGGCCCCCCATGCCCCAAATGACATACACAAACACAAACACAGACACCCATGATTGCTACTTAAGTCCTTACTCTTTCTGCTGATCTGCTTTCTAGTGGGATGTTTTAAAAGATTGAAAAATTAAACCAAAGAAGAAGAAAAGTGGTTGATCTAAATGAGTAGCTTCATCAGTCTGTGTTGCACTCTGGCGTGTGCACGTACGCACACCCAGCAGCCCTTTGTGACACAAAAAAAAAAGGAAGAAAAAAGGGCCAGGCCAGCTGAAACGTAATCAGCCCTTTAAATTTCCACAGCAACCAACCCAACACTCACTCCATCTGCTGTCCAATTTAATGACAGAGAGAAAGGGAGAGGAGGAGGAGGAGGTGGCCCTGTGCCTGGCACAAGTCTGCTGCCATTCATCCACTCAAAGCCAAATCCTGACTAACAACAACATCCCCCGGCCGAGCAGTCAGCAGAAACACATCTGAAGTCTGAGCACAGCAGGATGGAGCGGCCTCTAAAAGTAGTTAAACAGTTTTGAGCATTTTAGAAAAATGTGCTTTTATTTTATTTTATTTTATTTTATTTTTTTATGATACACTAAATGAGAACCAGTGTCTGCCATGTGCAGGGGATAGCTTAGCATCGCTGGAGTCAGAGAGCAACATTAAGGCTGGAACTCACCTGCAAACACATTTAAGGGTACATTTTCTGTCTGCTTCTCTGAACCCTAAACAAACCCAGCTGCCCTCAGCCTCAACCCAACCATTAAGAGCTGTGCTGCTGCAGGCGCATGCAGCTTCTCAAGTATCCTTTCAACATAAAAGCTTTCTTCTCCTCCTAAAGTCTTTTCAGTGCTGGAGAGCTGCAGCAGATGGTAATGACAGGCTGCAGGCTCAGTGTGTGTTTCTGTGTTCTCCTGTTTTATTGGCGTTTTGATTGAGCAGTCCATTTATATTTCTTGCTTTGCTCGGTTATTAGGGTTTTTTGGACAATAAAGGCTTTTATGCATCTAAAATCCTAAAATATTGAATAATCTAAGAGCCCTAGCCAAAGCCAAAGTCAATTAAAATGTTTTTACTTTAGAAAAAACAAAATTGCAGAAATCAGTAGCTGTCTGACAACAATGCTAATCTTTTTTTTTAAAGTATGCAAATTTTCTGATTTATCATTTCCATACGCCTGCTGCTGTTGCGCTGCTTGTGTGCATGTGTACATACGGAACAGAAACGCCCACCCTGTTCCCCCGGTCATCAGCTGCTGATGCTAATTTCTGGTTGTGATCGCAATCGCCCAGACCTGCTCCGGCTCGTAATGAGTCTAATCACTAATTACATTAGCAGGCCCCCTGAAGGGTGCACTGCTCATCGGTGGCCTCAATCCTGCACAAAGATCCGGTGTAAACACGCCACCATCTAAAGAAGCAAACCAAAGCTTGTTTGTATTTGTAACAGAGAAAACTTCAGCAATTTTACAAGTTAATTAGAAAACAGTGAAAATATATTTGTTTGCATGACAATTTCATCTTTCGGGTAACAAGAGTGTTTATAAGTAAATATGAAGACAAAGAGATTATCTGTTTTGTCCAGCGTTGCAGCTTGTTAAGATAAAGTGGACTCAGAGAGCAGAAGCGCTGCCAGCTGTTGCCAAAACACGGGTCTGTTTCTCCATTGAGCGTTGAGGCCCTCGAGGGCCTGGCTCAGCTGCTGCTGGTTCAACACGGCGAATTGCTGTGTATGCATTTAGCCTTACAGACAACATGGCAGAATTTCAACACTGAAATGAGTCCAAAGCCACCATAATTTATGTAATAATGTAGATTAGAGGCCAGATTTGAGTGACACAGCAGTGGCCCGTATCCTTGTATGCTGCAGAGGAGGAAGATCAGATGGCTAAATGTGCCTGTGCCGCACCTCCACCCACTGCACACCCACACAAAAACAAAACTCTGGCAAAAAAGAAAGAAAAAAAAAGCTACAGCCAACACGTCTACGCCCCCATCAATGGACACAAAGAGCAGAAAACGACAGGAGGGGCCTCGAACAAAGGTGCAGCGAGACCTCGGCCCTCTCTCCTCTTTTGTGCTGAAGAATGGCGAGGTCCAGGAGCAGCTGCTGCTGGCTGCATGGGACATTTGAGCTGGTCCTTTTCACCAAAAAACAAAGTCTGGCGCTGTGAGTGGACAGGCTGCACGGCTGGAGGGGTGGAGAAGAGGAGGAGGGAGGAGGCTGTATACAAAACGAAGGGCACACTTTGCCAGATCGACGTAGAGTTGACTCCCCATTGATCCTGCAGATCAGCAGCAGCAGCAGAGGAAGAGGAAGGTGGGGTTTAGCAGGGCGAAGGGGGGGGGGGGGGGGTGCTTTTTAAAGTGGGGCCCTTTAAAGTTGATGGGAGTCACATCAGTCACAGCACAAAGGAGGACCCCGAGGTCTGCCATATGGTTGTAGGCACATCATTTGTTCAGGAATCACTAAAAGAAATCCAACCTAGGCCAATAGCAGCTCGAGCTCTGCCCACTGCACTACTCAGCAACAACAAACCTCTACTTTCTGATTGGCCGATGTGATGTAGTTATTAAAAGCTCAGTGTCTCAATTACCCAGACAGGTATAGAAGTGAGAGACTTTGTTGTTTTAGTACTTGAGGATGATCTGTGTGGCAGATTGATAAGTGCTATTAATATTTTATTTCCTCTCCTTTTGCAGCTGTCAAAATCCGTTCTTTTGTATACTTTTTAGGACTTTTTGCTCGACTCCTTTTGCCTCAGATGTCCACTGAAACTAATCAGTTAATCACAGGATGAAACAAATACATTAAAAAGCAGTCAGTGCATTTAGCAGCATTAATCAAACCTCAGATTAAGAAATCGTTCTTTCTTTTAATACAAATTGAAAAGAAACCTAATGCTACATATTTGGGCGCTAACTTTTACCATATGAATAAATCTTTTTTCTTTCATGCACCAGAACTATTTTAAAGAAAAAGAATGAGATTTTTATAGGCATGTGGCCTAAAAGAAACATAACTTGTATTAAAACTGTAATAGTTATTTGAGGTATAGGTCATCTGTAGGTATTTGTTTTATTCCTCTAAGCCGACCTGACCTTTGACTCTCTTTCTGCAGTTGTTGCAAATGATTGTATCATAAAGGACAGAAAAGCATGCTGCCCTGCAAAATTCAAAATGCAGGCCAGTATGGAACATACAAAATCTTCAGTAAATAGTGTGAGAATTTAAATGAACCCATGATTATACATTTATTCAGTATGTCATGTATAATGATGTTAATCAACTGCGTTTATGTGTCAGAAGAAGATTACTTGTATTCATTTTATAAGCATTTTTTCTTGAAACTGCTTATTGCATTAAGTATGCCTGGCTGTAGGAAAGAAAAAAAAAAGCTGACTTACATATGACATCTTTCATTTAATGGAATCTGGTCAAAATTAATCCATTGGTACACCTTAGTGATTCATTTAAGAAATACAATTTGATTTTAGAAATTTTAGTTGCAGTTTTACTCAAAATTATTGTTACAAGTGCACGCCTGCACTTGCCTAAAGGCATAGCAGAGGGAACCCGTGTGTTAGGAGATGAAAGACTCAAAAGAAAAGGTTAAAAAACAAAAAATCTAATACATTTAACTGGACTCTCTCCTAATCTTTATTTAGAAGGGGAATGAAACCATAGCAGTGAAACGGACGAGCACAATGTTTTTGTGAGGCACAACAAATATAAAAAGCGATCATAAATGAACAGTTCTTTTTAATAGGCTTGTTTGTATTTCTTCAAATGTAACACGTTATTCTGAAAGATGAACACAGCTGACAGGTGGAGTGGGACCATAAAACATGGCCTAAAACGGACATAAACTAATGCACTTTACACTAACTGGTAAATAGTTTAGGTTGGCTTTCCAGCTAAAGATATAATGGACCTGTCGTCTTCTGTCAGCCTGTAGCATCGCAGTGGCACTACAGCTATCACCGCTCTCCTCCAGTCGGCATAGTGAACGAAGACAAATACCTCCACCTAGTGGTTAAAAGGGGTTCCTGCATAACAGTGCAGCGTATCGTGCAGCCTGGTCTTGATTAAGTCTATCAAGGCCAATAATGACCGTAAAAAACATGTCAATTAGATTCAGATGATAAAATAAAGAAGCTGAACGTTTCTTTATTTGTTGCAATAAATCTGTTAAAATGATAAAATAACACAAATAATCATGGGCAAATGATGCACTTAAATTCTATTTCTTATCTGTTATTTCTAGAACATTTTATTATTAATCATGATAATTAACTAACTATCATTCATAATTATTTTATATTTCACTCTCCATTGTGATTATTACTGTTATTCTAAGAGGATTCTTTACTTTGAAATCACTTTTAGCTGGATCTGTATCTGTAGTGGAATTATCTAAAGGATATTATGGCTTGTTGTGTGGTTCAGAGAGGCTGGACACTTGTGCTCCAGTTTTGCTGATTGACAGTCTAATACATCATTGCTTGCTTATATTAGCTGACAATTTAGCACTCCACACTACTGTGAAAAGGCTTGGCCCACCCCTCATTGTTGCTTCCAATGAACCAGACTTTTTATCTTTCTTAAAGCTATTTTTAAAAAGGTGTCTTAATCAACAGTTCTCCAGGTCTTTCAAAGTTTTTCTCTGACCACTGGCTGCTTTTTCATCCATTTTCAGTCCTTATACCTGACCATCACTGACCTATTAATCGTTCAAGCATAAAAAGGCACCTAAACTCAAGGGAAAACCAAACAGAAAACATAGCAACGTTTTGCTATGTCACAAAAAACAAAACTTGTTCCCATTTCTATAGTTAAATCTACAAGAAATACCAAAGATAACAGTGTGTGCTGTGTGTCCTTAACAATATCAAAATCATGTCCAAGAATTAGGGAGAAAGAAATCCAGCAAAGACCTGATGCACGACCTGAAAGAGCTTTTCAAAATCGATGAAATTTTGAATACAGAAAAGTGCTGTCTGATTTTTATCCACCATGCAATACAATCTGGAAAGCATCCGATCAACAACAGCTTGATTTTTCAGCACGACAATGACCCCAAACACAATAACAATGCAGTAAAAGAACAGAAAAGGTTAGAAGAAACAAACAGTGGAACCAAATCCATCATGGTGCCCAGACATCAACAGTATTGAAGCAGTGCGGGGTCATCTTGACAGAGAGTGAACCAAAAGGCCGACAGCATCCAAAGAAGAACTTTAAATCTCCTTCAAGAACCTTGGAGAACTATTAATGAAGGCTACTTAAAGAAATGACAGCGTTCCTAAGAGAACTCAGGCTGTGTTAAAGAATAAACATATATGTCCATGTATATTTGCACCTTTCATTAAATCTTTGCACATATTTCTCATTTTCCAGGCAAAATATAAAGAAATGAAGGATGATTTGACACTTTTTCACAGTATCGGAAATTTGCTCCTATTAGAATTTGATAGCTTGAAAAGCAGCCAGTGTGACGACCTCTGGGCTGAGTATATCAAGCACAGCCACAGCACTGGGCGGGTGGTGCAGACAGGTCAAGATTAGGTTAAGTGGGGTGTGACGTGCAATGAAGTAAAGTCGGTCTGTCGGGTCTCCAAGCTGCAGATGGGACCCCTTCTCCTCTGGAAAGCCCCCTTCCCACAGGCACCTGTTGGGTGGAGTCTGGTGATAAGGTTAATTGGTAGCAGTCAACCATTCCATCTCTCGTCCACATTGCTTGGCTTTGCTGTGTTTTATTTGCGCTTGGGAGGTCCATTTTCCCTAACAGTTTTGTAGAATGATGTTTTTGTTATAGCTTATTTAAAATCTCAGTGGATTTGATAAAGGTCCGCTAGATTTATCAAAGCTGTAATTCCACTGTTGCGTCAGTCGGATGGTTAAAATACTCAGAGGAGCCTAAAAAGAAAATCTTGAAGTGCATATCACAACTTCTGTGTTTCTAGTCCTCCTTTTCTCCATAATGCACATTTAGATGGCGATGACAGCTGCTGCTTGGATCTGCGTCCCAAAAATCAGACCACCCAGTCGTGAAGCAAAAGCAAAGTTTTGAGCAAGTGTGTTTTTCAGTCACCAGAGAGTCTGTGTGTGTGGTCACTGCATTGGAAATACATCCACACGTCCTCGTAGCAGATCAGCAGTAGGGAAACAGGCTACAGGCAGCAACATGTTTAAGTCCAGTCCTTTAAACTGGAGGCGGACAGTTGAGATCACAAGTCTCTGCTGACTTACAGCAACTATTTGCCTGACTGGAGAAACACAGTGTCAGACGGGGAAGTCAGAAGTCCGGCAGCTTTCCTTTTAATTGGCTCTCAGCTGCTGTAAAACAGACGTTCACTTACACATGAACACAAACACGATGGGTCAGCACATGTGACTTCATTACTGTGGGAATAACACAAGCAAACACACGCCTATTCTGGTGCAGCACTGACCCAGTGAGAGGCGGAGAAAGCCAAGTTTTAGAGCTATAATGTAGCTTCTTGAGGGGTTAAGTTCCAAAGATCGGACGGCTTCCCCCTTTATTTCAGGATTAAATCCAATAAAAGAACCTGAATATGCTATCAAGCTATCATTTTGTGGTAAGAACACCTCCTCAGCCTCTAAAGTTTGAGTGTTTTATCAAACATGAATCAGATATAGGCACACTAGAATCCATCTACAGACCACACAAACAGGACAAAACTAATATTCAGGGCACTATTTTGCTCCAGTCCAGCTATAACTGCTGCTAATTTTGTTATCATCCCACTCTGAGTCATCTCATCCACTTATTTTTAGCCGTCTAAAGAATTTCAGTCTTATTGCACTCGTTAAAAAACACTCGACTTTATTGTACCCTCCTCACTTTACAAAGATATGCCATTATATTTAAACACTTTTGCCTCCATTCTGTCTTAATATTAGAACTGATACTTGAGCAATTTGAATACTTCTGCTCAGCCTTCTGTCTGGTTCCTCCCCCGTTTTCTCTGATTCTCCCCTGTTTCCTCTTTTAATCTGTCTCCCCCTTCCCTTCTCTCTGTCCCAGGGTGCGCACACAACAGACTGGAAGTCATTTCAGAAAGAAATTAACACAGGAGTCTAATACTCTAATGCTCCCACACAGCAAATTGGATTCGTGCGCTTCACTGACTCTGGGTATCAGTTTTTTGCAGGACACAAAGCCTCCCGCTGCAAGCCAGAAACATAGACTCTGGGGGGAGACGCTGTTGCTTCGACACTGCTAAACACTTGCAGACTGAAAACTTACAACCCGTGAACAAAAGTATGTGGACACCCCGTCATTTAAACAGTGGCTTTTTCTGCTGCTGTAACAGCCTCCATCACTCTGGTTTCAAGCATTTCTGCACAACATAAGGAGCAGATATACTGCAGAGACTCGCTCCCACTCAGCCGTGAGAGATTAGCGAGGTAGACACTGATGCTGGGTGATAATGCCTGAATCAGGTGAGCTGTAAAGGACTGTGAGCTGGTTAGGATGAGAAACACGGTGTGGTTTTTGAAGGAAAACGGTTTTATTTTATACAAAAATGTCAAATCGTAGTTCTGGGCCTTTTTGTAAGAGGTAAAAAAAATACTTAAACCCAATCAAAGTAACACATGGAAACTACTCAGAGGAAATCCAACCCAAGCTCACTGACTGACAGGGGGAGCTCAAACACACTCTAACATGTCTTATAACTAAGACACAAAACCAACAGTTATTTCAATAGTTACTTAAACCTATCAGCATTTAAATTGCCATATCCCTCAACAATCAAATGAAACAAGCAACATGTTTAAAGTAAACCATCACCCCCTCCATTATGAAGTGGTATGATCCAAACAAAACTTTCTGTGTTTTTAACACTGCTGCATTCAAAGGCCTATCACAAGTAAAGACATAGAAAGAACAAATAAATAAAGCCAGTGTATTTTAAACATATAACAAAAAATCATGCTTATTAAATTGAATTTATGATTCATTTACACATAACTGGTTTGCTTTATTAGGAACACTTGTTCACCTGCTTCATAATGCAAATGTCTAATCAGCCAATCACATGGGGCCTAGACGTGGTCAAGTCGACTTGCTGAAGTTCAAGCAGAGTATTTGCGTGGCCAAGAAAGGTAGTCTAAGTTACTTTGAATGTGACATGGTTGTTGGCAAGAAGATGAATGGATACCAAGGAGACCTGAGATTGGCCGTGGAATTGTTTGTGGAGGTGGTGTCGGACGTGGAGGAGGAGGTGGACCTTGAGGCCTTTCCCAGTGAGACACAACTGTTGTGACTGATTGCTGTGATGGATGATTCTAGAGCATTTTTAAATGCCCCCGGGCTTGTTTTATCATAAATAAATCACATGTTCTTAAGCGCTACACTGTTTTTCACTCCCTGGCTTTGTTCATCTTCTGGTTGCCACAAAATTAGAAGGACACTTAGAAAAATCACTAAAAGCTTTAAAATATTTTTCTTTACGGGAAAAATGTGATGCTATTTCTACGTAGCATTTCTTGCCTTGACCTTTGCAAACTGTGAAATGTTCTGTATAATGAAAACATATGCTCATTTAAAGTTTTATAAAAAAGCAATTATTTATTTCTAATGAAAACAAGCTAATTTGAACATTTTATCCATTTTTAAACAGCGGCGCACAAACAAATAAAAATCTATTATAAGTATTTAATTGCATGACTGCAAGTTTAGTAAAAAGAAAATCAGAACCTTTATTAACCTTTATTTTGTGTGTGTGTGTGTGTGTGTGTGTGCGTGCGGGGTGGGGTGGGGTTTGTGACTCTAACTGCCAATTTGGTGTAAAACCGGCTTTCATAAAGTCTCCCTTCGGGTCAAAAAGCCTGTTCGATGTAATCCTAAATCAGCAGCTCGTTCCTCATTTCTTCACCTACTTTGCTGTTATATTATGTTTCATTACTTTGCTGTCCTGAAGCACCAGCGTTAATTACGTTTGTTTGAGAATCTGTCCGTCTGCCACGCTCTAAATTACAAAAGCTGTTGCCGCTTCAAATTCTCTTTTATCCTACGTGCTTCAGGAGTGAGGCGCTGGAGCTGAACTTTGATCTCTGTGTACTGTAAAAAGAAAAAAAAAAAACAGGGTCCTTGATCTAAAGGCTAGTTCTACTTTAGAAAGAGCACTTCCAGTGATTACAGAGAGGATGTTCTCAGCGAAGGTAAAAAGTTCCAAATCCATTAGAAATGGATACAAAGTTACAAAGTTTCTTCTGTGCTTGAATTTAAATGTCTCTTGGGAAGAGTTTCTTCACACCGATGTCTTTGGTCAGAAAAATGCATCCATGAAAGGAGAGGAAAAAACTGAGCCCTTAACCAAAGGCAGACCTGGGGTAAAGTTGTCTACATGCTATGGTCCACACTGTGTAACCTGGATGTAACTGGCAGCTTTGTTGCTTGAATACCAAGCATCCGCTGCTCCAGCTCTACTTTGTTTGCATGTTTTACCCACAGACAAGCCAGCCAGCGCGCATAACCTGGATAATCCTCCTTTTCTGACTTGTTAAATGATCATAGTTTACAAAATGCATTTAATGATCTACTGAATGCACAACACAGGAATTATAATACAGACATTTGTGTACAATTCCACAAACTTAATGTTTACTTTAATCAAAAAACAAAGGAGCTGAAGGCTTTTCTTCAACAGACTTCTATACAACCAGAGGGTTTGTTGTAGGTATCGCCCTCTACTGGCCATTAAAATGATAGCAGACTTTAGGCCGTGTCCATCTTTTAAACTGTCTGTGGCAGGAGTGTAAGACATAAGTCCTGGAGTCCAAAATTGGCCTGAGTCTAATTTAGTTCACTGGACAGCTTTGAAAAAAAGTGAACAAAGGCTTAAAATTTTGACTTTCAATTTTATTAGTTTTACAGCTTTTCCTACTAATAAAGACTTGTGAAGCTCCCCCCTGATCATTTATACTGCACTAAACTAATGAATTAATAGGTAAACAATTCAACGGCAGAAAAGTTCCTGTTTTTCACTGTCTGGCATAGGATTTTCAGGCTTTTTTGCAATTTCCAAAAAGGACTTTTTGTGATATAGCAAAACGTTTCTGTTTTATAATTACAGGGCAGTCTAGGCAGTGAGCTACTAGAACCTTTTTTCTGTAATTTTAAAGAGTGTCAGATTTCTCTGTACTGTTGCAATTGCACTTCTTCTTATATTAAGATATTTCAGGCATTAAATGTGCAGATAAACTTCTTCACATTAACAGGAAGGGGGAGTCGGTGAATGGATGTATGGAGATTTGCTGTTATGCTTATGTATATAATTAGCTGGTTAGTTAGTTGGATCTGTGGGGTTGTGGTTAACACAACTATCTCACACATGAAAGATACCCACTTCAAGATGGAAATTCAGCCTCAGGTGTCAGTCCCGTGCCTGGATAAAGGGAAAGGTTGTGTCAGGAAAGGCATTTGGTACAAAATCTGTGCCAAACCACATCTTTTGGTGATCCCTCGAGAAAAACGTGAGCAGCAGAAAGTTCCTTCTTCCTGTTATTGGGTAGTTAGCAGATGTAGGTTGTAGCCTCTGTCACATCATGAGATAGTCATGCTAAATGTTTTTGTCCGAGACTGGTCATTGTGACCAGCTTCTCTCACTTAGATCTGTCCTCAAAACTGAAAAAAAGGTCTCTATTCCAGTCCACTTTGAAAAAAACAGCCCAAAGTCACAACCCAACACTGATAAAAAGAAATAAAGAGACTGATTTTTAATCATTAATGTTTTGCACTTTTTAGGAAAGGTTCCTTTCAACCCAAGGAGCTTGGAAAGAAAAGCGTCGTAAACCACCGTCTCTGTTTGAACAGAGGCGGTGGTTTACGACACCAACTGTCTGCCATCTATAATCCAGTTTTGAGATCCCTTCCCAGACGCCTTA
The DNA here is from genome assembly GCF_056152115.1 of Neolamprologus brichardi. Classification (NCBI taxonomy): domain Eukaryota; kingdom Metazoa; phylum Chordata; class Actinopteri; order Cichliformes; family Cichlidae; genus Neolamprologus; species Neolamprologus brichardi. Next base: position 32,621,329 of record NC_142110.1, read on the forward strand.
ATGCCCACTCACATCCTGGGCCATCTGACCTCAGGAAGTCACATGATAGTGTGGGGCCAGGTTTCACAATGAGCTCACCCGAAACCCTGGCTGATTGGGACCCACACCCGCTTTCACACCTCAGGTGATTAGGTAGAGGATCATCAGGGGGTCCTTTGTCCCTCTTTGGGGGGAAACTCCCACTGGGTTTAAATCTGGGACTCCCCACCATTTGACCTTAGAACTGAAGAAGCTTCTCGGATGAGAGGTGAAACGTCTTCAAGCAACTTAAAGAAGTCCAGACGCTTTTCTTTCCAAGCTCCTTAGACTACGATGACCTGGATGACTGAGAACCTTCACAGACATGTTCCTTTCAACCCAAAACCACTCGGTCACCCTTGGGTGTACAGACATATATCTATGTATCAAATTTAAATATTAGAATTTCTTGTACCAAAACTAAAGCGCAAGCTTCTTGGGTGGTCTGTACCTCACAGTACGTCTTAGTGTTTTGTTAGATATATCAAGTAAAATTGCTCAAAAGGACACCAACAGCAGATCTTCTTAGCATACAGCTTTCTGTGTTGGGACGCCTGTTAATTAAAGAGCCCTCATAAAGCTGTTATGAAGGGGAAAACTAGAGGCCAAAATCTTGCTTCTGATCCCCTAAAGTTGATCATTTTAACATGAGAGTCTATGGGGACTGACTCACGTTTGGAGCCAGTCTTAGAGTTAGCACTTCCATGTTTGCTTTATTTTCCTGTCTCAGAGACAACTGCCTGTGTTTAATGCATTATATCTCATTTTGAAGTCTGCACAAAAACCAAATAGTGTCTTTCTGGGGGCTATTTCTGTCATATTGCCAACAATAAGCTCGTCAGACACCCAGCACAAACTCCAACTAGCTGTGCTCTTTCTATCCTACTCCTTTCAAATCTAAGGATAAACCCCTTGAGATTTAGTGTTTGTCTACAGAATGTCAACTGATGACCTCGTCCTTTCTCACAACCAACGGTGGGATTTACAGAGGAGGGAGCGATCCTTCTCCCGATATTAAACCATGAAAGTCAAAGAGTGGATTTACGAGGTTTTGGCAGGACGGCGGTGATCTGCAGGCATGACGGACACATTATGAACAGCGGCTGCATCGTTGCACTTCTCCTCGGAGCTCCTTAAACAATTTCCCCACAGCTCATTTTTAACCTGCCACACAGCCGTCATCACTTAGCTCCATAATTCCCCAAATTCACGCATAATCAAACAAATTAGCCTTTATGCTAATTTCTTATGACTCAATTATGTTAAAAGCCCAGCTTGAATGACAGTCATAATTACAGCCATAATGCTGGCAGAGATATTACCGGCGAATAATACGGTAATGGATATCAAAGGAGCAAGCTTCATCTGCCATAGAGAGACGCTGCTGAGTGGGTTAGCGGGATAAATAAACTCTGATGTGTTTGCTGATGAGCTGTTTTTTGGTCTACAGCACTGCTGAGACTCCACAGAGGTCAGAGCCACGAACACACTGATGGATGGAAGGAGACCCAAACGTTTTTAAGGAGCTGACTTGATTTCAGCTCTCTGGCCCTATTTACCTTTAATCTCTTTCTAAGGTTTTGAGCGTGATGTTAAAGAGTTTACAGAGAAGTTTTTTGCCATGTGCGTGACTTCTCACTCATCCACTGACTTTGTTAAAGACTAGTTTATTTCAAGCATGTGGACTTGAGAGCATTATGTGGAAACTCTAAGCTTTTGTGGTGGTTGAGGCTTTGATGCATACAGTACTGTGCAAAACTCTTGAGCCAGCCTTCATTTCTTTACATTTTAGGAAAAAGAGGAATTGTTGCAGCAATTTGTTGAAATGGGGAAACACACAGGAACAATATATTATGTTATATTAAGCAAGAACTGAGTTTAAAAGTCAATATTTGGTATGACCACATGTATTCTTCCACACAGTCTAAACTCTCTTAGGCTGTTTCCTTGTCATTTCTTTAACTTGTCTTCAGGAATACTTCTCCAGGCTTCTTGAAGGATATTCAAAGCTCTTCTTTGGATTTTCGCAGCCTTTTGTTCCATTCTACATGAAGATGATCCCACATTGCTTTAATAACATTGAACTACGGGCACTTGGGAGGCCAGTCCATGACTGATGGTGTTCCATTGTGTGCATTGGCAGTCTGTTTAGGATCATTGTCATGCTGAGAAATTAAGCCATTCTCAATCAGATGTTTTCCAGATGGTACTACATGGTTGATTAAAATCTGACGGTACTTTTCTGTGTCCATAATTCCATCAATTCTGAAAAGAAATCCAACATTACTGAATGAAATGTAGCCCCAAACAATGACAGAAGCTCTGCCAGGTTTTACAGATGGTTGTACACACTCACTGTTGTTCCTCACCTCTCTCCTCCACTCCTCTATACATACTGATGAAGATTTCACCCTATAATGTCAAATTTGGATTTATCAATCTATAATTCCAATCGCCAATGATTTACAGCTTAGTTCTGGTGTAGTTTGGCATTCCTGAACCTTTTTTTCTTTCCCGGTCTCCATTCCTTAAGGACGGCTTCTTGAAAACCACTCTTCCACTGAGATGTCTGATGAAATTAGATCCAACATTAGATGGATCAGCTGAAGGGACAGATTCATCTTTCAGATCATATCCTTGCTGAGAGTTTTTCCTCCTCTTTCTTAAGCATATGACTTCCAGATACTTTTTATCTGTTGTAGATGGTTTTTATGCCTTCCGCATCTTTCCAGCCTGATCAGGAGGTTCAAACCAGGACCCTTCTTGCTATGAGGCAACAGTGATAGTCACAATGCCTCAATAGAAAATAAGAAATAGACAAGTAAGGTGACTCACTGTCATATTTTTATTATTTTTATTTTTATTAAATACAATGTAGCAAACATAACAGCCTGCTATGACACAACATATAACCTTTCCTCCTGCAAACCCAGAGCTTCCCACACATATAATATACAAAATATTAATTTTAATTACTATTAGCAGCTTATGGAGTAAGTCTAACAATGTCTGCACTTCATTTTTGAAGAAGGAGAAAAACTGAGGAAATATATTCAAACAGCTCCGTCACACACACTCATCATGAATCCACACCAGCCTGTGACCAAATAATAAAATCTCTCGTCCCACTTGTTCAGCAGTGTAGTCTGGGTGGCCCCTGACATTTAAATGTAATTCATATCATGAGTGGATCTTCTACACAACAGTGTAAAATGTTTGTCCTCTCTCTTTTTTAGATTATTGTTATTTAACGTGTAATTGCCGTTTATCATCACTGCCCTTTTTTCTTATTATTTTTGTGTCCCCCTCTCGATATTTCACCCTGTGGTGTGAATTTTATTTTAATTGAACATCAGTAGAAAATGAGGACAGAGGGACTTGTTTTATTTAAAAGGTTAAATATTCAGAGCATTTCAAAATCAGCACTAATCTTTTTGAAAAGAGTTACAAGGTTATGTTTGAGTGGAGGTATTGTTATTTCCCTCCTACAGTTCGTTATGTAAATGCTTACAAAAGTACTTGTTTTTAATAAAATAAAATAAAAAATACTATGATTCGAATGAATCTGAAATACCGCTGAAAAACTATTTAAGTGATCACTCCCACTGAGATGTTCAGTGATTAATGATGCCACTAATGTACCTATAATAGATGTAATATTAAAAAGAAAATGTTTGAGGAGGAATGACCTAGAAAAAGCTGCTCAAACTGCGGCAGAGTAGATAAAGGCCACATTCCTGTCGGTCCCCACACTTGTCATAGAGCGAGAGGTTAACTCCACATGGATTCACACTTGTGCCTGTGGAGCAGTCTCTTAATTAAGGCCCAAAACAGGAGCTTCCCATCACATGAACATATGAGTCAAATAGATTAATGTCAATAACTTGAAGATTAAAGACTGATCTGTTTCAATATATAATACAGGTTTTTATTAAAATATTATTTTTCTACTCTGTTGGTATTTATCGTAGAAATTTAGAAGAAAAAGAAATAATAACGTGAACTTTTTAGCACTGTGACCTCAGTCAGGCATCCAAGGGGGTACACTAGAAGAGTCCAAGTCCCAGATATACACAGTGAGCTAGTTTGGCTGACAAAAGGACAATGTCTAGGGTGAATGCCTCATTCGGGACTAAAATGATGTCAGTATAATGTCAGTTAGATGATCAATCATAAACAACATTCATAAGGGAATACATGCACCTCCCAATTGCAGGCAAAATCATCTTTAAACCCAAATAAGTCAACAGAATGTCCATCCATCAATCATCTTAACTCCCTATCCAACTTATGATCATTAGCCCACGGTTACAATCATGTAGCCTATCCCTGCTATAGTGGGACTTAAGGGAGTGCATGCTGTGCAAGCTGCAAGCTTTATCACAGGGCCAGCATAGAAAAAGAACCACACACTGTCCCATCTGATGTCCCAACCCAAAGCTTATAATAGACACGCTGGTCCAACGTGTCCATTTCTTTGGCTCTCGAAAACGTGAAATGGGAATGCAAGCCATAAGCTGCAGTAATAGCACAGCGAGATATTTTATTTTAAGTCATGCAGTAATGCAACTTTCTGCATGCATGTCCATTTCACGTTTTGGAGAGGCAAAGCATGAAATGGACATGGTGGATCAGAGTTCTATTACACGTTTTGCACTGTCGCATCCACACCTACAGCCAGAAGCACTAATTAACCTGATGTGCATGTCTTTGGACTGTGGGAGGAACCCAAAGTACCTGGAGAGCATGTGAAGCCTACAGAAAACACCAGCCTGATTAGGAGGTTTGAACCAGGAACCTTCTTTCTATGAGGCAACAGTGCTAACCACCACATCACCATGCTGCCCTCTTCAAGTGTCTGTAAATATACACTGCAAGGCCTTTGACTGCTATTGGCATGTGCCAGTGCATTTAAAAAGGCATGCACATACAGAGTAAAGAATGGTTTAAAAATATGCACAAATCTACAGTCTTCTTTGTTTTCTTTTGGCTGCTTCCTTTAGGGGATGCCACAGCAGATCATCTCCCTCCATCTCACTGGGTCCCTAGTATGCAGTATTTACATTACAAAAAAACACAACAACAACAACAAAAAAAAACATGTGACAGGTTTCCACAGGAATTCTTTTGCCCAAACACTCTGGGAGACTAGTGAAGAGGCAGAGGTGAGTTTGCATGAGTGATGGGATTATCCTGTCATTTATCTTGAGTTAAATTTGAGCAATAATTAATCAAACATTAAGCAATATGTATTTTTCTTAATTCATAGGTAAACAAGGGGGAACATGTGACTTGGCTGTGCTACAACAATCAAATAAACAATGAATAAAAAAGTCTGTTAAAACACTTTGTGTGTTTATTGTGCCGATGTTCTGTAATTTTTCTGTCCTGATAAATCTGCATGTTAAAGTTCAAATTGGGCCACTATAAAAATACTAGAAGTATATATACAGAACAAATAAGGCAAAAATGAGCACACTGTTAATTTTTATTTGCATTCATTCATAAACATGCTGGACATGAAAAGCCCACAGAGCATAAATCTGGAAGTACCACAGAAGCAGTTAAAGGATAACTCAGTGATTAAAAACTATTAACAGGTATTTGAAATTATTGCAGCTTAAATCAAAACCCCATCATCTTTTTTTTTTTACCTTTTTTCACCAAAGACAGTCAGTTTGGTTTGTTACGGAGACAGCTCTTCTGAGCTTAAAACTCAAAAGTAATTTTTGTAAGTGTGCACACTTTCCTCTGCACATCTGAGGTGTTGGTTGAGGTTAGCAAGCCTGTTGACTGAGGGCTTTATAACCCATTCTCATTTCAGACTAGTTGGTTTGGAATGGCTGTTAGTGATCTTGGAATGCCATCCTTCAACATCCAGCATCCCACGTGCAGTTTGAGTGTTATCTTTTACTCGAACAGAGCTTTATTTTTGACATACAAATTGCCAAAGTATTACAGACGCTATCTCAAGCAGAACTGGAAAAAGTCACACATGCTTTCATTTCATCATGCTTGCACTACTGTAATTCCTTCTAACAGAAATAGGAAAAAACACAACTTCTTTTAAGTGGCTCCCAGCTCAATTCTTAGCATATTTTGGTTCCTGCAACTGGTCCGTCAGGTTATTGTCTCCCCAGAAACACTTCCCTTGTGTTTTTTCCCATTTCTGTTTTCTTTTTTCCTATTTCCATTGTGTTTTGTGTGCTTTTGCAGCGTTTTTTTTATTGCTAATGTTTTCTTAAGTTGCAGTCCATTTGGCCTCTCAGGGCCAGTGTAAAACCCTTCTTGAGGGACAGGCATGGTTCTGGCCTGGTTCTATGAAGAACTGTGCAGACTATGTTATACGTGGTGTTTCTGTGTATAGTCACCAGGGGGCAGTGTAAAAAACATGTGGGACCACTAGTACTGTGGACTACACTTGTTTATGGTTGTGCTGCTGTCGGTCCACTAGCTTAACGAGGAACAGAAAGCAATGAACTCTCTCCGTCCTCCTCAAGAAACCTTTTCAACTCATCAGACTTCCATCTTTGCAAAGCATCATCACTGTTCTGCTGTGTGCTGTTGGCTTTTTGGAGGACTGAACTCAAGCACATCTGGGTTGACTCCATACCCAAAAATCCTTCAACATGGTAGCCAAATACATAAACAAATGGACGCAAAAACTGTGGAACTCTACCAGAGGAAACGTAGTTAGCAAACTATGTTTCTGCTTTTAAATCACTCCTCAAAATTTACTTTTACAGGACAGCTGTTTTCTTCATTTCTTGAATCTTTTTATTTCTCTACCACCGCTTATTTAGTTGATTTGTTATATTATTCACATTTGTTCATGTTTTATGGTTTGTTTCTCAAGTCTTTTTTTTTTTTTTTCATTTTTGACTTTGGGCTGTTTTACCATCTTCCGTAAATCACTTTGTAACTATGTTTTGAAACTAAATCCATTACTATTATAAATGTGGGGGTGACATTCTGGTACCGGACTAGAACTGGGCCTTTCCACCTCTCTCTTAGACACAAAGAAATCTCAGCCAATCACAGCCTTTACTTTTCATTCCTGCAGAGGAGCAAAGATGTTATTACGTGAATCTTTTTAAATTATGTTCCTGTGAATCTTTGGAATTTGGTTCCAAGAAATTTGGTATACAACCTCCCCTTTGGAATCAGGACAGACAGCAATAAAATGATGACAATTGTGGCGGTTTGTTAAGCGATGACAGAAGCCAAAAGTTCATGTTGACAAAATAGTAAGACATTAAGAGACCTGGACATTAGAATTCTTGGTGGACTGGCTTTTGTGTTTATGATAGATTGATTGCAGGCTGTAAGGCATTCACTCCCAGGCTCCTTATCGTTGTGGTCAGAGGTCAACCTGAGCACTTGGCTCTTCACAGTCAATATTTTTTGCAACTCCTTCCTTCTTCCACCTCCATTGTAAGTTGCTGTTATGGATCAGATCTTCATCTTGGTCAACAAAAGAACGCACCAAGGGTCTATAATGTTCTATCCCTTAACTGCTGCGTTGATAAAAACCTTTAGGTGAATTGCTGTGCATTGTGATAGATGGATCCTCAGCAACTTGCAGAGTAATTGCATATTTTAGGGCCCTCAGATGAATTATCCAGGGCTGATCCGTCATTATAATACTGAAGCTCATGCCGTCATTCGCGGTGAGAAATGTTGCTCGATAGTGGTATTTGCACAGCTGCAGGGGGTCATAAATTATTACAGAGGACACATGAGCATTAGTTCAACTCTTTCATCAGAAGGTCTTAAACAAGGTAGCATCCTCCTTCGTCATATGTTGTCAAAGAGGCTCTCTCGTGCTTCCTTTTTCATGTGTCCTGGGTTATCTGTGCTATGACGTCTACATGCAACAAAACGTTTTTCTAAATTGTTTTAGGCACCAGTCACCCATTCATTTTAAGCACTGACACCCTCTTCATGGGAAAAAGGGACTATCTGAAAAGAGTCAGAAGAAGCAAACCTCACCAAACCAAACCATAGCGCTGGTGCCATGTTCTGCTTTGTGGTTGGGATGTTAACATCACATGTTATCACATGTATAATTCAGGATAATCACGGGACAACATGAGAAGATTTTGTGCTATTTTAGCATGTCTTCTTCAAGTAAACATTTAAGTGGTCCTCTGTATTTACAGACCCCTTTTTATTCTCAGAGAGAATGATTCACACTTGAACCTCTATCTGAAACAAGCTGTTTTAGCCCTTCCCACAAAGAGCTGTGCACCTGATATGAACATATTAGGATGTCAAATCTCACTGACATCATAAAGACCTCAGTATAAAAAAAACCCTTTCTTTAGTCTGAGCTTCTGTCTAATTATTTGAAGCACTCGCTATATTTAACAGGAACTGTAAAACTAACTAAATGAAAGGAAAAAGCTTAACAGCTCCACTTTCAACACTTTTAAGAGGCTGGCAATACAAAAAAATATCTAATCACCTGTAGTGTCCTCCCTTAAAAAAAAACAGCTGTTATATGCACTCGCATTACCCCATAAGGAATTACTATTGTTCTGGTGCTGAAGTTTTAAAATATATTAAAAAACAACCATATTAGGGTCATGGACAGTACGGTTAAAAGTAAGTGGTTCCTGGATTACTTATATTTCCCAATATAAAGTCCAATATTTAAATCAGCCATGTATGCAAACCCCATTTCAGCACCTGGGGATCGGACCACCAAGGCCTTTGGCTTCAACTACCATCCGATCCATACATGGGCCACCCACAGTATGGGTGGATCAATGGCCCACGTATGGATCAATGTAAAATCTGTGTTGGATTCATGTGATGAATGCAAGAGAATCAAGACATGAAGTTTCACCTTTAGATGTTTTGTTTCATTGTGGAACAGTAAAATGCACAATTCACTGAAATCGATTAAAGTTTTCTTCCTTTAAGTCATGAAAAAGTAAGTACATCCCAAGGAAACTACTGATTTGTTCCAGTATATTTCAGCAATCAAATGAGTGATGAAACAGTGCCTGTTCTTTAAAGTGATGCATTTAGATCTGTAAATATTGAATCAGGGTTGCCAACAATAAGGTCTTCTTTTAGACAGGAGGGATGTGTCTTATTTAAAACCTCTTATATTCTGGGTCTGCTGCTCTCATTGCCACTGAACAGTGCGGTTTCATGATCACAAGGAGAGCTAAAGAGCTTTCTAAACCTTCGGGGTGTATGCCAAACAGTCTGGTAAGGGATTTAAACTGATTTGAAACCAATGATTCCACTGTAAAAGAAATTCTTCAGGAAGTGGTTTAAAATTTTGAACAACTGCCAGTTTCTCCAGGTCTTAAAAATTATAAATTCATTATAATTGTCATTATAATTGTTTGATATTCAGACTTGGGAACATTGGCAGCATTTTTTCACTCTGGCTGTCAAAATGAATAATCTGGCAGGTGACCATAGTACTGGAAGGAGAAAAATAAAATATGAGAAATATGAGTAAGAATGTACAGCAAAATTATTTCAATTAATAAATGTGAGCAAAAACTAAAGTGTTACACTTTTGCACATTGAACGTTTGGTAATACTCCTGATATCAGTCATCCTGGTAAAGAGGAAAGAGGCTTTTATGGTGCTTATTAAAATGATGTCTTGCTTCTAGTGTAAATTTCAGGTGACGATGAAAGCCTGTGTGCAGCTTTGTTTTATGGCAAAGACTTGTTTGCTATATATTTACGTAGATATATTGGTACTAAAACTAATACGATACACTCAATGTGTGTGTGTGTGTTTATGAGAATGTGTGTAAATTGATGCATGCGCCCAATGCCTCTAATGTCTCTCTGTCTCTCTCAACGACTTTTCATTCTTGTTGTGAGCAGGATATGGATCACCACCATTCGTCGCTCGGATGCTGCTGTTCGGTGCCTGATAACTCTGTCCAATTAGATCACAGACGCTGCTCGTGCTCGCCGCCTTAGCTCACTGCCTCAGCTCGCCTCTCTGGGTGACAAATGTGACAATTACCCAAAGCACCAGGCGCTGCTGTTCATTCCCTATTAAAGAATCAATCAGGACTAGGCGTGCTGGGCCCTGAGGCACTGGCACTTCAAGAGCCCTGAGGATGTAGGGCTGGAGGTTATTCTGCATGCCAACTTTCAGTTTTTAAGAGTTAAAAGTGCTTGTTTTTGTTGCATAAGAGCAAATTAAAGCACTTATCTTTTATATCCTCAAACTTTGCACTAACTGGATGTTAATATCCTGCAAAAACCCTACAGTAAAATAGATAAAACTCCCACAATCAGATTGGAAGAAATGCTCCATAATTGGCTCCATTGTTTCACCCGACAGCTCTCTCATGGGCGGCCACGCATCCTTTCAGTCAAACAGGTGCAAAGGCTCAGACCAATCAGAGAGGCCACAATCCTTAATAAATGCTATACGCGTAAGTACAAACTTAAAAACTCATATAACAATAATAAAAGTATACAATGGTTAAAAACAAAAAGTATAAACACTATAAAAAATTAAGGAAAAAACTGCAGCCAACACTACAGTGCAGTCTGTTGAACTCTAAGCCTGACCTTTTTTGGGGTATGGGAGGTGGGATTCACTCTGCATCACAATCCACAAGGAATGAATAACTTCCCAGGCAGCAAAGCAGTTCTTCTTTGCTGCCTGGGAAGTTATTCATATCTCCTTCATTTAGCATCTCTCTAAAATAGAGGACCTCACCAGTACATAATGTAGAGGTGAAGATTAATCATCGTCTCCTGTCCCTGGCTACTGGGCCTTAAGGTGGACTGACCATCAAGGTGGAACATCTCATTTGGTAAATCACACGCTTTATGCTTTACTTTTAATCTCTTGCTGTTTTTTTGCTGATTGTTAAGCACTTTGATCAGCTCTGTTGTTTGTAAATGTGCTATATAAATGAATAAACCTGAACCTACTCAGAGAGGAACATCAAGCTGTCTAATTGAATCCCTTCAATAGCCTACGACACATGGGGACCATGGGTGCTGAACATAAAGGGTGCTCCAGCTGACCAACATCCACAGCTACTGCTATAATACAGGAGCGAGCAGGTAATTTCAAATGCAGTCTTCAAACATCTCAACAAATAACAAAAACAGAAGATTTCTGTGCAGCTGGCTCACAGTTTGTTTCCTAGCTGAAGCGACAGCTGCTGTATTTTCCAGTGAGGGGGACAAAAAAGTTATAAATGTGCTTTACCTACGAGACTGAGAAAATAAGGAGAGAGGATACAGATTTCTTCATTCTCTACAGATTGTTTTATTCAGTCCATTAAATGTTTTTAATAAATGAAATGATAAAAAGATTCATGTTTTAAAGGTTTTTCTGGGCAGCTAAACAGAGGTGTTTGCAGTTACAGTTTACAATAATGGACTGTGCTGGACAAGTGCAGGAGAGCCTGTGGTATCCATGGTGACTGTTAGATTAAATCATGGGTAGCAACAGAGACATTATAAAAAAAAGGAAATGCCACTGAAATAAAGTGAAATCTACTGAAAATATCCACAACAGCAAAGATGATGATAGTAATTTAATAACCAGCACAAGAAGCTTTTAAAACGTTAATTTAAAACTTTTTAAGTTTCACATTTTCACATCTTCTTCCATATATAACGTTTTTGTGCCGATAATCACTGAAATTAAGGTTTTTTATCTAATGAGTAACTACCTTGATATATATAACCAAACTGCTTTATCATTTATAAATGGTTCATTTTTGTGTACAGTTGTTATGTAGACATATTATTGGTATAAACACTTTCATTCTTGTATGCAAAATTACTTTTATCTGGTAACTTTCTTGGTAACTTTCTTGGATTGTGGCATGCAGGCTACATGCAGTTCAAAATAGGTGCTCACAGCAGATAAGATGGTCAGGAAGTCAGAGACAGAAACACCAAAGAGAATCTGGAGGATTTTCAAAATAAAAGGCTCAGTGCAGGTTAAACATTTTAGCTCTGAAATGCTTCTTGGTGTAATTTGATGGTGTGAAGTCTGCAGAGATGCAATATTGAAGACACACCAAATGTATTCCCAGATTTATGCTACCTTAATGCCTGCTGTGGGTTGGAAAGCACACAATAAATATTTCATTTAACATCTGCTTAGATATCACACTTGGATAAATCCACAGATTTATGAGTCCTTTCACCCTGTGCACTGACCCTGCTTGATTCCACCAGTTACAAGAGTTTACTAACAATCATACTGTGAAATATGTCTTCAGTTACCCAGACATACCATGACTCCAGGAGAAAGATTCATTGAATAAAAGTAGAACTATCTGAAAGTCAAGACTGCAAGGGTCACAGCTACAGAGCTCAGATAATAGCAGCTACTTATGCAATATTTATAAGGAAGCAAGAGGTGGGCAAAGGGTTTATATCTTCATTGAGAGGACAACAAGATTAGTAACAAAAAGCAGAAGTTGCTGAGAAGAAGAGACTGCATGGTATGTAAAGTATTTCTGGTGGAGAAAACCTTTCCTCATCTCAGCAGCACACACAGAAATTAAATAAGTTTTGACAAACTTCGAGACAGACTAAACATTCAAAGCATAAAACTTTTCTCAGTCAAAAGTCTTTCAGACCAGGTCCGTAAATGGATTTGCTAAAGCAGATCATTATTCTGTAATGAGGATTGCAAAATCACAAAGTCACCCTTGTCTGCTCTTCTTCTGTCAAGACAGTGTGCTGTAAACATTTTCCATACCTGTTGGTAATGTTCTTGTAAAATACTCAGTGTTTACACTTCTGCATAAACCATCTGCTGCCTTTTCAGCTAAGAGACTGATGTTCATAGATTGGGTTAAAATGCGACCTTTCACACCATTAAACACATTAAAAGTCCAACTTTTAACAAACAAAATTCTCCTTAGTTTTCTTAGCCAGACTACAAGGTGACACAGGTCCTGCCCAGGTGTGCACATGTGATGCTTCGTGTGCAAACTCTGAGGCCATTCAGCTTCTCTCCCTGTATGGACACATGGCTCTAAATGAAGATTAAATCCTGTTCGATGCATCAATACAAAGCATTTTCCAATTTTCCATTTCTTGGCTTCGACTTCCATCGCTCACTTACAATTTCATTTCAGTCCTCATAACTACTACGATGGTGGTGATTACTGAGTCATTACAGCTGCTATAATGATATAAGCATTTACACCTGATTTGATTCTAAACTCATTATCTGTCGTCTTTGGGAGGATGTTATGAGAAGCTGCTGTTCACTAACATTCATTTACTCATGCACTTACTTTCACACACTTACCTCTTCTGTTTACAAGAGGCAGACAGTTATTTGTCAAATCATCCAGAGACTAACCAGCAGGGTATCTTAGCTTGAGTTTGAGATGGCAAATTTATAACAAAAGCCTGCAGTACAAAGTGGAGGTGTGAGCAGGAAGGGGAGAAAACACTATTAATTTGCAATATGGGAAATGTAGGATTAAATATGTTTGGTTGTTTGTTTTTTTTTGTATAGAATAACAACAAATGAGTAATTGTAAATGTTATTCTTCTTTAAAAAATTAAGTCAAGGTCAGACACAACAGAGGCAGGATGGATAGTTTTAATTACATTAACTCACAAAGTAAAGAGAAGTAAATAAGTAGAACAAGCTCAGGCAGGAGGATTCAAATTATCCAGTGCCCCTGCCTGAGGTTTCCCATTGGGCATGGTTTGATTGCTGGGGTTTTCTCTGTATTATAGTAGGTTCTTTACCTTACAATATAAAGTTGTGATTTGGTGCTACATAAATAAAATTGGATTGAAAAATAAAAGACTGGAGAGGAGAGGAGACAGGTATCAATGTCCTGCAGTTCACAGCTGGGACAAAAAGGCAGCAGATATCTGTGAAGTTAAGCGTGCATTCAAGCCACAAATACACTTAGTAATGTGCTGTTTAAATCTTTGTGATCAAGGTCTCTGAAAACAGGATGGAGGTTTCTGGCTCAACTTTGCGTTCTTCTAAGGTGCCTGGAAAAGAGCAAGGGTATAAAGAGGTCGAAACTCAAGCCACGCTTGTTATATAAATGTAGCCTGGGAAATTAGCTGCCTCACAGAAAACAATAACAGCACTTTAACAACATACAGAAAAGGTACAAAGAGTAAAACACAAAGAGACAGAAACAAAAAGAACACTGAGAGAAAATGTACAAAAGCACAAATATACCAAAAAAAGGGATCTGGCTACACACGTTAGTTTCCAGCCCACTTGGCTGATATTGATCACCAACACCAACAGCTGCAAACATATACACCCTATTGTTAAAATACTGTCTGCTAAGGTATTTTAAGTATCAACACAATAATATTTCAACACATTAGAGGTGGATTTACCAAGTACTTTACAAAGCAGGTCAACAGATGTGTGAAGAAAGGTGTGATGGGAAGAAGCTTCATTAATATGCATACGTAAGTTGAGTGAATTTTCACCTCGGTTTTATTCCAACATATGAACAACACTGACAGAATGAATGTTGTTATGCTTGCAAATTTTGACACTGTGTGGTCTATGTGGTTAATCTTTGAATTCAGGTATTTTCAGTGCGGTTGTCACATGTGTACAAAATCAAGTACCTAGCCAAGGAGTCTGCCTTTGCCAACACTTGTGAAAGAAAGGCTTGTTTTAAAGATTTTAAAGATGAATTCAAGTGTCTGTTATACTGTATTAGGATGTCATCCTTGCAGCAATTCAGGTAATGAAATTTCTTCCCTTCTTGATGTTCCACAATCAGCTGTAAGTGCTATTATTACAGAGTGGAAGCTTTTATAAACCACAGCAGCTCATGGCATGAAGTGGCAGACCAGATAACGTTACAGAGCGGGTTTCGTCGAGTGCTGAAGCACATCATGTGTAAAATCAGCCAACGCTTCAGATTTTCAAATCCCATCTTGCGTTAACAGCAGCACAAAAACTGTGTGCTGGGACCTTCAAAGCAGGGGTTCACAGCCAAACAGTTCCTGTGGGTGTCATGTGTAGATGGCTCCACGCTTTTGTTCATATAGTGTATGCATTGTGAATACATCATGGCAGGTATCTTAAACTGAGCCGTTTAGACATGAGATCTTCTGCATGCTTATTTTTTAATGCAAAGGCGCATAGTTCACACTTGTGTCATCTTGAAAGGTCAGACCTACTAAGACTGCGGTTGCAGACTTCATGAAAAAGTAGCCATTGTACTCAACCAGACATAAAGCCAACACATTTATATGCCTTCTGATCAATGGAAAGGAATTGGTGTCTAAAAGGCTCGTTGTTTATGTTTCTTTAAAAGCAGATCTAATTCATAACATTTTTTCATATGTCTTTGTGTACGCACGTGAAGATTTTTCACATATTTTCTGCTATTGATTTTTCATACAAGGAAGTCAAATTTGTCTAAATTATCCTCACATGATGACTCCAGATTTCAGTTAAGTACATTTGGCTATATTTTGTGTTTAATGAGACTCCAAAACAAAACTGTGTTGTGCAGCTTATTTGAAATAGATATGGAAGGTAAAGTTCACAACAATCCAGCTGTTAATAAGGCCAAGCTTTGGGGGGTGTAACCTTCAGTAGATGCTGTGTATATAATAAAGAGATCCCCGGGCTCGGTGAGAGGGAGACGCCTATAGTTTATTAAGTGGGTAATATTTTCTCATCCCTTTTTAATCATCATTGTCAGACTGTTTGTGAGCCTTTAATCATTGTTTATGTCTAGAGTTAACTGGAAACATGCTTTTTGATCGGCTGACGCACTTGACTGGCATTGACACGGACACATTATTTTCCTCTGAGGAATTCTTCCCTCGTGGTGACCCGGAGACTCTCCACCACAATCACAGGATGACCGATACCTGATCCCGCAAAGAAACCTCTGAGATCCTCCCAGCCAAAACGAACGCTCTGTTTAATGAACAAATACCAGTTCGGCGTGGTATGCTGAGTCACAGGCAAACATGTTTTGAGTTAGTTCTCGGCAGGAAGAGGTGACACAGATACTGCTGGGGAAATCTGATGAGTGCAGGAATAACATTTATGGGGAAGAGAACAGAGTGCTCGCTCACTTCTAGACAAAAGGGAAGGTTGTGTATTTGATGTGCAGCCACGCTGTGAGGACGTGGATCAGTTCAAATGGACAATAGCTGTGCACCAGTGGAGACAAACTAATGACTTACAGACATTGCCTCCATAATGTCTTGCTTCACACCAAGGCTGGACTGAGACAAAAAATCGGCCCGGGCATTTTGACTAGAGGCCGGCCCACCAGGTATTATAGGACAAGCCATAAAGCCTTTGAATGAAAACAAACGCTGTTGTCACAGTGATGTACACTGTCTTGTTGGTACATATGTATCAATCTAATAAACTTAAACCTACACCATCCTCCCTGTTCTGGTATTCTAAACAGTACCTGAAAGTAGACTGCTTGGTCGAGTTAACCTCCTGAACTATCTACAACACATGGTGAAAACCTGAAATTAAGACAGAGAGGACTAGAGGTGAGACATGATCACTACTGATTACTGATGACAGATTTAGATATATTTTCGTAAACCATTCATTTGCCACATCAATAAACAGCATGGCAGGGCAAAATATTTTTTCTAACATGGCAACTTTTAAAAAGTGAAAGGAGACAGAAAGACAGGTGAGAAAGAATAAAACTTAACTGACTTTTTGATGGCATTTTACACACACAGTACTGGTACAGTATCTAGAAAATGTGGGAAAATACTGGCATCATATACAGTACTTAGCTACTTCTGAAGAAATTATGATGGGACCCTAAAAAAAAATTACTATGTACAATAATGGATTTCTATATTTTACATCAGATGAAAACGTTTGTTGTAAGATTCCGATAATTATATGTTAAAAGCGAGACATTTTAAATGAGAATAAGAAAATAATTTCTTTGTGCCCCCATTTCCCTGTTCATGCCCTACCTGGCCCCCTGGCAACACTTTGCTAGACCCGCCCCTGCACAGTTACCAGCTGTCAGCTACTTAGAAAAGCATCCTGGTGTTATTTGTCTCTCAGAAACAGTTCATAACTTCCCTTCAACTCATTTATGTCACCTAAAAGGTAAACCTGTTTCTCCATCACCTGTTCAGCTCTGATGATTCAGTAAGGACATCTCCTCGTTCCATCTTCATGTTTTCCTCTCACCAGATAACCAAACCGATATCATGACCAGCAGCTTTTACAGCTGTGGCTCCAGCAAACATCAGCTGATACTAGAAATTAATATTAAATAAATTCTAACAGCTGATCAAGCTTAAACGTGCTGCTGTTGTTTAGCGCGACATCTGCTGGGTTCCTCTTTCTGGCGCAAAGTGGGCCATAAACAAACAAGAGAGAAAAGCCGATCAGCTGATCATGGATCAGTTTCATGATTGAAGTAGAAACAGGAGAGGCAGGGGAGAGAATGAGAGAAGAAGAGACAGCTGTGCAGCAAACACAGAATAACTCCAGCTTTGTGTGTTTTTCATTGTAGCTGAAGTACGGGACAAACTGTGCTCCTTTTCACCTCAATACAAAACGCGCAATATTTTCTCTGAATACGAGACGACTCCGTTTTTTAGGGGACGGTTGGAAACTCTAATAACTAACCTTGTAAATAAAATAAGATAAAACAAGTTCAACATCAATAATATCACAGCACCAGCCCAGCAGTATATAAACTCTGTCATGCTAGCTAGTACGCAGTACGAGTTATTGTAACAGACTGTAAAAAGTCATCACAACGAAAATAAACTCCACCTATACTTGGTTTATATCTGACCCAGACAGACTGCAGGTCATAACTTCTTACCTGAAGTTCAGTTCACCGCCTTGGGTCTCTGCTCCTTCTGCCTTTCCGTCATCCACCTGCTGGCCTCCACCACTTGCTAATGTTACTGAATCTGTGGAAGCTCTGCAATAGCCACCACCAAACAATTGAGTTATTTTTACACATCTCCCAGCATCTGGCCAATCCACCACCAGAAAAAAACTAGAAAAAAAAACCCCATCAGCCCATAAAAACGAAAAATCACCATGGCCAGTCCAGCTATGCTTCACACACAAAAATACAATAAAATAAAATAAAATAGTTCATCATTTATCACCAGATTTAAAGTGGAATGATTGTGTTCTTGCTTATTTTCTTTCATATGTATGTTATTAATTTAAGTTTCAAATAATGTCTATAGGTCAACAAATGCACAAGCGTGAGGTTTATACTGCTCTAAATCCTCCATTAATGACACTATTTGTTTTTTGTTTGTTTACTATTGGCTGTTAGCCAAGAAGCCCCACCCACCTGCTAATCAAAC
Organism: Neolamprologus brichardi; assembly: GCF_056152115.1. Taxonomy (NCBI): domain Eukaryota; kingdom Metazoa; phylum Chordata; class Actinopteri; order Cichliformes; family Cichlidae; genus Neolamprologus; species Neolamprologus brichardi. The sequence goes on from NC_142110.1 coordinate 32,639,667, forward strand.
CTTTTTGTTTGTGAGGGGAAGCCAATGAGAAGAAGACTGGCTTGGAGAGAAAATGACCTTTAAGGCAAGGGATCTAGAGTAGAGTAAAAAAGCTTCTTTGAGATGGTGGAGGAATCCAGGTGCCAAGGATTCAAGGAATATTTTAAACTGGGAATCATGCAAAGCTACTCTTGCAAAGTGAAAAATTAAAAGTACCTGGCTGGAAAAAGTGCAGATAACAGGGAGTGTTCTGTCTTTGTTATCTGTCAACGGTTAGTTGATTGGTTCAGCTTGTCTGTTTTGTTACTAGTACTACTTTAAGTTGGATGAAACTCAGAGGTGGGGTTCAACCAAATTAGAAGTGATCTGAGTCGATCCAGATCTGAATGCAGGAGGTTTTATTAATATGTCTGGCAAAATGCCATATTTACAAATACACGTCCAGTGTTGGAGTCTTAAACATTTAGTTACGGTACTTGTTACATAACTTTCAAATAACTCTGTATCATAGTCCGAGATGCATCGTCAAATAGTCACCATTATGTAGCGACCTTAAGCTGCAGTCCAACATTCACACAAAGCTCGGGCTGCTTGACTGAGTTTAGCATAAACTCAGTTTTACCATCACTCTGAGTTCTGTTTCTGGTCAACTGTTCCTCTGATACACTCGTTTCACTTCCAGATAAAATCTCAGCGTCGCCTGCTCAATGTCGTGTCTGTTTATCAGCGCTTCCGTCTTCAAGCATGCATCATGGCAAGTCTTGCTACAACTTTGTGAACCTTCCTTTTCACTTTAGCTGCTATCCATCTGTCACAAATCACCCCGGACAGTCGTCTCCACCTGCTCTGTTGTCATCGTAACTGCTATAACAAAAGATTTTCCCCAAAATTGGATAAATAAAGTCAGCATCATTCTGATGTTCTTCGGAAAAAATGAGCTGAAAATTCAGAAAACTCAAATGCTGAAGATTGTAAAGCCAGAATCATCAAATAATTATCAGACTGGACTGTTTATTGAATCTTCTGAAAACATTTAAGATGCTTAAAGAAAGTCAAAGGAACACCAAAGTCTTTAGGAACATATGAGGATAATAAATGAAGAAGGGGACAGGAAGATGGAAAGCTCCATCCTTAAAGCCATGATGTTAACAAGGTAGGAAAAAAAAACTGTTAGCAATGACTGAAAGTTACAGGGAAGCTTGTGCCTGCTTTTAACTTTCTAACCTTCTGCTGCACCTCCTTTAAATCATTCTCTTGTGTTTTTAAAGTGGATTTTCTCAGTTTTCAGGAGACTTGGCTTCCAGGATGAAAACACTTTTCACAGACTCCCATTGAACATTACCAACGTGTTGACTGATATGACTTGTTTAGAAGTCCACATATTGGATATATGTATGTGTTTTGAAACAGAGGCGCTCAGATGAAATATTTTGTTTGGTTGAGGAGGTTCATGCATGAGTAGAAGCCCCCGGGGTCCTCTCACTCAATCAGGCCCGCTCCTGATGTCACGACCACGCCGTGACCCTCATCACTTCTCACTTCCCACTCCGCATTTTCCCACCGACATAATGACGCGCTACTGATGGTCTCTGAGCCCACTTTGATACAACTGCTGCCACCTTATTTAATCGAAACCAAATCTCTCAGCAATGTGTTCCTACTTTTTCTCTTCAAAATAAACCTCTCCCTGCTGTTTTACTGATACAACAAAGGGAATAAAAGGAAGGCTTGTTCTCGCATAAAAATTAATTGTTAAAACTTGGACATTGTTTAAACTGCAGGTGAAGTGTGTTTATGGCCCAGTCCAGGCGCTCCCTTTGGAGTGACAGCTTTGTCAAATAAACTTCAGGCTAAGTGTTAGCGCTCATTCCCTCATTTCCCAACAAAAGTCAAACACGTCACGGTCATATTTTATGCTACTAGCGCGCGCCTCTCTGGAGAGTTCGTCGTACATGTTTAAATGAATTTTAATGGCTGCTCGTGAAGCTTATTTCCTGGTAGAAAAGGCTGATGAGAGCCCTTGTTTTAATGAAGCAGTGTATAATTTAAATGCATGAGAAAATTCATCTTCAGCCATAAAGCAAAGAGAGAGAGAAAAGCTCGGGAGATGTACATAGTAGCATTTCCCCAGATTGCGTTTATTGCCATCATACATCTGTGAGTAATGTGCTGCCTCCGCTTTATCATGCAGACTCGAATGACTTTTTTTTTTTCCCCTCTCACAATATTTACTGCCCTTTTGCATTATTCATAGCTGTCGTGTCATGGTGAAATAAATAAATAAAGGTATAGACCTTAAAATGTTATTATATGTATTTTTATTCTGTGTGTGCAAAATATCATGGCTGCAGGGTCAACTTACACACACCTTTCTTTCCTGTTTTTAGCATGATTACAGGAATGGAAATGTCATTCTCTCCAGTGGTCCAGCTCTTTGGTTCAGACAGAAACTCAACAACTAATGAATGGATTACAATGATATTTTGTGCAGATGCACACTGCTCAAGTCAACAAATTTTCTGCAATATTGATCTGGTCAGTTAGGCAGCAGAGGGGTTTTTCAGCAGTTTCTACCCCCAAAACAGGAGTGGTTTTACAGTGGGAGGCCACTTTTTTCCCTCCTTATCTATTCTGACTGTTTTTTCAGTAGTTTTGCATTTTGGCTCGGGTCAGTGTCACTACTATTAGCATGGTGGAATACATGGACCTTGCAGAGGCTGCACAGGTAGTCCAACTCCTTCAGGATGGCACATTGGTGCATCCAGTTGCCAGAAGGTTTACTGTGTGTCCCATTGAGGAGATTTCAGGGCACAGCCTGTTACTCTAGGAGAGCTGGGTGGAGATCTCCAGGACACTGTCTGTAGTCTTGTTAGGGGCATGCTCTCACATTCTAGCCATACAAACTACTATGTGCCATTTTGAGACAGTGAAAAATGTTCAGCAAAATGAACTATCCTGCCACAACATTTTTTCACTTTGATTTTTGAGTTCAGCCTCTGTAGACTGATCGTTTTCATTTCTATCAAACGATGTGGCTTCCTTTAGTTCCTAAAACATTACCCAGCCCAGTATAGACATCACCTAGATCAGTTAAGACATCCGGCATCTGAGATCTGATTTGTTTTCAAAGTGTTCCTTTAAGTTTTTCTAGCAGTGTTCAATGTCCTGTCTCTACACAGGCAACCAGAGCCAAACATAATGTCCTGCAGCAATGATATCACTCTTTGTAGAGGAATTTTATAGATTTCTGTTTCTATGATATTCTGGCTGGACTCTGAATGTTAAGTAGTTCACATGAATTTCTATGTTTACAGATGGCAATGTATTTGCAACAAATGGGAAATTATTGAGTTAATCTCTTATCAAAAGAGATTACATGGAACTGCCAACTTGACCCCATTTAATTGCAAACTAATAGCAGACTGACTCCATCTTAGCTGTTTTTTTGGCATCTTAACACAACAAAGTCACATTGAAGATGGGATCTGAGTGCAGGTGGTCGTAAACCGGGGTCCCATCGTTGAAGGAACCATTTTAACTCTTGAAAGTCTGAACGACGAAATAATTGATTCTAATTTAGAAAAATGTTTGAAAATGAAACATTCATTTGAGTTTAAATTTGTTTCACATTTGCTACACCCATCTTCCTTCCACAGTTCAAAGACATGCAATTAGTAAGGTTAGCTTAACTGATACTTCTAATTCGCCCATAGGTGTGAACGTGAATGTTTGTCTGTCTCACTGTGTTAACTCTGTGGCATACCGGTGACCTGTCCAGGGTATACCTTACCTCTCGCCCTATGGCAGCTGGGATAGACTCCAGGCCCCGACAACCTTGATAAGGATAAGAATGGATGTATTTGCTGCACCCCAAGTTTTTTCCCCAATTTATTTCCTAAAAATTTATTGTGCAATTAACTTGTGGAGGGGAGGAAAAAAAAAATCACACTGATGACATAGAAGTATCATAAACACATTGAAATTCCAGTATCAAATACGAGGTTAAGGGCAACACGTTTTTTGCACATAATTACAGTGACTATGGTCAAGCCATGACTCCAACTACTGTTTTCCTAATTTGTCTGTAGCAGTCGTGTCTTCTAAGCCCCACCTCCACTATAACTCACTGAACTGAGCCTCTTTGCTGTGTTTGTGCTCTTTTATCATTCATCTTTTATGCAGTCGGTCATGTTTTATGAATGCTGATAAATTAGAAGATGTTAATAAAAAGCAAATCATGCTCAGATTGATGGTTTCTAGACTGTATTTCAGCAAAAGCTTTTGCTCTTCACAGGGAAATGTTTATTTGCACCAAACCAAAGCTCAAACGCTCAAATGCAACTGTTCAGTAGTTCTCAGACTTTCTCAAACCTTCGGGTAGCAAAAAGAAAACCGTAGCCTACAGATCCTGCATATTAACATGCATATATCTGCTTTTACAATCAGCTCTCCCTGTCTGCACAGCTGGAAAACAGGGCTTCCAGGAAATGCCCAGGAAGAAAATGACATAAATATTTAGTGAGGGATAAATATCAGTTTAGTTTTCACATGGTAACTGATAAAATAGCTTTGTGGGATGGTTGTTTGTGCTCCTTTAAGTTCACCACCACAAAGGTCAGTGTAGCTTGTTTTCAAACACATGGGTTATCTTAAGTGCTGTAATCAAGCGGTGGTGACTGATTGTGTGATTGCTGGTGATGTTGTTGTTCGAGCTATTGGCTTTCATTTTCTGCTGCTTCCAGACCTAGATCTATATATATAGAGAAGGAGTGGGGGGACAGGACTGTGGTAATGCAATGATAAATGGATTCAGCGAGGCCTAATTTTCATGGGGCAGGAAATCACTGGAGAAAAGCTAAACTGTACAGGCTGTAATTATCCTCAGGGAGAGATCAGTCACAAACTACAGCCCAGGAAATGGATGTATCATGATTCATAGTGAAGTAACATGTTGTACATTCAGCCTTGCACTGTGATACCCGCCTTCATGTTCTCGTGCCCATTTATGTGCTTTCTCAGGGGAGCTTTTCTTTTTATAAGTAATATACTATTCAAATGACCTCATCTCATTCCGCTTCTCAGGAGACACCGAGCTGTGCAGTGTTGGCCACTCAGCTCTGTTTCCTCTACAGCTGCAGCTACACGGCATGACGCACATGCATATACACATAAATGTAATATGTAAACTGTGAAGAGTGATATACTGTTGCACGATCCTTGTTATTCTTTAGCACCACGTGAGATTCTTTTGCTCTGTGTTTGCACAGTGAAATACTTTCAGTAGGTCTCAGTGTCGGTGCTCACAGGGATCTGGGGATAAAAACTTGGTAGGGGAGGCCACAGTAAGATGACTAACAGGTCTATGGGATCGCTGACATTTTATAGTTGTACCTGCAGCTGCTATGACACGAGCTATGAATCAAATATGCAGCTACTGCAAAGCTTGGCTATGCCGAGAAATTGTTGTTAGATGTTTGCCTCCTTTGAATCTGTTCCATTTATTCATTTAGATTTTTTTTAAAAGTAATGCCTAACCTGTTGACATCTGCAGCACTGAAGTTTTTATGCTGATATATACCAAAGCATAAAAATGGCTGCCAAGGATAACTTACATTTTTCTTGTTGTCAACAATTCTCATAAAAAGTTTTTTTTTTTTTAAGTCAATGAGGAACATGTGTTTGTTCAGCACCACAAAAACAGTACATGTTGGGCTTTTTATGTTATGCACCAGTCCTACATTACCATGCTTCTGCCAAACTGTAAATGACTCCAACCAAATGTATATAAATCCTTTGATGAAAATGTAGCATTCAATCTTGTTTGGGTGACGTTTGCTAAACATTACAGTGCCGAAATGTTTTATGGAAGTACGGAGCCCTTTAAAACAATGCATTTATCATTTATTTTTAAAGATTTACTGTGTTTTTAGTGTGATTCATGGTATTTGGGCTGAGTGATCCAATGTGGGAAGTGGAAAAATATTTAGGAATTAAAACACTGTTGGTTTTGGCTTTCCAAGGGTTTTAAATCTGGAATGCATCTCACAGTTTAACCCTTAATGATATTCAAAAATTACAGTCAGAATTAATATGTATAACTGTACAGGAACTCTACCAGGAACTTTATCAGGCACAGCTTATTAATGTAATTAGCTAATCAGCCAATCACATGGCAGCAACTTATTGCATTTAGGTGTGTAGACATGGTCGAGACAACCAGCTTAAGTTGACACTGAGAATCAGAATGGGGTAGAAATTTGATTTAAGTGACTGTGAATGTTGTGTTGTTGTGTCAGGTGTGCTGGTCTGATTATTTGAGAAACTGATGATCTGCTGGGATTGTCAGTCATCTTTAGGATTTCAAACACTGATGAGAAATGCAGAACATACCCATTGAGTCGTTGATTTCAGACCACTCGTTTCAACCAAAGTATGCAGAAGAACACTGAACCCTGAAGCAGATGGGCTACAGCTAAGAACAGGATACTCATGGCTCACCCAAACTGGACAAAAGAAGATAAAAACATTGCCTGGTCTGTTGAATCTCACATTTGGTGTAAATAGCATGAAAGCATGGATCCATCCTTCCTCATGTGGTGGTGTAAATATGCGAACAACTGTTATGTTTTAAATGTTCATGGAGACCTTTTTGGTTAAAAATAGCTCAGAAATGTCTCTTTTGATAGTTAATGTCACTGTTCCAGAGACAGTCAAATAAAGGTGTATTTTATGTTTCTGTTATAGATTCATGTGTATCTAAATTCACAAGAAATTGTTTAAAATGTATTAAATAAGAGAATAAAATGTTGGCATGTATTAAAAATAATCTAAAATGTGGGATTATTAAATACTCTCACATTTTAACAGTGGTTAAAAGTGCTGTAAACCTTCTAAAAGCTTGTTTGAAGCAAAGGGTAATTGTCACATGACCAGAGTTTAGCAGAGAGCACAACTGTGTTATTGCAAGTCAAAACTAGTATAATAAAGAGAAACCACAAAATGTAGATTATTCTGCACACATAGTAATTATTTCTTTGGATAATATATATAATATATAGTTTACATGCCTTTGCATGGACAATAAGATGACATTTTAAGTAATTTTGGTTTATTTTTTTTTACTTTTCTGCTTGAGACTGTTTCTGGTCTGAGATATTTACACTGTAAGCTTTTAGGTCTTTTTAGTTTTCATGCTTTGTGAAAACAGATAAATATATCTCTGCATTAATATACAGATAAATAAAACTTCAAGGACACGAGTATGATGCTTGGCCATCCTTTTGTTGGACTAAGTTGCAGACTTCAGGGTCTACACCCCGAAGAAGACATAATCAGATAAGCTTTTGTGTTTTGTTAATGTCAAACCAGCTACAATTAAGGCCTCTTATTGGATGGATTTTTATTCCATACATGGTTAGAATTGTTCCATTTTTTCTTCATCATTCCCTTCCATGGAGGACATCAGAAGGCCTCCTTTTATTTTTATTTTAAAAAATATTGTACATTAAATAAATTTACTATATGTGTACTGTATGTATGCTTTTTTCAAACCTGTCCAATAAATTTAAAGGCCAGTTAAGTATACTACTACTACTACTACTAATAATAATAATAATAATAATAATAATGTAGGAATGTGGCAGCTTGAATGACAAGTTTCACCACAGAATTTAATATCTGATCACGGCACGTTCTATTAATTATGTGCTCACTCAGCTTCAGTCAGCAGAGGGAGCTGTTGCCAGTTTGTTGGTATTCGGTTCCTCCTCTTGGTTTGGACACAAGTGTCAGTCTTATCTTCTTTAGATTTTGTCAGTTCCATGTAACAGGATTGGTAAGGTTCGACCTTACTAGTGTGTGTGTTTGCTATGTAATCTATGCTGGTCAGAGTGCGTCAGAGTCAGGGTGCTGTTTGGCCTCCTGATGTTCTGGAGTAAATATGAAAATAAAGCTTCATGCAGGAAAGGCCTTATTAGTCTGTCACTCCAAACTAACCATTGAACCCCTCTCTTCACCCTAATCGCCCCATTCAGCTCCCACCATCCTCAAATCCCACCCTCCCCCCCTTTCTCACCCATGGTATTTTCTCCCCCTGTCAGAGTTGGTCGTGAGTGTCAGATTTAATCTGGTGCAGGGGTCGACCCTGCCCCGGGGGTGCAGGGAGAAACCCATCATTTTAAGTTTGTTTGTGTGTCTGTGTGTGTGCGTGTCTGTGTGATGGATATAACAGATAGAGGAAAGGACTGGGCCGCAGAGAAGGAAACAGCCTGACAAATTCAATAAAACACCTCAGAAGAGTGCCCACCGCACAGTCTAACTCACTTTGCCTCTCAGAATAAATATGAGTTTGTCTAAATCCGCTGCTGAGCGCATTACTGTTGTGCATAATTGACTCATTTTTTTTCCTTCCCTGGACTATTCTTATGATTGTTGTTTCCCAGAGTGAATCCAATTACAGGTGTCATCATTACTCACAGTGGTGGATGGAGCAGATGATGCGAGGATCTGAATGCCTGATTGCTTCTTTTGTGAGGTGATCACATTGATTACCCATAAAATGTGTCAAGTAAGAATTTCTATTAGTCAGCCCCAAACGAGGCTCTAAAAAGTTAAATTAAGCAGTGGGATTTAAGTGTGCTTTGGCTCTAACCTGCCCCTATTGACAGCTTCCTCTGAGTAATCTCGTCAGTCAACCAGAAGATCAACCAATCACAAGACAGATGGTTATTTCATGAAATGTGTAAGTAGTGGTTTTATTGGAATTTTAAAGAAACTCAAATGCCAATCTTCTGATGACCTCAAGGCTGTTCATCATCTGGATTCTGCCCGGCTTGGTTAGATGGGTTTCTGGATAATAAGCCAGGTAGCAGTGACTGGTTTGTTGGAGCAACTGCATAAATGGTGGATGAAAAGCAGCAGTCAGTCACACTGAGATCTTCCTTTGGCTGCGAACCTTTATGGTCGCCACAACAGATCGTCTGCCTTTTCTATCATGCCGACTCCCTGCATGTCCTTCACTATGTATTATTTGTCAAAAATATTATGCCAGATAACTCTCTTGTTTTATCGATTTATCCAGCCTTGGGCTCATCGTTAGAAGTCCACTGGCTTGTGGCCTCCGATGGCTGGGTTAGTCAGTCCCTTTTACATAATTTCAGTTACTTTAAATGCTTCAAGAGCAGTTTGGGAATACAGGTGTATTATATGATAACACTCTTAAAACTTTCATTTTGCATAGTTCTCAGCAAACAAAGAAACCTGAACCCTGTTGCTATGTTAGTCCTAAAATTAAAATTATTGTACATAATCTGGAGAGAGTGAGATGGAGGCAGATGAACCACTTTGGCAACCCCTAAATGGAGCAGCTGAAAGAAGAAAAAGTGAAGAAAAAGCCAAACTGATTAGAACTGAGCTTCATTACTTTGAAAGGCACTACGTCACCACCAAGGCAAATATCCATCCACAGCTATTGTAAAGCCTGTTGAATGACATGAATTTACTGACTTGTTGACAACTAACTAACATTATTTGTATTTCAGCTGCTGAGTGTGTGCCACAGTAATACAGACACACTGGAAGCAAAGCATCAGAGACATCCTGCAAAGTCCCATTGGACGCCATAAGTTATGTTCTGTTATTTTTTCCCCTTTGTGATTCTTTACTTACCTTTGTCTCTCATTTCAGCAGCCCCATCCTCCCCACCCCCTTGAGTCTCCCCCTATGCGATAGCCTGGTCTGCCCTAATGTGTTTCACCTGTAGCTAATTGTGTATTTAAGCTGTGTATTTAGCCTTAGCCTAATTCTCTGCCAGATTTTCTATCATCGTGAAACCGAGGAGTATATGGCAAACAAAGGTCAAAACAGCCAGGCTTTCTTTGAGATTCTTTGGCTCGACAAAAATAATGGCCATCATGAGGGTGGTAATCAGCTTTCTGTTGAGCTGGGCTCTCGGCTTCAGACAAATAAAATGGGCGTTGTTTTACAGTGATATTAGAGGATGATTATAGTGATACAGGCGATGACTCAGTTATTTTATAACCCAGTGTCCTGTCAGTGTTGCTGTTTTGTTTCTAAGGTGACGGCTACACGTTACAGCCCTGAAACTTCAAATTGGATACATTTAAACATTCTGTGTTACTGTCCCACAGCGTGATAAAACAGACATGGAAATTACTTCAGTCTGTCAGCAGATCAAAGTGAAACTAATTGGACTGACTGAACAGGTATTAGTGTATATGTTTTGTTTGGAGGGATAGCTGCAATTCCAGTAGTGTAAAAGAGACTTGGCATTATACTTGATCTGCTGCTAAGACATTTTCTTCATCAACAAACGAATACCTGGACATTCCCCTGTCAATGCAATGCCCAGTGAGTGCTACATCCAGTGTTTTAGTAAGGTACGACTTAACATTATGCACATTTATTTAACTAGCAGAGAGTCTAAGATGTCTTGAAACATGCTGAAGTAAAACAAACTGAAAATGTGGTACGTCCAGGCCATTTTAAACTGAAACTCAGAAGATAACCAGGTCATGGGTTCACCATAAGTTAACACGGTGATTTAGTCAGAGAAAACTCACTGTATAGCTGTATGGCTCACGAAGCTGTTAATCTCACTTCGTAGTACACTCCTCAGGTGTACATGAATAAGGATACTGTAAAAGACAATATTGTGTTTTATGTGTGGGAGATTACTTCTAGTCCCTCCTCTGTGGAAGGCTGACGAATTCGAAGGGAAGGACTCGCATGTGGCAACATGCATTCTTGGCTTAATCAGCTACCAAAACAAATAACAAAAAAGCTAGGATTACAACACACGGAACAGGATTTAATTCACTGCAAAGGATGCCATTATCTCACCATTTCTTTTTATAGCAAGCAGACAGTTCTTGCTGTTGTAAAAGTTGTAAAACCTTGATATACAGAACCTTTAAAAGTCTGAGTTTCATTTGGTTTCAATGCATATGGCTTGCGGCCAAGAGCCAACTGTCTGGCTAACTGAGATGTTTCCTTTTTGGATAACACACTTTCACTATATTTTTGATGTTTTCATTTACAAATTGCATACCCTTCATCGTGACTTCATCTTAGTCTATTTTTACCTTTTATACATGTTTTTTTTTTTCCTTGTGTTTTTATTTTTGTGCTAATTTAGGGTGACTTTGAGGGTCTTTAAAGGTGCCTATAAATAAAACGATTACTATCATTATCATTATTATTATCATCATCATCACGTCAACTTGGAAACCAAACTACTGGAACACTTCTAGGTTTTTAAGACTTAGAACTTGCCTTAAAGTAAAGTCTATAACTAAAAATACAAGAACAGTGTAGAGAAAAACCCTAACCCCTCCTTTAAGAGACTCAAAAAAAAAAAAAAAAAAAAAAAAAAGAATCTGACAACTGTGGATCTTCCCCCCTGCAACAAGCAGAAACAAAACAGTGTGAGTCTGTTTTCTTGGCTGTAGGGAGGTCACCGTTAAGTGGTGGGGTTAGAGGTGCAGAACCTGTGCCCTGCCCTGAGTTGCAGGGGGCAAGGGCAGGAATCTCTAATCAATGGATCGAAGCTTTGTCGAAGAGCACAAACACATTAAATCATCTTTAAATTTAGAATAAATTGAGACAAATAAGCCCATTGCAGAAGTCAGTTTCCTGGTTTTGGTTGCAGATTATCAAGCTGATGCCATTACGTCCATAGCTTTGAAGCCAGTAATAGTGTTAGTAGATGCCTAAACATTAAAACCATAACAGTAGAGTTTACTGTGTGTTTGCTGTATAAAGATGAACAGTGCATTTGTATTGATCTTTACGAGAAGTGAAAATCTTGAGATAAATTCTTAAAACTTCTTACATAAACTCACTAACCCTGTTAAGGCCTCTCACGCAACCAAAAATCACTTGTTAGTTCATACTATAGGTCAGATGTGCATTTTACATCATGGGCCACATACAGCCCACTTTGATCTTAAGTGGGCTGAACTAGCAAAACTCACTTTTGTCCCATTTAATAAGAAAAAGGACAAGTTTAACAATATGCTTTTTTTTTTTTTTTTTAAAAAAAACATGAAGTAAATTATGTAGTAAGATATTAATTGTTTGTGTGGTGGTCATCGAGGTATTTACCTGTAGAAAACGATAAAACCTAAATACAGTTAAAAGCTTTGTGACGTTGTGTTTTCCTGCTGGATGCACTCAGAATGAGTTTGGCAATGTGGACACAGACATGGAACACTGAAAACAAAAGGGAAATGAGAGCACAGACATAACAGTAAAACAGACTACACTGAGAACAGGGGGAGAAAAAAAAAAAAAAAAAAAAAAAAAAAAAAAAAACCCAAACACCCCAGGCAGGTGGTGGAGGGCCACGATGGAGGGTCCAAATCAAAAAGCAACCTGTCAAGGGGCCGACCCAGAGGCCGATGGCACCAGAGTCCATAATTTAACAGTTCAGGAGGCCGACTGTGGGGCTAGCAGTGGTGGCAAAGCGGGCATAAGTGAAGACCCTCGGGTGGCTTGACTGGCGGTTGATGGCGGCGTAAACTTGATAAAAGACAGGACCAGATGGTGGCGTCGAACCCCCAGACACTGGAGCAGCAGCTGTTGGTGGCAGCAAGGTGGCTGCACAGGGTGGAGCAGCAGGTGACTGTGTGGATGCCACCGCCAGTTGAGTAGGTGACACCTTGGAAGCTGCAGGCGGATGAGGCAATGGCAGTGCAGGAGCTGCAGGTGGTTGTGATTTTCCACACCTCCAGCTGGTGTGGAAAATCCAGGTGGCTGCGAGGGCTCTCTGGAGCTCCCAGTAGAAACAAGTGCAGGACTAGCAGATGCGAAGACCTCTGGCTGAGGTGGAGCTAGTTGGGATGTTGCAGAACACCCAGCCAGCTCAGAATACACACAGCCTGCTCTAGGCACTTTTAGGCAATGACAACTTCATGTAGTCCATAACTGGCTGTGTGAGCATGGCAAAACTCCCCGCAGACGGAGGAGGAGAAAGCTTCACTCTCCTTATAAACCTCCAGGTGTCCAGAGTTGGCTAAATTTGCCATCTCAGCCTCTGGAAAAACTAGCCTTTTAGCAACAAAAAACAGTATTTGTTGGAATAATTCCATGCTCTGAAGGAGCAAGTGAAAAACCAGTGTCCATGAGATGAACAGTCTTTATGTGGGCTGAGTCCTTAAAACCACCATCTGGTAACTTAACTAGTTCATTGTTGCAAGACAGAATTTACAGCACCGGAAGAGTCTCTGGCAAACTCACAGAACATAGCCGAGGTTACCTTAAACACAGTCTGTCAGTCTTATTGCTCTTGAACAATATTAAAAACTGTTGCGAGTTCATCTGGTGATATTTTTAATGAACGAAGCGACCGTGAAAACAGCAAACAAACGTCAACATGTCAGTGCTGTATACAGGATAGCAAGAGTCAACGATCTGGAGAATCTTGTCTTTATTATCATTCCCTTGTTCATTTTATTACTCTGATTTCAGTGTTTTTGCCTCGCAACTGAAGCGTGCAGTTTACTTCGTGTGCACTCACATGGAGTTGAGACAACTAGCACCACCTGTGGCCACGAGCCATAGTCTACAGCCAGATTAATTTGTGACACATCTGTGCCTTGCTCCATCTCCACGTTGGAATTCCTGTTTCATGCACAATACCATTTCTAACTTTCAATGTTTTCTGTTCTTCCCAATAAACCATTAAATTACATTAAATGCAAATTGTGCATTTTCAGCTTATCATACACGTGAAGTTTTATAACGAATATAATGCTATGAATTCTGGGATATGGTGGGCCACAAAGGACACACCCGACCCATCCTTCAAATTCGGGGAAATGAAAGACTCCTTTGTCGGCCGCATTTGAAGGAGTCAATGAATTGGGACAGCCTTTGTCGCCTGGCTGTGATGTAATTGGCCTTCAAATGCGGCCTCCGAAGGATGCAGCCTACGTTTTGGGACAGCTAGCGTGACTACTGTGGTTAACTTCTATAAACTCTTACATGTTCAAGTTCAGTAACTGTAGTAGGGGAGACCGGGGATACTACCTTTTTAAAGGTAGTGGATTCAAAATGTAATGCAAAGTATTTACATGTCTCTGCTATTAAATAGCGCAGCTATTGTCTCTGCAGCACAATTACCCATTGCATGGTATGGTCTCAAACACAAAGAGTGAACTGTTACAATTAACCCCATAGTCTGGGTTAGTTGTAACATATCCTGGGGTGAAATGAAACACAATGAAATAAGGGTACTGACAACACATTAACATGTAATCTTTTTTATTCAACACATGAATGCACTTAGAACCATTTATGTAGCTCTGTGTGTGTGTGTCACAGAATGCAGAAATCTAGCTTTTGAACAAATTCCAAAAAAGACAAATTATGGAATTTTCTGCAACTGAATATTTCATTAATTTTGGTTGGTCTTCCTTGAGTTTGGCCTCATTGGCTCAGTGGGCATTATAACCTACAACTCTTGCACCAACCTTTGAACATAACAATGAAGCTGAAAAAAAAAAAAAAAAAAAAAAAAAAAATAGATGTCGTTGTGCACCAGCATTGCAATTCCATTACTTTTTATCATGGCTTACCTTGGTGTGGTTTGCAAAGTGCTTCAGAAAGATGAGGAAATCTGTTTCTTGCACCCATCCTGATTTATTTCCACTACCAATACTTCCTACTGGTCCATCTCTGACACAGTGGTCTGCATAATGTATGTGTGGGAACAAACAGTGGAGGAATTGTGTTGCCAATGGCATTAACCGCATATACTAAGGTGACCAGTGAACCTCTCTTTGCTGATGTCATATCCTCAACTTGTTTAATATAAGTTAAAGTAATAGTGCAGTAAGTTGTAACATCTGCATTATTGTTACAACTGACCCAGACTGTTGCTGTTACAACTGACCCAGACTGTTGCTGTTACAACTGACCCAGACTGTTGCTGTTACAACTGACCCAGACTGTTGCTGTTACAACTGACCCAGACTGTTGCTGTTACAACTGACCCAGACTGTTGCTGTTACAACTGACCCAGACTGTTGCTGTTACAACTGACCCAGACTGTTGCTGTTACAACTGACCCAGACTGTTGCTGTTACAACTGACCCAGACTGTTGCTGTTACAACTGACCCAGACTCCTGTAGCCATGAACTAGCTAACATTACAGCCAACGGCTAAAACATTAGCACTAAAGACCTACACAGAATATATCCCCATAGACATACAAATAACATAATTTAAGTTTGATGGGTTTAACTGCAAAGCAGATAATGCTATTAGAAATTTAAATAAAGTAGAAAAACTTACTTTTTGGCATACAAATTACTTTTCTTTGTGTTAAATTGTCTGTGTTTGACAAAATGTGCCGATTTTTCACATGTGATAGCAGAAATGAATTGGGCATGTACAGGATGAATCACATCATTTGAAACTTAGCCCTGATTGGAGAAATTGGAAGTGTTACAACTGACCCACGTTACAACTATCCCCGGTCTCCCCTACCCGTTTTTGTACAGCGCTCTAGTTAGGAGGAAACGTTCAGCCATTGGCAAATGGAAATGCTCAACTGTCACCCATCCTAAACAGCAGGACATAACATCCTGTGGCGTCTTTGTATGCAAGGCAAGTAAAATACTCGTATTGTACATGAATAAACAAATTCTAATGAATAGAAAATGGTCATCTTTCAGAACAAATTCTCAGGGACAACGATCCACTACCCTGTTGACAAGGAGGGGGTTGCCAGGCTTAGACTGGACATGGCACTCTCTCTGTTCCAAAACTCAGGTATACCTGAGAAATGGCATTTGGGTCTTCATTTAAAATATTTATATGTATATCCTCATTGTGGCATATATTTTCAGATGACCTTTTCCAGCTATGCCGTGCCTGTGGTGAGAAAAGCTCTGGTGCAGAAATCAATGAGTGGGTAAGATAACCAAATCTAGACTGAACCACCATGAATGGTTTACTTCAACGTCACTGTAAAATGACACAGAAAACGTGTAGGTCAGGTAATCTGCATGCCTTTGCACTTTAAAGACACTGGAGCACCAAAAGAATACGTGAACACATCAAGTGATCCACAGATGAGACTTTTGCACAGAAATCTGCTGTAACTGCACATTTAGTTGCTTTACCAGCCTGACTTTAGATGAATGACTCTGACAATCTAATTTTCTTCCAGATTGAATGCACCTGCTGTGGAAAGTGTTACCACACAGTGTACATGGTCTTCCCTGTACAGAACGGGACTACAAATGTTACGCTTGCTAAATAAACAGAAAAATAATAATTTGGCTTTAGACTATGGCACTTGGCCACGGGTGGCGCTAGTTGACTCGACTCCACACAAAGTAAACTGCGTAGTTGTGAGGCGAAAACGCTGAAATTGGAGTGATAAAATGTACGAGGGGAATGATAAGATTCTCCAGATAGTTTACTCTTGCCATCCTGTGAACGGCTTCGGCGTGGTGACGTTTGTTTGCCTTCCGCGGTCGCTTCGTTCATTAGAATATCACCAGGTAAATTTGCAACAATTTATTATTTTATTGTTCAAGAGTAATAAGGCTGACGGACTGTATTTAAGGTCATGTCAAATGCCACAGATTAAAAATTCAGTGCTTATTTGCTGGTTTGTCAGTAGCAGCTCCTGAAAAGTCTACCACACATGTTTAACCTTCACCAGTTAATTCGCAACACCAACTTCCCGTTCAGTAGACAAACATAGAAACGGAGTTAAATTCTTTAGAGATGGAATTCAGTCTTTGAAATAATTACCCTGTGTTCAGAAGCACCTGGCAAACACGCTTTAGAATCCATAGTACCAGAGTTACTTTTTCTGCAAAAACAGTCTCTCCCAGCTCTGACGGAGTAAAACTAAAGTCTTAGGCTATGTTCACACTGTAGGTCTTAATGCTCAATTCCGATTGTTTGATCAAATCCGATTTTTTTTGTCTGCTTGTTCACACTACAAATAAAAATGTGACAGCAAACGCGCTCTAGTGTGAACGCTCAAAGCGGCCCGCATTCGCGAAAGACTTCACACACAACGCGCTCTGTTTAGACCCAGACCAAACAGTATTGTTTGACTGATGGCCGTTAATATAAAGAGTTATTTCGGACTTACGTTTCCCAATTTTGCTTTAAGTTAAAGTTATTTTGTTATTTACATATGGCCTAATAATGATCCTTATTGCGGTTTCAGAGAGGAGCTTCAAAGGATAGTTGCAGATTTCTGTTAGTATCTGCAGATTATGCAGTACAAATAAAATGTTCACGTTTCTCCAACGTTGTCTTCCCAACAGTTTCACGGGATGGCCAGGAAGCGTTCATGTCGTCTTCTCGGGCGCTGATAATTGGCGTCTGTCTTGTGTCAGTGACTTAAAAGACGGATTTAATACGACGTGACCATTCAAACAGCAGTCGCTTTTTAAAACATCAGATATGTATCGGATTCAGTAACACATACGAAAGTGACCCAGATCGGATTTGAAAATATCGGATTTGTGCTGTTCACACTGTCATACCATGATTGGATATGGGTCGCATAGGGTCAAAAAAGTCGTTTTTGATGCGCTTTCGCCTGCAGTGTGAACGTAGCCTTTGACTCACCGCTGCCAGTGGCTGTGGGCAAGTCTGGGGATCTGACCGCAGTCAAAAGAGAGAGCAGTTTCCTGGGAGTGCGAGGGAAGCTGCGTCGCAGAAGCCAGGGGTGACGTGGCGGTGGACTCCTTGTCATCTGCCCACATTCTCGCCTAAAACAAGGCAGGCGACGGGAGGTCCGACCAAGACGGTGAGGAAAAGCGGCTAGTCCGTGACGGAGACGTGGGTGCAGGTGGCTCTGGGCTGGGGCAGAACCTCAGCAAGCGAACCCAGATTTACTCGGGGCCGTGAGGCAGTGGTGGAGAACGCTGAGTTGAGAAGGCGTTCAGGATTGAGCCAGGGTTTGGACTCGGTGCTCCTCATCTATCCAGGTCCATGTTGGTCAGGCTGTTACTAAAAGATGAAAACTTGAACATGGCCGGAACAGGAACATGAAAAACTATCACGTGAAATAACTAGACCCTGAACCTGCACGGGAGAAAGAAAACTCTGTGATTTGACATAGAGAGGAACAGGGGAAGACAGAGGACATAAATACACAGAAGGGTAATGAGGGAAGTGGAAACACCTGGAGAAACAAAGCTGACACAAATGAACCTGAATGCCACAGGAGAAGTGCAACTAAACACACTAAGCATGGAATGCACTCTTCACAATAAAACAGAAAACATAATAAAACACCCAGTATAAGACACAATAGGGGTTACTCTGAACTGTGACTCATGCAAAGCAGAAACATAGCACTGGAAATAATTAAAATAGAGCAAATTTAAAGTAATGGAGTGAAAAACAACCTTCACTAAGTAATGATTACTTATATTGATCAAGACAGTTGAAAACTGTAATTTTATTGCCTTGTCCTGACAGCATGAGGTTATCTGTATTGATGTCAACCCCTGTGTTTACAATCCCCATGCTTTTAGGTGTGAAGCTCTGCATAAATTCTCCATCACTGCTTGCCAAACTATTTCACTTGTATCCTCAAAATTATTGCTGTGGAAAATTCAGCAGCCACTCAGTGTCGGTCTGTAAAGTCTACCCCCTTTTAAAGTATTTAGTTGAGTAATGTTTTGAGAAAAGTTAGGTGGAACTGACTTCATTTGTTTCAGTGATTTATAACTGTTAAATGTTTATACTGCAAAACGTTTTGTGTGAATGCAAACTGCAGCAACCTCTTACATTAATTTTAATAAAGTCATTTCACTAGGTTTGTTTTCACAGTGGGATTTTTAGCCATGTATTTAAATTGCTTATATTCTTATTGCATCTAAATATTAACTTTTCAATTATTTGGTTCTGGAACGATTATTTCATGTCCTAAAAATAACTGGCCTAGTGTTATATTGCATAAAAACTCATTTCCAGAGAGCGAGGCAAAACCTTTGTGGACGTGAATTTAATTAAAATAATGGTTTTTACACTGTCTAGATGACCCAAGCGTTTCGGTTTGTTCCTCTTTCATATTTCCACTCTAAAGGATTCATTTTCTCTTCTACCTGCGAATTCTGCTCAGTGCACGTAAAATACCTTGAACTGTTGATAATCAATGTTCACCCATAAAAACCCGGTTGAGCCATTTCTCGGGGCAAAGCGTGGTGGTATCTTATTTATGAAATTCAATATGCGTGCACAGAAAGTGGACTGCGGTCTTCGGGGTATCAGTAATCGTCTGGAATAACTTCCAATTAATGAGCCAGATGGTATTTTCACAGTAACACCTGGGATGTCCAGGCGTTAAGCAGGCAGGAATTAATTCTACTTAGAGTAATATTTCAAAAAGTGTTATCCCCTACATCCCTGTTGCTTCTTTTTTCCACCGCCGGCTGCTTAAAGTTGTAATAAATACCCTTTGCACTTCTTTAATAGAGCATTCGTCTGCGCAGGCCTCCTCTCTTGTTTCTGAGGGTTTCTAGTTCTTGGTAATCCTGCTGAAAGTCATAACTGCCTGGGAAGACTTCCAGAGAAGGACAATGGAAAATGGATAATTCCATGTGTTGGTCTTTTTATAAGTTAATATGCCACTCAGGCTCCTGCCGTGTGGAGTGAGACCTAGGAAGCAGCGAGCACAGGCGAAATCGTGTTAGTAAAGCAAACACTGCGACATGACAGGATTAACCAGGAATGTGAGCAAGCAGCACAGCAGCCAGCAGAAAGTGGGCTGAGTTCTCCTCATTTCTGCCTGTGTAAAAATGAGTAATTATAACACAGACCGGTCATTTTGTGACCACAGCAACCACATGGTTAAATACCCAAGTCACATGTAATGAATGGCTCTCTGTGGGGCCACTGAAAGAGAATCATACTTATATCCATCCATCTATCCATTTATCCATTTTCTTCTGCTTACCCAACTTAGGGTCACTAAGAGAATAATCCTTTCTGGGTAAAATGTAAGCACCGTTAATTCTGTTTTTGTTACTTTAATTTTTGAGTTAAGTGCAATTAGTTAAAATATACAGAGGCCCTGCGGTGCAAAAAAGTTTTATATAAAAAAAAAAAACAGAAATATTCTCAAAGAGTGAAAAGTATAGTTTAGCAAAACAGGGAAATAAAAAATAATAAAATAAATGTTTTGAAAATATAAAAAAAAATCTTTAGAAGTAAAATAATAATTAAAGAATAAAAGAAAGAAAAATTATTTTAAAAATAATTTAAAAGTAATAAAATAGTGATAGTAATAAAAGAAGAGTAGTAAGAAAAAGTAGTATTATTACTTTATTATTATTCATAAACCAAATTATTGCAACAAAATCTCTCTTTATAAACATATTTAATTTTTTTCCAGAAAAAATGCAAAACTAATAAGTAAACAACACACTCAAATCGATTTTTAAAAAGTTAGACTAGAACAGATTTTGGAACGTGAGCATACATGCATGAATAGTCAATTGAAAATCACAAACTAAACAGAAAACCGTGTCAAATGTTTATAGATCAGTACAACGCTAATGTAAGACACATACTGTATACCGCAGTAATTCATGTTTGTTGCTCAGACTTCCAGTGTGGGTGGCATGATTGTCAAAAACGTTTCATAGCAGACAAGTATGACGAGAAAATGACCAAGTGGAGCTCCAAAACCGCAGGATTGAGGTTCATGTTTTCACCCCGGGCTCCAAGCCTGCACGGAGCTTAGTGAGTCAATAAAGCCAACACTTTTTGTACAGCTTTATTTTTTAAATTCAGTTGCTCCAGTGAGAATCTCAATTGATGTACCCATAAAAACGCTTTCACTTTAGCAGATTTCAAAACAGAGACTTTACAGTATTTCACAAAAAAGCAATTAATTTTCACCCAATGTCTGATCAACATTCAAACAGAACTCTGCTAAGTTCATTACGATTCCATGCAAATCGAAATTATTTTCCCCACAGCATCAAGAAATGGAACAGATTACATATAAAAAGACGTCAACTGCATAATACAGTAATCATACCGGAGGTATAATCATTAAATTTCAAGTGCAAATCATACTGCATATCTACATTTAACACCAAAGCATTCATCCCAGCTTTAAATGTGAAATGCTCCATAACAACAAATGTGAAGAGGAGGTTGGAAATAATGAAACTTGGCATGTTTTCTCTGTGGCTCTTTGCAGCGACATTGGGTTTATTGTCAAGTGCACAATAGGAGTTCTGTGATGAGCTGCATTTGATGATCATAAACGAAATCAGAGCTTATTATGATGAGTTTGTTGATGATCAGACAGTCCTTTTTTTCTCCCTCCCCCTACTCATAATGATCAAAGTTGGTTCCAACGTGCTTCCCCGGGAATTTCTTTCACTTTACCGTCATCTCGTTTCCGGGGACTGAACTGCAGCCCGGGGATTCGTCCCTCTGTATGGTAGACATCTGTACTCTGTTATTTGTCCATGTAGAGACACGCTGCCTCTCTGCCTCCACTCTGCCTGTGATGCAATTAGTAGCTTCCCCTGTCAAGAATGAGGTTGCTGTTTATCTTTGTCACAGCCTGTCCATTAAATCATTATTAGCTGGCTAAATGCTGAAGGAGGAGTTTGCTGCCTGCGTGGCCGATTCGAGGAGTTATGACCAAACATTGGCTGCGTCTGACCATCCTGTAATTGATGGCTCTGGTTAAGCTTGGGCCGATCCATAAAGAGCAGTTTCTGCACTGTGGTTAATGCAAGCCTGGAAACTGAGGAAATATGAGAAAGAGGAGGCAGTGAGTCACAGGAGGACACAGAAAGTCTCCACATGAAAGCCAGAACAGACATCGCATACTTCCATGTAATGTAATGTTGCTCATTTCCACTCTCTACACAGAGTATTACCTTTCAGGATCTAATAAGAGTAAAACTCAGTGGCAGTTCTCCTGAGGCCATTTTTATGGTTGTCTCCCTTTTTGTTCGTGTTGCACAGTTTTCCCTGTCTCTAAGAAGAAAACTAGAGTTTACAACTGGATCTTGGTGGTACTACTATACACTGATGTTTAGCAGGAATGTTGCACACTGTTTTACCAAGGTTAGTGCGCTAACATGCTAAAGTATCCAAATTAGAACTGAAGACAAAGAAAAACTGATGGGAATTTGATTTTCTTCAGATATTTAGTTAGCAAATTACTGCCAAAAGAGCTCTGTGTAACCTCAAAAAACATGTAATTAATGACGCCCATGCATCCCTGTGTGAGCTTCCATCACATTAAAAAAAAAGTCCAAGAACTCATTATAGGAAAATAAATATTTTCATCAGTGTCGACGTCTTAAAAACAACAACTGCTGATTTGCTTTTTTGCATAAATAAACCAAAATGCATCTCCTTGTTGAGACCAGTGCCAAATATTTACTGTATGTTCCTTCACTGCTGCCTTTAGCCCACCTTTAACAAGGTGTGGCTCAGGTACCAAGCGCACTGGGGCTCCTCCAAAAATCAATAAACATTTCTTTGGTCTTAGCTACTTTTATTTAGAGGAACGACTGGTACACAGTATATATGTGGGTCTCTCTGTTGAACAGAATAAACACACAGTAATGTAACGTAACAGTGCAGCCGGACAGCATTATGTATAGAGCCCAGTGTTTTACGAGTCATTGGTTTGGTAGTCTTAGAAATTGCCAAGCTGTGCCGTTAAATCACTGGTGCCTCCTTTAACGACCCTCAGCATCTGTATGAAATGAGGTTTCCCTCAAAGGCACAGATCATCTCTGTGGACCATCAGCATCCCTTACATGTTGAATTCCAGATGCTTCCATCAAGCCAAAGTCTCCCTAAAGGTAGCACTAATAGATATAGACTGTCATTTGTTCCATCTGCTCTTGTTTCTGAAACAAATTTTGAACCATTCCCTCCAAAGTAGGATATCTGGATCTTTGGACTGCAATTGTATGTAGTCTGTTATTGCTACCGCAGACAATAACCCAACACAAATCTGTGGAGATGATAGTGGACTACAGGAGGAGGCCCTTCCCATTGTGCCCAGTCACCTTACTCAACAGCACTGTGTCTGCTGTGGAAACCTTCAGGTTTCTGGGATCCACAGTCTCTCAAGATCTGAATTAGTCATCCAATATAGACACAATCATCGAAAAGGCCCGGCAGAGGACATACTTCCTGCACCAACTCAGAAAGTCCAACCTGCCTCAGGAGCTGCTGATCCATTTCTACATTGCAAGAATTAAATTTTTCAATTCAATTCGATTTTATTTATACAGCACCAAATCATAACAACAGTCGCCTCAAGGCGGTTTATATTCTAAGGTAGACTCTACAATAATACATACAGAGAAAAACCCAACAATCATATGACCCCCTATGAGCAAGCACTTTGGCGACAGTGGGAAGGAAAATCTCCCTTTTAACAGGAAGAAATCTCCGGCAGAACCAGGTTTAAGGAGGGGCAGCCATCTGGGGTGAGGGAGAAGGACAGGAGGAATCTGCAGAGGAAGACAGGACAAAAGACATGCTGTGGTAGAGAGCCACAACATTAACTAATGATTAAATGCAAAGAAGTCTATTAAGACATAGTGAGTGAGTGAGTGAGTGAGAAAGTACTCAATGCAAAAATCCAGTTTGTTCTCTGCACGTCCATCACTGTACCGCTAGGATCCACTCAACAAACAGGACAAGAACAGGCTACAACAAACAGTGAGGTCTTCAGAAAAAAATTTGATGGTAACTTGCGTTTGACTCAGGAGTTAAATAAATACAGAATCAGGAAACGGGCAGGCATTTGTTGTGCATATCTATATACCACTGTACCTCTATATCTATCTATCTGTACATCCTTTATTTATTTATTAAAACCATTGGCATGGTGGTTAGCACTGTTGCCGCACAGCAAGAAGGTCCTGAGTTCAATTCCACCATCAGGCTGGGGTCTTTCTGTGTGGAGTTTGCATGTTCTCCCCGTGTTTGCGTGGGTTCCCTCCGGGTACTCTGGCTTCCTCCCACCGTCCAAAGACATGCAACTTGTGGGGATAGGTTAATTGGATAATTCAAATTGCCACTAGGTGTGAATTTGAGTGCAAATGGTTGTCTGTCCCTGTGTGTTGGCCCTGCGACAGACTGGCGACCTGTCCAGGGTGTACCCCACCTCTCGCCCCCTATGACAGCTGGGATAGGCTCCAGCGCCCCCCGTGACCCTGAAAAGGATAAGCGGAAGCGAATGGATGGATGTTAATTACCTCTCACCACTGTACAGTGAGCAAAAAAATACTAAAAGAGCAAACTTCCTTTAATGTGCATTAACTTGATTAACTTGACCAAAAAGCAGATTCTGATTCTGTAATCTACTCTCACAGTTTGAGTATGAATTAACCTCGATGTGATGAAGCAGCTAATGCTAAATACATGTTGCATAGCCACAGTTGTTTTCACTGGACTCCGTACAGTCCTGTGAAAACAGCAGTAACGTGAAATTGCCGTGGAATTCTGGCCCACCTTTCTTCATTAAGTTGCTTCAGTTCATTGATATTTGTCAGCATTCATTTATGCACAGCCACATTCTCTGAGATCATGAATAACAGTTTATAGTACAACAAAGTTCCAAAGCTTAGAGCTTAAATTTGGATCACTTTGCTTCTGTCTGTGAGACACAGCTTGTTCTGTGGGAGGTAGAAGAGCTAAAAGGCATTAGGCTTGATAAGACTAGTGATCAACCTCTCACAGCAATCTGCATGGTAATTTAAAAAAACGATATTGAATATTTGCAAAGCTCAGCATATTAATTAGACGGTATAATTAGAAGGAGTTCCAGAGTCCAGAATAGAACTAACTCAACTCATCTTCTGGGGAGCATGAACATGTCCAGAAAACATCACAGGAATCCCAAATGTTGAGCAAAGGCGAGTATGAAGGCGGTCCCAGAGGGAAGTTAATCACTGTGAAAATGAAGTGCATCAAATTTCATTACTAGGTGGTCAAAAACAGTTGGAACCCAAAGTTCATGATTTCCCTAATGATAGGAATTGCTTTGTGTAGATGGATCCGTGTTAGCAAGCAAAGGGATTCAGAGGGCTGTGTGTGATCAGCGCATCTGAACTTGTGACATTAATGTGAAATATTAAGGCCTCCCCACTGTTTGATGTCCGCAGACCTACAGAGGACTCGCAGGCAGCATCTGTCTTCAGCAGCTCAGCATTTGAAGGCGGGCTTTTTTTTATGTATAGTTATACAGTATTTGCGAATACGCGTGCCCCTGTGCAGTCCCAATTTGCCAGGAAGTCTGGCTGTGTGGGCAACATGCAGCGAGGCATGCTGGGACCCCGAGGCATGGAGATATTAATTAGCTCCGAGGAAAGAATAGATGACTGGCTAACAGAGAGTAGAGCACAGGAAAGGCCTTCAAACACGCTCGCTTTCATTCTAACTTAATGAAATATGATCATTAAAACAGAATATTTTTCATCTATTGTGAAAAAGACACTCTGCCGCCGCCTATCATTTTTTATCATGCTGTATGACAAGCTCATATTACATTTACGAGGGAAGATGAAGCAAGGAATGCAGCCCTGTAAAGAGATCTCTGAACAAATAAAGCCGCTTATTTGGAAAGTATTAAAAAGTGCTATGATGTGGCTCTGAGTGCAATTCTTCATTACAGGTTTCAAAATTGTTTTCCAGCATGTTGCAGGAGTGGGTGGTGCTGTTCTACATCAAGTTTCCCATCAGGCAGTAAACATTAATTGAAATGCTTTGCACAGTCAATTCAAACATCTTGTTTTCATCTACTGTGGTATTTTCAACCAAGATCTCGATCTTTATTTTGTTACATTAATTTTTCATTTATGTTGTCAGGGTTCTGGTCTGAAATGAGGACATTACTACACTGAATTATTACTGAATCAGATTGGATTTTAATAAATCATATTTTATGAGGAGATAAGAAATGAGGTTGGTTGTAACTCTCCAAGTCTCTTTGTGACCGCAACAAACATGTTTATTGTTCAATTTGTAGCAGTTATTAGAATGAAAAGTGAATCTGTCATCAGAGCTCTTTTCTTTTGAGTGGAGAAACGATATACATCCTGTTTCGGAAACAGCAACAGTCACATCACACATTCAAGAATTGATCTGAGGTTTACAGAACACTCCATCATACTCTCAGTGGAGAGCAGCGTTTTATTTGAACCACTTTGGAAGATTATGTGATGCTTTAGAAATAAAAAATAAAATCTCATTCCATCAAATATTGGTCTGTGAAAGTTTTCCATTAAAATTTCAGGCTTGTATAAAACCTTCATGTCATCTTGTTTCAATAAATAAAATCATTTAAATTTTATTTTTTTAAGCTCTTATAATGCAATTCACTTTTTAATAAATGGGTTTTACAGCAACATAGGCTGATTGTCCTCACTTAAAATGATATCTGGCCTAAAACATGTAAGAGAAACAGAAACTAAAACAATATTCTGACCATAATAAACTAAATCTCTGTCTGTGTGTTTGTTTATTTGTCTGTGAACTCTTCCAAGACCATCAAGAGGTAAGCATCCAAACCTGGCACACAGGTATACTTTGGGACCCTGAAGATTCTTAAATATATCAAATATGCCATTATGTTGCCTAGCAACCACCTAGCAAATGGCTTAAATTACTTTTTTTGGCATTTATGCGCCTATAACAAAATAGAAAAGCATTGTATCATTTTTATATCATTACAACATCATGTGATTTATGTTCACAAATGTTGAGTTACGTATCATATGCTATGAACCATTGACTGTAGAAAACATGGACGACGCGACCCCGCCTCCTACCATTGTGTAATGGGGAAGGCTTTAGGACCCAGGGGACACAATGGAGGGTATAAAAGAGGAAGTAGCAGCAGGTGCTCTTCATTTCCTGCCTGAGAAGCCTGAGAAGTTTTAATTGTCTGTTACACAAACGGTTGTTTTAAACCTCTACAGCAGAGGTCCGAGGTACAGGCTGTTTTTCTTTTAGTGCTTTTTAAAAATTTGTTGAAATGTATATGATGTTTATTGTATTTTATGTTTTTAGTAGTGATTTTAGACGATAAGCCAGGTGTGCAGCAAACACAGTTGTCTGCTGGAGGGCAGGCTGCACATGTGAATTTGTCACTGTTTTTTCCTCCTCTTTTGTTGCGTTTTTGGTTTTAGTAGGGTCACCTTTTAAAACTGTTTTTTTTTTTTATGCCGGGTTTGTTTTTATTTTTTCTGGGCTGGTGCAATATTAGTCGGGCAATGTGCAATCCCTGAGCTGGGCTCTTACCTTAGGGGACGTAGGTCTTTTAGAGGTGCTCTGTGTGGATTTGCAGTGAATAAGTTTTATTAAGAGTGATTTTTAGTGCCACCGATTATTGCCTGAACTAAAATACTTAGTGCATGTGATAAGTGTTCTGTTGGGCTCGTATTTATTTGGGGTGGATTTGTTTCTTTTAAAGCAACGAGCACCTGGGACCTCCGGGGTAGAGCAAGCCCTCAGGTGATAGTTGCATTGCTGGCAGGTTGCACCAATAACACCATCTTGTGGTCGTTAGTGACCTTTTCCATTTTGATGTTTTAGGCTTTTTTTTGCAAACCCTTTGTGTTCTTTTAAAATAATAAATTTTAACATAGCTGACTGATATTGACCCTCTTGTCCCGTTTATTCTGAGCTCGTTCCTGTGAGAGCTTTGGGCCTGAAAGTTTGCACAAGTAGTATAGAGGCCCTTAGCGGTTACTCGGTGGCTTTTACTCACTACAATTGTGCAAAAATGAAGCCAAAATATCCCACTTGTGGAAGCTGCCATCTTGCAAATTTGGAGCCAGAGTCTGCGCAGTAGTGACTTGAGGTGGAGCGACTGTGTAACGCTCCCGCCCACACACCCGCTGGACGTGACCGGAAACACGCCCCACTACACTTTTTACATAGCCCGGCTGCTCGAGTTTTTTTTTTTTTTTTTTTTGTTGGTTTACCACGACTGACGACTGGTTTAATTAAGGTAAATACAACCATGTCACTGTTATAAAAAAGACACACAGCTTATCTTATAGTTCTAAAATCACTCTGTTGTTAATTCGTTAGTTAGATTAGCCGCTAGCATACGCACTGTGTTGGAGGCTTGTTGCTAGCTAGTTAGCGATGCTACACCCCTGCTACTCTTAATAGTCTTCAACACTTGTGGGTTTTTTTTATCCATTTTTAGACAGCGATGAGATCAGCTGCACACTCTACAGAGGCCCAGAGTTACTGTTAATATCAAAAATATAATGCTGTCCTTTGAGATTTTAACATAAGACTGAGTGTAATGGATCTAAAACTGTTTAAATCTTCAGAGCCCTCTACAGCCTGGTAACATGGAGACTTTAAAAACATCAGAACGTTTCAGTAGTGTAGTCTAATTTGTTCTTTTCATTTAATAATGGAGCCCATATTACACTGTAAAATGTAATATTGTGTTTAATTAAAAATATTAAATAGGCTGAACTCAGTTTTTATCAATTTGTTATTAGAACTTGATTTAAATAAGTTAACAGTACTTTTCATGCAAAAACGCTGTTAAACTCAATTTATTTGAGTTGTCTTAACTTAAAAAAACTAAGTAAGCTGGAAGTTTTGCTTCTCAGGGCGGAAGGATGAAAGATGTGTTTTGAAAATGCCACCGTCCTCCTCCCTCTCGGATCAGTCCGCATGTTCATGGTGCCAGCATTTGTTATGGAATATGTTGAGCAAACCTGGAGAAGCGTCAGCTCAAGATATTATTGTTTTCATTGTTGTGAATCTTTATCTGATACACTGACTTGGTGAGTAAATGTTTACTCTTATTCAAACTTTGTGGCTTCTCTTAGTTTAGCACCAGGTTTATAATCTTGCTAGCTAGTTAGTGTTAGCTAGCGTTGCTGCTGCCGCTGGGCTCATGCTACCTAAAAATTAACACCACAGCCTTAAAAACCTTACATAAAATTATGTCTGAAGTTTTCTGTTGATTGATTGAAATAAAAAAGTGAGATAAGAGCCCAGACAAAATTCTTCGGGAGGTAAAGCCGTTAGGGGTGGGGTGTATTTTCAATCCATAGCCCTAACTAACTATATAAATCATGTTTAACCTGAGTAGCAAAAGACCGCAGGGGGTTGAAAACAATACGCCAGGAGTTAGCTGTGCTCGCGGACTCGATCAAGCCTTGACCTCCCGGTCAGCTATCGCGCTGGTGGATAGCAGAGCTCTCCGAAAACGTGGAAGCACTTTTACAAATATGTGATATTTTGATAAATTAAGTAGATATTTGAGCATTACACAGCTACATTCTCGACTGAAAATGTCTTAAAAGGTTATTTTGTGACCCAGAAAAGGTAATCTGCGGAAAAGGAGGATCGCATTTGTCGGGAGGTGGTCAGAGCCTATGTAACCGCGGCAACGGTGGAGGCTAAAAAAACTTATTACTTTTTCTGGGTCACAAAATAAACAATTAAGATATTTTCAGGCGAGAATGTAGCTGTGTAAAGTTCAAATATCTGCTCGATTTATCAAGACATCACGTATTTGCAAAAATGCTCTGACGTTTTCGGAGACGTCCATTTTTTTTCATGCTTTGTGGCAGCTTTTGAACATCTGTGACCCATTAAGGATCAAATCGGTTTCTGAAAAATGTTCTGCTTTTTCTCCTTCTGCTTGTTTCTTACTGTCTTTGAGGCTCGGGACCAGCACTCCTGCTGTTAGACAGAAAGTAATCAACTCAGTGATAAGTATTTTGATTTTCCAATATATTAGCAACTGTCAGTGACATTTATATTAATCAGGCTGAACTTTAATCATACTTTAGATCAGCCTGTTTTACTTATTGTTTTATTTGTGCTTTGGTTTGGGGAAGTTGTTTCTGTACTGATCTTTTCCTGTCTTCTGTTATTAGACTTGAGATATGACTGCGCGATGCTGTTGCTGGTGACTCCAGTTAATTCTACAAGACATGCTGTGTAAGTAAACAAACAACAACAGTTTGGTCTGCATTTCTTGAAAGATCACATCCCCCAAACTTAGTTTAGAGGGTCTACACTGTATATAGTGAAGTCTGCAAGTTTTCTAACAACAAAATTTGTTTTGTGCCCAAATCATTTTGCACATCATTAGAATGAAAGTTATTGGCCATGTTTGCATAGCCCTTTTTAAAATGATGCTTTCATGACATTATTGTGTGTTGGGTGGTGGTCACGACTATCCAGACTGACAAATTAGGACATTGAATGTCACCTCTCTGGTGGGGAGGGAGCCTGAGATTGTCTAAATTGGAGTCTGTTTTATACCAAATGCAGAAAAAATGTTTTAAGAAAGCAATTAAGTTCATGTTCCAAAAAATATGATTGTTTGCTTGCAGGACAACAGGAGAGATGAGTCCTCCGTCACAGATGGTGTGGTCAGTGAAGATGGTCGCCTGCAGGTTCAAGCTCATTGCATCTCCAACCCACATCCACTGCCACTGTACTTAAGGGAAGTTAAAGACTTTCTTCTGCACCTACATTTGGATCACCTCAATCCATGACAGTCATTCAGGAAGTAATGCCTGGACTGGAAACAAGCCATCCTTAAAACATTACAACATTCCAGCTCCTGTGTTGGAATGAAAAACAAATGTGTTGTTTAAATTAGAGACTGCACTTGTGACAGAACAACAAATATTTTATTTTGATTATATAAGTAATGTTAGTACAAAATAAACTTGTGGTAGGCCTAAACATATTTTCAGAATAATTACATCTGAGACTTTGTTTCATTGTAAGATTATAACCGTGATGGCAATATAATTGTTGTTCAAGAGAACAGTGTCCAGTATGTTGGCTGTTATACTTTGTTGTGTTTGAAAATAAAACTTGGGCTCATTTTAACATCATTACAAAAAGTGTTAATTATTTTTAATCATATTTAGGTTACCACAAATAGTTTTTTCATTTAGTTGAACTTGAAATGTTTGTCAGTAAGTAAACAATTAGTATTGTACAGTCGAAATATCAAGTTATTCTTAATACTGCAGACTTGCAATGAATAAGTTGTCCTAACAGTCATCTTAAGTAAGCTTTACTTAATTTTTTTGAGTTCTGGGAACTAACAAGGTTGTACAGTGTACTCAAAATGAGTAAGTTGCCCTAACTTGGTCATCTTAAGTAAACTTGATCCAATTTTTTTTTTTTTTTTTTTTTTAATTTCTGGGAACAAATGAGCTTGTACAGAGTACTCAAAATAAATAAATTCTCCTAATTTAGTCATTTTTAGCTAAGCTTTACTCAATTTTTTTGAGGCAACGAGTTTCCTCAATTTTTTTTGAGTTCTGGGAACTAATTAGATTTTAGTGTATATCAACAGCTACATTCACCCTGGAGAGAAACTAGTGAGGGATACCATCAGGACCAAGCTGGGTTTCCTGGGTCCAGAGGTTTGGAGAAACTTCTTCCCTTTCTTTCATCACAGCTGTCCTGTGCCAGAAGTTCTTTTGACCCGCTGTAAGAGGCATCATTTAAGAAACACCAGGAAGACTGAAGCTCATCGCATTAATCAAGCAGGACTCATGATCTTCACCACCAGCTCCCTCACAGGGAAATCTTCAGCACTCCTCCGTAGGCCCGCCCCAGGAGATGGATAAACCCAGCATTTCATGAATACTATGATGGACACCTTTGGTTTGTGTAATGTTATAAATACTCTGATACTCCCCAGAGGCTCCGGACTTTTACATAAAGATATTATATTCAGTCCTGTAGAAAGTTATATATTTAAAAATATGTGATCCTCTCTGGTTACTCTGGTATGAATAACTGAATCACTTTATGGTAAATAACACACTGTGTGTTTTTGGGTTGTTTTTTTTGTTGTTTGTTTGTTTGTTTTGTTTTTTTTTAAAAAAGGAAAAAAAAAAACCTGTGAAAAAATTCCAGATGACAAGATTGGAGTTCAACATACAAGTGACGACCTTTGACCTTCATCAGGTTTTGTTTAATTGTGTTAGACAAAATCTCATATGCTCTTCATGCAGCTGAGTACATCAAGTGTTTAAAACGGAAGCTGTGCAGGTCTGAGATAGCAGCTCTCTGAAACACCAAACTGAGGTCCTGTTAATGCTGATATATAGTGACGCAGTTACATGAGTGATTAATCCTTTTGTTTTATGTCTTTAACTTTATCAATAACAGCTGCAGCTTTCACTGACAGCACATGTGGTACTTTAACCTTTGTACTGTTTTCATCAGTTCATTTTGCAGTTAACATGTGAACATGTTGGATGATCTGTCTGCTGTCACTCGATGAGGCTGAGGTCTGAATCTGAGGGCAGCTCCTGTAATCACAAAGACAACAGAACCATCAAACTCAGATATAAATTTTATCCCTCAATATTGAAATAAAGCTGATTTCTTTAGTAAATTCACCTGCACAGCTAAACAAATCCTGACAGCAGAGTGCTCATTTTAGCTAGCTAGGTCTGAGGAGCTAGCTAAGGACGGTAGTTACGGATTAGCTTACAAACACGTTTAACTTACCGAAAAAGTGCAGCGGATTAGCACATCTTTCATCCTTCCTCCCAGAGCCTACGCTCTATTTGCTATTCGCGAACAGAGATACGCAAGTTTCTCCGTGACTGCAGCTGTCAGTCAAAGCTCTTATGATGACGTTTCACCCCAATTTAACATCACCGCGGTAGGAGTTAGAATCAAACTTATGGGAAAGGAGACCCCTTGAACATCAGTGTGATGAGAACTATTGAAAACTAAAGAAAGAATCTTTGGGAAAAAAATTATCTAAGGAAAATTAATTTATTTTAGTCTGACCCCAGTCCCATCCGCTAACATGGAGGAGGTGGGGTTTATGACCTATACTGCAGCCAGACACCAGGGGGCGATAGAGACATTTTGGCTTCATTTTTGGGGAGCTGTCGCGTCGTCCATGTTTTCTACAGTCAATGCTATGGCCCTTTCTCAATTCTCAAGTACGCGAGTACGTACTCGCGTTCTCGGCCAGTACGTACTCGCCGAGAACGCACGGGAGTACGGACTCGCGATTTGTACAATTGGAACACCAGCGTACTGTAATAATCCTCGACCTCGCTGTCTGCTATGGAGCTGGCGGGTCACAGACGTCTCCGAAAACGTCGGAGCTCGTTTGGAAATATATGACATCTTGATAAATCGAGCAGATATTTGAAGTTTACACAACTACATTCTCGCTTGAAAAGAATTTAAAAGTTTATTTTGTGACCCAGAAAGAGTAATATTTAAAAGTTTTTAGTCCCGCTCGTCCGCCATTTGTTTGAGTTTTGGACGAAATGCATTCTGGGATATTTAGCTGTACCAAGTCCACACAAGTCACCACCGATGCATGCTCGATAAAACAGGCGGAGCGAGAACACATCCGGGCCTTTTTCGCGTTCTCGGCTTGATGCGTACTTCGAATTGGAACAGTACTTGGTCTCCGACTGATGACGTATCACGAGTACACGAGAACGCAAGTACGCACAAGTACGCATATTGAGAAAGGCCCTATGAACCCTGTCACTACCCGATCTGTACCGGAAATCCGATCGGTACCCCGCATGCGCAAATCTTACGTCACTTCCTCTCTTTGCCAACATTGCGACATTCAATATATTTGAATGATAGGGTTAGCGCCCAGTTAGCTCCTAGCATTTCTCAACAGCTCTGCCTCCTTTTCGACTGCCCGGGACATTTAAACAATGGATAATCCGTATACAAACAAATTCATGCTTTTCTCCTCAACAGAGAGCGTCCCCCGATTGAACAACAGCGCCGTAAAATAAGAAGAATGGCGCCTAATTACAGACTTAATAATATTGACTTAGTAATGTGTCACGTGAAGATTCATCAGCCAGATTAAGTGTTTACTGACAATTGACAGTGATAGCGGACATCATCATCACTATTCCAGTCAATCCTCTCCACACAGACAAGCATAAACACACTCGACTATTATTCTGCCCTCGCTGCTACACTGGATACAGTTATGCGGATAGATAAACTCCTCGACAACTGACAGGTGTATCGTTCCTTTTATTGACGCTGCCTTCAATTATCAACAGAGTGAAACTACAAACAGAAGAAAATAAGCAATATTCAGTCTATATATTCACACGATAATGCAAATCAGTTGACTAAACTAGCTAACATTGGAAAGAAAGTAAATCTGAATACAGTACACCTTTAACCATAAAAGTGCATAAATAATAGCAAATATAGTTGCATTAACTCTTGTTCAACTTAAATACTCACAAGCGATGCTTTCTGTAAAACAACGAAGAGGATGGATGCAGATGTTTATCCGAACAACATGCTGAGTCAGTCTTTTCTCAAAGTGTGCTGCATTACTAACTCTACAGCTAATAACAAACAAATCTTGGCATGAAAGAACTGTAGTGACTCTTGCTGGTGGGAAGAAGAACTACACCAGCACAACTATCACTAAATCATATTTAACACACGTTTGTAATGACGCCAATTAATTCAGTTTACAATAGGGTTCATTCGCTCGTTCAGCAGGTGGCAGGATCCTCGTACACTGGGGAGTAAACTGCTATTAAACGAACAGAAGAAGAAGAAAACATCTACACATGCGCAGTACGGATCGGGTAGACCCGATTTGTACGGTCCGACTTTGCACATGCGCAGTAAGGATCGGGGAGTCCCGATCCGTAACTATCTTTTTATTTTTTGTTTTTGTCTACATTATATTGAAATGTTTCATTATTGCAAACATTTTAAGATATACTTGTTATTCTTAACATCTTAACAGATACTCTGACCCATAACTATCGTAAAACGCTACGACCGGAAGTAGACACCTTTCGCGCATGCAGGGTACCGATCGGGTTTCCGGTACAGATCGGGTAGTGACAAACCCACTGGGATAACTGACCAACACCTAGCAACAGCTAATTGCTTTTAGCGAAACAATACTGTAGCATTGTATTAGTCACAAT
This sequence comes from Neolamprologus brichardi, assembly GCF_056152115.1. Taxonomy (NCBI): domain Eukaryota; kingdom Metazoa; phylum Chordata; class Actinopteri; order Cichliformes; family Cichlidae; genus Neolamprologus; species Neolamprologus brichardi. The sequence goes on from NC_142110.1 coordinate 32,674,632, forward strand.
TAACATTTACCCCCACCCCATCTCCTCTGTGCTTGACCTGCAGCTGACATTTCTGACCCATATGACAAACATTTCATCAGTTATCCGGTCTTTAAGTCTGACGTCAAAGAGTTAGCGTTTGTAGGTTATTTTAGTTTTGCTAGCTGATATATAACGATGTGCTACGTGATCGCTAGCGACACAGCTATGTTAGCATAATAACAGTGAAGGTGGAGGATGAATGCTAACTTCTTTCCACTCGATAAAAGTTGCCGTGAGGATTCTCGATGGTCAGGGACAAATGCAATCGCTTGGCAGGATGCTGTAAACGGACCAAACTTAAGTCAGGCGAACAACTGAGATAATCTATCCACAATACGAGGTTAGTCACTAATATACTGCTGCATGGGCTGGGCTGTAGTTACATCATAAGGTTTTAAGAACTGAGCTTTAAAATGAATAGCGGTAATAAAAACCGAGAGGGGGCGACAGTGATCACTGACTGTTTTTAGGGGCTTGTTCAGAATTAATAGAACCAGATACAAAGCATTAAAACATGTTAAAAACAAAAGCCTTATTAAACGCAGGATAGTTTGGGCCTGGAAGCAGGATTCATCACTAACGACCAGATTAATTACCAAAAAGACATTTTTCAAACTAGATTTACTCTGCTGCTCTGTAGGTATGGCCATGATCAGCCATGAGGTCACAGAGGTCTTTAAAAAAATACAATAAAAAATAAACACGAATTAAAAAAAAAATGCTATACGTGGCTTTTACTTTGAAAAGATTCTATGGGCCCACCCTATAGTGCCTCTGACTGGATTGTGTTTCTGGGGTTAAGCTGAAGCATGACTCATGACGCACCAGGTGTGAATATGATACATTAATAGAAAAAAAACCTCACTCATTTCTAAATTTTGAGGGATCTGTGCCACTGTGTGTGACTGTAAATATATTTCAGGCCATGTTACAGAGCAATGTGAAAGTACTGAAAATATTTACTTTCTCCAGGGACTAATTAAGTAACATACTACACTACTTAAACAAAAGTGAGTCACGGATAATATATTACTTTTTTTGACTAACGACCGTAATACTAGCCTTAGGTAGGGTTAATTGGAGCAACCCCAGCAGCTACCTTTTGCTTGCCCTTTGAATTTTCTTAAGAGCCGCTTATCCACTCAGAGTAAAGAAACTACACAGGCCCCCCTAAAATTATACATGCTGCATTTCAACTATATTTTGTAATAAACCTCATAGTCGTTCTACCAATATTTATTCATGTTGTTTACCAGAATAAATATGAGCAAAGAACATGGGGGAGGGGAAAAATGAAATAAACCAACAGATCACCATTATGCAAGCCAATCTGTGTTCTCCCAGTGTAAATAAGTGAAAACAAACACAATCAATGAGTCTAGCTGCAGTTGGGAATGACTTGCTTTTCATAAATAATACTCTTTCTTAGAGGAATGTTGATATAAGACAGATAAGGAAATAAATATAAGATATGTGTTATTTATCGCATCGGAAATTCCTGTGTTACAGTAGCCAGGTTAGAGTACAGAGTCTGAAATGAAACTATTGAGTTTAACAGTTTTGAACTTGCCTTCTGCTGTGACAACTGTCTGCTCGGCCACAAGAGACGAGGTATCCAGTTGGCAGCGGGCAGGGAAGATAAATGCAGTTTGAGTTTGTGTGGAGACCACAGGAGGAAAAATGTGGCTTGACAGATCTATTAAAGCTCTAAGGTTAGAAAACAGACTCATATCCTACTGGAAGTTTTGAAAACTCTGCCTGTTTTCCTCTGTATTGCTGAACTTGGTGACCACCGCAGTGCGTGCCGCATCCTGCATGAAAGCAGCTTAACAGTTTGTTGGGTGACCTCATCTCCACCACAGCTTCATTAGTGTTTGGTTTGCAGCCAATCACAGAGCTGACCTTCCTGTATTGGTCTGTATTGGCACAAGGATCAGGACTATTAATAGCAATGAGTGTAAAACTTGTCTTAACCTGCAGTGCTTCCGAATTAAAGGATGCATTTTATTTTTATGCTCACATCCACAAATGTGCACTAGGGCTACCACGATTAGTCGACTAGTCACGATTACGTCAACTATTAAAATCGTCAACGACTAATTTAATAGTCGACGCATCGTTTGAAGCTTTGTAAGATCCCAAAAGATGCAGGAATAAGTAGTAGGATTTAAGAGTGTAATAATGGACTGAAACAGAAGATGGCAGCACTGCATGTACAAGGATGCCAGCTGCCGTTAAACCCCGAAGAAGAAGAAGCTGTGTCCCAGAATTCATAGCGCGGCCCAGCGCATTTGTCAACGATGGCGGCAGCTAGTTAGTTTTAATATTACTCTTATTATTCTTTCTGGGTCACAAAATAAACATTTAACATATTTTCAGGCGAGAATGTAGCTGTGTAAACCTCAAATATCTGCTCAGTTTATCAAGACACCACATATTTTCAAAAGCGCTCCGACGTTTTCTGAGAGATCTGTTACCCACTAGCTCGATAGCTAGCTGGGGTTCAAGGCTCACTCGAGCCTGTGAGAACACCGGACTCCCGGCAAATCGTTTTCAAACCCACCACCGTCTTTCGCTACTCAGGTTAAACATTTAATATAAGTCACTTAGATAACTTAAAAATGTTATTGTTTGCCTTTTTTTTAGTATTTTATTTGTTCCTGAGTAAATCAGTTTGGCTGAGAAATAAAGTTATAGTTTTTACACAGCTGAATAAACGTTAAGCAGACAACTGATTATCAGAAGTGTGAGATGCTCGAGAGTATACTCCAGTGTCCTGTTATATTTTAGATAGCAAGGAGCAGATGGCTGAGTTTATTAAACTCCCCCGAAACAATCTGCAGATGTCATTAAAATTTAATAAACTATCATCTTGTCTTTATTTTTAGTTAGCGCATACCTTAAACACTTCAAGCTGTAAGCTAATGATAGTTATATATGAGCAGATGCATGCTGGTTCAATAAGCTGTATGTTTTACGTCCAATGGATGCATGATCTGATTAGTCGACTAATCGCAGAAATAATCGCTGACCAGTCGACTGTCAAAATAATCGTTTGTGGCAGCCCTAATGTGCACTGCTCCGCCACCTCTTCCTGTGAAGGAATGAAACCGCTGAAAACAACAAATGTGGATTTTTAAGTAGTTTAATGCATTCATCTTAACATTATTATTAATATTGATATCATCCCTTTGGTCTGAAAATTGCTTTGCATTGGACCAGAATCATATTTTACCCAGTCCTGCCTTCCAGTAATAATTTCAATTGATCATACAGGAATAGATGAAACTTCTTAAAACTGTGATTACAATACCAGGATGTTAAATTATAAATTAGCTCACTTGCTTTACTGTGGCTCCATATGAAATTGAGAATATTTGGGCAGAACGCAAGACCGCTTAACCTTTTTATGCGGTAATGACATTCCATGCTTTGTACAGGCATCATACTTAAATGCACAGGAGCAAATGTCAAGCATGTTTAGCATTACTGAAAGCTTATTGGTTGCTTCTACCCATGTCACATTTTATTTTCCACCTAAATGCATTTTACTGTTCATGCTCATTATTTACAGGCATTTAGAAAAACCAGTGTAGTTAATTCATCTTTTTTCCTGTTCTGTTTCCAGTTTTTCTTATTTGTCATCATTGACACCTACGAGCAGTGAGGAGGTCCTACCAAAGGTGATTTACAAGGCCACAAAAAACCTCAAAGACTGCAGCAGGATGCGGGCCAGAAAAAAAAAAGAAGGCCATGTTCCACAGTGACGAGGTGAGAGTCAGTCTCGTGAGGCGGCGTAACGAGCCACGGCTGCAGCGGGCAAAACTGCGATTTCCGCCCATTAAAACTAGAAATCACGGGCTCACCCCGACCATCGTTAAGAGGCAGCTGTGTCTTCAAGGGTCAGCGCTGACACGGAGCTGGACTCTGATAGCGTGTCTCCAGCTAATTGTGAGAGCACTCATTACATCTGATAAAGAAAAACATAAATCACAAGGCGAGGCTTGACCTACGGCTGGCCCCGGACGTTTGGCGGGGGGGGGGGGAACTCTCGGGGTCTGACTCAGAGCAGCTAAGATCTCATTTCGTCTTTGTCTTGACAAAGAGCCAGCCGCATCTTTGATACTTCTGGGGAGGCCGCTTTCATACACACTGGCTCTGTTCTGTGTGGCTGGATGAAAACAACCTGAGAATGACACCAAATCTGCCACTGATTCTCTGATGCTGAGCAACAACCAGACGTGAAAATACCAACAGGATCCGTTAGGAGTGGCATTAAACCTGCTTGTTTGATGTGGATCTTTTTGTTTCTAGGACAAAACAAAAGTCTGACTGACAGTGGATATAAGATTTTGGTATGAAATTAAGACCTGCTTTTTATGGTGATAAAGAAGAAGAAACACTACTATCAGCTGCTCTCTTATTCACAAGGGGATCGCCACAGCGGGTAGCTCTGCATATTTGATTTGGCAGACTTTTATGCCCTTCATGATGTAACCCCCAAGGGATTTGTTTCTTCTCTTGGGAGTCAACCAGGGATCTTTTGCTTGTTAGTTGAACCGCTACACCATGCAGCCACTGAAGCCCATGAAAGAAAACTTTCAGTGTATAAATCTGGCATCGTGTTTAAATGGCATGTAACAGTGGAAGATGATCAGATTTTACATTAAAGTCAAAGCTGCACTGCTATAGTATAGATAGTCTCCTTTAAATTCACGGATTCACAAGCTGACTTAAGTACATAAAGTACCATCGACGTCTGTTAGACAAGTGGCGCTCATGAATATGAAATTTCAGTGGTTCTGACAAAACAGCTTGAAAGTACCTTTAGTATCTTATACTCGAGGTGTCGTTGGCATCAAAGCAGACAGTCTTGTTTGAGGGACATTAAGACTATCAGGCACTCTCTGATTTTGAAGATTTATCCTTCTGCGTTAAGTTTAGTATTTATTCACTGATTAGACTGAGGAAAAGATCTTCTTTTGAGCTAAAATATGCCCTTTCATACCATTAACTGTGCAAGAAGAGTACCCAGTGCTTTCTAATATGATGCCAAGGGGTGCTGACCAGGTGCCGATATGTGACAAACTGGCAGTGAGCCCAGTGTATTACTGCAAACACTGTGCCAAGGCAGCAGTACTAAAGGAAACTCTGACCAAACAGAAGCAGGGGAGTGGGATTTGGCAGGTGGGGGAACCTTAAAATGCAGTGAAGTGATGCAGTGTGGGGAAAGGACTGGGAAACTATACAGTTTTGTGAGCTTCAGTAGATTTGCTTTCTTTGGTTGTGGTCATGTGGGCTATGCTGCTGCTACACTAAAAACAAATCTTAATCGTAATAATCTCTCATTTTTCTCTCTTGCCCTCTCTCTTACATCTTTCTCTATAGTTGCTTCTCCTGTTCTCCATATATCCACCAGACACCATCAGTTTTTCCCACTGGTCCCAACCTAATTCTCCACATAGTGACAGCACACAGCGTGTTTCCACCTTCCTGAGTACACACCCACTCACCTGTTCCCTGTTCCCCATGTCATGTTATCTTTCTTGCTACAGGCTCCCATGCTCGCCACCCTGCCTGTTGTTTGTTCCTGTCTACTTTCATAATCTTTATCATCAAACCTCTGTTACATGTGCTCGATTATCCGCACTTGAATGCACTGTTGTTCATACAACCAGCAAGGACAGCGGTTGCATATGTCTGAAGCCCATATTTCTGCTTTCTGAATAAAATTGTAATACTTATTATTCAGAAAGGCTAATTTCACTTAATAGCCAACACTTTTTTACAAATATATTATAAAATTTTGGATTATCACATTAATAATGCAACTGTTGAAAGTGTACCAGTTTAATCACTGATAATTAACAACACAAAATATTATTATGTTTCATATTAATCTGAGTCCAAAAGCTAACTAAATATAGAAAAATATAAATAACAGAAGAAAAAAAGAAAAAGTATTTGTTCTCATATAGTTACATAGAGGCAACATCCAATCAATCCAATCTGTTAGACAAAAGGTAACAGGTTGAATAACCAAATATGTGTTGTGAACCGATATTAAAACTTCTGAAAGCTCTAAATGAAAGATGAAAACATCACATATGGCAGTCCACCAACTAAGCTAAATAACAAGCCCTGGAGCTGATAAATAAAGCTGAGTCTGAAATGCCAGAAATTGCAGTTCTACAAGTGGCCAGTCGAGGCTTGGTCCAGAAATGAGTTGATCCTAGACTTCCATATTATGCCCAACTTTGCATCTGGATTTCAGTCTGGTACAACAACATGAATTCGGCTTCTGTAGATAATCTCTCCCTCCATAACAACTCTTTTACATTTAAAAAAGTTTATTTCTCCTTTTGTGTTGGATATATAGAGCCTCCAACGTAGCCTTCTGAAGAGACCAACTCTGTAGATGGAATTTATGCCTGTGTCATCATGATATGTAATTACATTTCTAGAGGAATACATGTCACGTTACGGCACAGGGTTTCAGAAGGCCCTGCAGTCACAATGTACCTACAGCATAGGTTTAACAAAGAAGAGTAAATCTCCTTTAAAGACCATGGCCACTTTGACCAACAGGTGTCCCAGAACAGCCAGCTGAAGCCAGTCTGTGTCTGTTTGGTCTCATGTCTGCTAACAGACATCACACACCGGACCCATCCTCCCCCTCTGTGCTGCTGGTGCCTATGTCCATCTTTTATATTGTTTTTAATCTGAACACATCCTACTGCTTCCTTGATAAAACCAAATTGCAAAGTTAACCGCAATGACTGACCAATAAGAACCCACAGCTTTCTGTGACTCGTGATTGAAAATGTGAATTTTGGCAGCTCCTCTCATTTAAGCACCACATCCGCCAACACAGCTCAAATGTTTCAGAGCATTTCACTTTTCAGTGACTTCACAGATTGTAGAATCGTCTCCTGTGTGCACGCTTATAAAGAGAATTGGGGTAAAAAAAAAAAAAAGTGCAAATTTAAGACCTAACTACTTCATAAATTGCACACCATAACCTTCAACATGTTTTCCAAGCTGTGACCTTGAAGTGCAGCCGCAGCAGCGCAATATTAGTGTGAATCTCACGGTGCAGCACAGCAGACGGAGGAAATCCAACTGGCTCTCCATCTTTTTTCCAGTAATCTGCCGTTTCCTGCAGCTAAAACAACATGAGCAATCTGACTGATCTTTAACAATGAAAATACTTTGTTTCTATCAAATATAAATCTCTGGAAAACAAAAACAAAACACACTGATATATTGCCACAAAAGGAGAAAAAAGGTTTTGTGGGTTTTGTTTTGACTCATGGTCATTTTAATAAAGTTGCATTCAATGTGCAATCACTTTCTGAAAAACTTTATCTCCCTCTTAGTTACAGCCTTTTATTCCTTCTGGGTTTTTTTTTTATATTTCCCTCCATCATTGTTCTCTTTCCTCATTTCCTTCCCAATCCCTTTGTGATTTGTTCCATTTCTCTTTCCCTTTTCCCCTCCTCTTTTCTTCCACTCTTGTTTTTTCCCCCTTTTTTCCTTCTTTTCTTCTTTCCAGCCTCCCCAGTCGAGGCAGATGGATGCCCTCCCAGAGCTTGCTCTCTGAGGTTTCTTCTTGTAAAAGTTTTTTTTTCCTCTCTATGACTGTCTGGTGTATGCGCCTAGAGAATTGTTGGTTTTTTATGAAGGCAAATTTTTAATCTATAATGAATAGAATGTAATTTCTTTCATTTTGTGATCTGGAAGCAGATCAAAGAGACGATGGCTATTGCAAGATTACAAATAAATAGAACGACAATTTGGATGCACTTTGCACGTAATGTTTTTTAAACATTTTAATCTTTTAGTTTAGTTTGTTACACTGTAAAATGGCAGAGAAAGTAAGCACTGAGGTCAGGTTTCGGACATTATTAATGACATAAATTTATACAAATCTGCACAAGCCTTCATCTTCTCCCTTCCTTATTCGTTTTTTGACAATCATTTAAGCTCGGTGGCTTTATACCTTGATTTTTTTTAAATATATATATCAATTTCATTGCCTTTCCTTTTACTTTCTATTCAGACCGTCCCTCTTTTCTTCCCAATTTTCCTTAATTCCTTCTTTATTTTCCTGTTCCCCACATCTACTCTCTTTGCTTACTTCTAAGTATCTAGAAGATAAGGAATGAGCGATGGTCTGCGGCCACCACCTTAAAAACTATTCCCTTTTTGGTGGTTATCTTTGTGCCTCTCCAGGGCACCCTCCCTGAAGTTTAACTTAACTTTGTGTTGTTCTGCAATGATCGAGTGAGCTGTGTATGGAATTCCAGAGTTATTACAGTGAGTGATAGGGTATTTTTACATCCAGGCACTGATACGCAAAATATTTTTCCAGTATAAACTAACGGCCTGACTTGAAGAGGGCAGGGCTTGTGTTCAGGAACAGAAACTTTTTGGAAGATGCAGGTGACCCTCGTCCTTAGCTACCAAACTGCTGTGTCTGTTGACAGCACACAGTGCTTTTCCCGCCTCCTTTCCTTCACACCTCGCCTGTTCCAAGAGAGCAGGCCTGTACATTACTGTAGGGCTTTGACAGTTATGCTGTTATTTCTAACACATGGCTAATTTTCTCCCTGGCATTCTGGATGCCAAGACAAATATTCATTTTCACTCTCCTATGAGTTTACACTGTTGACCAGAGTTTGGAAACAGCACACGGGAAAGTCGTGTGGGATGGACTGCCGAGTCCAAAGAATCATTGTTTTGGAAATTAAGTATGCTTTTCATTTGGCATAAATACACCCGTGTCCTCAGACAGTACAGATCAGAGTAAACACCAGACTATAAACACTTCCAGAGCATTCCAGCACTGTGAGAGTCAAAGCGTACAAACATCTGCACAACCCCACACCGATTATGAATCAACTTTTAACCCCCAGACTGAGTCAAATTTATTCCTAATGTGCACTGGAATTATAGCAATATTTTCTCATGAAATTCTCACTAGTCTGAGAGCAGATTAGTAAAGAAATCATAACAGAGACACTGGACAGTTTGCCTTGCTGAAAGATTGTTTAGCTAGTTAGCTACAATTACTGTTTGTGTATTTTTAGTTATAGTCACTGTGATCTATTTTTATATCAAGTGACAACAGAAAAAGCCTCCCAAACCATTTACTAAGCTGCTGAGCTGATTGCTTGTTTGTTTGTATGAAGTATGGTTATTTTCTTACTTACTGATCTAGTGGAAATTATGCCACTTAATGCTGATTTCTACCACTCAGGTGGTAAAGAGAAGAAGAAAAAAAAATCACACCTGCCCACCTGTCCATCCTTTAAGAGACACAGCAAAGCAACATAGCAGAGAACCGAATGTAAAATGGGTGGTAATAAACTTTAATCGGCATCCATGAAGTGATGGAGCGAAGGAGGGGTTGGTTTTTAGAAAAGGAGACGAAAGCAGGGGGCGGAGAGCTCAGAAAGCAGTCAGTCTTTGTTGGAGACACACAGAAGCTGAGGAAATTACTTGACGTGGAGTCAGATCTGGATGCGGGTCAGAGCTTAGACCTCTGCCCATGGCCAATGACTAAAGTCCCTCTGCAGTTTCTACAGAAGAATTGGTGTCGCTTGGGGTTGAATTACTGCCAGTTGTTTCCTTTCTACACAAGAGGTCAGCACACTTAGCCTTTAAGATTCAGTCCATTCCTAACAGGTGGCAAGCCTCACAGTCGTGTTTGCTTTTAAACTATAAATAAATATATATATATATATATATATATATATATATATATATATGCACATCCTCACTGCCATGTGGGGCTGGTGCAGACCTGAAAAACACTTAAACACAGAAAAGATTTAATGGTTCACACACTGCAAAACTCCATTTTCCTTAATTATTGCAGCTTGTAGTATATGATGTTTCAAGCATACATGCTGTTCAGACAGTGAATCACAGGGCGGCATCATCTTAAATCATGTGTGATAGGTCACATGACCGTGACCAGTGACAGTAATATCCAATCAGAACCACGTCTTGCATTGGATGCACAGCTGAAAAATCATCTAATAGTAATACATATTGCCTTGGAATGAGTCAGAAAGGCTAGAAGGAAATAAGAAGGATCTATTACCACTGATTCTTGTTAATTTGCCTTTTCATAGTTTTAGCTTGCCTAGCCCGTGCTGTTTTTATTGGTGTTTTAAGTATGTTAATAAAATTAATAATTTTATTGCGGGGGGGGGGGGGATTGTAAGTAAATTATTTTTAAATTTGCTATTTTTACATCTGTGAGACCTTCTTGGATTCCCACCCCTTACTCAGTTACAGTTGCCACAAAGGATTGTGCTACTGTAAATGGATGCTGCTGTAAGGATAAGAAGGAAAGAATGGCACAATCAGCCTGTCCATCTTACAGATTTCATGCCTGAAGTATGATAAAATAAAGAAAATAAGAAACCAGATCTTTTACTATGCTACAGTCACTGCACTTTCTTTAAATGGTTATTGTTGGCTAATGTGTAGATAGGACAGTGGTAATGTATATATCACACAGGACCAAGTACCAACGCTGGAAAATGTAACATTTTTTTCACAGTCTGATGAATATTTTCCTCTGTGCCACTTAACTTTGGACTTGGGGGAAATTGTGTTATCACAATCATATTTTTTTTCAGGCCTCTCTTCCTGTGTCTGCGTGGGTTCTCTCCAGGTACACCTGCTTCCCCCCACAGTCCAAAAAAATGGAGTTAATGGGGTTAATTGGTGAATCTAAATTGCCCTTGTGAGTGTGAATGGCTGTCTGTATAAAAAATCCTATTTTTTTTATTTTATTTATTTTTGTTTTGGTGTTGTTTTTTTCTCCCTTTGTGAATTATTGAGCCCCCATAATTTAACCACATGAACTTTTCAGAGCTGTTGAACACATTTGAGTTCTTTAAAAACTGCAACCAAATCAATTTTAGACCCACTCCAGAATTCATGATTTTAAACAGAAATCTCAGCATGTTTTATCCTTTTTTTTATTCCTGGTAACTCACTGGAGGAAACTTGGAAAAAGTATTTTGGCTAAACTTCCAAAAGTAGCTGAGTGGCTGAAACAGGTTGCAGCATATGAAAAGTTTTTTTTAAATACTATTTTGGTACCAGGCTCATCTTCCAGATGTGATTCTATCAGTAAAAATTAAGAGAGCTTATTTTTCAGCCCTTAAGTATATTTTAGCTACAAGGGTTCAAAAATTCTGAGGAAACAACAACAAAAAAACTTAAATAACACATTTTCAAAAGGAAAGGAAACTCAAAGGGAATTTTGACACATTTATGGGTTTGTAAGCACTGGAATTTTCCTGGTGCTGTGACACTGCTGGGAATCACAAACACAGACTATATATGAAAGATTGGTGTAGTCATTGTGACATCACCAAATGGAAATCCAGTGAAATCCAGTTTTGAAGCCTCAGGCTGAAAATGGTTGGGCTGCTGCCATCTTCGTGTTTTCAAACTACACTTGATGAGTGACAGAACACTGAGTGACATTGCGTGCTAATATAGTTGTGTCTTCAGTCAAAAGTAAGCATGCTGCCCTAATGGAAGCATAATAATAATAATCAAAAAAACATCATGCTGTATATAGTAACACTTGAAAGTAGTGATTGTAACAAACTCATCAGGAAACAGGTTCAGTAAGGTCACAGATCAAGTGAGATTTGGGGTCTTTTTCCTAGGAATGCCATTCACTCAGTGAAATAACACTTCTGCATTGGCATTACTTTCAGACCCTAAGCAGATATTCATCTTTAAATGCAGTGTATAAGCACAGTGCACTTAAAGGAACTTAGAGCCCTGGCACTAGCTTTGGTGAGAAGGACCTATAATACCCAAATATCTGATTTGGAGCTGCCAGGCAGGAGGAAAAGAGGAGGACCACAGAGAAGATTCATGGATGCTGTGTAGAAGGGTATAACAAAGGTTTGTGTGACTGAGGAGGATAGTAGAAAGATACCTATAAGGACTGAATGCTAGGGAAGTTTCTGTATGTACTCCTGATCCAGAAAGGCTGCACTGCTCTGATATTGTGTGGGTGGGTATTGTCATGCTGCAACAACCACAGGGTGGGGTGCTGCCACAAGAATGGCACAAGTACAGGTTGGAGCACCTGATCGCGGTACCTCTGTGCAGTCAGAAGAACAATCGGACACATGAGTCAGGTACAGCATGGTGGCACTGATGGCAGGGTTGAACATGTACTGCTTTTTGAGAATCTCTTTTTAAGCACTTAAATGATGTACTGAAAAATGCATTCAAAACAAAGACCGACAAAATATTATACAACAATTCTTAAAAAATAACCAGGTATAATATTTATCTAGGTAGACTTTTGCACATATCAGAAACTGTCAGACAAGTTTGTACAGTTATCTGTGTCAGCTGATCTTTCAGGACGTGGGTTTGGTCGATTCCTTTCTTTCTTTTTTGTCAAGATGTATTTAGAACAAGGCCAGCTGTTGTTTTACATTTCATGTAAATGTTCATGGACACCACTTAAATCATCATTAGCACTACTTCTGAGCATTAGCCTGAAAAAAAAAAACCTGAGTACTTTTAAATGTACTGTTTCAACTAAACAAATGTGTGTAGGGTCGTGAGGAAAGCTAGCATAAACAAATGCTCCTCTTAATACAGGACAGTTAAGATAAACTGTTCCATAATTACAGAAATGATACGAGTGATAGAAATGCCCAAACCAGAGTTCACAAAAAGTTTAAGTGCAGCTTTGTTTCTCATTGGTGATAATCAGCAGTCTGAACTGTTCAGCCCCGGGACTGGTGCCTGTTAATGGCACTGCATTACAAATGGGCCGCAGTTACTCATCCATCAAACTATGCGAGCGGGCGTCTGCAAGCCACCACACAACTGTTAGACTCCCTGTCCCCGGGCGGGTTAGCGACACTGTACTGTGGCATGGGAAACAGAACCAGGTGTCACCTCACTGTAAAGCTATGCTAATTAGCCATGCAATAAAAACATTCAGGGCAATTAACAAAGAAAAGGGGCATGAAAGGAAGGAATGTCAAACAGAAGTGGAGGAGGGAACTCAAACTGCGGCTCACAAAAGCGAGGAATGTCGGAGACTAAACACCGGCTGAGCGTGTGCTCCATGTGCTCCTGTCTGTGGGGCATTGTGAGGTTGCTTGCTAACCCCCCCCCCCCCCCCCCCCCATCTTTCATCTGTTTAAGGTTTTTGTGTATAAGGTTATAATTTCTGAGAATGTTCAGACCTTCCACAGGGTGGCTGCTTTCTAATTAACTTTTTTTTAATAAACTCTCCTGTCAGGCTGATTATTCATTTTGCTCCCATTAGCTGGAGTTATCTATTAATCTGCAGGACACACTGAACCCAAGGGATAACGAATGACCACAAGATATCACATATAAATCTGTATACATATGGCATCTATTAAAGATTCTTCTGCATCTTCATAGTGATGACTCAGGGACATTACATTAATGGCCTGTGAGGTTTTGTTAAGACTTTTTTCCATTTTTCCTTCTCTCCATTTCCATTTGTTTTCATTTTGAAATTAAAAACACTACTCAAACGCACAAGCAGAGTAATCCAGTCATCATATTTCTCCTTCAGTACCCTCCATCTATGGGGACATTGCAGCCAAATTGAAATGATGACCTCATGATGGCGCAAGATGAAAGTAAATACATTTACTAAAGTCTTTAGGATTTATCCAGTTGCTGGCGTGGCTAATTCACCTTCTGGCATCTCTGCCCTGGCAAACTGGGTTATGCAGGAGTGCCAGGGGCTGCAACTCCACAGGGTTACTGTTAAGAAGGGCCATACAGATATTTTTTTATTTTACCCCAATCCAGGAACTGTTCCTAGACCCATGGGCAACCTCCAGAGTTGACAAATGATACCAAAATGGAAGTGGCACAAACTGCAGTTCCACCAGTGGCCATTTGAGGACTAGCTTTAAAAGTTGAATCATTGACCCTTTGCAAATTAAAAAGCACATTTGGCTTTTATAGGTAGTTTCTCTGCTCATGACCACTCTGTGTGTGGGGTTATAACTCATCCACCTGGATAACTGAATAACTGAGTTGCAGCATGGTCATGTTGATTCACATATGCCCCAACACAGTTAACTGTAGCATCTTGTAGGCCTCATCCATACTGTATGTGCGCCACTGGAACATTTTAACGGATTATCATGGCTTGTTATGTGGCATACAACATCCAAAAAGGTTTGTGTTTCAGTTAAAGTGAAATCCTAGTTTTTTATTAGTCTGTTATTTGACAGTAATTACCCAATGTAATTAGAGTCAAGTTTAACAGACTGCCTGTAAAACTCTACAGGTTCAATACTCTGTGGTGTACCTTTAGTATTTTAACTTATAGGTTTCCATATAAAAAGGTACCTTTTGGCTTACAAGCAACATTAATAAAGGCATCAGTCAAAATGCTGCTGGACACAATTCAGAAAAGCTGCATCTAGAGTTAAATATGGTTTCAGAAACCATCATGAGGCTTTTGACACTATATACACTTGAAAAATCCTATTCTGTTTTTTATGATTGAAATGAAAAGACAACTGAGAAATGATAATGAAATCATGCAGGCATCTAAGCTAATCTGTACTTCAATGCACTCTCTAGTAAGCCCAGTCTACCTTTAAAAAATTGCAGTAGCTGTCAGTGTAGTAATAAGTAATAAGTCCTCTCTTTAATTGCAATAATTGAATTATTGGGAATACCAACATCTTTATTTGCACTGAGGTACATCATCTGTTTTGTTTTTGTTTTGTTTTTTTCCATTTAACAGAAGTTCTGACCAGGCTGCTGTGCTCCTAAACAGCTCATCACACTATAAACCAGCAGTGCAGCTATGAATGGTGGTGGTATGTGTCTGCACAGGAATTTCCCTGCAACAAAACCCTGAAAGAACACAGCTGCAACAATGTAACGCAGTAAAATGGATTGTTAAACATAAAAAACAGGAAGAACTTCTGGATTCAAGAACATGTGTGTTTTGTAGAAGAATTTACAAGAGCTGGGTAAGAGCTGGAAAAACACCAGCATTTTCTGGCTGAATGTCTTTTTCAGAGCGTTACATGGTGCCGATCTGACCGCTAGCTCGCCAAAATGCTGTCCTTAGTGTCAATACAGACAATGTTCCTGCTGCCAACCCTAAAAGAGAGGGAGACAGCTCACCAGAAAACTGCTTTCCTTTACCTAATGGTTTAAACATATTCACATAATACATCCTAAACAATTAAACCATCATGAAAGTTTTGGCAACATGACTTTGACCATACTGAGGTTTCTCTTGTGACGTCATGCATGCATTGCTTGAGATTTGGCCTTCATACTGGACGTGATACTACCACTGTGGTTCCTGGAGGGTGCTGGCTGCCACTCTGTTGGTGCAGAACCTTCACAATCTCCTGGCAATTGTTTTGGTTTCTAGCAAATTGCCAGGGTTGTTTTCATGTTTGTTTGCAAATAGTTGCTAAGCTAGCTGAGCGGTGATAAAAGTGAAAAGTAGAATACAAGTCAAGTCAAGCCAACATGTTTCAAAATGCACAACTTTTACTTTGAAGGTAAACAATCCCCATTTCCCATTTGTGTCACACTTCTCACAGTTTCACTATACCTCTGCAGAGATCACTTGTAACTCGACGGGGAATACACCCCCCCCCCACACACACACACACACAACCAATCGTTGACAGATGTTCACAGGTCCATCTCTAAGCCTGTGTAGATGGGGCCTTATTTACGTGATCCTATATCATCACCATGATTTTCACACATCCAAAGTGGTTGACAATCCTCAATATTTTTGGTGAAAAATAGAAAACTGAGGTTGCTGTTAAACTACATTGTGTGTCAAAATTGAGGTCCGCTGGCTAAATTTGACCCTTCAAAAAAAGAAAACATTGTGTAACACTTTAGGTTTTCAATAAAGTTTGAATTGCAGCTATTGTCTGCACAATAATGCTCACGCTGTGTACATAACTCAGACTAAACACACAGGTGCACATCCATGGCACTTGCAAGCGAGCTACCTAAGTATTTACAAAGTATAAAGAGAGTTTCAAGATCTAAGAGTCTGTTATTTCACTAGCCCTTCCCCTATGTGTTTTTCTTTGTCAAAATTAAGTATCTTAGTCTGTGATTTCCTGTTTTATTTTGATAGCTGGTTGTCTTCTTTGGCTGTCTTTCATTTGACTTCCCCCTTGCTTGTTGTCTTGATTGTTTTCAGCTGTTTCTTGCTACCCAGGTGGTCTCCATCACTCCTTAGTGTGTTTTGACTGTAAAAATAGCACTGTCTTTGTTTTGTCCTTGGTCACAGCAGGTTTCCTCAAGCCAAATGTGAGTGATGGATCTTTGAAGGCGAGTTTCAGTTTCACACAGCCCATATGATGGCAGTTGACTGGTCATGCTACAGGTGAACTACACCAGCAAAGATCTTTTGTTGAAACTTCTTACACAGCAATTAAATTGAAGAAGACCCAAACAATTTTTTTACATGTTGCTTTTACAGCATTGTAAAATTTTAATATTGTTTTATTAAATTCCTCAGTGGGTGTTATATTAAGCCTTGTGTATCATTATTTGACTGTTTCTTGTACAGCTGCAATCAAAATACACAATTTTTCTTAAAGGCTAATAAACTTTTGTTTGGGTTTTTTTTTATGAGTGGTAGTGGGCTTTATGTAGATTAAATTAAAACTGCTGTATGTGACACATTTGACGAAACAACATGGTATTAAACTATGTGTGTCTTAGTCTTGGTGTGATTCTCATTTCCCAGAGTAGCCCTTAGGCTGTGCGAAACACCAAAAATAAGTAGGAAAAAGATCAGCTAATACTCATCTTGACACCCTAGCAGCAACATTATACAGCTGACACCTTTCACTACAGTCAAAAAACCTGAAAGAAAAATACAGGTGTCAAAATGAAAAGCAAGAGTGTCTGCTGCCGTCACACCCAGGTAAGCTGTGTCTTACAGAGCACCAGGCGCCGACTATTGTAAAGGCCATTTACAGGAAGGTGTTAAAGTGGACTGGAATGAACCAGAATGGTGCTCCAGCACCTTTGGTTAATGAGTAATTAAATCTAATAGAGAGTTTAGTACAAAATACACTGAAGCGGGTTCATTTTATATGGCTCAAATGTCAATAAAATTGTGTTTGCAGCACTTCAGCATCAAGCTAGCACCACATAAGAGAGCAGAGCACAAAATGAGTAACTTACTTATTTATTTATTTTGGAATGGCAGACAATTTCAAATACCTCTGAGTGCAGGTGTCAGGGTTCCTGGGTCGGTGACCCAGTGCTTTCCGTTTTGTTCACGTTCAGTTTATTTCGTCACTTCCTGTTTGTTCCTGTGTTAGCTCGTCTCGTGCCGTTAGCCAGATTATGTTCAGCTGTGTACTCACCGGTCTCTCATTATCATCCTCATCAGTCTGTGTATTTAAGTCTTCTGTTTCTATTCGTTCTTTGTCGTGTCATTGATGATGTTCGTGTGATGTTGTCCTCCCCGTGTTTTCTCAGTCAGTCAGCCATTCAGTGTTCCAGCCAGTCAGTGTCCGTTCACCCTCTGTTCCTCCACTCCTTATAATAAACATCCACCAGTCTTCACCTACCTGTGAGTCCTGCGTTTGGGTTCCTTCTTCCTCGCCTCCACACAACGCCTGACAGCAGGCTCTTAAAGTTTATACTAGATTGTAAATGAAATCTAAGTCGAATGCACGCATCGTTTTCTCTCCGTTTTGGCCTCCAGTCCACACTGAGATGGCGTTTTCCCAAGGAAAAATGCAGCGTTTTGAAAACGCTCTCAAAAACATATACATTTGAAGACGCTGCATTTGTGTCGCAGTGTGGACAGTGAAAACGGAGACTTTCTAAAACGATGATGCATTTTAGTCATGTGACCAATTAAACAAAGATAGCGCAGGGAATTATACAGCAGTTGTTTTGTTTGCTTTGAATTTTGACAGCCCAATTAAAGATTAATATCAGTTTGTACATGCTCCTGATAGTTTTTCTTCAAATTATTTAATTCTCACTCGCTTTTGCAACTTTGTACTTTTGTGTTACTCGCAGCAACAACTCCACCTCATTGTTCGTCTCATTTAAAAAACTCTGCTTTTCCTCGACATTTTGCCGCGATGTTTCAACGAGCCGGAAAGTAAATAAACGGCAGACAGAAATGAGGCAGGCTGAATCTTTTTGCGCTTCACGCATGCACAGTACTGGAACATAAGCGTTTTCGACCGTTTCAATGTGGACGCACAACTCTGTGATAACGAGTGAAAACGCTAGTGGGGACACAGGGCGTTTTCAGACAAATCTTTTTTTTTTTTTCAAATCTATCCGGGCTAGTGTGGACATAGTCTAAAATGGGTAGTTTGCAGTGTGATGATATGATTTACGAAGGTGCAGGACAAACCATGATATCCTCAGTCACTGCTAGTATAGGTCCTGGGTCACATCAATCATGTTTTTCATTAAAGCAGACTCTAACGATCAGCAGTGTAAAAAGGTGTATTGAAGGACGGGCATTTCCAAACAACTGGTGAATGACTGGGGAGGCTGGATATTTCACAGGAGGTGACCCAAAGACTACCAGAGGAGAGAGAGTGTAGCAACTGCGAGGGTGAGTAGAAGAGAATATTGATGAGGCATTTCCACTAGCTATATATATATATATATATATATATATATATATATATATATATATATATATATATATACACACATATACATATATATTGTGGATGTTGGGTATCGAAGAATCCATAGGTCCCTCATCATACCAGAAGGCAACATTGCAGACATAGAGGACAGTTACAAGTACCTGGGGATCCCGCAGGCGAATGGGAACCATGAAGAGGCCGCTAGAAAAGCTGCAACCACCAAGTACCTGCAGAGGGTCAGGCAAGTCCTGAGGAGTCAGTTGAACGGTAAGAACAAGATCCGGGCCATCAACACGTACGCCCTGCCCGTGATCAGGTACCCTGCTGGGGTAATAGGCTGGCCAAAGGAGGAGATAGAAGCCACTGACATAAAGACAAGAAAGCTCCTTACCATGCATGGAGGGTTTCACCCCAAGTCCAGCACCCTGAGGCTGTACGCTAAGCAGAAGGAAGTGGGCCGGGGACTGGTGAGTGTCAGCACCACAGTCCAGGATGAGACAACGAACATCCAAGAATACATTGGGAAGATGGCCCCAACTGACAGCGTGCTCAGTGAATACCTCAGGCAGCAGAAATCCAAGAAAGTGGAGGGAGACGAGGAACCATCATGGAAGGACAGGCCCCTGCACGGTATGTACCACCGGCAGATAGAGGAGGTGACTGATATCCAGAAATCCTACCAGTGGCTGGACAAAGCTGGACTGAAAGACAGCACAGAGGCACTAATCATGGCAGCACAAGAACAAGCTCTGAGTACAAGATCCATAGAGGCTGGGGTCTATCACACCAGGCAAGACCCCAGGTGCAGGCTGTGTAAAGATGCCCCAGAGACAATCCAGCACATAACAGCAGGGTGCAAGATGCTAGCAGGCAAGGCATAGATGGAACGCCATAACCAAGTGGCCGGCATAGTGTACAGGAACATCTGTGCCGAGTATAACCTGGAAGTCCCGAGGTCAAAATGGGAAATGCCCCCAAGGGTGGTGGAGAATGACCGAGTTAAGATCCTGTGGGACTTCCACATACAGACGGACAAAATGGTGGTGGCTAACCAACCGGACATAGTGGTGGTAGACAAACAGAAGAAGACGGCCGTAGTGATCGATGTAGCCGTTCCGAATGACAGCAACATCAGGAAGAAGGAACACGAGAAGCTGGAGAAATACCAAGGGCTCAGAGAAGAGCTCGAGAGAATGTGGAGAGTGAAGGTAACAGTGGACCCCGTGATAATCGGAGCACTAGATGCAGTGACTCCCAAGCTAGGCGAGTGGCTCCAGCAGATCCCGGGAATAACATCGGAGATCTCTGTCCAGAAGAGCGCAGTCCTGGGAACAGCTAAGATACTGTGCAGGACCCTCAAGCTCCCAGGCCTCTGGTAGAGGACCCGAGCTTGAAGGATAAACCGCCCGCAGGGGCGTGCTGGGTGTTTTTATATATATATATATACACACACACACACACACATATACATATATATATATACACATATACAAATATATATATATAATAGGGATGCCCCGATACCGGTATCGGGGCATCCCTATTATATATATATATTTGTATATGTATATATATATATATATATATATATATATATATATATATACACACATATACAAATATATATATATAATAGGGATGCCCCGATACCGGTATCGGGTATCGGCCTCGATACCACATTTTCTAAAGTACTCGTACTCGTTAAAAGGGACCGATACCATGGTCTGAGACCTGTCTATGTTTGAGCGGCATGTAAGGGGTTAATCACAGGTGCCGAGTGCCCGCCCCCAGGCCCCGAGTGCCCGCCCCCAGGCCCCGGCTGCAGCTCAGACCTGAGAGAAGGGCAGGCGAGACAAGTCAGCCGTGTGGAACTATTTCAAAGTGAACGAAGACGTGAAAACAAAGGCGGACTGCAAATTGTGCTCAGCGAAATTGTCCAGAGGAGGCTCAAAAGGTAGCGCATTTAACACAAGTAATTTAATCAAGCACCAAAATCCCAACATGACAACGAGTACAAAGAGTTTACCCACTCTTATTTACCCACGCTTATTAGCACAGAGGAGCATAGCTGATGCTATAGCAGTGGGACGGAAAATAGTTGGGCATTTTAAACATTCCGCCTTAGCCTACTCCCGCCTCGAGGACATTCAGGGACAGCTCAACCAGCCAATAAAGAGACTGCAGCAGGACGTATAGACGCGCTGGAACAGCACGTATTACATGCTCCAGTCGCTGATTGAGCAAAAGCGAGTGCTGGGGGTGTCTGAGCACGAACTCCCTGACTATCTCACGGCTCACCAATGGGCTCTTATGGAGACGACTGTTGCCATCCTCGCCCCCTGTGAGGAACTAACTAAAAAAGTGAGCAGCTACGACGCACTAGCCTCTGATGTCATCCCAGCTGTGACTGTGCTTGTGAGACGTCTAAACAGAGAAACAGACGAGTAAATACCTCTCAGCCCCATGTAGCAGTGTGGAAAGGGAAAGGCTTTTTAGCTCAGTGTCACACATTATAGATGAAAACAGAAACAGTCTGACTGCTGATAATGCAGAAAAGCTACTTTTCTTAAAAAACAAACCTGCCACTCACTTTTTCTCTCCATTAAGTGAGTCATTTTAGACTTGATGTTAATACCTACCTCAGTTGCACTGACTGCCACAGTTCTATGTTGGTGGATGTTGTTAGTTTATTCAAATATTGTGCACTAAATAGCAAAGATGTTTATTAATGCCCCTTGTGTTGTCCAAAGCGGCAGAGTTTACAATAAACTGAAAACAATACTTGAGTTGCACTGTCAATGTTTAAATTTTTTTCATAATTATTTATTCTGTAATATGTTGCATACAACATGCTTTTCATTTTAAATAAATGTTCTTAATTCCAAACTAGTCCCTTGGTTTTTTTTTTTGTTAAATTATAGGACTAAAGCTGTTACCTGTAAATTTAAATCATGTTTTTATTAAGTACTCGGTATCGGCGAGTACTGAAATGCAAGTACGCGTACTCATACTCGTTTTCAAAAAAGTGGTATCGGTGCATCCCTAATATATAAATATATATATATATATATATATATATATATATGTGTGTGTGTGTGTGGTTTTTTTTGTTTTTGTTTTTTTTCAGACCCTTTGAAATGAAGTAGCTGGCCAGTAGCAACATCTTCCTTTGACAGAAAAAAGAAGAAGCTGCAGAGTCAAGATAAGAGCAAGCTATCCCACACTCTTAGCTGTGTCACCCTCTAATTTACCAGGCTCTGCTGGAGCATAAAGTAGTCCACAAAAAAACTAATGCAGCAATTAACAGACAATTATGAGACAGAGGTCAATAGTACTTATGTCTCCTGAGTAAACAGATACGATTCCAGTAGCGGTTGAGCTGGCAAAGCTCTCTTAACAGCTATGCTCAAGCCAGCTGTCCCGATCCTGTTCTTGATGCATTCTTGGTTTTCAGTCCAACTAATCTAGGGGTTTTTCTTGGTTTATCCATGACGTTCTGTGCATATGTTTAAAAAAAGAAAAATATCCAGAATTTCCTTCATTTTTCTTTTTTTGAATGTGGGAGAGCGCCCACAGACTGGCCCCACCACCCCATGCTGAGGGGATAACTGTCACTCCAAGGTGAACCCAGAAGTTGGCAGCCCTAAATTTATCAACAAGCCCCAGAAGGAATAAAGACATGCATATTAATATTTTCCACTTTTTTAAAGAGCGAGACAAACTGTAGAATGAGACATTTTCAGGGAAGATACTATACAAGTACTCAAGTACTGTTTTGCTTAAGAAATTATTTTTAAAGTGTATTTCTTGCCTGAACAATACAGATTTAAAACAAGCTGTAGAAACACAATTTGCTTTTGCATGTTCTTAAACCACAACCTTGCTGTAAAAATACCCCCCTCCGTATGTGTCCACCTCCTTTACGACGCAGTGCTTTAAATGATTTGAGTGGACACACCTGCGATCAGCTGCCGTGATTGCATTCCTGTCGCTGCAGGTGTGGCTTTTATAAGGAGCTGTGTGTTTCCTGCTCTGCAAGCCAGCGAGTGTGTTTGTGGTTTGTAGGACTTCCTTGATTTCCCCGATAAATGCATATCACCTCATGTGACCACAGACACACACACGCACACACAGTGCATGTGTGCAGAGATTTTATTTACACTTTACTTCTATGAAAATTGACGCTTGAATTTGCTTCATGGTGTATTGTGGGCTGCCGGATGTTGAGCACTACTGGGAGGAAACTTGCCATCCAACCATAAAAACACTGTAAATTGGAGGAAAGCCCTTTTAACCCCGAGTAACCCCCCCTCCTCGCTCCCATCATGTTGACTTTTTCCAACTTTTCCTCCTGCCCATGAGGATCAGTTGAATTGTTTAATGTCTGAGAGACGTTTTTTTCTTTTTCTTAGAGGGACAATAAATGAACTTAAAAGTCAAACAAACGTTAGTACATTGAGGACGGAGTTGGAGACAGAACAAGCACAAGTGCTGGGGGGGAATGAAGCTGAGGTGATGTAATTGCTTGTTTAGCAGCAGCAACAGGATGGGACAGTTAAGCTTTTAAATACATGCTTACACCACTTGAGCTGATCAGCTGATTAGAGTTTGTGCCCTTTTATTAAATTGGCATTAAGCGTGACCCCTTAATTATCAAACCATTGATTCTCACAGATCAGACAGCAGCAGTGAAGCTAATAACACGCTGTCAGACTAAAAGAACTAACTTTGTGGTTAAGACACAACTAGATTTTTTCCCTTAATGTGGATGTTAACATGTTTCATTTGTTCTTAAAAATCAATGAAAACTGACTGCTAGAAAGGACACTGTTTCAGCAGTTCAGTGCTTTGGTCCTTTTCTCCTTATCCCTGACATTTACAGACCCCTCGCCAGCAATCGCTAAATTTTTAAACAGCTTCCAGCAGTTTACATTAAGGCTGCATTTGTTAAAGGTTGATACTTCAAACCATCATCAACCCACTCTGGTCACTGTTCACATTAGCTGTAACATCTGCAGAATTTGAGGCTGGATGATTTTGGAACAAGTGTGTTTGTGCATTCCCTTATAGGAATGTTTTTAAAGCATGGAAGGCACCTACAAAGAAAAAAAACCCACATGGACAGGTTGTTAGTCTTTGACAGAGTAAACACTCCAGACTACACAGTCCACATTTCCACATCTTGGTTTTCTGGAACCAAAGCTTTGCCCCCCCATTTATGTTGTTGGGATCTGATAGCCTTATCTTTACAAGCCCTAAATGTGCTCTTTAACATGAGGTTTTAAAGCTACCACAGAAGTGATGTTTCATGGCTGTAAATTTAGTTTTAAACAGCCAGAGATTAGATTGCATAACCTCTACCTTTAACCACAACCCAGTCCACGTCGCACTGGACTCACAAGATGGCTTGTTTGGGTTGAGCCTGGCTAGGTTCTGTGGTGTATTGCTGGGCCACCAGGTGCTCTTAAACAAGCACCTTACCCAGCCCTGGCAGAGTGGGAGCTGCTCCTGGAATAGACTGAGGGCACACTGGAGATATGTCTCTCATCTGCTCAGTGGACTAGAGTACTCCTAGTGAGGACACAAAGTGACCATTTTTTTTCTTGGCTGATCAATGCCACACAGCAAGCCACATTATTTGTATTATTTCTATTAAAAATGCACCAACAACACAAAAATGGTGGGAAATTAGTTTAGGTTGGCTTGGCAAGCCACATGATACCAATCAGCTACAGCAGCCATGCTGAGAAAAATGTTTATCCCTTGCAATATTTATGAAGGAGGAAATATATCTTTGGATCGGCTTTCTATTGGAGCTGGCCTCAAGTGGCCACTAGAGGAACTGCAGATTTTACTTCTGCATTGACTTGGGATGCTTATGGAAAGCTGTGTAGGGCTTTAATTAGGACTCTCGATCTAATTGTGAGAAATAAGATCTTGGTTCAGAATCAGGATTAAAAGTCACAAGGTGTCATTTCCAGTCCTTTGTTTAGCCACAAATGGATATAGACACTCCATTAATTCAAAATTAGCATAAAACCATTGTTTGTGCCTCAAGTTATTTAGCAAGGCACTTAAGACAACATCAAAGTGGTGCAATTTGCCTCACTTGAGAAGTGGAGAAAAGGACTTTAGATTTGCTTCCCTCAGTTTTGGAATCACAAACTGAAAGAAAAGGAAAAAAGTGTCAATTAAGAAGTCCAAAGCTTTTTTTTTTAATAGCACCACAATTAGCTACCAGTAGTAAATTATATAGAGGCTGATAAAGTTCAAACACGATGAAATAAAATATTATGCAATTAAAAGTATAATCAAAAGTCACCTAAAAGGTCTAAATGTTCCTTTTGGGGGATACTTTTAAGTTGTGTGTTTACCAGAGTAAACATTCTGTTACCTGTTATAGTGTAGTCATTGCTGTCAGATTATACTCCATGGTATCCTGCTCCAGATGACTGGGTTAAATACTTCTGCTTCAGTTTCATACTTGTTCTGTATTTTTGTGACCTTTTTAATTGTTATTTAGTCCTCAAGTTCACAAGTGTCAATAATAACACTTCACAAATCCAGCGAAGTGTTTAAAGAAGGATCCTGACTGATGATTTGATAAACTGCTCATGAGTACCGAACCACGAGCGAGCCAACCAAACCGTGTGTCTGCCAGTTCATCATTCTCATGTTTTAATTCAAATTCAGCACATAACAAGAAATGTAATGCACATGAACTCGCAACCACCTGCTCCAGATTTACTCACACTGCTCCTGTGACTGTTCTAGTTACTCTGTACCACTTTTCACCAATTATACTTGGGCGGGGGGTCGTCTCTGCTGTGACTAGCTGTTTGTGTGCGTGTTGTACGTGTGCCCTGTCTGTGAGATGGCTCCTGGGATCCCATGTAGTGACATTGTTGGGAATTGCGTGTTTCTGCATACAGTAACCGTGTGTGTGTGTGTGTGTGTGTGTGTGTGTGTTGTCTAGGTATTCCTCATGTTGTGGGGACCTAGATCTGTTTACATAGCCGCTTTTTGTGGACAAAAAGGAAGCCTCTTTAAGGTGAATCGTCAAGCTGAAGATGTGAGCTAAAGTTAGGATTATATTTAGACAAGTACTGGTTAAGTTGACAGTATGTTACCAGGAAACAAATGTAAATCAAAGCAATGTCCTCTGAAGTCATGTAGTGTGTGTGTGTGTGTGTGTGTGTGTGTGTGTGTGTGTGTGTGTGTGTTCCTGAGAGCCAGGTTGCCTCCCGAGGCCCCGGGCTGGGAGAACACCTGCATGTGGACTGCCTGCAGCCTCTGTTGTCCCATGTGTTTCAGCTTCGTGTTGTTGTTGTGTAACAGTTACTGTAACATGCTGCTGAAGATTGCACAGAGGCTTCAGGTGTTTCAAAACACTTGCTGTATACTACATCAACACTGCTACTGTTAATGCTATTTCTTATCCAAACACCTACATCTTTCATATAGCGTATAGAGTAGCCTACCACGCTTTATTGTTCTCTTTGACTCTAACATAGCTTATAATTTCAAAATATATATTTTTTAAATTTAATAATTTTAAAAAATGAACTTCATTTTTTTTATTCAGTAAGATTTGAAACTAACAACTGACACTTTAATCTCATCAGGACACTGTTTACTGATGCTGTAGATTAAGGGAGAAGAGAACTGTTTTTTCATAGATTTCTAACAACTGGATGGTTCTTTGTAGCCAAATGCCTCCTCCTGTCCATTGCAGTTTTGATGCACTTCAAAATTTTCTTCAACCACGGCCGGATCTACAGGGGGGCAAGGGTGGGGCCACTGCCCCCTCTGCAGTACAGCCCTGCCGAGACCTCCTGTCCGTGCTTTGCCCCCCCCCCCCCATTGCCCTGCGATGGAAAAATTTCTAGATCCACCACTGGCTTAATTTTTACACTGTCTATAAATAAACAGCTGCTTTTCCTAACCTTTGGCAAAGTGCTGTACTGTACATTTTTTGGGAGCGACCTGCAAAAACCACCACATCATTTGCTTCTCAAAAAAATATAAAAACAGCCAATGCAGCAGAACATCCTGTTGGCCTTTGTGCAGAACCACATGGCTGTGGCGCACTGATTTAATGCAACAGCTATTTTTTCCAACACACAAAACACAACACAGAGATTCATGGCAGACCAAATATGATTTGGGGGCTTTAATGTAGAGAGGAATAACTAATGATCAATCGCAATTTTCCATACTGTGCTTCACC
Organism: Neolamprologus brichardi; assembly: GCF_056152115.1. Classification (NCBI taxonomy): domain Eukaryota; kingdom Metazoa; phylum Chordata; class Actinopteri; order Cichliformes; family Cichlidae; genus Neolamprologus; species Neolamprologus brichardi. The sequence goes on from NC_142110.1 coordinate 32,701,578, forward strand.
GCTACAAGAGGCAATTTTGCAATTATTGATTCCTTTTTTTTCTTTTTCCTTTAATGCCCTGCAGTCATGTATGTGTCTGAATAATAGATTTAGCCAGTTTCAGTAGCCTTGAGTCAATCACTGTGTTATGCTCTGTGTTTTCACCGCTCCCTCTTTCAGAGATCCCATTCATCTCGGAGCAGTCTACAGCGCAATGAATATGTTCTATTCCACTCAGTCTTTATTTTTAGGTTTGAGTAGACTTACAGATGGCCTACATAAAACTGAATAGGGCTTCATTTTAACAGCGGGGCAGAGAATTGGCCGGCATGCCATTGTGTGGTCTCTATTATGGGAAGACGGGGGAGTTCAGTAATACAGCCTGTCCCTGGCTGTCCACGCACACAGCCAACATGATTTTCCATGATGATTTCTGAAATGAGTTTGTCCTCGGGGTTTGCGGCTGTACTGCCACGCGGTTGAAGGTCACAGATTCTGAAGAGGGGTTGCGATTGTTTGGCTGCTGATATTAACGTCTCACTCCCCTAAAATGATTCATTTACCGTGGCCCGTCGCCCCATTCCATCTGCTCGAGCCTTCAGCTAAATTGGAGAGGACAGGAATAAAAGTTTTAAAAGGAAGCGTTGAGAATTAAAGTGGAGATATTATAGGGGGGGCCCTCCCGTGAGATCAAATTAACACGAGTCTCACGAGACGTTCTCAAGACCAAGACGAAAGGAAAATTAATCAGGGAAATGAAGGGTCATGAATTAGAAGGTGTGAAACTCATAACCTTCTCGTCTCTTAAGTATGTTAGATTTTGAAATATTTCAGGCCAGCCTTGCACCACATTTTAACCTCAGTGCCAGTCAATGTGTATCCCTTAAGCCCTTATTTATTTTATTCTAGAGGACATAACATATCCCAAATATACACATCCATCAGCTGTCTTTTTTTTCCTCCCCTCCAATGTAATACCCGGATCAGACTATGTAAATGTTTTGCCTTATGAGATGGATACTGTTAGATTAAATCATAAATTCTTACCATGAGTCTGTTGAGACACAAGGCAGATGTCACTGATCCACTTAACAGCACCAACAATCAATGTTTACATATGTGTAATCACAGTTTCGTGCCTGAAGTCGGACCTGGAACTCTTTAACGTTGCTTGGCAGGGAGGGGTCCTGTCCTTTTACTTCCCAGTCAGCAGGATGATTGTGCATGTGTGGAGGCTGATGTTGCACTCACAGATGTGTTGAATTTGGGATAAGGCTGCTGCTGAACTTTGAAAACCTGACAGGCACCAGGACATCCACAGGAAAGGTCCAATAGTCTCAAATAGTCTGCCAGTGTAGGTGGGATTCCATCCAGATGCGGCCCAAATGTAACAGACTTTTAAGGAAAAGCTAATACATGGCTGTGATGCAATATTAGGAACATATTTTTTGATTTAAAAAAAAATATGGCTGATGGCACAAATTCTCTAAGTACAACACAATAGTTAAGGAGGATAATAAAAGCATGTATTTTGACCCGAACAATCTTTTGCTTCCCAAGTTAAAAATGTTACAAAGCTCAGCTTACTGAGTTTCCAGCTGTGCGTCCTCTTAAGGAGCTGACACATTGACCACTAGTGGTCACTTCCCTTTACAACACAACTGTAAGTTGTAATAACTGATTCAGACGACCTGTCCGGATGTTTCCCTGCAATGGTAACATTCAAAAAGTTTTTCAGAATGCTGTTTCTAAGAGTAGCTCCAACAAAGTAAAGCTTGTAAATAAGTTTTGTAAGGAAGCTCTGTAATCACTCATTTGCTTTCCTGGGTGTTTGGTTGCTGGTCTACTCTTGACATCCACTTTCCCATGCTATCTAACTCAATGCTGACATAACTGCTCTAGTTCAATCATTTTCTTGCCTGACACTGCTCTTCTGCCTTTCCCTGTTCACGTGCTTCGTCATCTTCACCGCCACAAGTGTTTAGACTCCACAGTGTCATTTTTTAATTCCTGTCACCTGTGGTATTCAGTAATGCTATGATGGGGCATCAGGGCGTCTTAATGCCAAATAGCTTAATAGAATTCTCTACTTTCAATCAATTACGTTCAGTTATTCTATTCTTTAATGATCTCTCCTTATTGAACTCTCAGTCACATCAATTCTGAGATGGGGGTCCTGGGTTTTAATCCACTGGCCAGCTCGGGCCCTTCCTTGTTTGGGCAAGTTCCCTCTCAAAGTCCAAAGATATGCAATCAGGTGTGAATGCGAGTGTAAATAGTTATGTCTCTGTGTTTGCCCTGCAACAGGCTGGCGACCATTACAGGGTGCACCCCACTTGTGTGACAGCTGGGACAGGCCCCAGCCCCACCGCGACCCTGAACCAGCCAAGGAGACAAGAATGGATGCAGATGGCTCGATTAATATAAATGTGTGTCAGTGCCGACCAAAAAACAAGGAAGGAGAAAAGAGTCATTTTAATCAGCGTGATCCACTCAATCATTTACCCGACTTTCATTTTCATTATTAGATGAAGCTGGAATCCTACCAAATTTTACATTTGATTTTTAAATCTAATTATTGAACTGTAACATGATGGGGACAAAATGCAGATGATGGAAAGAGGAGATGAAAATATACAGGAAAACAGCCTGAACACAAGTTTTCAGTTTTTCCAGGCTATTTTCATGCATATGTTTAGGTGATTTATTCAGAGGAAACCATGTTGAGGTTTAGTTTTTAAATTTTCATAGATTACACCTTTCAATTTGGTGTTTGATGTATGTTTTAATGACTAAATGTGTTGACGTTTCAACAAGAAATACAGTTACTATACAATCAGACTCTCTGCAGCCTTTAAAAACTCATTTTAAACAACATCTTGTCTTGTTTTAGAATCTTAAAATCATTTCAGCCTAATTCCCACAGAAATATTCAAATCATCCCTAAGACACCAGCTAAGATGACACATTCTTCCATCAGTATGACCACATTGTGTGACAGCCTAACAAATGATTGATCATTGATTGGTGTGTTATGCGTCTAAAGCTTATAGATTTATTTTTATTTTAACAGCGATTGCCACCACACACTAAAAGTTTCACTGCAGGGGAACTTGCTGACAGCCTGACAGCTGCTTTACTGTCCACAGAGTTAGTCAGAAAGATAACACATGTGTAGATTTCACATTAGTGACAGACAGGCTCATGTCAAATATAACAACAAACCAGGATTTCAGTATTTTTTTAAAACATGAACTACTGCAAATTATTGCACTTTGGCATTTGCTTTGACAGCAACTACATGAATTAATCAATCAGCTGGTTCAGCATTTACATTGATAGCAAAGGGAGTTTCACTGCCTCAAAATCAAATCTACCAAGTGAGCAGTGAGGCATCCTCACATCTGACACTGAGCTTAAGTTAGCTCTCTTTCTGGGAAAGAAAACCCAGAGTTTCTCTTATTCCAGGGCTAACAAATTAAGTTTTTACTTAATCTGCTTTCTGGAGGACAGTAAAATGTCCCACATTTCCACATAGGATCTCCTGCAACACCAAATGCACACAGCACCAGCACAAGAGAGCCTGAGTAACAGAGAACAGCCAGAGTTTGATTGTTTTAAAAGGTATCAACAAGTATAAAGAAGGCAAGGCATTGAGCATTGTGGTGCTGGAACAGGAAAGGATAAAACACAAATCATGTAAAGCACTGTCTAAAACATTATGTGAACCACAAATATTAAGGAGCATTGTCCAAATAGTTTTGGACTATCCGGAAAACGATAGCTCCCACTGCAGCCGCTATTTCAGTCTCCACTTTATCTCCAGTGCTCGAAGACTAAATAAAAACTAGCAGACTCCACTTCCTGAGGCTGATATTGTCTCAAGGTAGCGGGTATCATCACAGCTGGGTTAATGAAAGTGACATTCCTTCCACCTCCTGCTAAGGCATCTGATGTGTGAGGTGCGCTGCAGATAGAGAAGCTGACAGAAAACAGCTTCTAGGCCTTTACTGGTTTAAAGAAATGGGCTTTACCACACTCTTCCCATCCTCCCTGACTCTCTCAGGTGGCTTAATCCAGGATTACACACAGATGATCAACTGTGAGCTCATGCTCAGCACTGAAATCTCCCCCCGTTGTGACAGTTTAAAAACTGCTAAAATGCTAAAACAAGGCTGTTAATTACAAAAAAAATGGGGGGGTGCATTGGAAATACAGTGAGTTGTAAAGAAATCATCCCTCACAATAATTAGCAGCTTAAGTTGATCTATGCAACAGCAGAGCAGATAAAGTGAATCTGTCTGTAGGTAATCCCGTCACTGTGAACATGTTCTTGGATTTATCCTCTGTAATCATACAATAAGAGTTAGAATATAAGAAGAATCCTAGAATGGTTACTCCTGATGGCATGTTTATGTCCTGACACCGTATTCATAACGGCTTACTTATAATCGCAGTTCATAAGCACACAGCAGACAGAACAGGAAGTGTGAGTGTCTCACAGATATATTTCACTCAGACCCAAAACAAAGATAACAAGAGTCTGGATATCAGTGGGAAGTCCAGTTTGAGACATTCCCACAATCTGGCGTTTGTCAGTAAGGAAATGCGAAGGCCACAGGAGAAAGCCAAAATACTGCAAAGTGATCATGGCTAAAGCAATGCCAGTCTCAGCCTGTCTGTAAAGGTGTGGATCATTGTTTGAATAACAATGAGCAGCAAAAATCTTCAAATCTGAAGAGGTCTGCCAATCAGTGGTTCGATGAGTTGTCAAAACAACAGGAGGGAAGATCTCAAAAAGGTCAAACATGTAATGTCTGAAGTGCAGGTGCACCAGCCAAAAACATTCAAAAGATGTGAAATGTCAGAGTGAATATCTTTGTCAGTTTTTCTGCCATTTTAGACTCACTGGGAAGTGCTTATGACGATCTGTCTCATTAAATGTGCACATTAAAGATATATACCTGCTTGTGGTCATTTGCCTCTGCCCGGTGATGGTTGTGTGTGGCTTTTTATATTAGATGGTTAATTGCAAACTGTCACGCTGTCCAAGGTGAATGCACTATCTTAACAATTTATATATATATATATATATATATATATATATATATATATATATATATATATATATATATATATATATTATAGGCAACTTTCAGATAGTTTTTGCCTTGACTAACTGCACACCGCTGCCTCTTCTGCATTATAAATGTCTCTCAGAACTTCTTATCTTTAGAAATTTAGTCTTGCACTTCCTTAAACTGCTCCTTGTCCATGTGAAGCAGTGTTAAACATTAGGCCTGGGTGCCAGAATCAGCCTGGCAAAGACTCCAATCTGACCCACTGAAAGGCTTTGGTGTAGTATGAATTGCAGTGGAGGAAGTCTATCAATTGGAAAAGCTGTAAAACCTAGGAAAATACAGTTCTTCACCTTTTCCAAAGTAATGTAATGGATAGTAGTAGAACAATCTGAAGACAGAAAAATTCTTGTTTTTCACTGCGTACTGTAGAAATATCTACTAAAACATTTGTCTAGCCACTGAGCTACCAGAATTTTTATCAGTAGTTTTACACATTTGTCATGTAGAAAAACTGAGACGTACCGTTGAAATTGCACTCGTATTAAGACCTCACAGATTAAATGTGTAGTGAAATGCATTTACATTGATAGCAAAGGGAGTTTCACTGGTCTGGCCCACTTAAGGTTAAAGAAGGTTGTACAAGTTTCTGCTCTAAGATTCAATTCAATTATATTTATATAGCACCGAATCACAACAGCAGTTGCCTCAAGGTGCTTTATATTGTAAAGGTAAAACCCTACAATAATGAAACCCCAACAATCAAACCAACCCCCTTTGAGCAAGCACTTGACAACAGTAGGAAGGAAAAACTCCCTTTTAACAGGAAGAACCAGTTGGGGGTGAGGGGAGGAAGACAGAGACTAATAATAACTAATAATTAAGATCTGAGTCATCATTGGTGACAACCTCATCCCAAGTCTAGGAAATACTCCGTCCAGGGTGACTTCAACAAATGCTTTCATGATGAGTTTATTGGTTAAATCTCTAGCTTCAGGCCATACTGAATAAAACACGTTGTTTTATAAATTCTGGTCATTATTAGAGTTTGAAGGATTGTCCAGGGTGTGCTCTTGGGCTAACAACCCAATCACAGTCAGAGCCGCCCCTCGCTCTTCACATCTGGTTTCAAAACACCAAGTGAAGGTGAAAACACTTCATAACAGGATTTACGAACAAGTGGCTGACATCACAGAAGCTACAGCCATCTTTTATATGCAATCTATGTTGGTAATCAAGATACTCTGTCCTTTAGGTATATTTATGCATTTCCCATGAAATAAATGTTATGATTTATTTCAGACACCTTGCCTACATTGTCTCTCCGGGTTATTTAAATTTGGCAAAAACCTTGATCTAGATTATATGAAATGAGCCAGTTAAAGGTTTCAAACTCACCACAGGTACAAAAAGAGGGTAAGAAGGACAGAAATTGAGAAATTAAGTCAGACAGCAGGAGAGGCAGAGTGGAGTGAGGAGCAAAAGAGCGTGTGAGACGGAGTTTTCTTGGTAGAGCTCCCCGAAGCGCTGCACATTCCCTGCAAGATTAATTGAAGCTGTTTCTGTTTTGTGCTTTTTCAGACTGAATTACCTCCAGATTATGGAGAAACAGCTGTTCATCCACTTCCCCCGGACTCGGCCTGTGTGATTATGCACCGAGCGACAACCAAGACAAACATCCAGTGCTTGCTCGCGCTGCCGCGACGAAGCTTTCACGCCTTTTTGATGTTCTTTCTGTTTCACAAGCTGTCACTCATTTCCATAACGATTAATAAAACAAATCAGACACGATAATTACAACGACAAAGAAATATTTATTAAATCTTTTTTGTTTTAGTTAGTCATAGCTGCTCCAACACGTGTATTTACAAAGAAATTGCCTTTTTTTGTAGTTTTGTAGAAAAATCTAGTGAAGGACTGAGCAGGAAACAGACATTAGAATAGTTTAGATGAGTACAGGAGAGGATGGGACTTGTATAGGCACAAGGTACAGTTACTACAATGTTTTAAAGAAATGTGCAGTTTGGTGGCACATCCACGTCTACTTGGGGGAGGGGAAAACACAGTTGTGGCTAACAAAAAGCTTCCCACTGCTAGATGGAGCAACAGAAGAAAAAAAGCACACATCTGTATTTCAGATACAGAGGATGGGAAACAGATGCTGCAAACAGAAACAGTGGTGTTAGCTTGAAGCTACATTATAACAAAATCAGGTTAGAGCATGTTACCCACCCTCCTCGTAGCACAGTTTGCTTAAAAACACACGAAACATCAGCATTTGAGTGGGACTGTCTTCTTCTGCCACTAACACATTGAGCTTTTACACTGATTATTATTGTTACATGTCAGAAACAGCTGGAGGTGTAGATAAGCAAACGGAAATAAAGAACATCCTGGACCTTTAAAGACACTTTGGATGCAACAATTAAAAAAAAAAAATAAATCAAGAGCGGTTTAAGAAAACAAAAGGAAACACAAATTTTTCGAGCTCTTGGACATCCATTTGTACTCTTGTCAGGCCATTTGAGTCATGATTGTAACCGTACTGCATGTTTGATATGTGCCACATTTGCACAAACATATTTTACAGATAGTGAGTGCAATGATGATCCTTGTTTGTTTTTCTTGCTTCATATAAAAGACATATAAAATGAAAGTTTGCATTTTTTTGTATCAAACATTTTTCTTCCCAAAGAACGTTAATATGTCAGGTAAATCGCCCTTTAAAAGAGGTGTGGGACGAGAAAAAAGGAGTATCTAACACTGTGTGTATTAACACGCTAACTGTTGGATACACAGTATCCACAAAACAAACAGATTGTTTCGGGGGGGTTCTCAACATGGTGTGGCTGGAGGCGATAATTTCAATGATAGTGGACTTTTAATATTGGCCAGGCTTAAAAAACAGGACTGATGTTCATGGAGAGGCGAGTGGCCAAGCTGTGACCAAGGAGGAAAATGTTAGTTAAATCTTACTAAGCTCTTGAAGAAAATGACAGAAAAGAAATCTGTTAACTAATTCAGATGCGCAGCGTACTTGTTGTGCCGCTATATTAATAACCTTTCACCTCAAACTATTAATTTCCTGATTCTCCTGAAAATAATGCTTTTATACTCTATTCTTGTCTGTCTCAAGTTCTTAGCTTAATTTTTAATAAGACCTAATATGCTTTTTCTTAATTTCTGTCATGCATATAAACTATTACAATGTTGGGTGCTCACGTTAAGCATGGCTAAAGATTCAAATAATGACATAAGTATGTACAAGTAATCCACGTGAGGCCAAAGCTCAGGCTTCAGATTGCTCTAAACACTGTTTCAGACGAGTTTTTCCTCTTTTGGTTCTGTATGATATCATAGAGGGTGGATAACCCTAATATGGTCGTCTTAGCACAGAAGCCCCAGGTTTCAAACTTGGTTGTAAGGGGGAGCCAATCACAAGAAAGTTAAAATTGAGCACAATAGGTCCCCATTAAATAAAGTTTTTGTTTAGAAAGTGAAGCATGCCAATGGTAAAGGGGGCAAATAGATTATTTAATGCAAATGTTATGTAAAGTAACAAATTTATGCTTTATCAGAAAAATCCCCCATCTTCTTCCCTTTGTGTCCCTGAGGAGAGGTGATAATTTCACAGAAATAAATGAAAAAAAAAAACCCCAATGCACTATATTGAAAATTTGAGGAAGTAATTATAAATTAAATAAGTTATAATTTAAAGGGACACTCCACCAGTTTTAAACATCAGCTTCAGTTTACCAGCCATTCTGAAAGAGTGGTCCTTGTATCTGCCAGGTACAGAGGATCAAATTGAAAACTCAAAGCTATTAATTTTTTTTGGTCTTGTCTTCGGTATTTAAGGGAGCAACTTATAAACTATGCAACAAGTTACACACTGTTGTTTTTCTTCTATGCCACGGGTGTCCTGCACTATGATGGAGTGTTAGGGCCAAATTTAACGACTTACACTACTTATCCTTGTAGACTGAAATCATTACCCCACACATATTTATAACAGAAATAAAACAAAAGTCCCAAAAATATATGTTTGAAAACCTCCAGAGGTATCTCTTTCTGGTTACTTAATAACAACTTTATGCAAGAAGTATTTTCTTTCTACGAACACCACCTAGCAAGCAAGTGACGTCTTATTACGTGCTCGTGACATGGCATGCCTGCCTCAGATGAATCTGATGTTAGCTAACTGCATGCCTTCTTTAACTGGCTGTTGTAATTTGAAAAAAATAGTTCCTGCTCAAAAGAAAGTTTGCAAAGAAATTCTGCCAAGTTTTTTAAATGTATATTTTTGGCGCCTTTTGAGGATAACAAGGCTAACATAGTTTAGTTCCATTATATTCAAGAGAAATCTCTACAGTCTATCGCTAAGCCAGGGCAACTCAAGTGGGGGGAACCAGTGAAACTACATTATATGTGTAAAATTATTGAAAAGGTTTTTGTTAATTAATAGAAAAATGTCTTTTTTTTTTTCCTTTTACTGTGGACTGGACAAAAAATGAAATTTTTAAAGTAGTTGGTGGAAAACAGGAACTTTTCTCTCATTTATATTTTGTCTATTGTAGTTATAGTGTGAGTGTGTATGTGGGAGGGGGGGTGGTCTTTATCAATAGAAAAAGCTGTAAAACTTATAAAAATACACTTAACCTATGCAGGCCTTCCATTTAGTTTCCTTTGCCACGGGCCAGAATGGGCCAGGGGCCCACCCCTGATCTACATGTATATTTAGCACGGGAGCCAATCAAATAAAATATTTGCATCTTTGAACCTAAAAAATATGCTATGTAATTACTATCTTTTACTCTTTTCTTACCAAAACTTCTGTTTCTTTCCTTAACTTGGTTTATTTTAACCCAAAGTGGCCCTAACACTCCCGTGCTTCCAGCAAGCAGGCAGTACAGGTGTTGTTTTTTAGCAGTGACATTAGCAAGGCTGTGTTATTTGGCGCTGAGTGAATGTGACGGTAGGATCCGTTTACCACATGTTCCTGCCACACGAGAAGAAAATAGAAGAGCATTATTGATCTCAGCATGGGCACTACAGTGCTTCACATCTCGCCCTCTTCATCTCTTTCCCCCCTTCTCTCAGGTCAGTTTCAGTTTGCCCCAAGAGAACAGGACACCACCTCGTGTTTATTCCATCTCCTCTGGTGGTCGATTTTTTCATTCCAGAAATAACTGGTACGAGGGTGCCCCCGGTGTATTTTCTGTACAGACGCCACTTTACACGACATCAAAGAGGGTAAATGAATCACAGTCCCGACCATCCTACGCACACTTCTTCCACCTGCTTTGTAATTCGCCTACCATCTCACTGAAACTTTTTTCGCCACATAAAATTTCTACTTTATTTTAGGGAAGAGAATTCTCCCTGATTTAGAAACAAAGAAAAAATGGACCTCATGTTAGGCATGGACACATCCCTGAACTTTGTAGGAACTTTGCCTTCTATTTACAATAGTTTGTGTTATGACAGTGATTCACAAAAACAATAGTGTAACAGTAAAACTACATTTGTGACATTCATTTAATGACATTTCAAACACAAATATTCTACGATTTCTACACCCTGATAGCACATCAGACTTTTTTTTTTTCCTCTTCTTCCCGGACTTTGTTAAAAACAATTAAAAACCATCATCAGCGAGCAGTCCAAACAGATACGTAAAACTGTGTTGTTGTTTTTTTTGTTTAATGGTATCAAATAAACTGTGGGTAATATAAACTAACTTAACGGGTAAGGGTGTTTGTTTTTTATTGCCTTTCTACTGTACTTACAGACTGAACCAGAACAGAAAAAAGCACAAGGACTTCACAATAAATAGGAAAATACATTTCGCCAGGCAAAAGACCGTATCGTTGTCTATGCGCCATTCAAATATTTTACTGTACACCCGTGTTGGCTGCTACAATTGAGTTATGTGAATTATTAAAAAATAAAACAAACACATACATTAATCAACCATTAAAATCGCCTCCTATCCAAACACTAAAAGATGAGTGCTTCTTTAACTTTTTCTTTTTTTTTAAATCTCTCATAAAGGGTCCTCCACAGTCTGAGACAATGCATCCTTTTTAACCTGAGAGAGAGGTTAATCCATCAAAGGCCCGCCCCGTACCTCCACGCCTGTACCAACAATCTCCAACAAATAGCATCTTTCTTTGTTTTCCTTTTTGCCGATGTGCCGCTCCAGGATCTTCTTCCACGTTGAAGTGAGATTTAATCATGTTACATGTTGGAGGTTATGTAATGTAAAAAAACAAAAACAAAAAACAGAGTTCATCTGTAAACTTCAGAGGGGTCCTGCTGTGCTTCTTTGCCATTCGCGTTAAAAAGTGTACTGATTGTGTAGACATTGTGTCCTGTGTGTTTATATGTTTAAAAGCATGTTTCTGTGCTTGTTTTAAATGCAAAAAAAAGGTGTAATATCTGCATACTTTAAATGGTAGAGGCGAACAGGTAAAAGACGCTTTCACCTTGCGGCGCCATGACCATCGGCACTCGCCAGAAAGTCAAAAATCAAACTAGTTGGCATTTTACAAAGTCAAAAAACATCAAAGGCTTCAGCACCGAAGTCCCTTCCTCTCTCTTTGTAACGAGAGATTGTCAGTGATTTGTTTTAATTTTTTTTTATTTATTTCATTTTTTCTTTTAAAAGTGCTCCTTGAGGGGAGAGGTTGCAGGGTAGAGCGGCCTGTGCTCCAGTTAGGACAGTCCATCCCTGATTTCTGCATCTCGCCGCTATAAAGACAAGATGACAGCCAGGAGTATGAGGGTGGAGCTGAGCAGGAGAACTGAAGTCTGGCACCGTCCAGCGGAGTTCACATCCCTTCTTGCTGGCTCTGGTGACTCGTGACTGACGCCATCTAAGAACAAACAGATGAAAATGCACAGTTAACAGGGAAAGCTGAAATTGTGTGATGATTTTGAGGCTCCCTCATGCAAAATTTTGATTGTGTATTTTAACCTCCTAAGACCTGCACTCTTCCACGGCATGCATTTTTCATTTCTCTTTGATATTTGGGCATATTGGGAACCAATGAATGTAAAAACAAAGAATTACCAGATATTTTTTTTACCTGATTTTTGTTTCTAAGAAAAATGAGAGCCACATATGAGGATATTTGTTTAAAATTTCGATAGAACAGTAGCAGTATAATGTCCTCGTAAGTGGATATCAGGCCCTTGTAGAGCAAAATTTAGTGTTTTGGTCTAAATAACCCAAAATGGGATGTCCACATATGTGGACGCCAGGTCCTAGGAGGTTAATACAGTTTTATTTATATATGGCCCAGCCACCTCAAAGCACTTTATATTGTAAGGCAGAGACCCTACAATAGCACATAAAACATCAACAATCATACAAGCCCCTTTAAGCAAGGGCTTGGTGACAGTGGGAAGGAAAAACTCCCTTTTAACAGGAAGAGCCCCCCAGTAGAACCAGGCTCAGGGAGGGGGGGCCTGCAGCGACTGGTTGGAAGGTGTATTTGACCCACTAATGAATCGTTTGCAGACCAGCCGTGTGTGGTTAAATTGCTGTCCTGCAGAAGTTACGTTTTCTATTTATGAAGAATTTTCTGAATTTCTGTTTCATATGTATGAGGTTCTGGTTGGACTGAATATAGTTTTCTGGTTAATACAAATTTCTGTGTTTGCAGACAACAAATTGCGTTTACTGCTAATTTTAATCTCCAACAGATTGCCTGTAACTTGACCTAATTCAATCACAAATTGGTAGCAGATTCAGTTTGTCTTTTAAAGTCAATGAGATTGCGAGTTCATTGCTAATGGTGGCAATAATTTTGGCCATGGTCTCCAACCACGGTTTTCCCTTTTGTGACAGAAATATCTTAAAAGGCAACAAATGATTCAGAAAGAGCTTTACAAATGTTTTATATAGAGATGGAGCCCAATAAAGTCGCACCAGCAACAGAGAAGGAAAAAGTCATGGTTTTCGACTGCCTTTTTTTTTTAGTTTAGAGGCCTCCTTGTCACGTCTAACTGCTATCAAAAATCAATTGATAAATGCCTAAAAGCTGCAGTTTGGTGGGATGCACTAGAAACACGTTGAAGAACAAAGAACTGAGCTTTTCTAAACTGATGAACAAAACAACGAGCCAGGCATAAGACAAGCGGCACTAAAAGATTAAATTAAGCTTAAAGCAAATTTTGACAATATTTAACCTGTATGCAGTGAGTAATGTTGTTATATTTACAAATTCCTTAACTAACTACCCTGCTAACACACAGCTAACTAAGCTTTTTATTGCCTTATTAGAAATGCTATGTGCTAAAACAATGTCCTGTCATAGATGATGGCTAAAAACATCACATTTTGCTAGTTCCTTGTTATGGGTGTAATTTTAGAGTTACGCCTTGCTCCTAATACCTTAACTCTATTCAAAGCTCCATCTAAAAAAATCTATCCATCTGCCCTATGTCCAGGTTTTTTTCTTTCATGTCTATGTCACCTGATACTGCAGCCACCAAAGACTTCAGGAAGTCACAACACCTAGCCAAGACACGACACCTACATTTAACTGAATTAAAAGGAGCCACCATTTTTTTTCTGCTAATCATAGCTAACCTACTTCATCCTCCAGCTTTGTATTTAAGTGACACACTGGGAAATAGTGATGCAAATCCAAATCTCGGTATATCACGATTACCTGAATGCCAGTCTATCAACTAAATTTTTGTCGATCATTTTATTGACTAACGTCATCCAAACCTCTGACTCGATGGTTAATCTGTCCATCACCACGTGTTCAGAATAATCTTTATCTATCCCACATGATTCCGTCACCATCACACACTGACAAACATCATGAACTGTACAGTATATTCCCACCAACCTCCAGGTTCTAGGGAGTTGTGACTATTATCATCAAAATTGACTCCTTCTTCCACGGTCCCAGAGTTTTTCACACAATTGTCTAAGAGAAACAAAGAGGAGAGAGGAGATGTGAAGATTAGATGAGTTGAACGTCACACGCGCGCAGTCCGATCACACGCTGGCACACATAAAGAATGGAAAACCAGGCAGAGCAGACACAACAATCTGGGACTCACTCTGAGGCCTGACGAAGACTTTGAGTCGAAGGCAGCTCCTTCTTCCTCTGTCGTCAGAGATGGAGGCTGTGGACACATCACACGGAGTTAAGAAACAAAGGCACTTCAAACATGCCAGCTTCAGTTTCAGATATCGAAATACCTTCCTTGATCTAATCTACTGCTGCGTGATCAGGGGAAATGTCATTCTGAATTAAAATGTCAGTTAAAATGTCACTATTATTACCACACTTGAACTTCTTAATTTGACAAAAGATACCTTTATACTTTGTAATAAAACAGCACGAGTATCAGCGCTGCACCCTATCAGGCTTCATTCTAACACGCAACCCAAACACCAGCCACTCAGATGTGCCGGTGCTAAAGAGAGCTTTGCAGTTTGCAGACATGTGTCTGGAAGTTGGGGGCAGAGTCAAAACTATTTGAAACAACTGGCAATGTGGGCTATACTTGTTCACGTTTGCGCTGTTGTTGAGTCTTTAACTCGCCACCTGCTGCATAGAAGATAAAAGTCGAAACACAAAGAGCTTTGTAGTTCTGTGAAACCAAGCATTAAAAATAAAAAATCTCCAGCCATTGTTTGTGCTTCTCATCCACGTCTTTGATGGTTTATCTTTGTGCATTCCCCTTTCTGTTTAGCAACCAATCTGCACATGACCTATGTGCAGTTTCGTCGCTGTCGTCTCCCTAGCCTCTATAATGGTTACAATCCCCATAATTATTGTTTCTGTATAACCAATGTGCTACACAGACAGACACCTATATCAGGCCACACATCCAAAATAAGTAATTGCATTTAACAGTAGACAATTCCAGCTTGATTATAGCATGCTTTAAAATGTTTTGGTGGTGTCTTTAGCTAAAGCCTTTGTGGAAACTGGCCAAGCATGACATGCATATTTTTAATAATGATTCTAAAAGGGATCCAACGATGGTAAATGGGAGCTTTTAGAAGCAATCACACCTCTTGCATCCCTCTTCCACCAAAGTATCATTGCCCAATTTAGAAATGGCTCAAAAAACGTCCACCATAGATAAAAGACTGTGCAAAAACTGCTGGGTCCAAATTTAGACCTACTGACATTAGTGGTAACGGAAAGGACTACCAGGATTGGCAGATGCAGCACACAAAGACATACAACTTAAGTTTGTAATGCTGCACAATAATGGGTTCTCAAAGCTAAAAAGGTTCTGCACCAACAAAGCAACTGCACTGCGGGAAAAGAGTTTGTTGTTACCTGAATTTGTGGAACCAAATCTAATCATCCTATTGCAAAATTATAGGGACTGGAGTTCTTTAAACCAATGAGATGGGTAACGATGGATGTGTGATGTGATGGAAACTGTTTACTTTGAAATGTATTTAGCTGACATCGAATGTCTGATCATAACTGTGATCACCCTTTTAAAAAAACCTGGATACTTCTTTTATTGCCGTTTGTGTTTAATATTCAAGGAGTTTGGCTTCTTTCAAACTATTTAATTAAAAAAGGACGTTTTACCAGTTTTGAAGCTTTGATATTTTCAGCCTAGTCATATCAGCGAGATACTTTATTTGTAGTCGGACCTTCTGCGTTTGCATTCTTCAATAATTCCGAATCACCCAAGTCCCAGATGAAGTTGATCAAACTGCCTAATTATCTGATAATGAACCCTATTGTAGGGAAAATTATTAACAGGTAACCGTGGTATTTGCAGTATTCCTGATGTATTACCTAAAAAAGCCAGACCATTTCTATGACATGCTCCACAGCCATGACCAGTGGAGGCACAGAGAGCTCTCTGCACAGCAGAAAGGTAAAAAAAATTGCATAGCTACATTACAAGATTGCTTTTCTGGTCCAAATCCACTCGACGTTATCTATTCGCATTCACTTTGCGGCCTCTTAGCTCTCTAAATCTACCTTCATTCATAAACATCAGCGGAGCAGTAGAAACGAACAATCTGACAAGGTCGATTGTTTCTCCATCAGAGGTATTCCACTCTTATCTCCCTTTAAATTCGGTCTGAAGAGCTTTATCTCGGTGTCTGAACTTCCCTCTCATCCTGATGTAAAAGCATTTCTGCTCTATATTTTATGTCAATGTCACCCTCGTATTTCCAAGTCTAATTTGGCCAGGGGCAGTCATTTCTGCAGATGTGTGGCACACTGTTATGCTCACCTTCGAAATCTCATTTCCTCTGGTTCCTGATTGTGAAAGGCACAGATTAGAATTTGTGTGCGTGCCTGCGTGTGTTTCTGGGGTTGGGCATGTTTGCTGTGATTGTTTTCCCGAGCTAACAAAACTAATTAATTTTCAAGTAGTGCCGGGGTCCGAGCAGCTAATAGAGCGCTGAGGGTGTCTCCAGCTGTGACGAATGGTTTGCACTTTTCTCAATAATATATTTTGCTTTTCTTTTTCTTGCCTTCTTATCTTAGTCCCACAATATTTTTTCCTCTCTTTCTCTAGCTTCGCCTCACGTGTCTTGATACAGTGACCTCTGCCATTTCCTGCTGCCTGTCAAGTGTCTCAAACTGCTCTTGATCTGACCGTACAAACACACACGCCCTAAATGTCTTGATAAGCATGCATGTGCGCATGTATGTATGTTGTGGTTTCTGTATGTACATCTGTGCAAAGAGGTCTCCACAATTTGTCCACGGACACTTGGCTACCCCGTCACGCAGACCCTCCATGTGATAGATTCTAGCCCAGCGGTAAATTCCTGATAAAAGTAAACCATGTCGGTATTTCCAGTTGCAGATGACTCGGGGCGTAATATTTCAAAAAGGCATTTTATCAGATGCTGCGCGGCTGTGAGAGGAGATAAAAATCATCTTTAAACTTTACCATGAGAGAAATATTGGAAGTGAAGCAGCAGAGGGAGGAAATGAATGACAGAAACGTTGTCAATCACGCTGCTTCTGTCTGTGTCCGCGGGTATCGAGTAACTTACCTCACAGCCCAACGGTGGCTGGAACAGAACTTGAGTGAACTGAACTCGACTGGCCAGACTGACTCTTTATGTCGCTCATGCTCCTTATGTCTAGCTTTCCTTGGTTTTTGTTATCTCGCTCTAACTTTGCTCAATGGCTATAAAAAGTTTATTTCTGCATACTTGCACGGAACGTCTGGAAGGACACAGACAAAAACAATTGTCCCAACTTTCCATCCGAGACATTCTTTTAATCTTATCGGATTCGAGCTGCAACTAAGATAAGAATCATTTTAGCCTTTAAAATAACTTCTTGATTATTTTTCCATTAAATTATTACTTCTTTTTTTTTTACAAAACATTTGAAAAAAGTTTAAATGAAAACCTAAAAGTTATATGTATACTGTACTGCCAATGACTTATTAAAGTACTGAAACACAATTTAAACCCACTTGATCTGCAGACACTGCAGTCATCCTGTGACAAACAAGCAGTTTTTATAACTTTCATCAAAAACCTGTAAATTTCAGCCCATCCTCCGACCCATGCCCCCCTTTTTTTAAAAGATTTTGTTATGTCAAAGGTAAGTATAAGGTGTTCTCTGGTGATTGTGATGCAACAGGCTTAGGCAATAGTTGGGCCTTAGTGACGCAGACCTAGAGACTGCTCAGTGACCCACTCTCAACCTCCAGTCACTAGTGGAAAATATTGGCAAGTGATTACAGGAAGCTCCCACTTGTCGCTATGTAATCAGTTGCAAACAGTGTGTGGCAAAGTAAAAACTGTGCCTTCTTAAACAAACACATTTTAAGAGGCGTGCCTTTTACCATGAAGCCAAACAGTCTCCGTTTCTGGTTTGTATCACATTTTCTACAGTTTGACTACCACTTACTGTTGGTTTGTTGGTTTGCGAATTTTTGCAGACGAGTTGGTGTCTTCTATTCAAACCACAGGCAACCGTCGCAATCTGCTATTAACCGAAGCAAATTCCAAGAAGATTTTCGGTACCTCTTTGAGACCAATTTGAGCAAGCAGCAGGAAGCAATCTACAGCAATATCTAACCAACCAAGTGGGGAATACACAATGTTCATGAAACTCAAGCTAAACAACAGAACTGGTCTGTTAGTGAAGCCTTAGCCCAGATTCATGGACATGGACAGCTGAAGACCTAAGTAATCATTCCTGTTATATCTCCTTGACCTCCGATTGTGTGGTTGTGTGGATGAAAAAACAGGCAGGCATGGGTACTGTCAGATGACAAAATTTACATCACTGGAACCCGAGCAGAACCTAACGGACTCGCAGACGCAGAAAGTATAATTCCTGCTTCAGACAAGCCAACACAGACGCTCACTGAACCTAAAAAATGGGATTTAGTACCTAAACCTACCCATGAACAAAAGCAAAAAAGTGAAAAATGCAAAACACAAAGTTTACAAGTGGTTTCCTTACTGACACACTTGTGATTTTCTCCACTGTCATCCTTCAACCTTGTGGACTTTGTAGCTTTTAGAGGAGGACTGTTATCTCTCAGCATCCAGTATTGCTGCAGGCTGTGCCTTAATGCACAGCCAAAGAAAACCCTCTGTGACAGCAGAGGTATGTGATAGAACTACAGTAACTGACACCCTGGGTTGAGACAGGCTTGGATATAATTTCTCATCAATTTAAAATTTGTAAACCTCATTGCTACTCTTTGCTATTAAAACTATTCAGTTGAAAGTGAAAGTTTCCTACTTTCCATGTGAGCACCAGCCAGATCAGTCAGACAATCAGCAGTGGGCATACACAAAAAGGAAGAGGAAGGGAAAAAAAAGAATAGCCTCCGGAGGGATAAAACAAAGCTGCTCTTATTTACCTTTGGGAGGTGACCATGGTGTACGCCTCAAAATGCACTCTGTGGTGTCATATATCAGTAGATCCTGTTATGCATTGTTTTTGTGTCCTTTAGATAACTTGTTATTCCTTTGATCTGGTTTTTTCTAATGTACAGTGCAAAACTGTTGAAGAATCTTTTCTTTTCTTGTATTTCTTACTCCTTGGCATTAGGTCACAATGTTACTCTCTCATTGCATTCTCTCACCCTCCTTCTCTCCTGCCTTGCCACCATCGCTTCACAGATTCCACCACACACATGCAATTACCCGACCGTCTCTGCTCCTTTCTCTTGTGTCTACCACTGAGGTCACAGTCTGGGTTTTCTTTCCTCAAGCAACACAGCCGTGCTTCCCCATGACTGTAACTCCAGCTCTGCCTGCAACTCTAGACCCCAGCTATAGTCAGGTCATCTGACGACGAGACAACGGTAAACCTCCCCGTCACGCGCTTAGACACGCTTTGCACATTCAGTCATGTACTGTGTGGACTGAATCAATGCAATCGCATAGTCCAAACCTGCAGCACATATTCCATATCTCTAAACAGACTGGGATGGCGTGTAAGGCTGGGCTTCAGTGTGACTGTGAGGTGAATTAAACAAATCCTGAAATAAATACTCTGGGAAGAGATGTTTTTCTTGTGGTTTATCTTGGGGAACAAAGCCTTTTGTTTTTGCGTTAGCAGCGAGGAGCTAAAGGAGAACTGTTGGGGTCCTGTGCTGCCGAGGTTCACGTCATTATCAATGTAGATCTGCACTGGCTGTACGGAGCGGGACTCGGGCGTTTGAAGCAGGAGGGCTTTACAGGGAGACAGTCATCTCTCTCACGCGGGGAGAGCCAGACTCTCAACTGTCTCCTCTGAAAATTGGATTTCTATCCCCTGAGATTAGGATCAGGCTTCCCTTGCTCCACTGTGGCTCTATTAGAAAAACATGCCGCCCTCTGAGGCCAGGAGAAGCTTGCAGCAAAAACCTCGTCATCATACTGGTGACCTTTGACCTTCTAGGACTAGCCGTAGTACTGATCTCACACCAGGTTGGCTTTCCCCTAAGAGTCTGTCTGTCTGTCTGCCTGAAGGGTTGGTCCACATGCAGCTGCAGGTGTCGTCCATTTGACATGCCCCCCCCCCCCCCACCCTTTGCCAAGCCTAAGGCGAGTGACAATCACTGCAGAGGAGGACAAAGGAGTATCTGTCTTCATTGAGACGAGCTGGAACACTCCTCTCAATATGTCATTTACATGCCCACACAACAGCTTCTCAAACCACATGTATAACACCGGTATTAACTATCAACTATTGTTTGGCTTTGCCGGTGCCGGATAATGTCAACATGCAATATGACACTGATATCAGCAGCTGATAAAACAGTGTTTAATGTAACACAGCCAGGATTTTGGAATCTGGAGAAGAAAACCCGGATCCATCTGGAAAAATATGGGTTTCTTGTATAAACAGAAATATTTTTTTTTGTCATTGGTATAAATTTCAGGATTTCACGGCTCATTTGAAACTTAACAAACACAAACGATCGCTTAAAAACATCAAATGTACATGTCTGTAGACATACTAAAAAAAAGATATTTATTTACCGTGCTTAAAGTTTTGTTGGTGTGCTGGTTAAAGTCAAGCTAATGTTAACCATTACACTGTATAGAAACTTACTTAATATAAATAAGTGTAGATTACTATGATTTTTTGTAAGTTTGATAACTGTGTTATGTGAATTATGTGGATACAAAAAAACCAATAAGGATTACATTATCAGTAGCATTTTATCTCCTTTCTGCTAATATTTTTCTTTTTTTTGTGGTAAATACAAACACAAAAATACTTTTGTCCATCAATAGTTGCGCAAACATTTAGTTACAGAGAAAAGCGCTTTATTAAACAGACTGCACCCTACTTCCCCAGCACTCAACAGGAAATATTACTGGTCTCTAAGCATTTAGATGCTAAAGGGAGAGGTAAGTAACCATGCTTGGTGGAGACCAAAATAAGAGCAACAATTCACATTTACCCACTTGCACACATTCATCCAGTGCTTCCTTTATGCCAGACCTTCCCAAAGTGTGGGGCCCACCCCCTAGGGGGGGCGCAGAGCCATTGCAGGGGGGGCGCGGCATGAAAAGGGAATAAAAAAAACCAACAACGCTTGGACACTGCTAGCACGGGTGCCCACACAAACGCAAAGCAGGAGATGAAGCATAGCTGAATATGTTTCCAAACCAACTTCATTCTAAGCCAAAGACTAGAAAATATGGTGAAGCACATCTTCCCTTTGGCTTCACCTGCACACGTGCCGAGGTAGGTCTCCCTGCAGAATTGGTTTTCCCTTCGTCGGGAGCAGCGCTGGGCTGTTTAAATCACGGACAAACAGTATCCCACATTCTTGATTTTTAGTTCACAAACACTTGTTGTAATGACTAACTACTCCTGACATTTTGGAGATGTTAGCTCTTTATACAGTAAAGTTACAGTGGGATACAAATAACATCAGGCTGATCCTGCCACGATTTGTTCCCCCGGTTCAAATCATGGACAAACAGCATCCAACAGTTGTTTATGTTTTTGAACCCATTTTGCAGAGGGATTTTTTGAAAAATGTATTGATAGCAATGTTGAATATTATTACACAGGAAAAAAGAAACAACTACATGTAAAATAATTACACCGTGACGCCTCTGCCTTTGTAAATGGAGGGACAGTAACTGCGTGTTTATATGTAAGCGTGTAAAACCTGCAGATGGTCCGATTAACAGTATTTCGTCTCTATCTGCCATTCTGCAATTCATCTCATGTAAACAATAACGTGCACACAACGTGACGTGAAAAAAGGCACATACCTTTGACGTTGCGTGACAAACTCTGTATTCCTCGTCCACACATAAACGCAAAAAATGAGTTTTAAAAAATCTCCATTCTCGGTGATTCGAAATGCCGTTTACGTGTGGACAAAACAGCTGCGTTTTCAAAAATACCCATGTAGGTGTGGACGTAGCGTAAAAGAGTTAGTCGTTTATTTTCTTACTACCTGTAATTTATTGCAGATTACTTGCATTTGCTTAATTGTTTACTAAATGTTTGAGGTGTGAAATACACCGCAATGGAGCAAAATATGGGTGTGTGTGGTCGGAGGATGTGTTCGTGCACGCACGCGCGAAGGGGAGGCGCGAACATTTTTCTTGTAAAACAAGGGGGGCCCAGCAAAAAAAGTTTGGGAACCACTGCTTTATGCTAAGGTGCCCTGTCTAACATTCACACGCACACTCTGGTTGATGCACTCAAGGTTCAGTATCTCGCCCAAGGATCCTGCAAAACATAGACTGGAAGTGTCCGGGATTAATCCACCGACCTTTCAACCTATAGGTGACCCGCTCTACCACCTGAGCCACAACTGCTCCAAAAAAAGAGAATGATTATTAGAATAACATATTCTAGGTGGTTGAAATGCTCTACAAAAATGCTGGTGGATGTTTACAGCAGGTAGAAACAGGTTGGTGCTTCTGCATGGTACAACCGATACTGATATTTGCAGATTTAAATAACTACACAGTGTTATTAATGTTTATGGAGGAAAGTCTGTTTATGTTTTGTGTATCTGTGATAAAACAAATATATTTTAAAAATTGTATAATGTATTTGAATATCTTACTTGGATTTGCCCAATTCTGTAGCATGTTCCACATCACAAACGCAACAACCGATCGAGCAAAAAGGGACGTTGCAAGGTGCCTTCTGGTGGACAAACTATGTGATGTCAACATTTATAACGTGGGTGGAGGGTGTTTCTCCCGCCTCTGTTTTACTTTTTACATTTTCATTTACTAGCACTTATAAATATGCTGATATTGATAGTATCAACCAATATTAGCTATTTACAGATCTATCGGCCTGCCGATAACTCTGTCTGGTTTTACTTGAACTTTTACACCCTTTAAAACCTACTAGGAGTAACCTTTGAAGCTCTTTTCGGAACTGAGTGGTTTCTGTCATATTTTGGGCCTGATTATAGAAGAAAATGACTGGGCTTACATCGGGTCTTAGTGAAGGTGAGCTCTTCCTATGCAGCTACCCTTGGAAAACCTGTAACCTATTCTAATGACCATCAGACCAAGCTTTTATTGATATATACTGAGGTGTCAAAACTCATCATTAAGGGTACAGAGGACATTGTTAAATTTTGTCATTATGCAGGAATGAGTTAAAAGCTCACTTTGGAGGCAATGGTATTTTGAAGCTTCCAGCACAGCCAAGGGTCTTCCAGGCCAAGGCTTCCCTTTCAGTCTCACTGGTTAATATATATGAATACATATACATTAAAATGATGAAAAGCTAAATCATTGTCAAGTGATGGCCTGTATTTTTTCCTTAGCTCTATGCATCGCCGAGCCAAAGCCTGCTCAAATGTGATGGGAATAAAGGTGGACTATTAAACACAACCAGAGAACTTCCAGTACCAAAAATCTTGTCGCTTGCCTAATGCTTCTGTGTATTCACATGCGAATATCTCCTGACATTGATTCTTTCCACATCATCTGAGACTTGCCATTCATCATCACTAAACTTGACAGTCCATCCATCCACCCACCAGATTTCAAATAATGAAATATTTAAAGAGATGGACACAAAATAAACATACAGCTGCAATTCATTATACACGATCTGAGATTTACATGTTTCCATGTTGCAGAAGTACCTCTGCAACCAGCATTTTCCCTGACTACAGACACATGAGATGTTCTGCCAGTAGGGCATTGGTATTCTCCTGGAGGTGTCTGTCATTTGTCATTTAATCCTGTGGTCAGACCCTGTGTTCTCAGAGGAAAAAGAAAAGAAACAAGTATCTGATTGATGAGTCATGAATCTGAGTCAGCAAGATAAAGTCCATATGGCTTTGTGCAGTTTCGGGCATATGGACTGTCTCTCTGCCTTTCTTCTCTCTCTTTCGATGATCAATCATCATCAATCTGCAGAAAACCTTGGCTTCTGTCAGTTCAGTGCCAACTCAACAAATGAAGCAGAATTAAGCAATCTATAACTTTTCTTATCCACATCTGAGGAACTGCAACAACATCAACAATTCTTTGGCAGCACTATCAATACAACGCAATCTCCCTAAACAATAAAGAGAATGGAGTCAAACAGACTAGCCAATTGACACAGAGATCCAACAGAAACATCCAGTGACGGGTAATATATCACAATACAAAATATTGCAATGAAAATACAGAATGAGATCCAGTAGAACTCGCAGGACGGCAGTCTTGATGATATTAAGATCCCAGATGCTAGCACGGGGAAACATCCATGGAAGGAAAGGAATGTTCAAAGTTAGTACCTTCGAAAATCTCTGGTGTCACCTTTGATCTGGCTGTGTCGTTAAAGTTTCCGAAATATTTTCTTACAATAAAAGTGGAAATTATTGTTTGACGGGTTAAATCAGTGACCTCAGTCTGGAGGCAAGGCTGCCAAGCTGCACTAGCACTGTGGGGGAAGTATGGGAAATAAGCTTTCTACATATTCTCTATTATCTTATTATCTTTGTTGTGATGCCAAAGCAGTCTTTCCACTGACTCTTCCACTCCTTATTAATGTCAGTACCAGTGAGGGTCTTTCCCAACCACAAGTGTCAGCTAAATACCTCAAATCTACCATCGAGCGCTCTGTGTCTCATTTAGTCCATGTCTTCTGGCCCTGCAGGGCACTGACTTCACTTATGAAAACATGACTTCCCAGCTGCTTGTTTTCCCCGAGTCTTCTCACGAGGAGGAGAAAGCTGAGCTCAGCCAGTCAGCAACAAACGGCACCTTTGCCGAGACCTCAACAGTAGAGATACTTTGTTCCCTCTGGCTTGTGTTTTGGTTTGGCTCTGGTTCCAAGGACTTGCAAAACAATATTTGAACACTGATGTCTTTTTTGCGAAATTCCAAGATAACTTTCATACTGGTCTACAGATGTGTTTCATACTTGGAGCTTCTTATTGTGGTGACGTGTGCACATAGTATACCTGTACCACTGAGTTAGCAGCAATACCAAAATAATAACTTCTTGGTTTGTAGAAAATTACTGAAATTAAGAGCTTTGAACTTCTATAATGTGGACTAATTTGATGCATAAAAAATGAGAAAAAAAAATTGGATCAAGCATTTAATTCTAACTGCAATGCTAGCAATATCCAAAAGGCAGATACTCACAGATATAATAATACTCTCTGCCAGGGCGGAACTCAAAGCCTAAGGAGAAGGGCGTAAAGAGCTGGAATTTCTCTGAGAACTTGAGCGGTCCGTTTGGCGACAGAGGCCTGTTGCACTCCCAACGCTTGAAGCCCTTGGAGTTGTGGTCACATGAGCTGTAGCCGTCGTAGTTCACCATGTAGAGGACGTAGCGCTCTGCTCGATCATCAGCAACTGGGCCGACGTAGTGCGGACAGTAGATGTCAAGGTAGTCATTGATGCAGACGTCGATGTGGTAGTCACCCCGGTAGAATCTGAAAGGAACAGAAGAAACATAACCACCATGAGAATACTTATGAGTGTTAAAAGACAGACATAGCTGCAGGGTCTGAAAAGCGAAGCCAGTACGGAAGGGCTATGAAACCTGCATTCTTGTTAATGGGCACCTTGGGGCAATACAGCTGGTGGGTGGTGGTGGGGGGAAACAAGGCTTCCTGTCCTATAGAAATCCATGGGAAAAAGACCGTCAGCCTCAACCTCTCAACACTTTCCTGATGAGTTAATGGGTTCAGTCACTCATTTTGGGTCATGAATAAAGTCCATTTTGTACATTTTGGTCATTCTAAGAGCGAGAAAGAAGGACAGTCCATGATATGCACACTGGCTATCGACTTGTGGTTGAAAAGTCATTACTCAGTAAGCATGCGGTTTCACAATCAGATCCAACACTCCCTTGACATGTTTCAAAACACCAAGATGACTATAGTGAAAACATCTCGTTTCTTCATAACAGGATTTTACTAATCAGTTGGTGACATTACTGTAACTGCTGTCTGTGGTTTAATGTGGGAACCTTTATTCAGGCAGGTAAAGCGTCAGTTTTATTTTTTCACCTGCAACAATATTTATAAACTCCACTGGGATTTTTACCAGGCCCAAACCCTCAAGGTTAAGTCCCTGATTCCATAATAAAGAAAAAAAGCCAACTGTGCAAATGTTATCTGAGGAATACTTTAGTGTCAAATCCTGAACCACATTTGGCATACATGACTGAAATAAAAAGCAAGACTTTTTTGAATATTTGTCTTTATAATCAAGAGTGAGGGCAGGTTTTATGTTGCAGCAATAATGCCACCATACTTGGTTTATTATTGGCTGTAATGATTGTTCTGCACATTTACATGAAGAGATGATTCCCCTGGCAACATCATACAAAGTGTGACTACTGGTCTTGACCTTTCAAATCATGTATTTGCCTAATGAAGATACACTGAGCATGTATGCTCTCTGCAGCTGCCTGGTTTGTGCTGTTCTTCTCATTTAACATTCAGATCCCCTGAAGCAGTGCTTTGCTAAAGGGTACATCAGGAGCAGCTGTTTAAGTGTGCAGGAAGTTATTTATTGATTTGTTTGGGGAGTCTCTACCCATCATGTTCACCAATGATGCGTTTCCCTAAAGAGTTGTGAATACAGCAATACCTGATGACAAGTGGTGAAAAGTTGGGCAACTCAACAAGGCCACAGCTGAAGAAAAAGTGCTCAGGCTGGACCGTCAAAAAGATGCACGCAGGCTCTGGCTTTGTTTACATGATCTCATCATGTCAGCCTTAATCATCCCCAGCATCTTGTGAGATTCAACTGAGTTCCTCCGCAAGGCACCCGCCTGAGCAGAAAGCTCTCCTGACACATGCTAGTCACTCCTAAGCCATATATCAATGTTAGTACTCAGCAGCAATGATTTATGCTGGAGCTGAAATTAAAGTCCCCTAGCATTACAGGACTAATCCCCCTGGTTAGCATGTGCCTTTTGCAGCGCTAAGAGGATCCCTGCGTAGAATACGATTTTCATTAGCTCCAATATGACAGCATGATGTAGGAGCCCCTTGTGGAATCTGTGAGTCTGAGAAAACGAGGCCTGTTCTCAAGCCTCGCCTTGAAACAGCCCCTTGTGTTTACTGTACACCGAGTGGACACAAGAAGTAGGGAAAAAGTGTAATAGCGACATATGCCAGGTATTCATTCCTGAGGAGAGCGATTGGAAACATATATTCCCATAGGCGCCGTATAAGGTTGCATTTCTGAGGCTTTTAGCGGAGACAGATTAGGCTTGGGCAGCCGGCTGGATGTGTCTCTATAGCTGCTAATGGCCCGCGGTTCAGTATCACTGACATACTGCGGATGTCTTCAATACTCCACCTCTGTTCATTGACACAGCGAGGACCGTCAGGGGAGATGGGGCCAGAGACCGTGCTGGAGCATGCGGCAGGCTGATGATCTGATATGGGTGAACTCGCCAGAGCACCGTAGGGGGTTTTCTATCCTGACTTTTCACAGGCCCTCACTGGCCACAGATCACATATTATGCCCATCTCTGCTCCTCACCGAGGGAATGGGAAAACCAATCAGCTGATCTGCGGCCAGGTGAGACAGACAAGGAGGGTTTTAGATGCAGCTGTTGCTACTGACACGTACATGAGCAGCATAAAGGGACGTGTGTGCTCGCCGTGGCCTGCCGGGGGTATCAGGTTGTCGTTACAGATTGTAAATGTGCTGCAGGATTAGTGGCCAGCCCACTGGGTTTGCGAGGGCCACAAATGAGTGGATGTGTGTGTATGCATGATAGCGGGGTGTGTGGGTGTCTTGTGGCACCGTTGGCCATATTCTAATCTTTTTCTCTCTCTAATTATAGTCTGGTCAAATGTGAAACCAAAGCCCTGTTTTCTCTCCCAGTTTTTTCCCCCCTCGAGCACCAGCTGAGCGCTTTGGCAGTCTCAGCATGGCCTCCCCGCGCCTTAGTTTCAGACTCGCTTGCTGATATTATGACTACCAGGGGTCAGCCGGCTCCACAGTATCATGTCCTCAGCCAGAAGCACAGTGGGATAGACTGCTTTGTCCTGTGTCTTTACAAAGCTGAAAACTATAGCTGTGCCCCTGTAAGTGTCAGAGGCTGTCAATCAAACACGACCCCAGAGTAACAGCTAAGATTAGTCAGGATTAAAAAGAGTTTCAAACTAATTCCTGTGTGAAAGAAAAGAGGAGAAAGTTTGTGAAAGTGACAGTGACCCTACTCGGGCTTGAGTATTTGTTTCCAGATACATCCGGATCATGTCTGAAGAGGGGCCAGAGTTTGCTTCAAGCATCAGCAAGCGTGGTAAGATTAGTCTCCAGTGACTGATTAGCTTTCACTTCACTTCTTCTGTGCTTAAGTGCAGGGGAATCAAAACAATAAGTTCACTCGGGATGTTAGATTCCACTCTTTTTTAAAGATTTTTAAACAGCATTTAGAATAAACCGGAGCTACTTTATCCAAGTGAAACTGTTCTTGGATATAAACTGTAAGACTTTATGCAAGAATAAGTTTCTCTTGAAATTTGAAAGTTTAAACACTGCATACATCATCTCCTCTTTATTGGAGTGGAAGCACAACTATTACTTCTGATGGCTGCATCCAGCAGGATAAGGTGCCACGTCACAAAGCTCATATCATCTCAAACCAGTTTGCTGAACACAACAATGAGTTCACTGTCCTCAAATGGCCTCCACAGTCACCAAATCTCAGTCCAATAGAGCACCTGTGGGATGTGGTGGAACAGGAGATTCTCATTATGGATGTGCAGCTGACAAATCTGCAGCCACCGTGTGACGCTGTCATGTGAGTTAGGAGCAGAACCTCTGAGGAATCTTTCCAGCACCTTGTTGAAGCTGTGCCATGAAAACTTAAGGCAAAAAGGGGTCCAACACAGTACTAGCAAGGTGTAACTAATGAAGTGTCCCATGAGTGTATGTAGTCCAGAAAATGTCTTGATTTCTCTTCAATAATCAATCAAGAAATGTTCTTTTTCACTTCAATAATCCAGTTGAACATAAATCTTGCACACGGTGATACATTTTTACATTAGATGTTGTAAGAAGCTGCTCACACGGCTTTCTTGCTAAACTTTTTGCTGCAAGAAATTCAGTTGAAATTTCTGCAACAAACCACAGTGTTACGGTGACGGTAAATCACAGTCCGACAGCACTGTGTGACATTATGTGAGCCAAACAATGTGACAATAAGAAAATGTGCTTCAGTCATCAGGGCAGCTACAACGACGGAGAAGAGCCACCCTCGAGACAATGCTGCACTTTAAATGCTGCATGTAAAACTATGCTGGAGTTCACATGCCGCTCGCTGGAAAGGCTGTCTGAATCCTGCCCAAAGCTTCCAGCCATAAAAGATCAATACAGGCAATTTATTATAGGGTGCTTCTCAAATGATCTGGAAAGTTTGCAATAAATAAACTAGAAAGATATTGCATGGAATAGGGATTAGGGAGGGTGGGGTGTCAAAACATTCCTCAGACACCTGGGTCGGGGAGAGGATTTGATGCGGCACCTTTATCTCTCTCAGTTTTGGCTTTTATTCACAGCCCATGATTGATCAACAGCTGTTGGTGAAACCATTCACGATTTAATCTTGACATATTTCTTTTTGCCAAAAAATGTTCTCTAAGCAGAGAGAGGGTGCCCCCTGAAACAGCGTGCACCCATGCCTGCCTGTAAATTTAGTTTGAATGACCGGTTTCTTACTCATGTCTTGGATGCGCTTCTCTCTGCTGCTTGTTTGCAGTCAGACTGTGAAACACAGGATTGGATTCTAGCTCCAAGCAGAGCCAAACATGTGCTGCGAAAAGCGGGCTGCATATGGACTGTAGGTGTTTACTGCGAAAGACGATAAAATGCGGGGTGAGAGAAGTGAGAGCGCCAGCAGATGAGCCAGATGTTTGCCAGATGGAGGCTGTACGGACGTTTTTGAGTGGCACAAGTGAAATATTGATAAGACGCAGAGCCATAAACGCACCGCCAGACCCGCGATGTAGTGGAATAAATGAGATTACAGCCCTCGCTGCCTTCGGGTTTCTTCTTTTAACCAAAGTCTGTCTCCTGCTGATCTCTGCTCTGATCTGTACTTCATCTGAGTTAAGACTAGAAGGACCCCCATTCTGGGCTGGACTGAAGCGTGTGAAAGAAACTTTTCTTTTTCTTCTACCCAGCTAAAAAGCCTCAACTGCTTTCTCAGTCACCAGCAATAGGGTTTCTTCATTTTCATCAAAAAAGATTTATTCATCTGTTTTTCTAAATGGCTTTGTTGTTATAGGCTATTTAGTGAGTCATTAAGCCTTCACAGGGCTGATCGGGGCAATTTCAACAGTTATGTTTTTCCTTTTGCTGTTGCTCTGAGCAGCGGGAGGTGTCGAAGGCTGAACAAGGCTTTGGGGTTTGATAGCAGGAGGCAGAAAGAACGATTAGACCTTAGCAGAAAAAAAGAATCATGGTTCAACAGTTCAGTATTAGTTATAAATGTGTCATAATGAGCCATTAACAAAACAAAAGCACCTTAGTCCATTTGTCTTAGGGATTAATGATCCCCGATTGGCTGAATTACTCATGCCCAGTTAGAGGGGTTTAATCAATGAATCAGTAACCAGAGCTCTTAACAAAGCACACATCTATGGATAATCCCTCTTTTCAGTCAGCTCTCCCACTTTGTTTGCTTTCTCTATCCCCATCTGGTGTGTTTGTGTCACTCCGTGGCCTGGCACAGGTAGGGAATGGTCGAGCCAGATTAGAGAGAAAGCACAACACAGAGAGAGAGCGAGAGGTGGAGGAAGGGTGTGAAAAGAGAAAAGAAAACAAGAAAAGGTGCCTTTGCACTATTCAGATTTTTTTATATCTATTGCATTAAAGGTTTGATTTCTTTCTCTGTGACAAACAACGGTGCTCACAAATCTCTAGAAGAACGTTGTTTGCTTTCGCTTTTCTCCCATATTACAAAGCTTTTTTTTTGTTCCAGGAAGCGTTGGAGGAAAGTCTTGAGAAACAGCAGGACCGTAAATAAAGCATTACTGTTTTATTTCCCAACATGAGGTTTTTAAATGATGTTTCAGGCCTTCTCTTTGCTGCCAGGAATTATGTTCTGGCAGAGAGTGAGAACTATATGTATTTACTTTTTATTTTATTGCCACGAATAAAAGGAAAAAAAAAAACCTGTCTGCACTCAGGAAGCACCGATTGTGAAAATCTGGGTTGGTATTTGTGTTTAAAATTATTTAATCTATGACTGATGCACTTACTGATGTTTTACTTTTGTTTTTATTCTTTTTTATTCTTCTGTTTGTGCAGTGAAATAAAGAAATCTTCAGTTAAAAGTTTTTAAGTTTTTCATCACTCTGTTTGACTTCATCCTGGCTAAATGTCCACAATTATCAGCCACTTACATCAGAAAACATCATCCTATGTTCCAAAAGGCCAATATAAGTCAACTAATGGGCTGATATATCAGTGCATCCCTAGTCTGCACACGTCTCCTTTACCTTCCTCAGAACATATCTCTTTGACATAGTTTAATTTTTTGGGGTCTGAAAAAATGTTTTCTTTAAAACTGAAAAAATGACAGTAAAAACTTTGTAAAAGTAAACCTACAAGAACTAAAACCACCCATCAAAAAGTTCACAACCTCGTGAAGATTTCTTAATGTAGCCACAACCTTGACTGCACAGAAGTTACAACACTGCCCTGTAGGAAATTCAGAGATAACAAAACAAACTGGAAAGTTCTTGGAGAAACAAAACGGGAAACAGGAGTGAGGACGAGGGAGTAGAGGGGGCAAAGACAGGGAGTGGAGGAAGTGAGGTTAAACAAAAGAAAGGAAGCGGGAGCAAAATGAAAGACGGGAAAATAAACCGAAGTAGTTATCAAAGAAAAGAGGGTAAAACAGAAGAGTGGAGGAGGAGAAAATCAAATGGAAGACTGATAAACGTAAGACCTGATCGGGAAAAAGAAAACAGTAGAAGACGAGTGGAAGGAGGAGAACAGGATAAAGCCGCCCTGTTGTTTTCCTAATGAACACGGTGGGTCACACGAGGGGCAGCTTCCCAGGGTTATTCCACAAAAAGAGAAAAGAAGCAATGCTTTGAGCCCACAGAAACACATGAAGCTCCTGTCACACAAACACTTGAAAGATGCAAATGCAACAACCGCGGAGTGCAGACCTCACACTGCTTCTTACTTTTCCACAGAGTCTGTAGTTCCCAGTCACACCCTCAAGGGGGAACCCTTAATGGGCCCGATAAGGTCCTGATCATGTAATGTGATGTCACCAGATGGGGTCTGTCCACCCCGTTGCCCTCAGGGTTGGGAGGTCTTGATTGCCCTCCCTCCACCTGTCCAATCATTCACAGCTTTCCGCCTCTGGAAAGTTAAAGCCACCATTACTTAGGTGGCTAATTATATACACACACATCTGTCCATAGACTCACAAACACACTCACATAGGCACAGACTGCATTTAAACACATAATGTGTCTGCCAGAGGGCTCAGGCCGGCTGGGTGCTGACAGCAGAGAGATGGGGAAAATGGAGCCTGTAAAGTATAGACAGTTCCCCGTTTTCTGCTTCTTTTTTTTCTGCTGGGAACAAAACCAGTGGAGGTGAATAATTGGCCTCTGATTGAAAACACATTGCTGCTTGTGGGAAGGCACCTCAGATAGTTCAGAAAGGGAGAACAGAGGCTGGATGAGATGGGAGGAACGAGAGCGGACAGTTCGTCGTTGGGACTGTGTCAACTGCTAACTCGTCCTTCAACGCAGCTGCAGGAGCTCCGACAGACAGACAAGGATCTACGTAAAGCTTCACGTACTCTAACCAAACTTACCACAAAGCTCCTGTTTCTGAGCACTTCATGTACCAGCGCAAACTTTGAGAACAAACTAATTACTAAAGGTGATGCTGAACTCTCAAAATAGTGTTTCCAAGATGTTTTGCAATGTTAAGTTTGCTAAACATGCACACTTTAAATAAAGCCTTATTTTTCACATCTTTAATTTCTTGGAAAGAACTTTATGTTCAATTTAACATTCCTTGGAAAATGGAAAAGCTGGACCCAAGCACGAGACAGGCTACATTTCACATAATGCAACTAATGCAGCATTTTTCCATTAGAGGCCTTGTTTTCCTGGTAAATGCCCACTTATTACAAACTCAACACTCAACAGCCTGAAATTCGCGTTACCCCGATGACCTCAGTGTGATATAATCAGGGTTATTTTCTCTGACTTTACAAAATTCCTCCAGAAGAACAGAACAGCAACATGAAGCGGGGCCTGAAACGCGCCTTTAATTTAAAGTTGTCTCTTCACAACAATTCAAAAAGGCTCAAACGCGTCAAAGAGAACTCACTGTAGTCACTGTAGCCAACAATGCAATGTCCTCTTTATTAGATTTAGGGAGAAAAAAAAAAAATCATACTTCTGATGTTTAACATCAGACCTAATATTGTGTTTGCTTACTTGACCTAATGAAGCGGGAACCCCAGTGGCCCCTCAGCCCTCCTGCTTCCAGCATCCCTGCCTACATCTCAAGTGCAAATTACCGGAATGTCTCTTAATATCCAAGTAATAATTTATACTAAGATAATTACTCACTATATATATGCTGAATGCAATTCTAGCTCGTGGGCAGATTTCTAATGTGTGCAGCTAATTTGCTGCTCAATGAAAAAGTTTAAAAACATAACTTTTTGAGTACTTTTACAGTCTGAGTCCTATATGGGTCTCCTGAAATGAAATGTAGAACTCTGATTGATGTTCGTATGGAGCGATCAGCTGATAATAAGCTGATCGCGAATTATTCCACTTTTAAAACAAGTTGTTGCTGGTCAGACTGCTGCCGAGCGACTCTGAGTGACCCGACCCTTTCAGATGAGTATTTCTGACTGTGCACAAACTGAGTGAGACAAGCGATTCTCCTCCTGCTTACATGAATGAGGCAGGTTAATTACTGACAGCGCTATTCTGGTGTCAAGGAGGTCAAAGCAGCAATGGAAGCATGGGGTGAGTGTGAGTCAGCACACAGACGCACACACAGCAGGGCTCCGTCATTCAGTCAGTGTAAAACCCCAAGGGGCCGACAGAGCGACTCATAAACCCCCTCTGTGCTAAAGATGCTTGTTCAGGTTTCCATGACCGCAGTTTACAGCAACACAGCGCTCCAGCCATGGAATCGCCGCTTTTAACAAACACATACCTGAGAGTGTGTTCAAGCAGGCAAACAAGCACTAAACATGAGCGCAGACACACAAGTACTTCTAATGTCACATGACTCCAGGAGGCCCACAGCAGGTTTGGTTAAAATAACCCGGCTAGCATATGTCCCATCAGCACCTGCCCAAGTGGATGGAGGAACAATCTGCGAGGCGCTGCAGATATGGGCACGCGTGTGCACGTGATTCTGGTGGCGAGCATGATCCCGAGCACACGGAGTGAGTGTGTGCGCTCGTGCAGGGTTCAGTGGCTGAACATCCCGGGACGCCTCCCGTCAGACGAGACGCTCACCGTGCTCGGCTGATATCGATCTGACACCTTAGACTCTGAGCTGAGGTCAGGGGTTAGTGACAGCCCATTATTCAGCTTGAGAACCAGTGTTTGGTCAGTGTCTGAGCCCAGGTGACGGCCTGACCTCACTGTCGTCCATCTTAGAAGCTGCTGAGGGATGGAAGGTGAAGTTTAAAAAGTCTCTTAAAAAACTCAATTCCCCATGAAATGCTTCATGCTTCATTTATTCTGTTTTTTGCTGCTATAGACAGGAGTCCCGCTCTCTCCCCGCCATCTTTGTGTTCTGCAGGCATTTCATTGTCTTCCACTTAATGGGCTGACTTTACTGAATCAATAAAGTTCATTTCTTTATGTTTGTTTCTTTCTTTTTTTGCCCTGCTTTAAATGATCAACAAATATCCACATTAAACCAGCCCTATTATTTATTTAAACTTTTGATTATATTGGTAATTTGTAATATGTGTTATGAACTTAACAAAATGAAATTACATAGGAACTAGATTCAATTAAACAAAAAGCTTTTTAAAGTTAGAACTGAATAAAATAAAGCCAAAGTAGTTATTATATTAGAATAGCATGTAGAGATGTTTGATGCCACTGCTGTGTCATTAAGTATTTTTATAATCCTTAAGAAAAAAAATCCCTCTCTGTGGTGCAGTAATGTTTTTTCATGTTTTTTATTTTCTTGCCTCACCAACAGCTACCCTCAGGCCAACAACCAGCAACTGCTGACATACACTCTGAGCTCTGTATGCATAGCTGCGTAACAGGTTGAGCGCTATTACACAACTATGCTTTACGAATTTAATACTTTGCAAGTTTAATATGTTCAACAAGGAGCCAGACTGCTAAATGAACATTAGGAGGAGACACGTCCGCCAAAACGTTTACTCAATACAGCCTTAGCTGGCTCTTTAGCATTCCTACATATCGTTCTACTCTGAGGTCCACATCATAACCACAAAACAAAAAAAATACAACAAAATTTCAGAAAATGCAACACTATACTTTACAAAAAGACTCATTTTTTTTTTAAAATGAAAGAATTCACATCTATGGCCACCAGTTAATGTCATTTCCTGTCTCTAACACTCTTGGAAGAAAAGGCTGAAATCATGATTGTTGTATTTTCTGAAAAACCTTCGTGTTTTATTTTTCTTATTCCATTCTGGACCTTAGGGTTAGTGCAGAAAAAGTGCCAAACACAAATGGAAAACCACAAACTGTGTGGTCCATTCGTGCACTCGTTCACATGAGCTGTTGACGAACGTCATGCCTCGTGCGGCTAGATTTTCAAAAACTTAAAGTAGAATTGGAGCATCAGTCAGCACATGAAGACAGGAGAAAAAAACGTCCTTGGTCCATCTTTCCAGCGGAATGAGGCAAATATTTCTGTCTTTAACATATTTGTCTTAATAATTTTATGTAGCACAAACGTATGGTGAGTCCAAGCACCAGACATAGTATGCAAAAATACTTATTATGTATTTATTTAGGCTTGTTAGTTGGATATCAATGCTTATATCCCTGTTTCTACTCTCTTTAATATAAGTAGGACATTAAAAAAGAAAGTTTAGCCATAAAAAGTAACACAAAGGAGTAAAGCAGCAATACAAACAAGCAAAACTAGTGCACATGCACGCACAAACCAGACAGAAAGCCAGATGCGAGCTAGCCTAAGCAGCAGTGATTTCTACAGGAAGGCCCCACCTGAAGCATGTTTAACTAACATGGCCCTGATCCCCACTGCGAGGCCAAGACTCTGACCTCCGACCTCGCTCCCCAGGGGCGATCCTAACCCCCTGTGCAGCCCTATCACTTTACTGCACCCCAGGGAGCCATGGCCCTGCCCCTCCAGGCCGCCCTGGGCCCAAAACACTCTGAACCCACAACCAGGACTGGTTGGTGGTGGTGTCGGAGGGGAGGGACAACGGTGACGAGAGGAGCCCACAACGTCTGGACTCAATCACCCGCCCATGACAAGCCTGCAATGCATTCACACACACGCACACACACCCCACTATGACTGCATGCAAACACACACACCAACACCAGCACTTATCCACCAGTGAGGTCTCACACACATCAAAGTGCGGTGGAGCTGACTTGGCTGAGTAATAGGCGTTCTGTGGGGAGATGGTGAAATGCTAAAAACTCAGGCTTGGAAAAATTGTTGTGTTCAAGGTTCTGGAGGTGGAGGGGTGGAGATGGAGGGTTGTATGTGAGGCCTAAAGACAAGAGAGCGAGAGAGGATAAAATGGAAGCGGCAGAGTGAAGGATTAACTAGTGAAAGAAGAAGCCAAAATAATGTGAGAAAAACCAAAAGGACGCAAAGGAGGGGACTGGGAACGAGCACATCCCTGATTTAAAACTCCCACAGGTCTTGTATACAAACTAGGAGGTCTGTGTGTGAATGTGTGTCTTTCTGAGTTTGTTTGGCCCAATTTAACATTCACAGTCTCAATGGATTTTACAGGCTCGAAACACCACTGGTTCCCGTTCCTCAAAATCCTTGTTGTCCATTCATGCTGAGAAGCTTTTCTTTGGAAAGGCACTGCTCACAGTTTTCTCTGTTCGTTTGCCTCTATAATTTTTTGTGACTATCATGATTACTGTGACTCTCATGTCATGGTGGTCCCTCAAGATTTTTCTGGTGAAACTGGCTAAAAAACC
This sequence comes from Neolamprologus brichardi, assembly GCF_056152115.1. Lineage (NCBI taxonomy): Eukaryota > Metazoa > Chordata > Actinopteri > Cichliformes > Cichlidae > Neolamprologus > Neolamprologus brichardi. Next base: position 32,738,732 of record NC_142110.1, read on the forward strand.
TGGTAACAGTTTATTTCATGGCTTCTGTATTCCCCTTGTGATTTCCAAGAATCTTTCCCAATTAATTTCACAAAAATTAGCCAGCAGTTTTTTTCCCCGCATAGAGGTTTTGTTTTCTTTTGGCAGAAGTCTGGAAACATCCTGCTGCTGCTGATGAAAATTACTAGGAGACTTCAAAAGTCCCATGCAATTTGATACTAATTACAAGGCAAATTGAGAATGTGTTACTACAGTTATTAAGTTGCCACTCATTGTGTTGAAGATTTTAAGAAAAAAGTAGGGAGTAATTGTTGTTCAGCGTTTCCTGGAAATACAGAAGAAAATAACTGAGTCACATCATTTCACCAGTCATCCATCTATCCATCCATCCATGATGTAGTCGTGTGATTGCTATTGCAAAACTGAAGAAACGTGGGAAAAGATTATCCCACTAAAACTGTTAAACATATTTGAAATCTAAAAACACAGGTACGAATGAACTTTACAAAGCATCACCCTAATATTAATCCAGAAAACAATGAATATATATATTTTATTGAAACTAACTGAAATGATGCATACTGGGATGTCTGTAAATAATGTAATTAGTTGATCTGAAGTCCTCCAAAATGATCCGCAAACTTCATTTACATTGATTTTAGCTTTGAAAAATAAAAGCAGAAATTCTAAACTAGTTAAATCAGATTTAAATTAAATCTAATTAATGAAGTTTTTCTATATCTTCTTTTAAAATGTAAGGTTCCAATTGGTGCAGGGCGATTACTAAAGTTCTAAAGACTCATAAAGTTTTGATGTGTTCATTGTAAGGACGTCGGTGGGAGAACCACTTAGGAGGCCGGGTTCACTCCACTTTACACCCAACAGCAGGTCGAGAAAAAACAGCACATGTAATATCATGTAAAGGCTAAACATAGAAGTATCCCCTGAGCGCTCTGCATGCCAACGCCAAACTGTACCACCTGGTCTGCTCAATCTGCCCCTGAAAGGCCCCCTCCGCCTCATCCCCATGACACAGAATGTCTGTCAGAGTCTCGTCCATCAGCTCTCAAACCGGAGACTATCTCAGATCTGCGCATACCGCCTTAAGAGAGCCTCGGCTCGGATTCACACGCGCCGCCTTTAGAAGTCCTGGGATCAGTTTCGCACGCTCCTCCTTAAGAGTCTGTATTTCATATTCACACCCACCGCAGCATTCCAGTGTCAGCGCCGGTGGAGGCCATGTTCCTCTTTCACATATTCGGCGCAGTGAGAGTTGTACACTCAGTGAGGTAATGGCCCATCTTTTAGGACCTCCAGTGGGCAAATTTCAATGCATATAAAGCGGTTTCCTGCTGCTAAGGAGCATAAATGAAGGTGAGAGGTGCTCCAGAATTTCACGTGAATACATACCTGCTGATGCTGATGCACACAGAGGCAGCAGGAGACAAAAGTTTAGGAAGACGGATTTGTGACTAACAAGAATAACGTCAAGAAGAATTAAGGGCTTGATTTTTTTTCCAAGTATTTGTGGCCACAAAAGTGATGAACATTTAAGTTTTAAATAAATCAAAAAGCAGCGGCATGGGGAGTTTTGTGACAGAAAGTACAATCTAGTAATATATACTCAAGCAGCTCTGGATTATTGGGAAATGGTTCCTGGGAAGCCCAGTACTATTGAGAATAGTTGTACTACAAATATGGCATCAGTATCTCAAATTCTGGAAAAATGCAAGCAAAAGGTTAACTAAAAACCACTGAAGGTAAGAGAAATCAAGTCTTTTTGTTAACTGAGTGTCGTTAATGTGGAAACGGTCCAAAGTAAAGCCAACAGTTATATATCGTACTGTTGAAAGTGGTAAATTCTCCCTGGATACAAAATTTAAGAGAGAAACGTGAAATCCGCCCACACATACGTGACTTTTGCAGACCCGGCTCATATTATTCTGAGCAAAAAGGCCACAGAGAGCAGCAGAAATCTGCCTCAGGACAAAGCCGACCTGTCCAATATGGTGGACTGGCCAAAAAAAATATCACCAGCTGCTATCCAACAGCTGACCAGCATTAAACAAAGCCAAGCCCCCTCACGTACACAGACACGCCCTTTCAAAGGTTTCAATAAACTCACATCCTCATCACATCCCAAGAAACATGTGGTCCACAAACACGTCCTCGTCAAATGACATCCAGTCTTTCTCCGGCCTGCTCTCTGAACTTTACAACTGACCCCGGATCAGCGATCGGTGATGGCGGTGACGATGAGCGCCACCTCGGCTGAATCCGGGCCAGCGGTGAAATGGCTAGATAGGAACCACATGTCAGCAGCTGCACGTCAAATTGAGGAAGGATTTACTGCGGCTATGTGATGATGGAGAGAGGGCCGTAAAGGAGAGATAGAGCCGCCGTTGATAGATCACCTCACCGCGGGCCGGCTTCCATCTGAGAACACAAGCAGATGACTTTTTAACCTCCACACCTCGCCAAAGGGAAGGAGACGTAAGACAGATGTGTGTCTCCTTTTTTTTGTCAGAAATGTCCTTTTTCTTTTCATTCATGGTGCCTTTCTCTCCACGTACAGTATGCGCCTGGGTTAAATTAGGCATTTGGCGGCAACTAAATCCTCCCATCCACCCGTCATTATTGCTGTATTTTAGGGAGCAGACTGCAGTGATTAGCCGTAGCCCCTGAACCGTGGGCCACCTCATTTAACACACCACTTGATGTAATTGTTATTGGAGAGAAGATACTAGCCTGCTGTTCAGACTCTCTTCTCTGTCTCACTCTGACAGTTGCTCGCGACACCGTCACTGCCTACGCTCGTTTGTGAGTCGGAAAATAAGAAGAAGAAAAAGAAAAGAAATATCAAGATTTGGCTCAGGCTGAACTGAAATGTGTGATTGGAGACCAAAAATGGAGAGGAAGAGATGATTTGTTGAGTCAAGAAAACTAAACAAAAACAAGGATAAGGAAACAATGGTTCAAGTGAGCTTTTTGAGTTGCAGGATGATTCCTTTATCATCGAGATGGTTCTTTTATGTCTGGGCTAAATGTAAATGTTGGCTGAACAGCATTTCAATAAAGCTTCTATATCCTTGTTTAATAATTGATAGAGACTTGGTGCTGTGCTTGTAGACGTACTGTAGTCTGAGAAACACTTGTCCGAGTAGGTTTGATTCTTGTCAGCTTACCTAGGTTCCCCAGCCAAGTGCTACTAATAGCAAAGCATCAGTGAGCAGTTAGGGCAACACAGAACAAACACCTCTCAGGCAGGGGACACATTTGGACCTGTTCTCGTCTAACTTATAGCTAAGTTACAATACTGGTAAATGGTTTGTGAGCTAAATGTGAACTAAAAATCACAATCTTAGCTTGAAATTGGTAATTTGCGGACCAGATGTGGCTTAAAATGCCACAGCACACCTGATATTTAGCTTCTATGGGGCAAAGTTGTGACTGAGCTGAGGCAGTCAGGCTCACTCTCAGTCAAGGCCAAATGTGACCTATAAAAAACTGCTGATCTGGGCCAAATATCCATTGCTAAACGGGTGCACTCGAATATACGTATTCACATGAAGACTGAGTCATTATCAGGTCAGCACTCATGCAAGGAATTCAAAGACAATGATCCGAGGGTGTAAATACTCTGATACGGAAGACAGATGCTCCCAGGAATGAAAGAGACAGAGGATAGCTGCTGCTAACTGTCTTCTTTAATCTTCTGTGTTCAAACATTTTGCCATAACAAATGATGCTTGGTTGCACTTCAAAAAATAGTTAATCTCCCGCTCATGCATTTCCAGCACAGCTCAGTTTGCTGCCCCTAGTGGTCAATAAAGATTTATTTTAATGAAAATTGCTGTTTCACAGTTTCAACTCTAAACATTTTTGACATTTTGAATGTAAATTTTCTTTCTTTCTTTCTCCAACTGCTTGCTCAAAAAGGACTACTGAATTGTTGGCTTTACCTGAAAGTTAACAAGCCTTGCGATGACTGGTACTGTGAACTGGCACGTAATAAATAAAACGGAACGGTACTGAATATAGCTTACTGTACATTAATATATTTTGATATTGCGCTATTGATTTAATTATAGTTGAAAAATCATCAATTCTGTTCTTCGTGGCATAGGAGAGTAGCAGTTTCACAGACAAGGAGACAATGGGAGATGTATAAGCGGAAAAAAGAGGAGAGGAAAAATGAAGAAAGAAAATTGAAAATGAAAGATTTAAAAGAGGAAAAGAGCTCAAACACATTCAATGGGAGTCTTGGGGTGGAGGGTTGGATAAATATACTCCCCTTCACTGAATGATAGGCATTCTCATCTCTCATATACCCCCTGGGGAGATGGAGAGAGCAGAGCAGGGCTAGACTTGCCATCTTAACCCTTCCTCTGTGCTCATTTTACACTAGCATCCCTTTCTTCATCTTTCCGCCTGCTCTTCTTTCACTCCCTCTCAAGGCTGCCATCTCTGATCATTTTAATACAGCCCCGAACCTTCTGCCTCTTCCTCCCTCTCCCTGCCCTTTCACTGCCATTAGCAACCCGCTCTCTCCTGTCCTAAATGGCATGTGACCGCCATTATCGCCTTGTGGAAAGAGCGCCGTCATCATGTGTGCCATCATTTTCATCCATAACCATTAGGAACATTGTAAAAAGATACGACCACTCACACGTTGTCTTCAAATAATGGACTGTAGGCACACGGTTGGACTGCAGCTGCTCGCCAGTACCAGCAGACACTGTCATTACTTTTTACGACTTTGAGTACTTCGGCCCTTAATGTACATCCTTCCTGTCCTTCAGGGTTTGAAGCCAGAGGAGTAGGGACGATTAGCGGTGGGAGAAACCATCCGGTTGTCAAAACAGCCACAGGTTTGATCTCTCCACCAATTACCAGAGCTCGGAGAAGAGTTTTACAGCTTAATCAATGCTGCTGTTATTTGACCAGGGAGGGGCAGCAACTCAATAAACTGGTATCCTGTTTCATTAAAATCACATCATGATCTAGTACTGCTGCTGACCTGTGGTAATGCATGATTCACTTATAGAGCGTATATAATTTCAAAAGAAACACTTTAAAGTGGAGCCCGATCAATACAGGATTTTTAAGACTGATATCAATACTGATATTTGATGATTTAAAAATCTGATATATTGACCAATATTTATGTTAGATTCCCCTAACATTTGTTTTTATTTGTTAGTTTATTAATGAGATAATAACACAATGCATTTTAAAAATGTTATGCTTGTTATGCTCTGCCAACGATGCTAGGATAAGCTGGTTGTTGTGTTTGTAGCCCTCCAAACACATGTATGTGCTATACAACACCAACATAGCTAATATGTCAGATAAATTCAACAACTGCTCCATGTCAGCATGTTTGTCTTTATAAAACTCTGAAGAAGTTCTAGTTATAAAAAGCAGGGTGTCTAAATTCAGATACTTTCATCAAGCAGTAGACTGTATTTTGTACATACTTCCCTACACAGTGTGTAACCTAACCCTAAGCATGAAACTGTACAGCTACTGGAAAATTCTAGTGCATACAATATTTTAACAAGTAGAAATACCAATATATCATGCCACAATGGCTAATTAACATCAACATCAGATGTTAAAATCTGCTTCTGTTAGCTACTTAACTAGTAGGGGTGCAACGATACACAAAATTCACGGTTCGGTTCAGTTCGATACTTTGGTGTCACGGTTCGATATTTTTTCGATACAAAAAATGTTCATGCCTTTTTAATTTGTCATTTATTAAAATTATAAATATATATATTAACTCAAAAGTACAGTTTTTAAATTTAATGTTGCTGAAACAACAAAATAATAAAAATAAATAAATCTATCTGATCGAGAAATCACTCATCTTTGGAAAAGAGAGTTTATTACAGAGAAATGGCTCTTTCCAAAATAAAAGCTATACTATACGCTTCTTCTGGGCTATATTCTCAGCAGCATATTAAACATATCAGGTCCCCATAAGGAGAATCATGTGCTAACGGCTGTCTAAATGACTCGGGTAAAGTTTGTAGCATGTGTGCTTGTTGTTTTTGTCTGCTTCTACTTGTCTTTGCACTAGGATGATGTCGGCGTAAATGTGCAGTCATATTCGTTGTGTTCCCACTAGTGCTGTCAGCGTTAATCTGAAATGACGTTAACGCCACAACACGGCAAATCTCCGTTAACGAGCTACCGCGGATCGCCCCGTGCGTGGGGCTAGATGGCGTCAACATCTTAACAAGCTAACTGCGCTAACGCACTAGTTCCCACCAATTGAGCATTGCGTGGCACATCCGACATACTGTTTTACTTTTGTCCATGACGTGCTTACCATCAGCGCCAAGATAGTTCCAAACGCCAGATCTGAATGAGGGCGGGGGAGATTAAATTTCGGGCAGCCTTGAGGCTGCTGCCATGTTGCAACGAGCTTCTGTCTTGCTAGCTTGCGCTGCGCTCAGTGGATCTGCACTCGACAGTGCAGCCTAGGCGGAGTAGTCGAACACAGATCCACTGAGCGCTCAACACAGACAGCATCGTCAGAAGAAAAGTTGATAAAATAAATAAAAAATGTTGTATTGTTTGATACATATTTGTACCGAACCGAAAGCACTGTATCGAACGGTTCAATATCAATACGAGTATTGTTGCACCCCTATTAACTAGCCTTACAGATAGATAGTTCCTTGACTTTTAGCAATCAAATTAGCAATCAAATAAAGGGCAGCTTTGACCAACTGAGAACAATCGCTAAATTGTAGCCAATTTCATCTCTGTCAGCTTTAGAAAAAGTCCACACTTTTATCACCTCTCAGCTGTACATTACATATGGTTGAAAACACAACTGCTCAATTTGTAGCTGGTACAAAGAAAAAACAGCACATCACTCCTGTTTTAGCTCAGTTGTACTCTGTGTAATTTAACATGCAAACACAGATAGCATGATGCTTTGTTTTCTGTCTCTTTTAGCATGTTAGCATGCTAATTTCTGTTAACAACTTATGGCTATGCATTGCAGACTACCTACAATACCATGGCGTGGATATGTATAAAAACATTAAAGATTTTAACTTAGACGCTGATCTATCAGTTTAAAAATGGCAGGACCACTTTGCTATACACATACATGTGTTACTGTTTTTAAGAAGGGAACAACACATTGATTGTATAATGAAACCAACATGGAACATCCATTTAAAGGCAGCATCAAACCTATATATAGAGTATTGCCTACATTACAACCTGGCCATTTCTGAGATAGAGGTGAAACATTCAAATGACACGTAAAAAAATGGTAATTTAATTTTAACTATGCTAATCTTTACATTTAAAACTAAAATACTCTAAAGACAGCAGAGCCTGACTGAAAGTCAGTGATAATCCTTAGAAATCTAGAATATCTTTTTGCTTTCCGAGGTTATTAAATAAATGTGGGCTTATCTCAGAGTCAGTGATGCTGGTGTGACACAAGATAAGTGTCACCAAAAATCAGCAAATCTCTGTGCGTGAATCAAACAGAGGGCCAGAGTTTAAAATGACTTGGACCCAGCATCAGTCAGCACACACAGAGTACTGTGCACACACTGCTCTCAGCACTCACCACGTTAACGCAGACACACACAAACGCACGCCGAGAACACTTCACGGGCTCAACACTCCTCAGATAGTGTTTACCCTCCGAACAACAGCCAATTACATGGACAGGGAGCCTTTCAGCAGCTAACCCAGCGCCACTGTAATCACAGAGACACAAACATTTGGACATTTTTTATGTTATTCAACACAGTACTGTTTGGATTCAATTAAATATTATCAAAGCGAAGAACATAACTCAGTGCAGAGATAAATATGCTGCTGAAGCCATTTTTCAACAAAGACTTAACTTTTAAACATCCTGAACGCCATCAGTGAAACAATTTCTCAAATCAATTATTTTCCTTTATTTTTACACTATTTATAGGGCATGCTGATGAAAACTCAAAAGTCTGGTTGTTTCAACTGTGTGAGGGCCCCAGGGTAAAATACTAGCTGTGAGTAGCTATTAACCCTGTTTATCCCACTCTCTGAAATATTTCTCTTATATGTCATGTATGTGACACATATTCCTAAACACACCGTCACTTCAATTATCCGTCCCTGTACTCCTGCATTCTCCTGTTACACTCATAATCAGGCATTTGGTGGACTTGTAGTTTTTGAGGTTACACTTTACACTTTACAGTTACACTTTAAAAGACACTGTTGGCAGCAGATTCTTAGGCGCATAACATTATAAAGTCAATCACTGTTAGCTGACAAACTGAGCAAAAGCGGAGGTAAAGTTCAGAGACTTACTGGAACTTGCTAAATTGCATGTAGGGTAATTTTTCCAGGTTCTGCTGACCTGCTGTACAATTACTCGTAGCAATGAACTAGTATTTATTATTTTCACAATCAGCACCTGAAAATTGTCTCAGTTTTCCTGTAATTAGCACTAAATTAATCTTTTTTAGAAGAATTCATTACAATTTTTCTTAACAGGAAATTAGAAAAAAAAACTTAAAATGATTTCATTGTTCCTTAATCCAAAGATTAATCTCTCCCATATTTTTTCCAGTAACGACAGACTAATAGGTCTTTCCTCTTTTAAAAAAAGACCTTTAAGATGACTAATTGTCTAAAGATTTTTTGGTTGACCAAAGACCCTAATGATTAATTAGCTGAGCAATCAACTGAGCAGGAGCGGCCCATTTATTTAGTTCAAATGAACTCCTTTTTTTTCCTAACATGGATATCAACTACTGTTTTTGTAAGACAAAGGAACAATTCAGTCTAGCCACCGCTGCATTCAGATTAACTTGAGTGTTGCTAATGCTGGCAAAGTTCGCTGGCTTTGTGGCTGCAGTGGAGATGTCATCTCGCACATTCAACCTGTCCCATCGCAGGGCCAGGTCATCGCAGCCGAGAAGAGGTCTCGGTTTAACACCTACAGGTCACAGAGCGCACCTTCCTTCTGTCATTAGGCGCTTGCTGAGCCTAACCCAGGGAGAAACTCGAGCCCTGCCCTACAGGCAGCTAATCCACCTCAACAAAGCCTTTATGCTGCTCTGACAGCCTGAGCGATAATCATTCAGGTAATGCAAACTACTCCAACCTGAGCACTGTTCACACAGGTGGCTTCACTGAGTGCTCTGTGTGTTTGGGTGGGTGTGTTTTTGTGTGTGAGCCGAGGTCGAAGGAAGCACATTTGAGGAACCGCGTGTTTATCAAATGCCTGTGTTTGTGGTTGTATGTATGCACATGTGACCTTTCCAGGTGTCAAACACTTGGAGGGAAGTGTAGTATAGCTGTGCAGCCGAGGCTGCAGCCGTCACACGCAGGTCAACAGCTCTCACATGCATCTAAAGACTCAAATCCCCATAATCCCTCAAAACGACTGAGCTCAATTCAGGAGTGATGGCAGGCACATGCAAAAAACTCCATCTTATTGATAAAACACGACAGTCTAGCTGTGTGATAAGCAACAGATTCATTAGTCTTGCATGTTTCTCATTGTTTAGCAGATCCCTATTAAAATTATAGGTCTGCTGATCAACCACATTACCTCCTCCTTTGGAAATTATCGCCCCCAGATAACAATAGAAAGACTTTACTGTTTGATCCTGGCAGACTTTAGGATCTGGTTAAGTAAGTTAATCCAAAACCAGACATGGGTTATGTTTTGGATATGTTAAAAAATGTTAATTTTTATTCAAAAGATTAAAAATAAATAAATAAATAAATAAGACCATGTTTCCTATTTCATTTCATTCGCGTGCAAGGTACAATTTCAATAATGAATCTTTTGCATTAATTTACATGTAAAATCACCCAATATAATTTATTTTGTTTCAATATTTGTCCTCCAAATTTATTATTTCTCTTAGTTCTGAGAAAAACTTTTCAGAATTCTGTCTTTTTCTTTAAAAATCAGACTTTTCTTTTTCTCTGACCTTTGAGGCAAAAAGCCAGAATTATGAGTTTTCTCTCATAATTTTGAAAAAAAAAAAAAAAGCACAAACCTACAAATCTTTTTATTTATTTATTTTTTTAGTGGCCCCAATCCTCTTTCATCTCTCTCTGTCTTTCCTTTATGAGCTTTTTACGTTAAACCTTCTCAAAGCAGCTAGGTTCAGTTGAATTATTTCAGGGTTTGAGCATGACATGGGGCAAGGATGGCTCTTGAAGAACTATCACATAAATGAATTCCATCCTGGATAAATAATAATTAAGATATTTAAGGACAAACAGGCAGCAAGGCAGCTGGTGTGACATGAAAACAAAGTGAAAGGCAAGCTGGTTGAGATTCTGGAAGTGACGCAGGTTAGCCAGAGGCAAACAAACTAAGGAAACAATAAGAATTGCCTTCAACGAGCAAGGGAGAGGGAGAGAGAAACACGCACACACCCACGGTGCCTGCTGCATTCCTGTGTGCCTCCTGGCTCTCGTCCCACCACACTTGTCACCGGACAGCGCAGGGCCCTGCAGTGTGTGCCCGGCCGGCCTGAAGAGGCTCTCACGGGCCTGTTAGCATGCAGATGGTGTCAAGTGACAAGAGCCGGAGCTGCGGGGACGCAGATGGAGGCTGGCGGCCGCACCAGCCTCGAGATTCAGGAGCTTTGTTTCCAAGAAACAGCACAACTTCTCGGAGGGAAAACGACTTCTGTTCAGCTCAGAGCCGAGTGAAAAATCACGCCTTAGGTTTGTTGTCAGCTAATCTGCTGCACTTATATCATCATTGAGAATTTTAAAAACTGTACATTTAAATCACAGCAACTTGCTGGATCTTTGAGCAAGTAACAGATACAACTGACATTTAAAAATGTCTAATAATAAAGCTGTGTGTCTTAAAAGTCTAGGGACCTATACTGGTGACACTGGTATTACTACTGATAATTACTGTTAAGTACACTTTTAAACCCCCCAAATTTAAAAAGACTTTGCTTTATCATTTTAAAACGTCTTCACAATAACAATAGAGTTGTGATAGTTGTCATAAATCCCACATTCAGGGTTTGACTGGAGTGTAGTATGTCTTGTTCTTCACAGCAGTAATAAAAATGTACTCACGCTGTTTAACAACACTACAGACAGACACACGGTGACATCTGGGTGGACAAAGCTCGGGTCAGACAGACGGACACAGCGGTGGTGGTGGTGATGTGTGTGTTAGGGGGTCTTAATTGGGAGGAACAGCGTTGCTCTTTTCATCTCAGCAGCAGATGTGAAGCAGGTTTCAGACAGACTGCACATGAGGAGAATGTAAACGGCCTTTCTGACCTTTTTCGCCTATCAGACCTGGATCTCGGGCTCTTCTCTTTTTTTTCTTGATAAATTATTTTATTTAAAAAGGAGGGGCGATGTTTGGATATTTTTTTTGTCCTTCATTTTGTTTTGGTCCATCCAATCCTCATTGCCATTTTTTCACTGTTTGAACAAAACAAACTGATTCAGCATGAGTTGTTATCACTTGGAGTGAGGCCATCACTAATGAGAGCTTCTTAGCTAAACGGTGTGTAAGAGAAAACAGCAATGGACTTCAGATAAGCCCTTAATTGGAAGTAGAACAAAAGAGATTTATTCTTTTTCATATATTTACAGAAGTTCACTTATGTGAAAAGGAAATATCTTATATCTTATATCTACCCTGAACTGCTGGCAGTAGCAGGCATATTCAGTCTTCTTCAGTCTCAAATAGGTTTGATGCCATGCTACTTGGCAGCTGCTTCCACTCGCAGATGAAACGGTACACCAGTCAGAGCGCTGAAGGCGAGAAAGGGGGGTATCATCTTTCCGCTATCGGGCTACCTAACAAAATCTTAGTACAAGTACAGTTCAGATCAATACAGCTGGACAGGCATGTTACAAGTCAGTTTACACTATACACATATATTTAGTATTTACTGCTGTTTACACTTAGCTAGATTAATGCGATGGTGTTGTGTTTAGTATGTTGCTTTGGTTTTTTTTTTGCTTGTTTTCTCTTCTTTCTCTCTCAACAGGTGATCCAGGAGATTTTTTCCCCCCTTTCTCACTGTCCCTCTTCCCTTCTGTTTTTCTTTTCCTTCCTCTTTCTTTCTCCCTTTCCTATCCCTCACTCATGTCTGTCCCGTCTGTAACAACTGAAAATAAAATAAAATAAATAATAAAAACAAAGGTCGATCAAATGGACCAATACGGCAATGCCATGATGATCCATTTGGCAAAATAAATCCATTGGGTATCCTTGTTGGTCTTCAGACAACAATTCTGACGGCTAAAGAACCAAATGGGACAGGCAAAAAAAAAAAAAAAAAAAAAAAAAAACCAAGTCAGTTTACACTGAATAACCTGGGAACCATTAGGCTAATCTTCTTATGTAAGAAAATCAACAGTTCACACAGTGTGGGATCCACCTTTCTATTTATTTCTTGGTGACATTTTAAATCATGTGTTTCTGGTCACATTTATGTTGTTTTCAACTGGGTGGACTCAACCTTACATTAACCGTCCAATTTATATAGAAATATAGCCACAGTAACAGCTCACATACAGTGAACCCTAGTTTGTGGACTTTGGTCTTAGGGTCAACAGACGATTTATCAGGGTTCCAGTGTAGCCAGAAGATTAAAGTTAAGATTTCCTTACCTGTGTGACAGCTACTGTTTATAAAGACGAATCACGTGATTTTTGAGATTGGTAAACGCAGTCCCTGTTTTCCCGTTCTGCTGATGTAACAGGAAAACAGGGACTGCATCCACTGTATTGCACTTCAGGCAACCAAAGCGAGCTCAAATGTGCTTCGCAAACAGAACTAAAAATAAACAAAAAAATATATATATGCATGGCATACTTAAAAGAAAGTAAAAAAGGAAAATTAAAAGATTTTTTTACATCTAAAACCAAATACAGAGCACAGACCCATGGAAGTTATGACCTCTAATATGATTTGATTATTCGTGACACATTCTGGATGCAAGTTTTCGCATTCTTTTCATATTCCTGAGTACTAATTTCCAGCTCTTGTTGCCTCGTACCTGAGCAGAGTTTTGTTTCTTTTAGTCCCGTCTCATCAAAATTCTGATTTTACACTTGTGTAACGAAAGTGTAACTCATGTAACTCATATCAGAGACCCCAGTTTGAGGTGTTACACATTTTTATACTTCATTAGAATAAGAATAATTCATTATTATTAAAAACAACTTGGTTTGAGTTAAAAATGACGCAACTATACTTATTTGAATGACACTATTTTTAAAGTTGTCCTGGCTGACAGGAAAAAAAAGTGACATGATTGCCAAATTAGCTCATTAGATCAAACAGGTGACCCACGATGCAGAGCTGTTGCAGAGCCCCGGGTTTGAATCTGCCCCAGGATATTTTCTGAGTGCCTTTTCCCAGCTTTCGAGTTAACCGGCCTTTCTCAATAAAGGCTAAAAAGCTTATAAAAGCGTAAATAGTTTGCTTTTTGACCATTTCAGCACTGGATTCAAATGGAAAGTATGGAAAGCAGCTAAAGTTTATTGGGTAATGGTATAACACTTAAAAGAAACCACTGGTATCATTGTGGTATCAAAGTCACATCACACACCTCAATATCAAACTTCCTCTTGAGAGAAGTCAGAATTCTGGCACCTGTACTGGAGTGTTTCGCCTTCGTGCTAAAGTGCTATCCTCGCGCTCGTATGGTTTCCACGGCTACAAGCAGACAAGAATCAGAGTAGGGTTTGGGGGATTCAAGGAGGAGCCAGAGACCCCACTGAAGGGTCACAAACCAGCTGTACTCACTTGGCTTCATATCAGTCAGAAGAAGGAACAGGAAGGGGGGGACAGGAGGAAAAATTACACGAGATAATAAGCAAGGGAGTAGACATAATTGACTTTTTGTGGTTAATGTGCACAACACCTGTCAATTCTTTTCTTTTAATAAGTAAAAAACACACACACAGGTAGAGAGAAGTGAATATTTATATGCAAATGTAAATGTATACTCTACACATTGAGTTTTTCTGTGCCCACATGAGATCCTATTTATGTTTTGTCATATGTTTTGGAATAAACTGTTGTCATAAGGTCCCCGTGGCGGCGTCATTAAAACAAATTCTTCTGCGTTTAATGTTTCTCTGTAATGAATTGATTCTTGGTGATCATAAAAATGCTCCCTTGTCAAGCCGTTTGCATGCATTTAATTGTCCCGAAATTTAATGCAAATAAGATAGAAGATCACAGCACACATGATTAAAACAGAGGAAACTAGTACATCTTAATAACTGCTAATGAATTTTCGACAGGTCTTTAATTCTGAAATTCCTTTCCGGCGTTGTTTCATCCTCTGTTTGTCTTCATAAAGAGGAATTTCCCCCATTTGGAATAAATATTCACCTCTGCGTTTCCTCTCTTTGCACCACTGATCTGACACCGGAGATGAGAACTCATACTCATATGCACACAACACACACACGCGCGCACACAAACACAAATACCCACACCCCTCCAGGCGCATCTGCTTCTTATTAACACCGCAATGAAGTTCATCTATGTATGCCTACAAAGGTGCGCACACACATCCCCACACATTTGCATCTGCACGCACACAATGAAAGCTTGCAAGCTGCAAATGAAGCATCTATCAGCGGAATCATTCAACACACGCATGCCCAAATGTTTGACACAATTTCTTTTTTTTTTCTTGTGCCTCTGACACACACATCACAGGGAGCTGCGTTCAATCACTCACTAACCAACACTCACAAACACTCATGGGCTCTGCCAGCTCTGCCTCTGGGCCCCCTTGTCATGACTGAAGCACTCAGAGCCTCGCCGTAAATGGATGAGAGCATCGGGGTGGCCTGGCGGTCAGCGGCACCGGTCCACAAATGACATGTCACAGATTCGGTGCCAGCGACGGACGATATGCGCATCTGTGGCTGCTTTAAGTGGATGGTGTTGACAGTAAACGCTTCACAATAGGATGATATTACAGTCGATGAGTTTTTAAATGGTCCCAAGTGGATCCCGAGCAAAGAGCGCCAGTGTTTGCTCCCACAGTCCTCTCTCTTCAGCACATGTACTGACCGCAGCGACCTTCAGACTAAGTAGGCACAAGTGGCACAACTTCATGTGTTTCCAAGGTGCGTTTGTAAACCTAAAGAGTTTACAAATCGTGCAACATGTGTATATTATAGAATATTTTTCCTTGCTTTAACACAGCCCGACACGACTCAGCTGGGTCAGTCAGTGCTGCCGTCTTTTGAACTTGTGAGAGAAACCTTGGTGCAGATAAATCTTGTGTTGCTGAAATTGCACAGCAACACGTATAAATGCTGCAAATGGTGTCAGCCACTAGTATATGTTGTAGGATCTATGAAAATTGAACTCAGAGGTATAAATTAAACATATGGCAGCTTGCAAAAAACCTCTTGGCCTCTAATTTAAAACAATCTTGTTGTCGCCTTAGAAAATGGTGTAGTCGGGGGGGAACCATCTGAACCATCTTTAGTTTAAGCAGAGAAGTGCCAGCTTCACTTTCCATTCGGGTGAAATTTGCCAGAATGCCAGGAACAAGTTAAGTCCCACTCCACCTCTGAGAATAAGGACTAGTGGCTGGTTTAAGGCAGAAGAAGAGGGGGACTGGTAATGGGTTGAAGGGTGCCTGGGAAAATGAGAGTCATGGAGGAGGAGATCTACTGGCCTCCAATGAGGCTCTAATCCGTCTCGGCTCAGGAGAAGGTGTCGGTGTAGAGAAGAGACCTGTCAACACCCAAAAACACCATGTTTTCCCCCCTTTATCTTTCCCCTCTCTTTATCCCTCTTTCCCTTTCCCTCTATCCCCAGCCTTACAACATTCCCACATTCTTCAGATAAAATGGCAGGTAGAGGAAGAGAAGGAATGGAGAAAGTTAAAGGGGCAGCTGTGGCTTGGGGCAGTGGTGGTGCATTGGGTAAAGCCCACCACTAAAGCACTGATAAGCGTATCTCCCTCCCTCATGTGTGCAAGACAAAACCCATTTGTTTCTCATCTGTTCCCCTGATTTAGGGCTGACAGGTCTGGGTGAGCTGTAGAGGACCAACGACAGACTGATACAGCAGAAGAAAAAATGGGAGTGGAGGAGGAAAGCATGCTATTGACTTCACACTTGTTATTTAGTGTCTAATTTCTTGCATAATTTCTTGATTTCTGGAAATAGTTATTAGACATGTACTGTTGGTTGGTTGAAGCAAGTAGCAAGCATGCCACCAATCTTTTAAACTTGATGATATCAACAGAAGTGCACATCAACCTGTTAGCAAATAGTTTAGAGCGTAGACCAGGGCAATTCATTGTACCAAGATGAGAAACTGGGACCGTTGTGGACTAGAGTTCAGCTTATTGGCACAGCGCTCCACAACAGTCCCACTTTCTCATGTGGCCCCTTGGGAAAGTTAATTGCCCACCTCTGGTATAGACAGAGCAGTGTAGACTTAATTTGGAGTGTGTTTCTATTCTCTTAGCCTACTATGTACAGTCCAATTTTCACTCTCCTGTTAGCCTCATTTTTGGTCATCCAAAAACTTCCAGTAAAGTCTAAATTGCTAACTAGTAGCTAGCTAGTTAGTTTTTTGTAGTTTTTCTGGTGAGCACCAGACTAGATTTATAGAATAGATGTTGTAGCTCTGGATCGTCACGCTGCCTAACAGTCGCCAATATACAACTGTTGTGTTTCTGTCATACAGTAAATTATCTTGGTAAGTTACTATTGTTAGTGAACTGATTAAGACTCCTGCTTGGAACATTTATATTTGCACTTTTTTTGTTGAAAACATAGCAGCAAAATATCCACCTTAGAGTCAAATTTAACACACACCAAACCACTTTGAACCAGTGAGCTGTGCTTTTAGACGTCTTATCAACACCAAATTGCTCTGTGGGTTACTTTCAGGAAAACCAAAACAACGAGCTGAAAGATGGTATTATTCTGTATAGACCTGGCCTGACTGATGATTCATTTTAGGTTCAGGACTATAAGCAACATCTGCCAGATTACATACTCATTTGTGTATCAATTATAACCATGTTCTATAACAATAACAATGCTATCCAAGCACATTTATGAAACATTGAAAACAATGAGCTTTGACAGCTTCCAGTAAAACTCTTGCAAAAACTGTATCTGCATGCGTTTTTCATCCAACAGCGTGCCCACCACAGTAGATGTGTTTCAGCTGTGACTGAAGCAGCTGCCGCAAATAGCAGGACATTATTCTAATAATTTACAGAAGCAAGGACTAACGAGGAGGAAAGACGTGCATGTGTGTGGTCCCGCATAGCTCAACTGGCAGAGCATGGCACCGCCGCCACCAGGGTAGCGGAGGTGAGGAGGGGCTGGTGCTGCATTCCCAGTGGAGCCACCAGTGCTAAAAATGCATGCACGCATGGTACGGTGAGGCACTTCGGATGAAAGCGCTCGCTAAATGGCGCAGGAGAACAAAAGAGAAGAAGAGACAGGCGGAGAACTTGTCTGCTGTTAGTAAATGGACTCCTTCGCTCTCGCCGTGTTGTTCCCTTCATCCTGTTTTGTGTGAATGTAGGTCTCTCATCCCCCGTAATCCCTTCCCCAAACACCGATGAGTAAGTCCTGACACACAGCTACACTGCCAGGCTCGGTCCTGCCTGCTGGGGATTTACTACCTAAATAAATACGCCACATACACACAGAAGCGTGCACACACGCGTAAAAAAAAAATAAATTGAAGCAATAAATTTACACTGTCATCTGTTACTAGGACTGGAATATGGAAGAATCTGGCCCAATCGGTTTTGCAATTCCTCATAAACAACTCCAACTCCCAAGTCCTTTTCCCCAACTTATCTAAGAGTACTGAAATGGCAGATGTGGCCTTGGTTCTTGGATTGTATCAGCTCTGAAGCTAATACGTATCTCAATAAAACCTTTTATTTAAGTCTTTAACATGAACTCATCAAGGTTAGCAGGGTAGCAAGCCTAACAGAGTGCTGACTTTTCACTTGAGGAACAACGTAGACCATTATGTCACATTAATTGCAGGATAATCTCTTGTTAAACTTTCATGCGTATCATATAAATATTTTAAGCCAGTAATTAGTTCTGCCTCTGGACTCCAAATACTTTGGAGCAAGCTTTGTGAAAAATAACACTAGTTAGCCTGGACCTGATTCAGTTTACAGATTATGGCCATTTATTAGGCTACCACAGAAAAATTGTAGTGTTTCTGCCTCCTTAACCAACAAAAGCTGATAACACACCAAGAAGTTCAAGTTATTTATAGCTTTAGTTTCTTCCAAAGGATAAAAACTAAACCTAATTAGATTTGATAAGAGGATTGGGATTCGACTAGCGGAAACTGATGCTGACATATAAACCGCAATAATACAAAGAATATATTAAAAAGGCCACAAATCTGACCAGTCATTTGAATCCAGCTCACTTTTCCTGACAGATTTGGATGATCTGTCCCACTGAATAAAATTTCCAATACCAAAAACACATTACTCTCACAGATGAAATGGCTGCTGGCAGAAAAGGGAGGGGAAAAAAAAGTGTATTTGCTCCAGCTTCCCTCAGCGTTTTGCAGGCTGCACCTGAGATGTCACACAATGTAATTAGCATTGGTCTCAGTGGGGATTTTTAGTAGTGCATCAGCTCAGTGCTGGTCCAGAGGCCGACATTAATTCTGGGGCGAGACCCAGTCTAAAACAAAGTTAAAATCTCATCTAAGACAATATAAAGTTTTATGTTCCTCCTAATGTGATACACAGAGGCAGAGAGAGGAATAGCTCCCAGGAGGTTTAGGCTTCCCTCGCAATCTCACTGGCTTCTTTCTGCACACCCTTTCCCCTCTAATGACCATGCCGCTTGCTGGCACATGGCCCGTGCCGATCTATAACCACCAATCTGGCCAGTATGTGCTTTTTTTGTGCGGGTTTGTGATAAGACTATGATAAATGTCACTGTGCATGAATACGTGTTTAAAGTTTTTCCAACACACCTGCTCCGCATACAGCCGCAGAACAGCCTGTTAGCTCCACTCAACACTTTGTATTGTGCTGTTAGCCAGCGTGGCATTGCTAATCCGTAGTAGCTGGGGTTAGCTGGAGGCTACGGCGCGTTTCTGAGAATGGGAGAGGAATGTGGCACAGATGTGTCTCGTGCTAACCTGTGTCACTGTATAAAACAAAGAGGAATTTGTTGTTTCATAGTCCATTTGCTCTGTGTGTGTTTGCCTTTGCTTGACTGCAATGTTATTTAACTACTCCTCTGATTTCCTGGTTAGCTGTTTGTTTTGCTGTAAAACACCATAACGTTGTTCATGCTGCTTCAAATGCACCATATGTAGAGTCAGCCTGCAAGTTTTTCCAGTTTAAAATATCTTCTTTTTAGATGTGTTGTCTCTTGCATTTGCGTGACTTCAAAACACATTTTCCTGGTCAGTTACAGTACTGTTTATGGCACTGTGCTGTGCAGGATATAATGCAATAATTATAACACTGTCAGCTGTTGGATTCCATTATTTTAATGTTCCTCGAGTTGAGCTTATTAATGTAAAAGTAGAAAGTAGACTGCAGTAGAAAGTTCCTGCCTAACAGAGGCTCAAACTGTATGATCTCAACAAGATATCAGCTTTTGTTGCAATTCATCAACTCTCTGCACCACAACGTCATATTTAATATTTTAACAACCACCCACAACAAGAAATCTGGCACCTATCACAGCTGTCATAGGACGAGAGTCAGGGTACGCCCTGGACTGTTCCAGTCTGCCACAAGGCTAACAAAGACAGACGACCGTTCACGCTCATGATCACACCTACGGTCAATTTACACCAAACAACCCTGCTTGTATCATAGTTGGGTATCATAGTTGCCTCACGAGAAGGCCCGAGGTTTGAATCCACTGGCTTTTAATTTATCTTAAGTTTGCCGTTCACTGCTCAGTGAGACGGCACAACTCGAATGCATCATGAGTCGCTCAGATGAGTTATGGGCGAGCTTGAACATCACAGTGAGATTAAACTCATCTGACTCCTCTGAAAAATAAATAATAGCGTATTGTTTGTCACCTTTGTCTGATGTGCAGATCACAACTGAAAGGAAACAGAAGCCCACCCTCAGAGGCTGGAAAGCTCTGTTTCCCCAGTTCCGGTCGCAAGCCTGGATAAATGGAAGCGTTGCAACAGGAAGGGCCCCCGGAATATGTGGATCCGATCTGTGGTAACCACCTTGGGCACAAACGGAGCACCTGAAAGTGTCTGCCTACTTTATTACAACATGAATACGTAGAATAGTTTGCTATTAATAATTTTTCCTCAAACAGCTATAATACTGAGCCCATACTGTCACTAAGAATGGTAAGTTACCGTATTTTCACAGCCATTTATTAGAGTGTATTCTTAATGTTCTAATTTGCAATGAAATTTGTGATTGAAACTTTACTTGCAGCTACTGTCCAATAATACATTTCAACAGATAAAACCGTGGCAACGGTTATTAGCTATGTACTGCAACTATGTTTAAATTGAGGTTAAAAATGATGATGAGCTGACACAGCGACCCACTCAGACTCTCGAGAAGAACAACAAAACTCTGAATAATTTTGTTTCTGCATTTTGTTTCTCGTCACCTGCAAACGTAATTAGATGCGTTACGGGTATTTAGGATTTATTCCATGACTTAAGGGTAACACGCTGTGTTCAATGTGAGGACATGACTCACAACACCAGAGCGTCATGGTGTTCTCTGTAAGCCCACTCACCATTGGGCGTGACCGTGGGCTGACATGTGACAATGTGACCCTAACATAAGGCAATGATGTAGAAAAACAGCAGTTTTATCACATTTGGCATATGCTTGACTATTTCTTCGGTCTGCACGGCACATTTGGTGTGCGCGCCAACGGCATTAAATGACACGAAGCTGCATGACATGGCTGGTGTGTGTCGCCCTTTAGGTACTGGCATTCTGTATAAATTTTGCAGGAGCTGCAGTTGTTGAACGCTGACAAAATCATTGCGTTTCTTCTTTTGAATACTAACACAACTGTTGTTTCATTTTTATTTTTTCATTTTAAAAATGACAGGATGCTAAAGTGGGGTCAACCCACCCTCTTACAGTACCATAAGGTATGAATATGCTTCAGTTTTTCTTTCTTTTTTTGGACAGATTGCTTTAAGAAATCACATTCACGTACTGAACATGTGAAAACTTGGGGTGATAGTGGGACTATAATATGGGCCCAATGTTTTTAACGTTCAGGACACTAATGTAGCTTTTGCAGCTCCAGCAACCCTCCTTACATAAGCGGCCAACCTTCGGCTCTCACAGCTTTCCAAGAAGAAAACGCACAAACAACTTTAGCAGGAAGACAATGAGGCCATAACTCTTCCCCCCTGAAAGGATGGTTATTATGACAGCAGGCCCATTAGCTAAATGGAGAAAGAGCCTGTACAGCATGTAGCTCAGGCTATATAAATCTAGATCTCTCACCCTGACCTCTAGCAGTCACTCCCTAAAGGAGTCAACCTGGGATAATTCCAGCCACCCCGTGCTGGCGTTTCCTGGGTCAGGTCACCGTAAATCTCACTCTGATCAGGACCAAGTGACACCCGGGAACGTCCCTTTTCTCCACTGTAACACTGTGTCAGTGGTTATAAAGTATGCGAAGGTCTTTGTCGTAACCGAAAAGTGCTTAGATGGGCAGCTGGTGGTCAGGAAGCGATCGGAGTCACGTGTCCTCACTTTTAAATTTTTCCACTCAGGATATTTATGTGTCTCTCGGAAGGCCTTCAGCAACAAAGGAGAAAGGAATTAACTGTGGCTAATAGCCATGTTAGCTAACGAGTCACACGTGCGTGGAGGTTACAGAATGACTTCCCCTCCGTGCTTTAAAACAGATGAGGCCTGCGACCGCATAGTCGCGCTGCAAAAAACAGGACATAAATTAAGGCCTTCTCCTCCGGTGGAGAAATGATGGGCGAAAATAACAGCCTTAAATCAAACAGTCGAGCAGACTTCACCGAGCCCTGGGAAACTAGACCTCAAAAATCGTCAAATAAATGGCATAGAGATTCATACCAAAGACGCTAGCCCGAAGGTCACGAACAACACATCCCAGCACAGTGATGACAAGAGAAGCCGATGTGATCGATTAAAACGTGGAGTTCAGAGGAGAAAGCAACACGAACAACATGTGCTCTGATGTATTTAATATAATCAGGCAGCAGTCTGCTTTTAAACTTTATTAACATAGAAGATGTTTGCTGTACACTTGAGATCACGGATTTTTTATTTGCTCAAAAATCAGACTTTTAACTAAACAGTGATTGATTTTAAAATTTCTCAAATATTATCCACACACTTACATCACTATTTTAAATGTATAATGTAGACAGCGAGGCTACAGTCTTGGCTGTTCATGTCGCAATAACCCTTGTTGCCATTATGCTTTACACTTGGTCTCATTTCTTTACTAATAGAAGCAATAATGTGATATTTTAAAACTAACAGACACAGACAAAAGAGAAGGATTATGTAGCTGCAGGGACACTAGTGGTTTGTTAACGTAGCTTTGAGAGAAATATAGTTTGACTGAGCTTCAGTTTGACCAATTTAATAGCAGGTTTTGTGTTGCTGTAGACTGTGTGAAAATATAGACTGAGAATTAGAAATTGAGAAAAACATTTGGTAACAGATATATGTTAAGATAATTAGCTATGCGCTCAAGTTGCTCATGCTAATTAGCCACGCAGTGCTGAAGTTGTTAAAAGTTCAAGTGTGCTAATAGTGGTGAAAAGCTACTTTTTTTTTTCATTTTCATTATCTAATGATGATTAAGTCACACATATGGTAAAACAAATGATCTAAAGTATCATTATATTAGTCATGGGGGTGGAACAACTGAGGAAAAAAACACCTAAAAGGTGATGTGCCAGTAAATGTTACAATATCTCTCTCTCTCTATGTATGTGTGTGTATTTATTTATATCATTCATAGATAGATAGATAGATAATTTTTAGGGGTCCAAAATTTCAATAATAAATGTAAGAGTTTTAAATATTTAAAGAAAACAGGAACTTGTGGTTTCTTGTGTGCAACGGAAAATTATAGCAACTAAACAGCTTACTTTCCGTTTAGCATTATTGAGATTATTGACTCTAACATTGTGCAAGCAAGGTGAATGCAGGGTTTCCTAGAGACAGGAAATAAAGACAGCCTTCACGTCGCCTGTACAGGAGCAGCATGAGGCGGATGTTAGCAGGGCAGCAGCTTCAGTGTTGCATGTTTCCGCACAGGGTGCGTTCAGGCGCAGTATTGAGCTGTAAATCACTTGCTTTCTGGCAGCGTTCAATCGCTGCATTTACACACACGCTCAGTAAACAGCCAAGCAAGCTAACTCTCACACCATTTGTAGCACAGCACAGGTAAGCATGGCTTAAAAATCCATTACCACCACAGGCTCTCCTCTCTAAGTGACCACAGGTCAATGATGGGGCCTTCCCACTCGGTCCACAACATCGACATCCAGAGTTTCATCGATATCAGCTGCCGGGATGCGTCACTACACACTGGCGGCCATCCTCTCCCATCAAAGAGTGTCACTGATGGATGTATTGAACTGTTTTAGAGCATTTCCTCTGATCTGCTTTGTTTGGGTGTGTGCGCGTGTCTGTATTGACGATCTCAAGAGCAGAAAGGGAGGATGGGATGTAGGAGGTTGAAGAGACGCAGCGATAAGGTCAGGCCCCCTCACATCTCTGTGTGCTGATAAAGCAGGACGTACTCACACACACTCAAAGAGCTATACCAGAACATCAAAGAATGATAACACACCTCAGTGTTATCTTCATGTTGCTTTGTCTTCCAGTACACCACCACACATACTCCTGTATTTTATTATTTCTTTTTTTCTAGTGGAGACAGGCAGCATGGAGCTTCAACACGGTGAATCCATCTTAAAGTGTTTACAGGAGATCAAATGGACGCTTTATCCTCCTGAAAAGTTTTGCTCGACAACGAGATTTTTATCAAGTCACAACTGCAGAATTATACTGATTACTGATATCAGCACAAAAACAAGATAGGGGTGTTAACTCCTCCTCCCATCTATCTAGCTCCTGCGGTGCCGTCTCATGCATCACCAGAATGGGCCGTTTGAAGGCTTTTTTTCTCTCCCTTTTCCTTTTGAGGATGTCATCTTTCAAAAATACCAAACTTGGAGACACATGGTTTATCACTAAAACAACACTTCATGTGGCAAAGTGACATGGTTGTAATTTGGAGCCTTTTTTATCAGGGGAATATCAAATGATCTTCATCCCAACAGGATATCTTATTTGCAAATAAACTTTGAGAAATGAAAAAAAATGCATGAAAGAAACTCCACTAAGTCAGACAGTTTGTCTCCATGGTGTAAAACCTGGCAGCTCAAACACTGACAAGGTAAACTGAAAATCCTTGGGCATTGTGACAATAGCTAAGTCCAGACAATAGTCTTATCCCTCATCCAGTACAAAGCCCATTCAGTCAGCTCTTTCATCTGCGCAAACAGGGCAGGGGGGAACAGAAAACATTAGATTAAGTCAAAGTTAATCTTCCAACAGTTTGAACTCGCCGAGCTTTGTTTTCGATGGAAACTATCGAACAAAAATGTCTCTTCTGTTTTGTAACCTGGCATCCCTGGGTGAGGGGAATGCATTTTTATACAATTTCATATCAAAGGCTTGAATTCTTCTCCTCTTTTCAGGTGTTGTTGTTTTTTTTATTTTGCATTTCATACACTTGGGGAGTGTATTTAACACTGCAGCCAAAAAAGAAGGTGAAAATAAAAATGAATATTATTAGTATTGAACCCCTGACTTGAACAACGCAAAGATTTTGCACTTATTCTTGCTGAAGATAAAAGTTCAGCATCTGTTTGAGGCTGTACTAAAAGTCAGCAAAGTCCTCCTGAGAATTTCCAGCTAAAGTGATTTTTAATTCTCAGTGTCAAGTTTAAAACTTTAAAACTCATCAAACCTGTTTACTTATCGCCACTGACTTAGAGGATACTATCTTTTAACTAGCTTTGATGAAAAAACCTAAATGCAAGCGTTATCTGAGCAACTCATGCATGTTCTCAAATAAAAGTCAGACGAGACCTTCGGGTACATTGGGGAAACCAGACCCTGGAGCTGCACGATAAAAAGAGACAGTGGCCTCAGACCCGTTGATAAGGGCATAAAGTTAGTTATTAAAGTGCATAAAGTAAACAGGCAGGCTGAACTTGACTCCTCGAGGCCCCGGCTGGCACACAGGGCAGCATCGCCACCCGATCCTGGAGCCGCGGGGCCTCGCAGCTGTAAATCAAGCTGCATCCAAGACGCTGAGCTCGCCGGGTGAGGCAAAGACGAGACCGCAACCAGACAGACGGGAACGCTGATGTGTGTCTCTGATAACACACACACTACTATAGGGGACACACAGAGATCTACATTTCCCTCGGTGTTCCCACTCGGCTCACAATAGAGCCCCACACAACAGCCGAACAAGAGGAGATCACAGAACGACTGACATAGTTGTGTACACACTAATTAGGCACACTGGCGCAACCACAATGGGCTTTTTCATGGCCTCCATGCACAAATCATACACACTCTCTCTTTCACGCACACACACACAGGATGGATTTCAGGATTGGGATCTCTGCCATGTTTGCTGTGATACCCCCTTTGATCTGGGGTGAGAAGTTCTCTGCCCCCGATAATTAAAAAAAAAAAGAAAAAGAGACGAGACAGGCGTGTTTTTCAGGAGGTGGCAGCGTTTGCTGGGAGTGTTTGACAGTCGCAGTGTGAACGGAGGATGCTGTGTTTTGTTCCGGCTCTGTATGAACAGGCGTTTTGTTTGCCAGATGACATTTAGACAATGGCTGAGGGACGGGTGGAGGCGGGGGGGGGGGGGGGGGGGGGAGGCCATCGTTTGAGTGACACCCGAAGTTTTTGTGGACTCATGAAGAACAGAGGTTCAGCGGGTCAAGACCGACTGACCTCTACTGACATTGAGGCGCAAAATAACACGAGCAAAGTGGAACCAATAATGCACTGATGTTGGTTTTCCTCTTAATGCCTTGTCATTTGATCTCAACATCATGCTACCATCAATCATTTCCTGCTGTCACTGCAGTTCTTACTAATGTAGCTCTTCAGATTTAAAGGTTATATATACATGAGATTGTGAACATTAGCAGCAAACAACTATTTGTTTAGTGAACACTTAATGGATTAATGGCCTCCTTAGCTGCGAATGAAGTCACACTCTCTGTGCACGTTGTAATCGGAGCTTCTCTGTTCTGTACTGGTAGTCAGTGGAGCTTCATGTGCATGCTAGTTCATGTAAATCCCTCCTTTTGAAATTTCTGGACCTATTTTTATTCATAATGAAACTAAGCAGTGGCCTCAGATGATCAGATGGTGACCCCTAAAATAGCTGATTTCTTCTTCTGTTGAGCCCCAACATGCTCATCCTGGTTTATAGAAGGTATCGCCACATAGGCTGGGATGAGTCCAATAATTTCTCCCTAGTCAAGCAAATTATCCCAGCTGGTGTGAAAAGGTAAAAGAGTTCTAAAACAAACAAAAAAAACCTGTGTGCCTCATTTAACTCATCCACATCCCGTTCTGACGCCTTGCTGCGAAGAACTTCTTTGGATTCAGGGGTAAGAGGAAACGTACATGCCAGCAAGCTTTTAACACAGCTGCACCACTGCAGGGACATGCCACAAAATTTACACTACACAACCACATGAAAAATCAGCACAAAATACAGTGTGAACAAAAGTGCCGGTAGATGTCTTCAATCCCCAATAGGAGCCAGATATCGTGAAGACAGTGCAGAAGAAAAGAATAAATTCTCTACAAACTGGGCGACACAAATCTCGACTAAAAGTAACAAATTTGTGCTCGTCGTTCTGTCTGGACGTGTTTCACATTAACAGCAGCATCTGTGCAGATTGACTAATGGTCATACAAAGAAATATGACATCAACAAAACCGCCCACGGTCCAAACACGATGCATTCACGCCGAGAATCTGACACTTGCGCTTGAACAGGAGTCTGTCTCCGGCTGGGTGTGCGGAGTGACTTCCCGTGGGCTGTTTGCCTTCTTATCTCTGAGCCAGAGGCTGATCACACACAACATCATTAAACACACGTGTGCAAACATGCATGTACCTCTGATCAGATCGGGCTTGTTATGTCGCCATTACTCGCCGCAGGTGTTGACTCGGGCAGAAACGATATCAACATATCAACAAACGCACTTCAGAGTCGAGAGCCATCAAACACATGCGCATCGAGAGGCCGAGCAGCATGGGTGAAGAGGCGGCAGACGTGAGATTAGGTCGTGATTCGGTGCACATGGCGGGACCCTGGACTCTGCTGAGAGAGTCTCAGAAAAGCTAAAGATCTGAGTGGATTCAATCTGCTCTGCTCTCCTCAGGTGGTGCTTTACCTGTGTCCACCCCTCCCCCTTTGTCTCCCCTACCACCATCTTCTATTTTTCTTCCTCTATGCTTGTTTTCACAGTCACTGCTTCTGCACAAAAAACTTGTCAAGAGAAACAAATTAAAGGTCCAGTGAAATGGCATTATTAAGATGAAGCACATTTCATAAAGATGGATTTCAATGCATATCTATTTCTTGCACTTTTATATTAACACCAGAGAGCACTGCTATGAATGGCTACATACAGCCTGGCTGGAATTATACAACAACTTATGACTATTACTAATATTCACACGTGATGTGAATAATTTTCCAACAGGATGTTATATTGATCATTAAAACACCTTAATTGGGACCTGTTGTTTCTATACTTCAGTAGCTCCTAATATAATGGAGTAGCAGTAGAGTAGTATTGGATTTAAAGTTCAAAAATGTCCTTATATCTTACACTGGGCCTTCATGCAGCCCTTCAGTTCCCCTGTCTAAACAAGATGTTTTAGCTTTTCTCCCTTTAAGTCAACTTTCTTTGCACTGGCTGTCCACAGAGGCTGAGCTGTGTGCTTGAGATGACCATATTAGAGATATCCAGTCTCTTTGACATCACATAGATCCAAGAGTAGAAAAAACTCTCTTACATCAAGTGGTTAGAGCAGTCTGAAGCCTGAAGAGCTTTTGGTTCCCACGGCCCTCATTATTTTAAACGTTTTTTTAACAGGAGAATCCACCATTTTAACAGTTTATATATAGTCCTGGGCAGAGTACAACACTCCATATTGCTACCAATAGTTGCTTTGTTGCTATTGGTGTAAATGGGAAACACATTGCTATGGTCCTACAGGGACCTTTTGCCATTTAAACCAATGAATTATTACACAGGTAATGTGATTTGGTCATCCTGATTGCCAATTTTGGAATAGATAGGGATGACGACAATCTGCATTAGATGTAGACAACAGCCAAGATTTTTGCAAATGATGGGTTTCCATATTTAATCAGAGTTATAGCCATCAGTCAGATTTTTGTATGCTTTGTTCACATGAAGAGGAAAAGAGTGATGGAGGGAGGTTCAATCTCAAAAAGATGTCTGCCAATGATTCAATTCCTGTCGTGATTTATATATGATGGAAAGAACAGGAAGTCCTGGCCTAGATATCTGCTGGCTACACCAGAAGCTTGAGAATATTAATCACCCTTCCTGGAGGATAAATCACCAGATGATAGCCGATAAGTTCCCAGACATATGGTTTCCCATCCTAAAGTCAAATGTCTGTAGGATTAGGCCAGACCGAGCAGACAATTTTGCTTATATGTGGAGTTTGTTGGGATTTTGGCCAGCCACATTAAGGGTGTCAACCTTGGATTGTGTTTCAGTATCAAAATAATTAATTGCATCAGATTCGTAGCAGTTGGTCCTTTGGTGTGGCCATTTTTGACTATTCCAAACTATTTACTTGACATAAAAAACATTAATGCAGTCCATCAGGGGTACAGGGAGGCTGTCATAGCGCCCTGGTATGGGTGTTATCCCGCCGTTTTAAACACCTCATCAAGTCGGCCTTACACCTCCACTAGAAATAGCCGCTTTCCATAGACAAGTAAATATAATAAATAGTCGTGCCTCTCTCTGTCTCCACTGTCTGTCTTGAGAGAAAATGTCTGGACTATCAGCTGCTTAAGGGCAGAGCTTAAAGGGAATCACATGTTTGGCCTGACATGAGAACATTCTGTCAAATGATGAGAAAGAAAAAGACTGAGAAATAATTGTGAGAGGAGAGGAGTGACTGGTTTCACTGGGTGCCTTCCAGCCTGAGTTTGACTTCCAGCTCCTTAAGCTCTGACCAGCTATATGGGGTAAAGAGAAACAGATTTTTACGGGAGGTTTTACTGCATGTAAAATATTAGGTGTTGATAAGGCGCTCTGCGGTTGCAAACCTGAGAAAAGAGCCCTGATTCTTTTTTTTGAAGTAGTTTTCCCATCAATTTCACTTGAGTCTGTAAAAGGTCCATTAAGGCGAGTCGAGTAAAACAGCGACAGAGGGCAACCTGACATCCATCACTTCTGCTGCAGCTTCAGAGCCCAGCAAACCCACACCCCTAAAAAACCCAGTGAAAGAAGGCTGGTGCAGTTGTGTGTGTTGGTGCATGCACAAGCGCAGCGCCTTCTTTTGTGTACAATCCTATCAATGTCACAAAGGTTACGCTCCCTCAAGATAACCCATGGAGATCGCTGTGGGCTCCGGCTGATTTTTTTTCACTCCTCTCTTTTTGTGATTAGGTGTCAGCAGAATTTCCTTGGTGTGCAGACGACGGCTTTCATGTCGGGTGTTTCTCATGGTCTCATGGCCTATCAAGCCGCCCATTCAAATGCCTTGCAAAGAGGTTCCAAAGCAAGGTACACAATGTCTGTTTGTAGTCTGCTCGCACAAGCACAAATCCATATTTATATGAGCAGGACAAAAATTCACACTCTGCACTTTTTGATGTTGGCTGACAGCAGTCTAGTGCCAAAAATGCTAAAGGTGTGTTTACATAAATAATCACATAACTAAAATAAAAAGTTTAATTTAAAAGCCTGAGAAAAATTCTGTATTAAAAAAATGTGGGGAAAAAAATGATCAAATCACAATCACATTGTCTTAAAGCCCAAAGCCCTCCGGGATCCTCTGATTGAAAACATATCTACATATTTCTAGGAAGAGGAATGTAGCGAGAAAACTTTTGAGTAGGCACAGATGTGGCAGCACTGGCAGAAGGCTGCTTGGCACGAATAGTCTCTGGAAATTGGGATTTGTTCCTGAGCCACTACTTGGGTGGACTGCGGTTTAGCTGGTGCTTCTTTTTTTTTTTTTTTTTTTTTTTTTTTGCATAAACTTGTCATTTAGTCTAGTAAACATCTGGAAAAGTCCAAAAGCGCTGCCGGGGCTCCTGAAACCAGGTTCACGATCCTTCATGCCTTCAGCTTCACTTGTTTAAAGAGCATTTCATTTAAACACTATAGCACCGGCTGTTTTTTAATGCTAACAAAAAATCAATGTTGTTCCAAAACTGCAGATCATTAAAATTGTTAAATAAAAAAAGTCTTAATTTGTGAAATTTTTTTGAAATAAACAATCTGAGTTTAGAAAACCACATTACCAATGGCTACAGGTTTATCAATTACAGTTTCCACCCTACAATAACAAGGGTAAAAGTTTCATCATAAAGGACAAAAAGGCTGTTAAAATAAGGGCTAATACTATAAGTCAGCTTCATGGTGCATTCACAGTGTATTAAATGTGCTTTACAGTGGGACATAACTGGAATGAAATGACACCATGCCTATTTGGTCAGTGGTTTTCAAAGTGGGGTCCTGGGACACTCAGTGGTGTGTGGGTCAGGTCATAGGCGTGAGGTCCCCAACATAACATGCTATAACTTTAAACAACTGATATCATATTAAAATGGTTACTTTTCACCAGTAAGAATACTGTGCCCTTCACTCTGTCTGTCAACCAACAGAAATGCTTCAATTATTATTTTAAACAAATGATGCAGTTTAACTTCGTTTCAATACAGAAGATGAAACTGATGTGCTGAACAGATTTACAGCTATTGCCAATTTCCAACCCTTGTGCCTAGTTTGGCTTTGGACTGTCACAATATAGGAATAAACGTCATCTAAGAGAGCAAATGGAAGCATATGCCTTAATGGTGTTTGAAAGACATGTAGCCTGCTGTTTTTAAACCTCTTATCGCTTGTGTTATTTACATGCTATATGTCTATGTTTACCTTTAACCAGCTGATCCAGTCATTGCCAACTCTTTAGCATCCTAGCAACAAAGCATCAAAAATCTTTCCTGGCTTTATCCAATAAGATCCCTGTGTGCTGCCAAAAAATACAGCAGCATCATCTGTAAAAAAGTGGCTTTGTTTTTGCATATATATATTTTATATATATATATATTTTGTTGTTATTTGAATGTATTTTTTCTGGATCTGGTGCAGGAGAATGCAGGACTCCTTTTGTTTCCGTAAGAAGTTGATTTACACCTCTAGGTTTTATGTCGGAGACCATCATATTGCACTCCTACATCTTGACCTCTAATTCACATACACTCTCAAACAAATAGAAGCCTGAGGAAATTTCTTCGCGTTGCAGGGTTGTAACATCATGCCTCGCCGCAATATAAACCGCTGTAAATTATACTCATGTGATACAAGCCTTTAAATTTACTTTCTTTTCAGTTTTAAATCTCACCAGCACCTGTGGCAAAGGAGTTTAGCCCCTTATGGGTTTTTAATGTAGTGCCCATGTGAGTCTAAAACAGCCAGTGTCATGATGTCTGTTGTAATGCTGCCTGAGGCCTAAAATGTAAATGTGATTTACCATGGGAACTTCAAGCCATTCTTTTGTTTTGGAGGAGTGTGAAAAGAACCGGACTTGAGCCAGCTGAAAACAACAGTGAGGTCTAACAGCCAAGAATCGGCTGTAGAGAAGCTAAATTGAGGACGACATATAAATCTTGACTTTCTGGAGACAAGCAATCACTCACATGTGAATACACACATGCACAGCAGCTCTGCGGTGGCTGTTTGCAACTGATATGCTAATGGGTCATCCCAGGCGAGTTTGGTACCAGGGCACCCAAAGCGGTCTTAAAAAAGCGCCGAGTCTAATGAAGAGGAGTTCACAAAAACTCATTTACACATCGAGAACAAGAGAGAAACACTGAAAGGTGTCCTGTAACTGCCAGGCAGTCAGTGTGTGCGTGAGCATGTGTGAAATACGTGCGTGCAGCATGTGCGAAACAGGGAGGAGAGGGAGATGGCGGCAGACAGTGAGAGACAATGAATTAGCGAGAGAGAGAGAGAGAGAGAAAGCCAGAGAAGGGAGTACGAGTGTCAAATCCGCACAGCCATCCCAGCGCTAACACGCACCTTGGGTAGAAATGTCAGAGGAAAATGGGGGAGGAAGGAGTACAGGGTGAAGAATGTGGGAGAGTGTTAAGAGCGGCGCACGAGTGAAAATGGACTGAGTGAGGTGAATAGACTTAACTAGCAGTGGCGGAGACAGCAGAGAGAGAGCAGCTCATCTCACGGCTGGAGGAGTGTGGAGCAGTGGGTGTCGAGGAAGTGAGAGAGAGCTGGCCCTTGATTTGAAGACGGAGGTAAACGAGGGGTGGGGATGTTTCATGGTCAGTGATGTCAGCTGGTGGAGGGCTGGACTTAAAAACTGACCCATGACTGCCCAGAAATACTGATCCTAATTATGATTGTGGTGCTACTGAAGCAGAGACAAGTTCATAGTCCTATTATCAAGCAACTCCAGCTGGTTATCAAATATGACTTTTTTTATCAAAGAAAGTGGCATCTCAGATCATCTCCAATAATAGTGGCTCTACAAGCAAATCCAACCATCTTGGTAACACCACTGGGCAGCTAACAAGCATCCATAACTTTGATGTTCAGTGGTCACCATTACTGCTTCTAATGTGACCACCAGGGCAAAAAACTATTTTAAAAAAGGGTATATAAAATAAAAACAAAAAAAACAAGGATGGGGACTTTTTTGGGCATTTGTGTCAGGTATTGTTGGACTCCCAAAAGAAAATAACCTGTTTGAAGCTATAAAGACTGCATAAACGTGATGGCTTTGCCTTGTTTTTGCCCACTGTTTGCTTAGGCTTAGGCACCAGAGCTACCTGGTTTAATTTAGGCACCAATGTCAAAGACTTTCCTGTGTGTATATGTAAGATGCCAGCAACAATAAAAAAAAAAATCACAGTATTTGTCACCCTGGGAATTACAACAGGTTTATAATTCTCTAAAAATAATAAATTAAGTCAGGGGGAAACACATGAGCAATCTTGTAATTAAGTCTGATTTCAAATCTGGCTGCCAAATAAAAATAATAATAAAAAAACGGTTCAAGACAACCCACACATGTAGGGTCATTTGAGGGACAAAAGTTGATGGCCAAGGCATTCATAAAATGCTTTTATATAGACAGAAGCAGTAGTCACGATATAAAATGTGATCTTAATGAGCCAT
The DNA here is from genome assembly GCF_056152115.1 of Neolamprologus brichardi. Classification (NCBI taxonomy): domain Eukaryota; kingdom Metazoa; phylum Chordata; class Actinopteri; order Cichliformes; family Cichlidae; genus Neolamprologus; species Neolamprologus brichardi. The sequence continues at coordinate 32,772,237 of NC_142110.1, forward strand.
GGATATTCATTGCCACAATGCTCTTGATTGTGTTTCAACCAAGAGCATCGTGACACTACACAGCTGCATAGACTAAGGGTACTATTTCTCCAGACCTTTATACAACTGCTAATTAAAAGGAGCCTCTGCAGCAGTTTTTAACTCCTCGGCAAGCCGCAGCAAATATCTTACCAAATCTTGCATCCAAATGGTGTAACGACAGGCAACACGGAGTGAGGTTAACTATCTGAGAATTCTTGCATTTGAGGCTCGGCTCATTTAGTAATCGAGTTATTTACACATTCCCATGCTCCCATGTCGCAATAATCTTTCAAGAACTTATTTTCAAAAAATTTTAATACACATTCTGGCAACACGGTGTGAATTCAGTGCTGGTGGATACCGAGGACCTAAAATCTCAAAGCTTGGCATTGATGCTAATGTGCCAATTTCAGCTGACTTTCTAATACCTAACAAGCAGCAGTATGTGAGGACATACTATCCTAATGTTGTATACAAGACTTCCGCATTGCACCACTGCAAACTGGGTTTTGGCATCTGTACTTGCAAAGAGAATGCAGAGACAGGATTGTGCATATGAGATGGAAACTCTTTGTGTGTGTGTGTGTGTGTGTGTGTGTGTGTGTGCGTGCGTGTGTGTGTGTGTGTGAATGTAATGTAAGTGCTATTTGAAGAATAGCGCGCTATTTTGGACGTTTTAGTAGAGCTGTCCCTTTGTACATGTCCAATGTCCAATTTTTATATACTATTTTATTGACATAAAAAAATTAATTATCAATTCGTTTATTAAGAGCAGCTGGTGCCCAAGGAGGCAGACACGACAAGATGATTGCAAGGACAAAAACACAAAAATTATTCTACCTTCTTTTGTAGTTATTTGTAAAAGGAAAATCACCTTATGGCTAATACTGCTCAAACAGCTACTACTCAGATTCTGAATTTGAGCTTAAGCTGATAAAATACAGGGCATCTCAAAAATAATCATACGATTTCAAAGTGTTTTAATTTCGCAGCTGTTCACCGGTAATGATCGAAACACGTAGTGTTAGAAAGAGGGGATTCATGAGTTTCACATGGTTAGCAGTAGGTACCACAAAAACAGCAGTGGCTGCAGTGAATCCAGACATGCTCACAAAAAGGACGGGATGAGTTTGGACACATGCCGTGCATCCGGAGGGTCACACACTCTTTATATTCAGCCATGTATTTTAAAATTTACTGCACGCTTCTATGTCGACCAATTTAAAAAAAAAATAGCCTTTTGAAATCGGATTCTTCTTCTTGATGCACCCTGTAAAACACAAAGTGAGGGTTGCATGACTTTCAGTATCTGAGAAAAGGAACTTGGAAACAAGCTTATCCACTTTTGGGGCTCATTAAAGTGTTTAACAGTTTTAAACACCCACCATTAACATATTTGTGTGTTTAGCTCATCGGATCAACAGAGGCTTGCGTTGGTTAATTCAAGGCTATGATAATGACCAAACATGAGCACGTCAGACTCTGCTGCCACTTGTTTATTTCCTTCTCTGGCTTTTTCCTCCATGCTCTGTCGCAGTCGGCACATGCTAAGTGTAGGCCAAGGCCAAACACCCACAGGGAGCGACCCTGTCCTCCACACCGTGCCTAACCCATGATGAGGGTTCTTTCTAACTCCCACTTAACCCTCACCGCACACTCAAATATGCTTCCCGCTGCCCAAAGACACGAAATAGACCAAATAAACATGCGAGACTGGTGAGGAAATGCGAATGAATGCTGAGATGAAGAGCAAAAATTTGTAAGGACGCAGAAGCCAAGCTGGCTGAAGCAATGTTGGCAATGTACCAACACACACACACACACACTTAGGTCTGCAGCAGAGCGAGGTGTCAGAGCCCGTTAGAGGCCTTTGGCTGGACGTAGCTCCAGAACAAGCTGGACAAAAGCGTTGCCTGTCTCCCCTCATTAAGTGATTTAAGATCCCGTGTTCTCCCGACTCCTTTCATCGCCGCCCAAAGTGCACACATTTAAAAAAAGCCCAACAAGAATGCCAGGGCCTGCTGACATGAATGGGGTGAAGAGAGGCAGGAAAGCCAAGTTCATGGCGGAGGACCAGGGTCTAAAGCTGCACTACGCTAGCCATGCCTATTAGCCTGCGTGCACATGCAGGGGGGACATGTAGCTTGAATAAACCGCGGTACGATCGCGGCTTGGCCCCCCGGGTGGGAAACAGCAGCGCCTTAATCCATTAACAGTTCTTCCTCCACTGAAGAAGCAACGTTTTTCCCATGAAGGTTTAGCTCTGTAGAAATGCGCCGTTTCCACATTCCTGGCTAAGAAGGCAGTGCTATATGGGGGAGGTGGGAGACGACGGAAAGATGGAGGTGCTGCATGGAACGTCGAAACTGCTTCCAAAATCAACCTTATGTGAGCGCTGGTTTGGTTGAGTCGTGTCATAATTATGAGTGATTAAAGCTGGCGATCATATATCACACAGTTAGTGGGATTTTCTATGAAAACTCCATTACAGCCTCAGATCCGGGCAGGATCTGCCAAAGCTTTTAGCAGCTGTTGCAGAAACATTACCATCTTTGGTGCATTTTTACACCTTAAAATTTTAAAGGGTTTCGTAAAAACTAAACATTGAATACGTTAAGAAGCTGCAGATTGCAGTGAAGGATTTGGCATCAGCAGAAATTTTAAAGGGAAAAAAATCATGGAGTAAAGCAAAAGATTTTAGCAGCTGTGGCAAAATCGTAAATCATTTAAGGTAATTTTTTAATCTGTTTTTGTTTTGCAAAAGTTGTCTAGGAAAAAAGTATTGTAGCTTCAGGAAATTTCCATAAAATAAGTGTTGTCAAAATCTTGAATAAGCCAACATTAGCGTCCAAAAAGCTCCCTCATATTTGTTTACAGTTTAATAATTTGGTTTATCAAACCGTAAAAGCTGATTACATTGTTTTTTCAGGATATTCTAAAAATGAGACAATTTCTCGTCTAGAGTCTAAAGTATTAGGAGATAGTTTTTTCTGTTATTAATGTCTAATGGTCATTTTGAAATGTAATAATCTTTGGTTGCTCGTTGAGAATTTTACTGTTTCTGGCCTCATTAAAACTAAATGATTCCAATTTTACCCATTAACTTTATCAAATTTATTCTGAAGTGTGTTTTTGAATAAAACACATGGAAATTGTTGTTTTTCAAAAAATGATGGCAGATTGCCTAACCAGAAAAAAGAAATATGGTGGGATTCTCTTCAGGAAATACACTCTCTAACCACTTTGTCAGACACACCTGTTAGGTATACTGCTTGTTAACCCAAATGTACTGGAAAATCACAATAACTCAGTGCATTCTGGCATCCAGACAGGGTCAATATGACCTGCTAAAGTTCAACCTGAGCATCAGAATCAGGAAGAAAAATTAATTCAGTGACTTTGACCAGGGTGTTGTTGTTGGTGCCAGACAGGCTGGTCTGGTTATTTCAGAAACTCTGGATCTCCTGGTAATTTCCCACACAATGAACTCTGGAATTTTCAGGGGATGGGGAACAGTAACTCAAATAAAAACTTGTAATAACCAAGACATGCAGAAGAGCATCTCTGATTGCACAATATGTCAAACCTCAAAGTGGATGAGCTATAGCAGCAGAAGACCACACCGAGTCCAAATTCTGTCTGCTAGAAACAGGAAACCATAAACCAACCATGGAACAAGCGAGCATCGTTTAAATACCACGGCCTGAGTATTGTTGCTGACCACGTCCATCCCTTTGCAACTACAGTGTGATGACTTCAGCAGAGTAACGTACTGTCCCAAAGCTCAAATCATCTCAAACTTTACTCTACTAAAATGGGCTCCACAGTCATCCACCTTTAGGATACAGTGAAATGAGACTCACAGCTTGGTGTGATGCTGTTGTTATGAATATGGACCAAAGTCTCTGAGGAATGTTTCCATCATTGCACTGAAACTGCGCCACAGAGAGTGAAGGCAGCTCTGAAGGAAAAAACAGGGTCCAACCCACCACTAACAAAGTGTACTTAAAAAAGTGGCCACTAAGTGTAGTTATTTTTTTTCCACTTTAACAAAACAAGCATTTCAAGGTGTTCCCCCAAAAAAGAAGTTTTTGTATTTGTGTATGCTTATGGCATTCAGATATACACACACACACGGATATAAACATACCACACACAGCTTTAAGTAACACCTGAAAGGCAGCAGGCTCCTGTGGGTCATTATGTCATCTGGTAGCATTCAGATTGTAGCTTTGAGAACGCCTCTTCAGATCCACCACCGTACAGGATCTGCACTTAAGAAACTTTCTGCAGCCACTTTGATGAAGAGAGGACTGTGTTTGAAGCTGGTCGACTTTCTGAGAGATGTGACGAGGAGAGGAGAGCCCCTAACTGAGGAGACATCAAGAAACCTATAATTCCACCTTATCTGGTACTGCACAGCACTGCAGCACAGAGAAAGTGAAAAGGAAAAAAGATGTCTGTTAAAAGAGAGAGCCTAATTGGAGAGTGGCTGTGGTCTGAAGTGGTCAGTGTACGGAGAAGGCAGAAAATGAACACCCCCCCCATATCCCCCCCAAAAAGATGCTGTGAGCAGCCAAAGTCCAATTAGTGTGGTATATGATGTGGGATCCAAACATTTGTTTACAAAAGGCAGGATTTTTTTCCGTAGCTCTCACTCTCAGAGACGAGGGACCCCGGTCGGATTCCATGGCGGCTCCACAACAGAGTGGGTGTGGCTACACCACACAAACCTCTGGGCCTTTTCACATTACACTGCGCAACCATGAGGTCAGAGGAAGGCTCTTTCTTCCTTGGCACAAAGGAGTGATTTTTCACTCGCCCCGTGAGAACAGCAGGGAATAATGAACTCTCGGGCCCCTGGTATCACGTTCGGTTTCACACGCGTCAACTCCATTCTGGAGCGGAACAAAAGGGCAGTAGGAGAAACATTTGTGGGGAGGGAACAGTGTGCCCGGGGCATGCCATGCAGGGTGAGTTTGATGCATTTTAATGGCAATATAACCCATGCGATTAGGGGGAAATTGTTTCTTAATACATATGTGCCAAGTGTTCCTTATGGCAGGATCTGATATTTTTGCAGCTGATCCTGCAGCGTGTGGCAGAAATGACAGGAAAATCAGAGCTGCACTAGCCTGAGCCGCTGTCCACCCTTTGTCCACATTATGCTTTGAGCAAATGTCTGGGTCTAACCGGGTTGTGACTTGACTCTACCAGATGGGAGGGGAGTCTGCAAATCTTTGGATTAAAGACTTCACAGTCTGGAATCAAAGCCTAGCTTCAAACTGAATCATCTTGGAAATTAGGATCAGTTTCACTCAAAAAAAGAACTTTAAGAAATTAAATTTCAGCAGAAGTCCAGATGCTTTTAACTGTTATTTTAGTGTACACTTACCGCAAAATAGAATAACAGTTTTTAGCATAAAAACACAACCCGCTGTGCTGTATAGCAGGCAAGCTTTACAGTATAATACTGCCAGCTGTTTGGTTACCATTATATTGCCATTTGAGTGTTTCTATAGTAATCCTATAGTAATGTCTGTGTGAAAGATAAATGAATGTCCTTACCTCATACCGCGAATTCAGTCTGATCTTTCATGGGCATGGAAAGATGAGCATTGTCACCGTTCCCCTACAGCTACAGGAATGCTGCTGTATTAACCATCGTAGCAAATACTGTGGCATTACATGATTGAGCAGTACAAGGGTCTTGGTAATACTCGCACATTTATTAGCTAAATCATAAGACTTTAGTCGGCCATATTACACATCCACAAAAATCATTACAACACCTCTAAACGATCCTCTTTTAACGAACTTTCATCAAAACAAATGCCGTATTGTATCGTAAATGGTCATTTAAATTTCCTAAAAGAATCAGCATTTATATCGTATTCGACTATAATAGCGTAGAACCAGACATTAGTGTACAAACAGTCCATGCGTAACAAATATTTTATTACTTTAGTCCATTCATTACACGATTAAAAAATAAAGGAGCTAAATTATCTTCCAAATCGAGAGAGAAAAATTATTAGCGCTATCAGCCACATGCTAGTCTATTTACTCCATGTTATTGCTGCGGAATGAAAAGGAAAATGGGAAGTTTTTAAAGGTATAAATGTTTTGGAAACAATGAAGTGATGCTACTTGAACATGTAGTGTTTTCTGACACGTTTCCCTGAAAGACTGGTACAAGAAATCTTATTTTTGTGGAGTAATTCTACTTTAACATCTTCTAAAACATCCATCTCGTTGCACTTTGTTTTTTTAATTTTCCTTCAGTGTCTGCTTTCCAGAAAGAGAGGCTCCTCAGGTTCCTCACCTGCTTGACTGTATATAAATGAAAGTGTCTAAATGTGAAAGCAGACTCTCCCGAAATGGAAAGTATCCCCCAAAACACACATTTAATCAGTGAGGCAGAAGTCAATCCCTGCCACTCTAGCTATAAGAGACTCGGTACGTACAAGCACGAGCACCCTGCTCTGTGTCATCTGCTCGCTAAACTAGAAAGCATTTGGGCAAGGCCAGACGGATTAGGCTGCAGTTACTCTGACATGAAAAGCTGCTCTTAATTCGAAAGCTCTCATGGCTGATTAATCACAAATTATGATCAAACAGCTGACTTACAGGATAAACATATGACATCCTGCACACAAGTCTGCGTCTGCATCCGTGTGTGTGTGTTTTCCTCTGTGTGCAGACATGCATGGCCTTTGAGTGTGTGTAAAAGTCTCCCCAAAGTCTGCACACTCATTTTCCACAGCAGATTAAATGTGTGTCTGCAGCCACAGAGCACACCGCCAAATTAAAGTCCCCAATGCGCTGACTTTCATCTGTGCAGCACCTGAACTTCTTCTTACAGGATCACAACCAAAGCAATTTGCTCTGAGGATCTGGTCACAAAACTGCTCCAGATTTGGACTAAGGCTTAAAACATTTGTGTTTTCAGCAAGTTGATACTGTGCTGAAATATGCAAAAAGCAAAGAGAAAAAAAAAAAGCTGAGGAAAATATTTTTTAAATAACCTCAAGCTTTAACAAATGTCCACTGGGTGTGTGCTGCACACATGGAGGAAGGGACTTCAGCTCAATCCTGGCCGAGAGCTGAGGAGTTAGCAGAGCAGCCAGGGGTAAAAGTGGATTCTTCCTTTTTTTATACGGTAGAACAAAGCTGTCAAGTCTGAGAAGGTTTAATTGCCCTTCTCATTTCTGATAGCAGAGCAGCAACAGCTGGACAGCAGGGTTAGCCAATACAAAAGCCCTAAATGTACTAAAAATCTGAACTGTTGTCTTGTTTTTGTTTTTTTAGCGCGGCTTTGCTGTTAATCCTCATATATTTTTATGATGTATGCTTGATTGGTTTACGACATGCTAGCTTAGAAGAGTTCCTACAAAAAAAGAAAAAAAATTGGGAATGAGGCCCAAATTTTATTGATATTGCTTTACAACATCTTTCTGCTGCTTTACTGTGAGCTTGTATAAATGGCAAATTAAATTAAACATATTTTGGAGTGTAAATAAAAACTAAAGCTCTACAAAGCCTAGGATTTTTACAAATTCTAAAATGATGCTAAACACATTTTTGGTCAAAATCACCAAAATGTGAATATGAAGAGAAAATAACATCAATCTACATGGTCAGTTTCTAAGTTTAGCAACATATTTACACAATTATATGAAAATGTGTTAGTTTCACGCATGCACAGATTCACGTGCATTTCAGTATTTTACTAAACAACATTTTCATATTATACATGCAAATTCTACAGGGATACAGCACCTGTTTTGTAGGGACTTAACAACTTTTTCAATTATAATAAATACTTTTGGAAAACCAAAAAGACATTTTGGGATCATGACAAACACAATACAAGACTTAGAAAGCTGTTCCAGCTACTTTTGAGCAAAAGCTAGCTAACAGAGAGAAAAATTTTCTATTGTGATTTGGCGCTATATAAATAAAATTGAATTGAATTGAATTATATATTTATTGAATTTTAAATTTTTTATCTAACTTTTTTTCCATCGAAGTTCTGTGACGTCTGACATATTTTAAGATTTGGACAGCAAAGCTGGGAGACAGCATACATTTTCAATATTAGAGTTTGTGTTTCTAAAACGGGGTCCTCACATACCTACTATTACCATGCACTGATTTAACCCTGACCTATACAAAGGCAGTTTCTCTAATAAAGTCATATTGCAGCTGCGCGTTAGTATTTTGCAAATTCGGTTTTGTCGTCATTCATTTTGGATTCTCATTAAAAAGCAAAGTGAGAAATAAAAATCAGAGTAAGTAAGGATGTGTGGAAGCAAAAAAAGCAAACTCAGCTCCCTGTAACCATCTAACATTTCTATCACGTCATGGGCACTGCAACAGTGTGTATGTGTGCCACAGTACATAGTAACCATACAGTTTACATCTCCCAGAAAGCAGCAGGCTTCTGCAGCATGGATTCAACATGCTGCATTAAGAGCTTTGCTCCCTTCAGGCTACAGTAATTCTGGGTTATTTCTACCCTGGTGTATCTGGCACAGTTCTGGTTATCAGTGCTCTGCGGGCCAATGAAAGCACAGCTGGTCCATGGCTCATTGGCTGCTGAGGGGTTATGATTTAATCCTGATTGGTGACTTTCTACAAGAACACACCCAGTTTTTTTTCCTTATGGGTGCAGCGGTGGGGGTATCAGGGAAGGTGGTGGTGGGGTGCTTGGATCAAATTTGCATTTTACCCATTTTCACTCTAGTATGGAGGGTTTTAACCTAATTTTGAACATTTTGAAGGTTTTTAACGACATGGACGCAATATCGCCAGATTGTTAAAAAAGACTTCTCAGCTGGGGCTTTGGCCTCGCAAGTTGATTTGATTTAACCCGAAATAACAATTAACATCATTATAACAAAGTTGACGCAAACTTTCCGCCCACACAGAATCAAAAATTTCTTTGCAGTGATTTCAAATAATCGCTAAATAATAGCTACTAATTGGAAAAGTCAAGAAGTGTGTCGTGCTGCACCACAGCACCACATCTCCCACTACACTGCTGGGTTGCTGGGCAAAATTTAGAATGGGCCTGCCTCCATACAGGAGTGGATTGGTGGATGGTAAATGTGTGTGACGTCTTAGCCGGCGTGTTTCTCTAACCCCCCTGTGTATCGCGTGTCTAGACCTCACCAGCACTACTTCTGGAAAGACCATGTGACCCAAAGAAGCAGTCACAGGACTTCGACACCCATACATCAAGTCCATTTTCCCCCCCATCCTCTTCTTCTTCAATCAATTCTTTCCTTTTATTCCAGCCAGTTATCACAGAGGTTCAAAATAAGTGAAATTGAGGTAAAGCGACAGAAGGGGAAACCAGCGCCAACGAGACGTGGCGGCATTAAGGCGAGGTTCCTTCCAAATCCAGTTCGCCTTTGAAAAATGATCAAAGAAATTTTTTTTTCCCCATAATTTAGGCTAAGCAGTCATAAGATTTAAACATCTGAATGCTTTATTGAAAGATTAAAAAACATTTGACATTTGAATGAAAATTTAAAACATAAATGGAGGCTTGCATTGACTACATTTTTGTTTTAACATTTTTTCATGATATAAAAAATGTTCCAGAATTATTAAAATCTTTGACTTTAACATTACATTTAATTTCTTTCTAATTTTATTATTTAAATCAAGTTTACAGCACCATACTGTCATAAGTCACAGTAAAAGTCTAAGACAACTAGTAAACTACAAACTTACATATCAATGCTAAAGACTGTTTTGAAATGCTATTTATGTGTGCTAAAAATAATAAAACTAATAATCTTTAAAACTTATTTTGACACACCTTGTATAATAAATATATATGTATACATATGAACTATGAATTGAGTTTCAGAGAAAAATATGAACTTCAATTCTTTTTAATAAAAATACATGTATGTTGATATAAATTGTACTTTTTTACATATTTTATTTACAAATGTATAACTGTTTTTTGTTTGACTATGTAAAAGACATATGAAGACATATGATCATATTTATTGTAGATGCAAGTACAGTTATTAATATAGTTTTGTACATTTACTTAAAGTTGCTGATTCAGCTCCTAAACTATACATTTAACGAAAAAAAACATTTTTAACTTCTCTTCCCTGTAACAAATATATAACACCTGACATAAAAAAAAGAAAAAAAATGACATCCTTCTGTGATTTTTATTCCACAACATCGAGTTGTATTTTTTTTTTTTTGTTTTTTTTAAGTACGTTGATGTAAAGAAAAAATAATTAGTGAACTTTTGGTGACCAGGCTTTTGAAACTTACAGAAGTGCACTAAAACTTAATAGTCACCTCCGTCCAGAGACAGAAATATGAGTACTGAGCCATAAAGACTTCTGATGGAAACCTAAGCAGCCGGCACATTCAGGAAACAAATAAAACATCTTTATGAGCGAGATTTTATGATCTTAATAGGCACACTCCCGGTCCAGTGGCCTCTAAGTGCTCCGCTGGACAGGTCTGTGTTTCAGAGCCGACTTCAGCCACCGGCTACTGTCTGCAGAGCCACACGCAAAAACTCTGCACAACTTACTGTTTTTATTACGCTGCCTGCTGGATAATTAAAAAAAACACTTTCTATGCCTGTAGAAGCTGCAATAAATTCCCATTAGCTGTGAGCGATTTTGCACTTTAAAACACTGCATAAGAGACTAATTCAAACACAACAAACTCAGTATATGTAGGAATCATACGGTCTGAGTAAGAGAAACTAGTTCCATGAAAGGTTTTATAGAAAATCGGTGGTTTGGCTGTGCTTATTAAACTGCAATAATCAACATATTTCCACTTAGTTCACTCTAATCCTATATTTTCTTTTTAAAGCAGTAATTTTTCAGCAAAAGCAGTGATTAATGTTTAAGTATTTTTAACGTTGGGGAATTTTCTTGACTTAATCTGTTCATTCCATCATTCCAATTCCCTGAAACTTTAAAAAACCCTCATCAAAAACAGCTACATTTTCATGTATGCAAGGGTAAAATTAGAGTGATTTATGTGCTGGATTAAATCAAGTATTAACTCATGACTACCTTTGTAAATTGAATATTTGTAGCTTTTATTTAAGTCTGAACGTAATTTCTTTCTCCAAGAAATTAAAGAAAACTTTTTGTGAGTGTTTTTAATATTCAGTTTATTTATCCCTTTACTTTCCTGTTGGTCTAATAACTATTTGACGTTAAACCGCAGTGAAACTTTAGCCGTCTCCTCGCCTGTTCTTTAAGCCTTTCCTCAGAGTCTTTGATGTCGGATGTGGCAGGTTATCTGTGACCTTGTCCCTTTTGTTAAACAGACAATGCGGCTTGTTGGGCCATTAGTTTTTCTTTGTAGGTGCTCGTCTAGGTGTGATATCCACCCTGTCCCTGCTGATCCCGCAGTCGACCTAAAGAAATGCACTACGGGGACAAAGAAAGCCTTCTGGGGCCAAAAATACCCCAAAGTTATTTACTGCATTCCAAACCAATCAGAGTAGAACTACCACTAAATTTATCTTAGCTAAACATCGTCAAGTTGAAGATTAAAACCAGTGCATAAGAGGGGTAATAACAGCTGATAACAGCTTCTTGTGTGATTCATGAGAACGTAGTACTCCGCTCCAGCGGAGACGTCTCATTGGCAGGAAAGAGGAAAGCAGCGATTGGCTGAGACGGTGACATAGGCTGTGTCGACTCAGCGCTGGGACCTGTTACGCCAGATGCCCTCCTCTCGTCCCCTGCAATGTTTGCAGCCCCACGCACGCGATCCCTCGCTCCGCTTGGCTGCACCCTCTCATCGCATTACTTCTGCTATTCTAACTCCTCCATCAATTATGCACTAGAATAACTCAGAGCCCTGATGGAGCCAAGACATAAAAGAGGATCATCAGTGCGAGCGCTCGCAGCGTCTGCCCGCGTGTTCCCACCGTGCTGCTGCCATTGCTGCGACCAGTGATATGAGCCAAGGTACCAGCTCATGTAAGGGCAGCTGTGGCGGCGCACACCGAAGGGTTCGTGCAAAAATCAAATGCAGCATGTACGCTCAGCATTGTGTTAGTGGGTCAATCAGAAGCAGCATGAACAACAAGGTGAAAAAGCTGAATTTTGAGATGCTAAACTTTTCCTGCCCTCATTGTTGAACTAGCTTCTTTCTAACTGGACTTGAATTTTGATTCATTTGAGGCTGGTGTGCTCGAAAAAGCCTCGAGAAATCAAAACTACACTAGAAGCCACGTCATTTTCCAAGATTTGTTTAATCTGGTTTCATTTCAGTGCACATGTCGAGTCTTTTTGACTCTTTTTAAGGGCGGGAAAAGTTGCAGTTGTCTCGTTCAGTGTTTCATGCTAATTTTGATAGTTACTCTGCTGCTTTTAGCCTTTATCTATTTTCTTTTAAAGTTTAAGCTCCAGACGTATAATAAACATTTTTATCTCCGGTAATACAAAAATTCTATTTGTCAAATAATTTCCCTCCATAACCGAGTCCAAAAAACCTGAATTATCTTCAGAGAAGTGAAAATTAATTTTGGCAACGCAGAAAAAAATCTCATTTTCACCAGACGTCAGAGCCAAACTTTTAAAATATTCTTGAAAAAAGGAATCGTTTAAAATATTCTCGGGGGGGGGGAAAAAAAACAAGGAATATTTTAAAAGATTCTTTGCGCTCGATTGAAGAAAACCTGACTTTAAGGACTCAGTTGGAGGCGTAAAATACGCCAGGATCAGTAGTGTGGAATGAGAAAACATCAGAAACTGCTCGTGTGATAGCCCGGGATTCGTAACCTACTTTTTTTTTCCCTGAAACAAAATGGAGTCGAATTTGGAAAATGGCTGCCTGTGCTGCACCGCTCCGCCACACACCGCAGAGAAAAAGGCGAAGAGGAGGGGAAGTCAGTCAGCCACGTCTATGGAAAGTGTACAGATCTTGGCAGTCTGAGATTTCAATTAATGGCCCTGAAGTTCGAGCTGTACAATGATAAAATACCAAAAACAATTTAATCACAGTCATTCATCACCAAAGCAACAGAAGCCAGGAAAGGATTTGTGAAAAATAATAATTTTTTTTAAAAAAGGCCAACATCGTGTCGACCCTTCTGCTAAAGTCATGGCAGTCCTGACCTGGATTTCTCCTGGTTTGCGTGTGAAGGTTTGTCCAGGCTCTATCGTGAGATCACAAACAGCTTTTTTAATATTTCATGGGTCCCAAAGCACCAAGTCTGCCGAAATCCAACAGGAGGAAACACTTTTGAGTTTCAACAGGCCTGCGAGCCCCACAAAAGGTCCCGCAAAGCCACACCAAGTTCACTAAACAACACATGCAGATAAATAACAGTCAATATTTGTCACCGCAGGAGTCTGAAAATGGCTAAACAGCTAAAAAGCCTTCTCTGTTGTGGTATGAAAAAATCACAGCTCTTAACCAGCATCAGATAAACCCCCATACCAAAACGATTACATGAGACATTTGAACCCGAGAAACAAAAGCAATTAGGCAGCAGCAGAGTCTCCCACAAAAGCTTTTGGTTCATCAGGGATATTTTGGTTTGTCTTTGTGGCTAAAACCAACAAAAAAATATGCCTGTGGTACGTGAAGCTCTGAGAGCTTCATCGCTCTGTGAATCACACATGATTCAACAAACTGACTGGAACAGTAACACGCTCACACATCAGCTTTGTCTAATTTCTTCCAAGATACACAGAAAACCCAAAGTCAGCAGCCGTTTAAAATCAGGAAATATCGTCCCATTGAGGAGGTACGCATACTTTTCGTTTCAGGCCTCCCTCCAAAAGCCGCACTGACCCAAATTTAGTTCCAGAAACACTGACTTGGAGGTTTGGCCCCTGCTGTCAAAATGATCACATTTGCTTTTCATCAAGCATATATCTGAAGCCAGTTTAGGTTTCAGATGTAATTGTGTATGATTTGAATCCACCGAAGTGCCAATTTTCTCATTACATCCATTTGTCTTAAACCAGAGGAGACAGCAAAACCTTTTCTTTGCTGAGTCAGAAAAAAACTACAGAAAATCAAACTTTTATCCTCATCACTCTAAAAAAAAAAAAGCTCAAGGAGACTAATTCGCTTTTAAATAATCCAAACATGTCAAAGAAAACTTTTCCACCTGATTCATTTACTTAGTAAAATACACCTTTAACTTCATTAAAGCAAAAATTTATCACTGTTGTCAAGTCATTTTATCAGTCGTAACTCCTGAAAAGTCCCAGTTAAGCAACTTCATTTGAACTTTTGTTTCCAGCACTTTTCTTTTTCTTACTTTCTGGTAAGAAACAACACAGAGTGAGGCCAAAAAATGCATTACAATCAAGAAAAATGGATTAAAGTTGACTGGCACTGCGTTTGCATGAGGTAATCTGGCTCAATAATTCACACAGTACCCACACATTTTCCTCCAAAACTGATGATTTTAGTGTGAACGGTGGCACACGATTTAAGAAACAATCGGAACGCATGTCTCGACAGTTTTTGGAGTCCAGAAAGGGACGCCAGGATGGCTGAGCAACCACCCTGCCATCTTTGATATTAAGTGATGCCCTGCAAACAGCGGCAGCCGTGCCCAGTCTGTTAGCAGCTTAGTGGCTCTTAGGACTTTTTTGGAGGCACTTTTTTGAAGCTTTACTGCAGTCATTAGGAGTTAAGACTGATTAATGTGAATGGTCAGGCAGGGCCTGGCTTTCTGAGGGAAGAACAGAGAGGGGTGAAGGGTCTCACAGGAAGTGTTTTGTGTCTCCACACAAAGGGGAGGCTGACCTCTTAAGCCCCTTAGAGCCTCTTTGCTAATACCCTCACCGGTGCCTACAAAGACACAGGGGATGCCATTTCACCACTCACATTTAAAGAGCACACACACACACACAACACACAAAAAAGGCCCGCTAAGATTAAAACGGCAGAAAAGTGAAGCTCTGTGCAGTGGAGTGAGACGGTGTGAGATCAGGCCTGAAGAGTCTCCCACTAACACAGTGACTGTCACGCATATCAAACGCAAGAAGCCAAACTCTCACAGTATCTGATCTGAACTCTTATGGATCTTATCGAGGATCTGCTAAGTCACAGTTAAAGTTTTATTTCTTAAACACAAAGGGCAAAAATCTGAAAAAAAAAAAAAAAAAAAAAAAAAAATATATATATATATATATATACACACACACACACACACATATATATATATATATATATATATATATATATATATATATATATATATATATATATTACAACCGGTTCCCTGAAACAAATTGGTATTTTTCACATTTTACATTCTTTCTGGTTCATCTTTAATCACAACTCTTAAAAATCAGCTACAAAAATCTAATTGTACCGATTTAGACATGATTTATTGATCCTTACTAGAGTCTGGTCCTGTAATCTGCCTTTTCTTGGTCTAGATTCTGAGCAGATTTGCATGATTGACAGGACAATGTGTGAAAAGCTCTCGCTCATTCTTTACTTTCACTAGATCAAAAAACTTTTAATGGCATTTTGCCTTATTCGGGTTTCTTTTTCTAAAACTTGACACAAGTTTTGCTGCATAAGCGTTTTTCTACTTTCCACTTTTCCTAAACCGAAAGATGATATTTACCGTGTTCTGTCTTTTTTCAACTTGCACTCACTTTTACTGAATTCCTTACAAAACTGATGCATGTTGATGCAAAGTATACATTTTCAAATCTACAGTAAGCACATTTTTCTATATGTCAAGAGCCACTATAAACTCTAGCATCGCCTTTTTAGTCTATTTCAAGAAACCTAAAAGTGCAACAAACTGTCTTTTTTCTTCATTCATGCAAATTAACAAGCATAATATCGACATTCACATACATTTTACATGTGTGTGAATTTTTAGTTATGCTGCAAGGGCAGATTTTTTCACTTTATAAAATTCAAGAACTGGGTAGTTTTTCTTTCCTCTATGATTTTAATTGAACTATTTTGATCTTTTTCAAGAAAGAATGATTTGAGAGAATTTGTAGTAAAAGTAACTCACACTGTACTATAAAACTATAAGGCCGTTTTTCTTTTAAACTTTTGTGAAAATACACTTTTAATGCTCTTGAGTGGCTTTTTTCTTCTTTCTTTCGAAACACTTGAAACGTTGATTTGTACTGAAAACAAGTTGAATTTATTGTGTTTGGCAGATGTTTTTCATTTTGGTATTTTTTGTAAATACTGAGCGTCAGAAAATTCTTACCACACGTTCTTTAAATCCAAGACGTGGTATTATTCTTTAAAAATGTCTTTTGATCATGTAAAGGAGATTTTTCATTATTATTTTACATGCAAAGACATTTTCAGGTTTCCTGGGGTGCTTTATTGGAGATTTAATGATTGATTTTAATCATTGTTGAATTATTCATAGCTTATTATTCTTTCAATATATCAATGTTTATCCCATAAAACCATCTAATCGTGTACCATGAAATTATACTTCTTAGGATTTTTTTTTTTTTTGCACTACTTTAGATTTTTCTGAAAATCTTTTGGAGAACTGCAGTAATTTAACACACAGTCATCTAGAGTACTATCAGCCTTTTCCCGTGCTTTGCTGAAATGAGGTTGTATTCAAATTTTGGTCAACAGATAATTTTTTCCACTAAGTGTGATTTTTCTCCAGCATTGATTCCTGAAAATTCTTAAAGTGAGCTGATTTCTCTTGCAATCTGTTTGGTGTTGTGCTGCTGCACTGTCAGCTGTTTTTTTGTTTTGTTTTTTTTTGCTCTCACGAATACGAAACTAAAACTATTTAGAATCGAAAAAGATGGAAAATCTGGCAATGAAAAACAAAAATGGCGAAGGAAAATGAGATGCATCGATATGTTGCTGTATCTACAGTGCATTCACTGTGCTGGACCTCAAAAGAGATACTGCTGTAAACCAGTAAACCCACTACACAAGCTTTAGTCACTGCTTCCTGTCAATCACTCCCTGGCAGCCTGGGGCCGTGCCCTTATTAAGGCTGATTTATGGTCCCATGCTGATGACAGTGTGTAAGAATTGTGGGAGTTGAACCAACAACAGAAGCGATGGAGACACATTTGTGGTCGTTCCTACAAAAGGCCAACAGCTAGTCACCCATTAGCAGTGACCACGCTCAGGCTGAAAGATTGGCTTAAACCATAACCCTTTTTGCAGTTGTCTATATTTCCAGGCATTCCACATATTTATGAAACAGCCCCCAAGTGGCAACAGACTACTATAACAGGTAGATGTATATATGCAAAGCTCCGCGTAGCACCAGCACAATACCATGAGGGAGTCTTTAGTCAGAGCATAAAGGGAGGATTGAGGCAGCTTCACTCTCCAGGCAGTCACAGACGGCATGTAGATTGACGGGTCTCCGCAGGAAAGCTTTTCCCCTCTTTGCAGAAAACTGAGACTATAAAGCTCCCGGTTTAATTGACCCGAAGGTTCAGCCTTCCTGAAGTACATTCTGTAAGGTACTACTGATTAAAGTACACAGAGTGGTAGGAAACGGACATATGAGAAGTTGAATATGGGAGATTTCTTATCTGAGATTTGACGCTCTTTCATTTCATGCACTGAGAGACTGAAGTGCTGCGAGCGGGCTTAATGCTTCTGCACTCTGTAATAAAATGGAAGGTAAACCTCAGATAAGATGCCTCTCGTGCTCAGTTTATTGACAGTTTCTGAAGCCCCCGGTGCAGGAAATCACATTTGCTCTGCTCTCTTTGATGCCTTTTGAGACTGATACTTCCTCAGGGTGGAAACACTGGTTCTGACCCCACCCTGGGATGCCGCGGCCTGGACACTGTTCCCCTGCTGTAGCCTCTGGCCTCTTATGTGTAAGTTTCTCCGTAGAAACCCCCTGCCCCACCTTAGATAGCACACGCACACTCTTCACTTCCACCTCTCCCTCTCCCGTCTCCTCCTCCTCCTCTCTGTCTCTGCATAGCTAAAAAGCCGGCTATGGGCTGCTGAGTACGAGTGGAACAATAGCGGCCTTTCAGGCGTTCTGTGCCAGCGCTGGGAGAGGACTACGGTCCTGAGACCCAGTCAATATTTGGACGTGGTTGCCTTTTTGTGTCCGTTTTTAATCCAAGCGGAACCAAGCAGCAGGGAGCCGGGAAAAGGCTGAGAGGGGAAAGTGAGGGTAAACACTGGGAACAATGCAAATGGGGCAACTCACAATGCCACTGGGAAACTATCACAACATCAGCTCGCCACCAAGTGAAAAATGGAGTATTGTTTCTTTAAGTGGAGATTAAAAAGAGAGCGGTGTAGGAAAAACAAATATCGGAGGTCATTCTGCCATGAGGAGAACTGTGCACGCGGAGGGTTTCACTGCAAACGGCCAATCATCAGAGAGGTCTTTTAAGTGAACACTTAAACATGAAAATAGGCCACTGAAAAGATTCTTTGACTATCTTATGGAGAAATATGTTGCATCTGCTGCGGAAAGCTTTGGATGAGCATTATCAAGGATTAAAGGAAACCCCTGGGGTGACAGTGCTCCCCCTGAATGCTGGAATCCCTCTCTGCCCAGCTGTCAGGTCGTTAGTCCCACCCAATGAGGTTCTTTGATGACGAGGGGTATCAGTTTCCATGGCATCGGAGACACAAACAGCTTGGGAGATTAGGGTCGGAACTCAGCTCTGATTCTCAGTTGATCCCACCTATCAGCAACAAATAAACACCTTGGGCGAAGGCAACGCCTGCATGCAGACCATATGGACCCGGGTGGGCTTTAATGAAGCAGCTAAATAGCTGGTGAGCAGGGAATTCGCTAATAGCTCCTTGTCAGTGCAGCACTAAATACCCAACTCGTTCACTTTATTCCATCATTTGGTTACTGACACAGCCGGCTAAGCTGACAAGGAACATCTGTGGCTCATTTTTCTTACATGAGTGTTTCCACAAGGAAAAGCTGCAGTTTTTGTTTTCCAGGTTTCTTACCTTGACTGGGCTGTTTTTACCCTGCTGTTACTTTTTTAATAAACGCTTCATATGTTACATTTATGAGGATGGATCACACTAGGTGAACATTTAATAATATAATCTCATAAAATTTATTGAGGGCCTGTAAGCCACAACTGGATTTATTGCTAGTTTTCACATCATACTTCATATAGTTATTACTAAAGGTGGTCTCCATACTGTTATGAGCATTAAAACCTTCACAGGAAAACACTTTATAAGGTAGGATAGACGTTAAATTAATAGTAATAGATAAGTTATTAATGCTTTATTACTTTGACATTAACAATATTTGTTGGCACTCCAAGATCTGCTCAACTAAACATTTAAAGTTATTTCTTAAACATTTGGTACAACTTTTTAAAGCAGATTGCAGCAGCAGTTAACCGTAATACCTGAAAATACACCAACAACATTTCAAAAACTTTTTTTATTTTTGATCATATGTTTCTCTCCTTCTAAATGAGAGGTTCTCAGTGTTTTTGGGGGCCAGAGACTTCTTACAGAGGAGAAAATCTTCCAAGGAACCCCAGAATAATCCCAACGCAGATTTAAGTGGCTGAGGCTCAGCATCACTTGACGATGTGGACTCACTCAAATGGATCTTCATGCTCGCAGCTGGCTAGCTGGCTAAAACGCCGCTCTACGGAGCAGCAGGAATGGTCCGTTACACCCTGAGAGAAGCGGATAGTCTCATGATATCATGTGTCACAACCATAGGAGAGTTTCAACTGGCCCAAAAGATAACGTAATGGACACAATATGCCTGTTTTACTGGCTTTAATGCACTAATATACTAATAGTAATGGATCACTTTGCAGAAACAAGGTCCTAAAACGCCCCGAGGTGTGTTATTATGAATATTAGTGCATCTGTAAATCTCACTAAATCTTCCATCAGGGTTGGGCTGTAAATGTGAATAGCAGAAAAATATTTTGCAACCCGAGAACACAAAAGTTTGTCTGCAAAATTGCTTTCTACACATCTGTCAATACACATAATTCCTTTAATAAACTCATATTTTATGAACAATTTATTAAGTACACAGTTCTTATAAACCTTCTCAAACGGCACGGCCACCACACAGACAATATCTGACCTAAGAGGAGGCACACACTCTTTGCAGATTTATGTAAAACACCAGCATTTTTAAAGTTTATATCCAAATTAGCTGCTTTCCAAAGCAGCATAGCAGCCAAGTGCGTCACGGCTAACACCCCCTTAAACTAATGGGACCGATTTTTCCTGTCTCCTCCAGCCTCTACACCAGACAGATTTAGCTGACAATAATCTGAAGTCTTTTTAGTTCTTTTTGAGGGATTTAACATTTAAAAAAATAACTATAAGTCATTATATCAATTATGTGTGAGCTGTTTCTTTTTAACAAGTCTCCCTGATACTGGAGTTCTCTTTAATTTCATTAAGTAGCTTATACAAGCACAGCGACTTGCTGTCACCGACTGTGAAAGCTTTTCAAACTCCAGGCAAGGCTGAGCCATCCTGAGGGCTGTAAATCCCTCCACCGCCGCTCCAAGTCCCGCTCATCTGAGCCTAATCAGCACCGAGCATCAGCGCAGGAAGATTGTTCCCCAAGATGAAAGCAAGGCAAACACGAACGCAACGTTTATCGAAATTACAAAAAAGGGCTCCTTGCAGCTCCTCTGAAACAATGGAAAAAACATGAAAATGTCAAAGCATTTCCATTTTTCACGACTCACTTCCCATTTCAATTCCAGAGCTCCTGTAGGGCATTTCATGAATGGCTGAGTATGGACTGCTGCTCCGGATGCCATTTTTCCTCACTTTGGTCAAATATGCAGCAGAAACAGGAGAAGAGGGGGGTAAGAAAGCTCATCTGGAAGTTGGGACTGTACCGCAGCAGGTTCCCAGGACTCCAACACTGAGTATGGTTACATTAAACAGCAGGGATTCAGCACCCGCCAGCTTGTATGGAATACTCTTAAGTTCTGCTGCGGGTCAGGGGCCCCTGGGCTTTTTAGCCCTCTTTTACATTATACAGCAAGGGTCAGGTTTAGATTAAAGTCATGAATGAGAAAAGGAGACAGTCATTTAGAGTTACTCATTTATTTAGTCCCTATTCTGTCGAGACAAAGTCCAGGCAGGGTGCCGTGCTGGGCCCGTCATCGGGCCCCATGGCCAGCGGTACTGCCCTGGTTTTGACCCTGACAACGGTCCCCTCTGTGCTGCTTAACCCGCAACTTGCCTGGTTACTACCAAGTGTGTGACCTCAGCATGTGTGGATCTCTCACAAGACTGAGCGCCACGCTGTGCCTTGGCCGCTGCTGAAATACCCCTGTGTACCCGCTTATTGTCTGCCCCAGCATGGGCCAGGAGGAGGGCGGAGGGGACACTTGGATAAGGGGGTGGGGGGGAAGCATGGCAACCAAGGAACTAGACTTGGGAACTGGAAACTGCTTCAATGCCAAAAATGGAGGGAGGAGAGGACCTGCAGCCAGCGAGTGTGACAGAAGGCTGTTATCAGACTCAGATATATTTCTGTTAGCAGCAGAGCAAGAACTGCATCACCTCCTTTGATGTCACCGCTGCAGCATTTGCATTTCTATCATTAACATCCTGTCAGTTTAACTCCTCCGTAACACATACTTGCCCTCAGGGTGACCATTACAAAGACACACAAAGGCTCTTGATGTGTGTTTTGACTGTTGAAGCCCAGAAACCAGTTCCTGGCCCCTGAGCAAATGTTGATATAATATTCATTTATTGACTCATTCTGAAACTGCAGCCTGCTAATAAAGAAAGTATTCAAGCTGAAACAAAGTGACAAACACTCATCATATCACTATGTGCTCCGGTGCTGAAGGTGGAAAAGTGAAGCACTGAGTCACTGAGGGAGGGAGGCGCCCAGGAACAGGCAAGAGGAAGTTTCGGAGGAGAAATGTCACCTCAGGATCCAAGCAAAAGTTTCTGGGAGAAACCTCTCAAACAGGAAGCAAGAAACACATCAGATTACAATTTATCAGCTCTCTCGGGGCAAAGCGATAGTGCGATAGATCAATAACATTAACCCTAAGCTGACAGGGAATATCAGCAATCCCTCACAGGATGAGTCTCCATTTGGCACAAAAACGATCCTGTCATTTCTAATCGATGACAGCAGACTGCAAGCGGCTCAGCATTATTTTTAAAGCAGCACAGTAACGCATTCCCAGCAGCACTTGTAACACTTCTGCATTCAAATTTCCAGCCTGATAATGTTGAGCAAACAGTGAGCATTAATGGATAACAGCACGTAAATGACAGCCTGTGTAAAAACACCTTGTTGTTGAGGAGCTGTCACGGGGAGATTTATGCTGCTAAATGTGCACGGTTCATTACAAAGAAGACTCAGACATGAGGGACAATTAATCTTCAGTCAATGCAACAATCCATCAACAAGGACAACAATTATTAAGGTGAGTGAGGCAGCGAGCAATCTGCCAGGAAGATTTAAATCTGAAGATTTAAAGATGGTGGCACTTCAAAGGCAAATGTTACATCATGGATACAAACAGGTGTGATAACAGCTGAGCCATTAAATTATCAGTATTTAATGCTGGGTTCTTGCTTTGCTTCCTAAAGTGCATTACCTTCAGTTGCGCACACCTGTAATGCTACAAATGGAGCTGAGAGTGTAACCACCTCAACCGATCAATCAGCCTTTTGCACGGCTGCACACGGGGCAGCACACGGGGCAGCGCACAGGGCGCTCCTGCGGGGCACAGGGAGCCCCCTCTCCCCGCTCCGTGTCGCTGCGTCCCTGTGGGATAGCGGGATTACTTACTTGGGGTTGGTTCTGTTCCAGAAGACGGCGTAGCGGTCGGACACCACCTTGGAAGCAGGGTCCTGGCCGTACACGCACATCCCAATGATGAGGATGAGGAAGAGGATCATGTCCACCTGCGGCATAATTGCTGTGGAACTCCGATGAACTGAAAATTGGCCGAAAGTCCTTCTTGAATCAGGTTTAAAAGCTCTGATGTGTTCTGGTGGTGCCTTTGTGAATGACAGTCCACTTTTATTTCCTTAAAGATGGAGCTCTATTCTTCTGTACCTGGAGCTTAAACGCCGTCTTCTTCATTTAAAGCAGCAACTTGGGGTTTTAGCAGTCAGATCATTTCCTCGATCGGATCTACTTTAAGTCAAGAGACGCCACAAAATCACCGTTTCAGCCACGGCTCAACTCCGCACCGCGCAGCGAACAGTTTCTCCAACTCGCAGTGAACCAGTTCAAAACAGGAGGCAGCCCTGCGCAATCTACGCAGTACAGAAGAATTATATATGTGTGTGTGTGTGCGTGTCTTTTAGAATAAAAGAATCAGAGGGAAAGTGTTCCTGGTAGCACAGAGGTTTTAAAAAGAAAAAGCGCAGACACCTAGTCCCCGTGTCGCCGCTCTCGCCAGCTCGGGACCTCTCCTCTGGCTCCCCGTGGATCCAGCCACAACCACTCAAAGCAGCAGCTTGAGCTCCGGCTGAATCCGCAGCTGTCCGATCTCTCCTATCCAAGCGACCGAGAGCAACAGCACGAGATAACAAAGCTCTCGTGGAAACGCGCGCGGTCTTCAGGTTAAATGTCCCCCGACGAGCGGCTCCGCCACGTAACCGAGAGCGCGCCAGAAGCGGTGCGAAGCAAGTAAAAGCAGCGCCGTGTGGCTCCCGCTGCCATGCTCTCCCGGACCAACCCCCCCTTCTCCTCCTCTACCCCCCCCCCCCCCCCCCCCTCTCTCTCTCTCTCTCTCTCCTACTGGGCCAGCCGGGGAACACTGGAAAAAAATCTTGACAGTTGAGAGGCTAGAGCTCGGACTGTTCAGTCTTCTTGATTCTCTTTTCCCAGAAAAATAAGTCAAATAAAACCTGGATTCATCGGCTGTTTTTGCTTTGTTCCCACTTTTAAATAAACAATTTACCCCCGAAGAGATCGTTTTTTGAATGAAAAAATGATCCAACCTCACAAATTCACCATATTATTCGTCCCGTGCTCGTGCACGGGGGAGGTGGGAGTCATAATCAAGTTCTTCACGGTGGGGTTTTGGAGCCGAGCCGCTGCAGCGGTGTTTGTTGTTGCAGATATTTCTTGCAGTGTACAGTTTCACGGGTGCGCGCGCTCCCATCGGCTTTGGATTTTTGAACGACGTGCGTTTCGCTTACAAAAACAACACCTCTTCTCCTACTCGAGGGGGTGAGAGGGTTTGGGGGAGGTATTGATGGGGATGGCTGGTGTGTGCGGGCTTCCCACAGGCCCGCAGACAGACCTCAGCCACTTTCACTGGTTCAGCTTCATTTTCACTAAGCAGCCATTCTCCCAGTGTCCAAGTTTCATTTTCTACTTGAAAAGTTTTATTCAAATGTGACATCAGCGTGCAGATTGCGTTTCAAACAGTCGTTTAATGGATTTACTGACATAATTATGTCAATAAAGAGCTCTTCTGGTGGCCTGAAAACAAGCTTTTTTAATTTCATTTTCTGTTTTTTCCCCTAAAAGCACTGTTTTCACTTGGGAAGCTGCCATTCTGAAACCTGTAAAACGATCTCAAGCGCTCTGCTGGCAGAGTTTTCACTTGTTTTCTTGGAGAGAAAAAACAACATTTCCATTCTGCTCTAAATAGCCACATATTTTATTGTCTGAACAAATGGAAACCGGGTTTATTTTTTATTCTCTTTCATTTTTTTCCATGGCCACACACAGGCATTATAAGACCTTTGTTTCATAGCTTCCAGTGCTGTGCATGTGCACCCTGCCGAGTGTGCTGGTTTGAGTTTATGACTCAGTGCGCCACGTAGTGGTGGTCACAGGAAAAGCTCCACAGATCACGAGGATCCACGGAGGGTCAGGTTTTTTTTAAGGAAGATTGCAACACTGTGCTCATGAGAGACGAGATTATATTAACTAATTAAAGTAAATTGTGTGTTTCGGGGTGTTTAGGCTACATAAATGTCATCAGGTGAGATTTTCTTGCCGCAGCGAGGCAAACGCAGACAGAGCTCAGCCTGGTGGTTGAACTAATCCTCCTTATAACAACAGTACCACCGAGGAAGCTCGTCTGAGTGCCACTGGGCTCAGCAAGAGGATTGTAAACTGCACTAAGACACTAAACAGTCGCTCTTCACACCGTGGCTTCTGTTCACTAACAGCTTGATTTATTCCAGCTGAAAAAGGCCGGCTGAACTCCATCTCGCCTCCTTCAAAGTTTAGCTTAGTTTTTAAAAACTACTCAGAGCACAATGTGAAATTGCTTCAATAAAAGCAACAGTTAAATGGATGAGAAGAAAATACTTTTTTCCCCTCCACATGATGAGATTCCCACCACCCCCACTCTTTTCTTATTTTACCAGGAGGCAAGCTTTGGGGTGAGAGCAGCTTGAAATGATGTGAAAGTGAAAGGGCATAGGGTAGATATCACATCGAATTATCACATCAAATGCCTTATACAGTAAATCAAATCAAATGTTTTTCTGAGTGGGACTCCGCAGCTGAGTGGTTAAGTGGTTCACTGAGCTGCCTCAGAGAAAGATGGCTTCAATATGTTTTTATCCACTGAGTCTTTTATGTGCAGTGTTCTTCAAGAGTGCCTGTTGCATGTTCAGATGTTAGCTGGTATCTGTCTCATTTGATGCTGGGTGGGTGGGCGTTCATCAATTTTCTGAGAAATGGCAAATAAACCATTTCATCCTCATCGCTAGCTTTGGGAACATCTTCACTTATAGAGCTCCTGTCATCAGTATCTTCCAGCATGAAAGAAAATGCTGTTCTGCACTGAACCTGACACCTGGGTGCTCCACAGTATGTTCTTACAAACAGTAAGTATAAACCACAGACTATAGAAAAGATTGATGTAAGTACCATTCAATCTTCTATTGTTTTGTGGGCTACTACAGTCATGTAAAAGAGAAAGTTTGACTCTAAGTAAGTACAGCCCATGACTCAAGATCTTGTAGAAACACCACTTAGGTTTTCTGAAGTTTCTCTGAACAATTCAGGGTGAATATGGAAAAACCATATATGCATTGTGTTACCACATTCCCACAACAGCAACACCCCAAAACTCCTGCTTTTAAAGAAGTTTTGTCAGGTTCCGGATTTTCACTCAATCAGCTTCATTTGATTATCAGAACCTGGCTGCTATTTACCTTCTTAATTCCTATGGAAGCGGTAAGGCTGGACTTAGTACTTCACAGGACTGCAGAGAGTCCGGTGAAAACTCTTTTTCAGTTGACTTCATTTTTGTCATTTTTTTTTTTATCATTTTTGTGTTTCAGAGCTCTAAGATATGGTCTACTTATAGCTAAGTTGGTAAGCAAGTTGAACCCATTTGGCTGCATTACCTACAACTAACTTGAATTTCACTCACCAAAACAATGGAATCCAAACTTCTTGGATGATCCTAACCTGTATTATCTGTCAGTTAAATATGTCTTGATGCATACTCAATCATCCAGGTAAGTAAATTCCAAAAGGTTGATTCTGTTCATCTGGACGTAGCGTTTTCTGTGGGAGAAACGTTTTGTCACCCGTCACCAAGTGACTTCTTCAGTCTCTGCTGACTGCACGTTTCCCCAACCTTATAAACAGTGTGTCAGATAAATAATTAAAAAGGCTTCAAATACCAGTGGAAGTGTCAAGCTAGTGACCTGAATTAGCCTATTAAGTGTGCAGCAACCCCAGCTATTGCAAATGGGAAAATTAGATAAAGAGATCAAAACTATTTGGGTAAAAGTCAGTAATGGTGTTTATTTCTGCTGTAAAGTAATTTTAACATGGTAGTCTGTGGGAATTAACTCAGTTTTGAAAAGAGCCTCAAGTGGACATGGGAGGAAGTGCACTTCAGCAACAGGTTTCTTTTCAACCACAAAGTTTTTGGTATAAAGAAGGTTCATGTTCACAGCACAGCAGTAAAGAAGAGTTTTCCAAGGAGTAACTCCAGAGAAAACAGTGTTCCAGCCTGGATTGGCTGTAACACTGGACAATCTTAATCCAGACAAGGACATGACTGGATTAGGGCGATCGTGGCTCAAGAGTTGGAGTTTGCCTTGTAATCGGAAGGTTGCTGGTTCGAGCCCCGGCTTGGACAGCCTCGCTTGTTGTGTCCTTGGGCAAGACACTTCACCTGTTACCTACTGGTGGTGGTCAGAGGGCCTGGTGGCGCCAGTGTCCGGCAGCCTCGCCTCTGTCAGTGCGCCCCAGGGTGGCTGTGGCTACAATGTAGCTTGCCATCACCAGTGTGTGAATGGGTGGATGACTGGTTGTATAAAGTGATTTGTGGTCCTTAGGGACTAGAAAAGCGCTATACAAATACAGGCCATTTACCATGATTTGTTTTTCTAAGGAATATTCTTTAATTCTATCTAAGGTCAAACTTTTTAAACCACCTCAATCAAACAAAACTTCCTGGATTACTGAAATAAGTCTGACTACACTTGTACTGCCATTATGAAACAGCTCTCTGTTCCTGTAACTGGCAAAGAACCACATGCAAATACATAAAGTCATGGGAAAAAAATCTCGTGAAACGACCGTGACACACACCTGCTGTGCACCACACATCCTAAGAAGGCTGGGGAGCAAGCTGAACCCGAACTCGGCAACGCTGTGCTCATGTTCCCGTTGGCTTTGTTTACAGTAAATCCACCGTACGCTGTGTTTGGTTTGGCTTTCTTGTGAGGTCATTGTGTGTGCACAAGTGTGCATGCTTGTGTGCGTCTTGCAAACTCATCAGTGTGCATACGCAAACCGGCTGGTCAAGTGATTTGTGTGTGTGCGTGTTTGAGCATATTCTACTTTTGTGCATGTGCATGCATGTGTGTATGTGTGTGCGCACACCCCGGGGCTGATGATCCACCTCACCCAGGCAGACTAATCCATGAGCTATAATCACCTCATCTCCCCAGCTAAAGTGCCTGTCCTACTTCATTTATGCCTGATATACGTCTGTGTTCCCCAAGACAATGGAGTCATTATAAATTAGGGTCAGTGGGGCTGCCAGCACAACACACAGCATCCTAATGTTTCTCATGGCCTTATGATTCGACTGTCACACACAGAGAGGAATGAGATTTCATTTTGATCTATATATCACACACAGTTTTTCCACAGGAGTTCTGAATCACACACACACATAAGCAGAGCGAGGGTGCAGATTGTTCAGCTTTTTTTTCCCCCTGTTGTTTATGAATGCAATCTGCAATAAAGGAGCACCATCAAAGTGCCACTGAGTGTTTATGTAGTGACACAGGCATTACAGCCTCCCAGTCCTCTTCCATTAGCAGCTGGTAAACAGACTGTAATCACGTTGTGCTCTGTAAAGAAAAATCCATTTCAATATTTCTATCTTGCAACCAAAGAACTGAACAAATTGCTTCTTTTTATTACTAAAAGTTAAATATCTGCTGTAACAGCTTGAGTCATTTATGTTTTGTTGATTAATTCGGGCTTTGTGTATGCACGGCTAAAAAAGATCTTAAGTGAAATCTTGACTTTATATTCCCACTTTATATTTATATGATGTGGAGAAAAAACACGAAACAAAATAAAAAGCTATACATTAACAACAGTCTTTAGAAGCTCAATTCTATCTTCTGTCCTATAATTTTGTATTTGGCAGCCTGATTCGGTTCTGTGACCCAGGAGAGCAGCAGCGACACCTCAGCACAGGACAGGGCCACAGATAGTATAAAAAAGGGGCGTACTGTAGCTTCCGAAGCCAATGCAGAAGTGCCTTAAAGCTGGATTCTTTATATAGCCACCAAGGGCGATACCTGAGGTTGCAAAAATACTTCCCTTTCTATAGAAGTCTATGGGGACAGCACAGCTGTAACCTTGATCTTTTGAAACTGTGGTCTCATAGTCAGCTCACCTTCTCTTTCATCATATCCAGTTGCAGAGGGCGATGGCTTGAATGCTCATCTCTACTTCAGAACAGGACTTCTTAAACCAATTGGTGGCATCACAGCTTCATAGCTACTTCAGTCTTTTATACTTTAAAAGACTTACTTTTATAGAATATTTTTATACAGCATGAAGAAGAGGAGTTGGGTAGAGGTGGGTTGCAAAGTGGCTTGCAGATGTGAGACACCTATAGGCAGGCAAAAGCAGTCGTAACTGTCCCAGAAACATTTTACACAGTTCAGTTATTATAAAATGATCAAAACTGTATAAAATAAGAGGGAAAATGTGGCCTTTATGTAACGTTTGGTTCATGTAGATTGTAACTGGTCATATGACCGAAGTTTAGTCGAGAGCATGACATTGTGGTGAGAGCTAGAACAGATGCAGAGGAAACACATACAGTCCCAAAACAACCTTAATTTGCATGTGGTCCAGGTGCACAGGTGCAGCCTTTATTTGTTTACATTCTGTGTCAAAGCTGCTTTCAGCTGCTTCCTTATTTGGCAGATTTTTATGCTAGATGTCCTTCCTGACACAACCCCAAAGGGATTTGTGTCTCCTTAACTTGTTTATACTGCGTACGATGTTGCCTATATGCCTTTATTTGGACAGTAACACCTATTTTGAGTGACTTTATGCAACACGGCTTTAAGAGGTAGAGCAGGTTGTCTACCAAATGGAAAAGTAGTGGATCGATCTCCGGTCACTCCAGTCTGCATATTGAAGTATCTTCAAGTTACTGAACCTTAAGTGACTAAATGCATCTGTGCAAGTGTGTTTGGAAATACTAGACAAGATGGTTAAGTATAGAAAAAAGCGCTAGTAGGGAATGAGGTCTGTAAAAAGTGCTTTGAAAAACAAAACGCTTGCTCAGTTGAAATAGAAACGCACTGGCCGCTTTCAGCATATTTGGGAATTTTTTTTTGTCGCACGCAAACATGAGAGATTTTGAAAAAGACAGAGGGAGGTGTGCTGTAAACTTTTTATTTTATTTTCTTATAGTTTTTACAGTGTGTACCAAAGAGAGTGATGAAAATGAATATTCAAAGTTATCAGTGTGATGCAAGACCATTCTCCAAGGACCATAGAGGCACATTCTGAGGTTTGTTCACTGGCATTTCTTTCTTATCTAATGAATGTTATCCATCACCTTTTATTGCCTGACATCACCACTTACTGTCCTTTTTTATATAGTTATTGCAATAACTGAGCTGCATGCAACCTCTTTCCTGTGAAGGTACATGTCCACAGGGGCCATCATTTCCACACTTAGAATTCACAGCCTGTGTGAGCAGTCATGCAATGCATTCTTGTGGTGTCGCGTTGCATTTTGAGCGAGGGGGGTGTCGAATAGCACACTCCTCATTTACATAAAGTTGGCTACATTGTGCAACGTGGCGCATCTGGAAACTCAAAGAAAAGTTTTGAATTAACCTTTGTCGACCTAAAATGAGGAAAGATTCATTCAGTCGGTTACAACCTTGTGTTTGCGCTGTTATGGGAGGACGTAGGCGTGAGACAGCGCCTGTGTGCTGTTTTCCCCTCTCCATGTGCAAAATTCCCATGAAAGCAGATGAGACTTAGGACTTAGTAGTGTCCATTTTTTAAATGTCAAATTGAATGCTGAAGTGCGAAGCTTAAAGAACAGAGACGAGTGTAACAGTCCAAATAATTACAGCCTGGCCTGCAAATCGGCCATTAATTATTGATCTATAAATACATTTAAATGTGGTGTTACCAACAGCTCGTTGGGAGTGCAGTCTATGTGGCTCTTTGCTCCATACAAAGTGACGTTAGGTGGATTTAAAAAAATATATAAGTTAGCCCAATAAAAAAATAACAGACGCAGCAAAGCATACTGCTTAGATTTTTGGGGGTAAGTCAGGGTTAAATGTTAAAACTTCTCATTAAACACAGAATGCATTCTGGTCACTGCAGTTTAATACCTGATGGTGGTTACAGTCACTTTTACATGATCTGCTCTGCTTGTTTTTAAAAGGATTTTAGAAAAGAAGTGTCCAGGTCAGCTGCTGTTGTTTGAATAAACTGCTTTAAGGGACACTGATGAGTCACACACTTCCATTTCTATCTATCTTGCTTCCTTTTACTTTCACCTTTTTTTTTCTCTGTGCCTCTTTTCCAACTGCTTGCAACACTACGGCCATCCCCTTATGGAAAAGTAAATGTTTATATCTCCCTCGAGGGACTAGTTTATTCCTCGGCCTCTTCTCCTTCATCGCTCTGTCAAAAACTCCTGCCTGAGCCTTACCAGCTGGCCTCGCTACATTGCTCCACGTAGGTTTTAGATGTTAAGGTTAGAAGAAGAATAGCCTCTAATAAAAGATTTGGCCGTGGTGAAGAATACACAAATTAAGGTGAAATAGGAGTTGAGAGAGGGGGTGGTGGGGTGTGAGGAAGATGCATGATGACAGGTTGACTCAGACGCAGAAAGACGTGGGAGGTCTGAGTTATTCCTGTTGAATCTGCACTTGTAGGTCTGTGTGTGGCACCTGATTGAACTCTTCTGTATACATGACCTCTGCAAACACAAACACACAAACTCACACTTGTGCACAAAAGCCAGAGGGTGCAAATTCACAAAAATATACATATGCACACACATACATCTCTTACATGTTTTTATGGAGGAAAAAAAAAACTTTTCTCCATCCATGTTTTCACAGAGATGCTTTCCTGCATGTAGGTAAGCGATGCCTGTGACCCATGGAGCCCGCCTTACTTAAAGTCATTCAGACTGAGGGCTGCTGACACTGGAATGCTTGCTATGCTGATGGGGGAGGTTCTCACCAGATTTGTACATTTATACCAGTGGCAGAAGGTGATGAAAGCACCCTTTCTTTATAGCCTTCATGAACTGGCACTATTGTTGCCTTAATGTCACATCAAAGGAGTACTTGTGTGTGCGAAAAATGCCTTTAAGACCAGTTCGCTGTTTTGCACAAGTACCCTTGTCATTGGACAAACTACAGCAGTGATAAACAAAAGTGCTCTGAAACGCAGTCGAGAATGACCGAAGTGCTTCATTTCTGGCGTAGACTGTATAGAAGAGAAGGCATCCGTGACATCTCCCTCTGGTTAGCAGAGTCTGGTTTTTGAAGGACTGAGCTGCGTCTTTATTGTCACCATCATTTTAGCTCTCTGAAATGCAGGGTGGCTCTGAAACTACACAGTACAGTCTTAGTCATACTCTGTTAAGGGTATCTTTCTGGATGCTAAGGAGAACCATAATTTACAAAATGAACATCATGTTCAATTCATAGGCTTGAAACTAGCGTTTGAGGTCGTAAACTCATCAGGCAAGTGTTTACTGAGATCACAGATCTTGTAGTTTTTACAACTGGAGCAGTCACACCCTATTGACCACTAAAAAGAATGTACTTGTGGGTCGGCTTTACGTTTCAGACCAGGGAGCTTTAGTCTGATGAAGAACCCATCCAGCGAATCAAAATAAAATAACTGAAACAAGTCCTTCACCCTTTCACAGGAGGAGAGTTTCTCCTTCTTCTTTTTTTTCTGAGGCCCTCGGCCCTCAGAGATTCTCAGCACGGCACTGATCATTCAGTTCCTGTGTGGGAAAGCAGGGATGGACTGGATGAACTGGAAAGAGTCGCAGCTGTGGGTTACTGTTCCAAAGACTAAAACGAGTATCTAAATGTCATGATAATCGAACACAAATCTGCCTCGGGGAATTCTATACTGTGGGGCTAAAAGTCCAGCGTGGATCTGCACATTGATCGTCCCTTATTGCCCTTTCAGTCAATCCAGTCACTCCCATTCTCATAACATCATTTTGTCAGCCTGAAATTAGCTTATTTCTAAAGATGCAGGAGTCCGTATTAGATTTGGGTAGAGGAATAATAACAGAATGGAAAATAGCTAAAGATATTTACATACATTGGACTGTATTTTTTGTCCAAGTGGCCAGGTCTAAGACCCCTCTTAAAAAAACAGCAAAACATTTTGTACAATGAAATATGTGGAACATGTAAATAAGAAAAAGCTCTCTGAGCTAATTTATGCAATTTATGTGATTAATTATACGCGGTGCACTTACACCTTTCACTTCATCCAATGAAAAATGATTCAAAATTAGTCCAGTCAGCTTTAATTCATTAGCCTTTGGTTTAAGGTATCTGTAGCTGAAGTGGGCACTTGATCATGAACAGGACATTGGGGAGCGGTGAATCAGACAAAATTGCTTCATGCACGCTAAAATTGATCTGAAGATAATGATCGAGGGAACTCATGAGCTCATATGTCTGCGGGATGAAAAAGGAGGGGGTGGGAGGGACATACGGTGGCGGGTCATTGTCCTAGAGGTGGGTGGGTGGGTGGGGGGTGGGAGGGACTACATTGTCTGGCTCTGCTTCCGACAGCTATCTGATCCCCCTCTGGGAAGGTCTGTGTGAAAATGAAACAGACATTTTTCAATAAAGCTGGTGGCCTTTAATACAGATTTTGGAAATAAATGATTTGTGCTGCAGTCAGGCTGACAAAGCGCCCCTCAAAATTTTAAATGGAAACATCAAATAATTGCAGGAGAGAGTTCCAGAGTAGTTCAGCAAAAAACACTTAATAGTAAAAAAAGCAGCTGCTGAGTGGCAGCGTTGATGTGGGCTATGTTATAGTTAAAACATTGTATAGAGATCTCATATTTTAATACTTTAAAACAATAATGAGCTTTTGATTGCGAAAGACAAGTAAGAAAGTCAGCAAGCCTTCCTGTTTTAGGAGCTGGACATTTTTTATTTAAAAATAACCCAAAGACTTTTTAATACATATCAAATGTACAGCCAATAGATTTTCTGTTTTGACAGTAATGGTTTTTCAGATAATTGTTTGGGTCTTATTGTAAAACTGTCTATTAATAATACATGGTTCATTTTTAAGTTTTGCTTTTTGTGTGTGCATATTTCATTTGCACATCTAGAAAATGTTTTACACATTAGTCCTGACCATCTGTTTAATGTCTTGAAAAAATCTCAACCACCAAATAAAATGAAACCGTGACCACATGCTTTTGTATACATTTAATGTGGGGCTGCTTTTATGATGTAAATTAGCTCAGTCTCACAAGAAAACATGAAACAGTCATGGAAAGGGCAATCTATTTTTTCACACTATATGGTCTTTTGTGCCCGTGACAACAGACATAGACAGGTATTTTGGTTAACTGAGGCCTGTACTATGTATTTTATCCTATGCGATCAGCATAAAGTCAACGCATAAAACACTGCCACCAGATGTAAACTGTCCTTTGGTCTCCATGAGTGATGCACCAACCATGGCAACAGTGAACAGCGAGAGATAACAGTTCATTTCAGACTGATTAATTTCACATTTCGCACTTTAAAATGCAGAAGAGCAATATGTCAGAAATGTGGCAGCAAAGAGACCCGTGGATCATATTGTTTTTGGGAGTTTTGTGTGCTTCACTTTGTATTTTCAGTTCAATGTAATTTAATGTTATTTATATAGAGCCAAATCACAACAGCAGCCACCTCAAGGTGGTTTATATTGTAAGGTAGACTAGAGAAAACAATCATCTGACCCCCTATGAGCAAGCACTTGGCAACAGTGGGAAAGAAAAACTCCCTTTTAACAGGAAGAAACCTCCGGCAGAACCAGGCTCCGGGAGCGGAAACCATCTGCTGCAACAGTATTGCTTTCACTTTTAACATATGCCACTCCACAGGATTCATTGTAAACATGCTTTTAAATATGACACCGAGAGCTGCTTTACATGACTTACAGTGAAAGGCTCCAATCATTATTCACTAACTTTGGTGTATCAGCGCAAATGCCAAAGCACATCCAGGTAAGTTTAAGGTAAGTTTAAGACACTTGATGCTTAGACAGTATGGCAGTATTGGAAATAGGAGGATGTAACGCTCATTTGTCTGCATACTTCTGGCCATATTTTATGCAATACAGCCCTCAACCAGGAGTGAGAACAGGCTGATACTGAGGATGATATGACTCAGTGTCAGCTGATACTGTCATGGTCCTGAGTATGCCGACTCAGTGTTTTGTGTTTCTTTGTGCTTTTCTTATTCTGAGTATGTATTCTGTTATTATTTGCCATTTGTTAGGGTTCTGTTCTGTGCCTGCCCTGGTCCCACTTCTGTGTTCTGTCTGTCTATGGTGTCACACTGTCTGCGTGTGAATCTGTCTAAGTTCAGTGTCTCGTCTAGTTCTCTGTGTCTGTGAGTTTCCTGTCTTATTCTGAAGGTCCCCCCTCAGTGTGAGTGTTACGTTTCCCCTGTCCCGTCGGCTCTGATTTCTCCCAGGTGTGTTGCCCTCCTGTCTCTCATCTCCTAATTACCTGGTGTGTATTTATACTGCGTGTCTGCCTGTGCTCCTGGTCACGTCGTCTGTGTTTCTCTGTGAATCTTCTGTGTACTCAGCATTATTCCATGTTTCACCGTGTCTCTCTGCTCCTCGCCCCGTGTCCTCCTTTTGTGTTAGTTTTCCCAGTTTAGGTTTATGTTTCGGTTCTGCCCGCTTCTTGGTTATTACTCACTGTAAATAAATCTCACTTACACCTCCACCACTGGCTGCTATTTGGATCCTCCTTCTCACCTCCACACAACTGCCGCCCCAGCCGTGACAAATACAGCATTTTTAGCTGATACTGAAGCTAAAAATGCTGAAAATTTACATTAAAAAACAGCCAGTTCATCTCAAATGCATTGCATTATTTTAAAGCATACTAGTGGAGATGATTCACAAGAAACATAGCCATATACCCCCTGAGTGCTAAATACCATTAAATAAAGAACAAGTACTTACAGCTTGTATCTCCCTCCCAGGATTCTATTAGATTACAACATTTAGACCTGACAAAGACCCTTATGTGGATTGCAACATGATTTAATTTAATCCACGGAGCACCAGATATGGCACGTCAGCCCTACCCTACCCTTCCTCATTTGTGTAGCTCTGGCTTTTCAAAGTTTGGCGCAGCACCAAGAATCTGTGCATGGCATCCTGCGAGCAACCAAATCATTGTGAAGCTGTGAAACAGCCAACAGAAAGCAGCTGCCAGGTGCAGCACCGGTAGCATTTCAGCAATTGGTAGGACATGTGGTTTTACACCGCTATGTGGGCGATACACCCAATGTCACTTCAAAGATCAGCTGAAAGCAGTCATCAACATTTACTGGCATTTGTTTGCTGTGAAAAATTAAATTGGTTTCTGACAAGTGGTGACACATAACTGTAATAAAATACAGCCTTGGGAAAAAAATAGAAATACACAATGATAAATCATTCATCAGCATGGTTTTTCTCATTTTAACTCATGCTGCATGGACTTTTTAAAAGCATGTGTCACTGATCTCTTAACTTCCAGCTCGAGCTATTTACTGGAATACACTTTTCCATTTAATTTCAATTTTGTGCTGCTTCCAGTGGAAGTTATCTAATTTTGGAGGAAAACTTTTGATATAACGGCATATTTAAACATACCCTCAGCGACCTAAAATATCACTGCTCCACGTTGGGAGCGTGCGCATAACTCGAACTGTAGATGTTATTTTATTACACCGCAGCTACTTCACAACTCTGTGCTTCCCCTAATTAGCAGACAGCCTGCAGAGATAGTGTGGGGATGAGGTGACTTCGCATTGGCTGTGCCTGGTAATGATGGATCACAGGCATCTGTGCCAGCCCAGCAGAGCGGCACAGTCGGACTCTGAGGAGAGAGAGCTGCAAAATATCTGCATGTTTGGAACTACTTCTATTATGTAGTGAGTCTACAAGGTAAACTAGTGCAGTGTAATACAATATAATTATTTTTGTTGAATATGATTAAAAACATATTGAACATATGGGCCAATGAAGCAGTGAATTATGCTGGAGGCGTGGCGTGATAAGTCTTTTGTACATTTTGATGCCTTTGTCATTAATTTGCATCTCCATCGAAGTGAAGCCATCATGGATCTCTGTTTTTTAAGCTTCATCTTTAGAAGTTTTCAGGTAGCCTTGTCTAGCCTGGTTAACAAGTTTTATTTACTGCATTGCATTCATTGCACAGATATGAATAACAGCTAATTAGGAATACAGTCTCACTGCGGTGTGTGGAATACTTACAACCTTGAATCCACTGATTTCTGGACACTGATTTTCCACTTTTTTATAGCTACAGTATTTTTTCTATTATGATGAATTAAAATTTTATGAAATACTTTAATAAGAAACAGATTTACACAATATATGTCAATGAGAAATCTGCTGACAGATACTGATTTAGTATCAGCTCAGTATTATTTCCTGGAGAGCCTCGCAATGATCTGATAAAAGCAAAGCACAAAGCATGAAAGTGCTATGCTCGGATGGGCTACAACAAAACAGGACAGCAACATCAGTGATGATCGCACTGATTTATTTTTTTTCTTTTGCAGTTGAAGACCAACCGCAAATAGTTGTAGCAACCAGCTGGTCACTAAGAAGTGGAGCATACAACAGCATTAACCTCTAGGCAACCACTTTTGATCACGAGGCAGTTGCACAGGTCGCCTGGTGTGAGTCAACCTTATACTACAATCACCGTCAGCTAGGTTGGTGAAGGTTTGTCTAATTTATTTACATTATTTACTGCCAACGTGATGCAATCAGTCTGAGTCAGTCAGCGCTGATGAGTGCAGCTCCTCTGGAACTCATCTGTTAGCAATAGGGGCTTTGACTCAGCCGTTTTCCAGCTGGTTTCATTTCTATATAAAAGCAAGCATCATTTTGCAGTCAAAGTGCCGTCCTACAGCAACTATGTCACTATTTAGTGAATAAATTCAGAATTTCTTGGATAATAATTGCACGGTGAA
The DNA here is from genome assembly GCF_056152115.1 of Neolamprologus brichardi. Classification (NCBI taxonomy): domain Eukaryota; kingdom Metazoa; phylum Chordata; class Actinopteri; order Cichliformes; family Cichlidae; genus Neolamprologus; species Neolamprologus brichardi. The sequence goes on from NC_142110.1 coordinate 32,809,974, forward strand.
AAGTTTGAGGATACATCCTGAGAATTAGCCGTAGATTATCCCCCCCCCATGCTCTGTCACCATACTGTCAGCATAAATGACTGTTGGAGTGTTATTAAGTGTTCATTGATAATCTGATGCTTGTTTTGCTCTTGATAATCAAAGATATGCTGTAAATGTGCCTTTCATAACAGCCAGTGCTGTTATCTGGAAAGTGTTATGATAAAGACTTTTGATGCTATGAGTGTCCAGCTACAGATTTATTATTGACATTTGACGTGTAAATCTGTTTTTCCCTTGATTGCCCAGTTACTGGATGTGTGTCTAACCTTTGTTAGTGTTTAAATTATAGCTGAGCCTATTTGTAAAGGTTTGCTTTGTGTTTTTTTTTTTCATTGTGTCTACTGAGACCAGTATTATCTATTTATTTATTTGTTTAAAACCCCTTAAACCCCAACGCTGCCAGTACCGTGGCGGGGGTGGGGGGGGCATCCAGTTTCATGGACCTCTACACCAGGTCTCTTATGTAAGCTAAAGCCTCACACAAACCAAACACAGCTAAAACAGCAAGCAAATAAAAGAGCATATAAAAGAAATCGACAAAATGACGTAAACACAAAGCACCTCCATTGACCCGACAGCACCAAAATTCACTGAACCGGCCAACATTACGCTCCACGTTTGAAATACAGTTACATGAATTTTGAACACGAAAACGAGACATGTCTTGTTTGTCGTTGTTAAACTACATTAACTGAATAACTCCATCTCCCACAATGACTCAGAGCAGTTTCCTCATAAAAAATAAATACATCACAATTTAGTACCTGGTTACAGAAATTTCATTGGGCAATGGTGAGTGTCATTCATGTTGGGCGTTAATGGGAGTTCGCATTAGTGTTTGCCTCCAAATGCCTGGAGGAGAGGACCATTAATTGGATGCTTCTTTTATATGTGTCTTGCTTCACAGATCACAGGTACAAATTAAAATAAATCTCCGCTTGGCACAAGCTGTTTGAGTACAGTTAAAGAAGCATAGTTGCACAATGCCAACTGCCAGTTTTGACTAGCTTATGTAAAATTTGCAATTTTGTAGATCTGCTCTGTTTTTGGGCGTCCCTTAAAGGGGGGATACCCCAGTAAGCATCAAAGACAACAGATATAACAAAAAGGTCAGATATTGCATGAATCTAGGAAGCTTAGCTGGAGGTAGGTTTAATAGAAACGTGGAGAGAAATCAGTATTATACATATTTTTCCCAAGCAACCGGAGGGTACCAGACCAGTCTTTCAGCCTGTGTGACCTAAAGCGTAGATTGTGCACCTTATCTGAAATATACTGACTTGAAAGGCCAACTTCAAGGATTGTGGGCTCAATAAGTTAATTAATTAATGAACAAAACTATCGTCTTTTTGAGAATTCTTACAGATAACAGATGGTAACCATTGTCTGATTAATGCCAAAGATAAAGTAATTTTTTGCACCAAGAACTACATCTGCAGCTAAAATTGCGTTTACTACTATAGACTGGCACTGCTGGTACACTAGTAATCATCAGGAGGTCCCCACATTAAGTCAAAATTATACCCCAAACTATTTCATACACTAAATTGTTCTGTTTAGACAAAATTACACAGTTCAGCTCTCTGTACACCTGTGAAGAAAGAATCCAAGTAGACCATTGAGGCAGCTGATGGCAGAGCTTCTTATAACAATTTCCACAACAAAAATGAAACACATTTATCTGAGTGAGACAGAGAGGAGATATAAGGAGGCAATCACAAAGCAAATAGATAAACTCTCAAAGGAAACGCCTGTCTTTTCAAAACCTAAGAAAAAAAAACAACCAACCGTAAAGAGATGTGATACAAGTAAGTGTAATTCTGAAAACAAATAAGGATAAGAGGAGCGAACGATATCAGGTAAGAAAGCACAGGTGTGTGTTGTTTCCCTTGGCTCTCACTAGCAGCAGTGAGAGCCAAGGGCCAAAAACTTGCTTATATCTTTCAGATTTATTTTAGCCCCTCTCAAAATGTGACAATTTTACATATTACTCTCAGGCTAGAATAAGAGCTGTTGTGTAGTCTCTCAAGACAAATTCTTCAGGTTTGCTGTCTGACCATGTTAAAATCAAATTGTGTTTGTAGCTATTTTTTATGCTTTCCTAGAAGGTGAAGAGTGGCCATCGTATCAAGTAAGGTAAGGGAAACAAGGATAACAGCCTGTATTTTTCAGACAGTCTCTCCAAGGACATATGGACTGGGTTGTGTTTCTCACACTGCATGAAGGATAGTGAGAGCATAGTGTGATTGTTTGTCACTTTTGCCAAATTAAAGAAAACAAATAACAGTTTTCTCATATTAGCAGACAGGTGTGACCCCAGGTATGGTCTTCGGCTGCTGCAAGTCTGCTTGTTTCAGGGCTTGATGTACTGTGCATTCAGAGATGCTCTTCTGCATACCTTGGTTGTAACAAGTGGTTACTGATGCACAGTGCTGGGACTAACGCGTTATTAAGTAACGCGTTACAGTAACTACGTTATTATTGTGGTAACGAGCACAGTAACTAGTTATTACGTCAAAATCAGGAACGCGTTACTCGTTACTGGGATTTAGATAGGGTCGTTACTCGTTACTTCGTGTGGTGGCTATCACGGAGCTTCCACAGATTCTGTAACATTAGCAAGTGGTGGAGGCAGCAGGTGGATGAGAGAAAGGGGACGCAGAAGGAAAAGAGACCCGAGGCGGCCGCCGGTCCAAGTGTGAACTGAACTTCAGATAAGAAGTTATGACCTGCAGTCTATCTGGGTCAGATATAAACCAAGTTTAGGTGGAGTTTATTTTCGTTATTCTGACTTTTTCCATACTGCGTACTAGCTAGCATGACGGAGTTTCTATACAGCTGGGTGGGTGCTATGAAGTTAATGATGTTGAACTTTATTTTGTTCATAAGTTATTAGAGTTGCCAATCGTCCCGTCTGGTATTCAGAGAAAATATTATGCGTTTCTTATTGAGGTGAAAAGGAACAGTTTGTCCCGTAATTCAGCTACAATGAAAAAGACACAAAGCTGGAGTTATTCTGTCTTTACGCTGCACAGCTGCATCTTCTTCTCTCATTCTCCTCCCTCCCTCTCCCGTTTCTACTTCAATCATGAAAACTGATCAATGATCAGCTGATCGGCTCTCTTGTTTATTTATTGCCCACTTTGCGCCAGAAAGAGGAAACCAGCCGATGTCGCGCTAAACAACAGCAGCACGTTTAAACTTGATCAGCTGTTGTTAGAATTTATTTTATATTAATTTCTAGCATCAGCTGATGTTTGTTGGAGCCACAGCTGCAAAAAAGCTGCTGGTCATGATGTCGGTTTGGTTATCTGGTGAGAGGGAAACATGAAGAGGAAACCAGGAGATGTCCTTACTGAATCATCAGAGCTGAACAGGTGATGGAGAAACAGGTTTACCTTTTAGTAAACTGTAAACTGTTTCTGAGAGACAAATAACACCAGGATCCTTTTCTAAGTAGCTGACAGCTGGTAACTGTGCAGGTGTGGATCTAGCAAAGTGTTGCCAGGGGGGCAGGTAGGGCATTAACAGGGAGAGGTGGGCACAAAGAAATACTTTTCTTTCTTATTCTCATTTAAAATGTCTCGCTTTTAAAAAATAATTATCTGAAACTTACAACAAACGATTGATAGATTGATGCATATATACCATCAAGACAGTGTACATCACTGTCACAACAGCATTTGTTTTCATTCAAAGGCTTTATGATTTTTCCTATAATGGTGGCCGGTCTCTAGTCAAAATGCCCGGGCCGATTTTTTGTCCCAGTCCAGCCCTGTATGCAGCTCATTTGCAGTCTGGTGTTACCTACATCTTCCTATTCAGAAGGCAGAATTTCCAAGTTCTGAGTACAATCAAAGCACCACGACTGCAGTTTTTGTGTTGGATGTAAAAGGCACACATGACGCTGTGATGTAGGCTAGAATCATGGCAGCAGTCAATGACGGTCCAGGTGTGGGATTTCTCTCGTGGAAATATGCACATTATTTTTTTTTCTATTGGTAGGTGGCACAGTGCACTTGTGGCAAGTAAGCAAGCTAGAAGACTGGCAAAGTTATGGAAGCAACACATTAACAAGAGAATTCTGAGTAAAACCAAAGTTACTTTCCCTAGTAACTAGTTACTTTGAAAGTAACGAGTAACTTGAAGTAACTGAGTTACTTTTGATAGAAGTAACTAGTAATGTAACTAAGTTACTATTTTAAAGTAACTTACCCAACACTGCTGATGCTTTCCTGTCAGCTCACAGCAGTCTGGCCATTCTCCTCTAAACTCCAGCATCAAGAGATTTTCTGCCAGAGAACTCAATGGATATTTACTTTTTTGGACCATTCCCTGTGAAGCCTAGAAATGTTTGAGGGGAAAATCCCAGTAGAGTAGCATCTCTGGTACCAACAACCATGCTATGGTCAAAGCCATACCTTGGTTGTAATGAGTGGTTATTTAGGATACTATTGCTTATCAGCTTGAAGCAGTCTGGCTGATTAGGTGTGTTGGTGAGCAGCTGAACCAGTGTTTCTAATAAAGTGTAAATTGAACAGGAATGTATTAATTGAGTCTTAAGTGCGAAGAGGGGTTGTTTGAAACTTCCACAATGGCTTAGCTGAACAGGAATTGGGACTGACAGAGTTTTCGTTTACATATATTTCTGTTTTATGGACATTTGTACTTGAAGGACTGCTCTATGAATACTATTTTTTCCAACAAGGTACAATTGATGTGATGTCCATCCTTGAGGTTTTCATGTCACTGCACGTTGCAGTGAGGGGAAAAAAGAGAAAACCCATAATAACATTCAGATCATCTTATAATCTCATTTATTAAATTGCAAAAATGATGAAACTGTATTAGTTATCCACCATTCTCAAAAGTCATAAGTCTTCAGTGCTTTAATGCACCCTATTGATCTCCAGGTGGAGATCTTGTGGCTCCTTTATTTAATTCCCTGTTTTTACAAAAAGCAAAAGAAAGACCTTATTACCTGTATTACTCTCAAAAAGGTCATAGACACCAGAGGATCAGAGGCTTGTAAAAGCAAGTCACTGTTTTTTCTGTTTTTTGTTCTTCAATTTTTGTATAAAGCTCAAGGACACTTCAACAGTGAGTGACGCTTGAATGCTGTAAAGATGAAATGTGTGATTTTCCAGGGCACAGGCTGTCCTCGGTGGCTATCTGATCATCCTGTCGTCACATACGCACACCATTCATTGTCTTTATTACCCTGCACAGAGGCCTTTTCCTCACCAGTCTCCTTGAAGAAAGATTTAGCCTCGAAAACGTGCCGTATTTGTTTTGCTAATCTCCTTTACCATCCTGAAAGCTCTCGCTGGTGAATTGTCAGCAAGGATTATTGGGTAAATCTGTGTGGGACTGCTTAAAGTGGAAGCATGGGTCACATGTTTTTAAGAAGGTTGAGTCCCTTGACTACAATCTTGGTGAGCTTATTGAACTGGATGATCATTAAGAAATATTTCAGCATCTCTTGGGCTCAAAAAAATCAAGTGTCTTCTGGTTTCGATCTGAAAATATATTTTCCAGCCCCAGAAGAACAAAACTTTGACATTCCTGACAGCAGAGGTGCACAGAGAGAGTAAATTCCTCACTATCTCTGGTTTGTGTCACACAATGGATGTAGCAGAAGTGATTCATAGGGAGGCTGAATGGGAGCTGGCAGTGATAGTTCAAGGTAATCAGCATTTGGCGGCACTGAGGTGCCTGGTTATTGTAACCTTGTCACGATGAAACAAAACATAATGGACTGAAGTGAGCTGGGTTAAAGAGAAAAGAACCCAATGTATCCCATCTACCATGACAATGACTTTTCCCTGACCACCACAAAACAGTTACAGTCAACTAAACTTAATAGCCTCCATTGTAAAAGTGGGATTTTCACACACCCTGTTTTTCTGCAGTCACATGGACCATTTGGAAGGACTTATATGAGGATCTGCTGCAACTTTTACAAAGAAATCCAATAAAGTGAGACAAGTAATTGTTTCGAATTGCATTAATGGAGACTATCAAAACTTAAGGACAAAGGCAGGGGTCCACATGATTTAATTTGTCAGAATAATTACTTCATTTTCTTTCTACGACTTCTGAACAACAGTTTATCCTCAAGACTCTATTAGTGCACTGCAACAACAACTTTACTAGTGCAGCCATTAGCTTTGTATTGCATCTGCCTCTTTTTGCCACTTTATGGAAATGGTTTGCATTTCATATGCCAGTTTGGTCAATGAATAAATTTACAATAAGCAGTTTGTTGGTTTCTCTGCCCCCTGAAAAACTGTGATGGAACCCAACTGTTCTCCTCTTCATAAGGCTGCATGATGGTACGTGATCACATGATTCTTCTTCTCTGAAATATTATAGCTTCATCATAGAGTGTGCATGCATGTGAATATAAATAGTCATTGTTTTCTTATGATAATGTGACCATTACATTGTCTCCTGGCTCCTCTGAGTGTTTACACAGCTATCTGTTATTGCAGCTCATGATAATGGTGATCTCAAGATGGAAACCATTTTTCACTTGTCCCAAAATAGAAACGATTTTTCGCTCACCCCCATCCGCAGGCAGGTCAAAGCACTGTGTCAGCACCACCTCGGCATCTAGGTGGGTTTCAGAGTCATGCTAAACAGCATGTCAGCAGAATGGATTCTTGCAGATGCAGAACACGTAGTTTCACTCTTAAATACGCGTAAAATGGGATCATTTGGCACCATTATCCAAAGGATTTTACAATGTGCTTTTGCATTCTGCCGCTCATACACTAGTGCTGAGGCATCCATGTAAGGCCCTAGATTTACTGTTATAAACAAGTTAGGGATTAAGCGTGTTGCTCAAGGACACTTCAGGGAAGTGCCGGGGATCAAAACACCAAACCTGCGATCATTGGGTTCGACTTGCTGAGTCGTGGCTGCCGCAGCAATAAAGCTGTAAACAGTAAATCTGTAGCAGCAGAGGTAACACGTCTTGGGTCCACAGCAGCCAGAGAAGAAGTAGTAGGTTGATGTGTACTGTTTAAGCTGCAACCTTTGGGGCTTAAACATTAAGCCAGTAAAGAAATGCTATACTGCAGTTCCTCTAGCTGCCACTTGAGGCTGGTTCAAACATGGTCACATCCTCAGATTCCCATATTAAACTTTACATAAGAAATAAAACATGTTTAGAGATGATTTCATTTCATTCACTGTAGGTTAAGTTTTATATATGTTACCCATTTAAATTTCACCAAGGCTTCAAGTATTGTGTGATGAGCAGGGTCTAAGGCAGGATCACTTTTTCATGTTACTCAAGCGTAATCTATTGTCAAGCAGAGGTAGCACGTTCGATGTCCACTCCACTGCAATGCCTGCCTGTAGTAAACTCTGCTGTCAGACCGTTTCAAACAATCTCTCATCGCCTTCTCTTGTCCTGCTTTTCTTACATGTTTCTCTGTCTCTGAGTTTTGCATGTTAATGTATTTTTTCCCTTCCTGTGGAAATACAGCAACACGCAGCTTGCAGACAGATTTTGTGGAAACTGCACAGAAACAGTTTGTGTGTTTCCTGAAATTTATTTTATCATTAGAAAAGTTGTCTTTAAAATTAACTGCCATTTATAAAGAAACACTGTTTAGGCTCGCTGATCTTCTGTAGCTCGAGCTAAGTGATCAAAACTCAACATCTGCACCATGAGTACATCGCAAGGATGAACATTACATTCTGATTATGGAATAAACTGCCCCTCCATATTAGGCTGGCCCCAACACTTGAAATGTTTAAATCACTTTCAAAGACACTTTTTTTCAAAGGCTTTTTATGAGTAGTGCCAGAGTCAGCTTGTAGCCAGTTTTAGTCAGCTGTTTTTCTCTTAATCTTTTTATTTTGTTAATTTTATTCATTGTATATCTTATTGTCTATTTTACTCTTGTTTTAATATTTAATATATATACTGATTTATTTTTATCTTCTTTTTCATTTATGTATTCATTTTATTGTCATTTATATTTATTTCTTTGTCTGCTTAATGTATGGTTTTTAACTGCTATCTCTGTTTTATTATTGGAAAGCACTTTGGTCGACTTTGTTGTTTTTAAACTGCTATATAAATAAAGTTAGATTGGAAGTTGGATTGATTAGGTACTGAGCAAGTATCTCCATGCCGTCACTGAAAGCAACACTATAACTCGTTCAAAATCAATATGAAACCTATTAGATTTAATTGCTCACTAACTGAAGGTACCAGAACGCTGGTACTTTAACCCCTGACTATGAAGGCCGCCTAATGTAACAGGTGGGTCCGTTAGTTCCACGTAGCAGCAGCACTAAAACAACACTTCAGCTTCAGTTTGATTAAGATTATATCTACTCTGCCAGATGTGCATCAGATTAACACATGAACGTTTCCAGTTGTTTGTGAAAGACCAATACAAAGTATATTTGTTCCAAGTTCTTTACCTGAATCTGTGATAAATGTTAAACATAACACAGTTTGACAGGCATAAAACAGTAGACCTGACACAGGAGCTGAGACATGCATCTGGACCTTTGGTTGATCCATCTACTGTTTACCAAAGCCTCATCAGAGGAAGAGTGGAAGCGAAATAAAGGGACAATGGTGCTGTCTTGGAGAATTCAAATACTTGTATTACTGCACTTCATCATGTAGTACAAGAGATACACTATATGCTGTCTCAAACTGGAACAGTGAGCCATGTATTTACAGCATGTTGATAAAGTATGATCCATTCATCCATTTATCCCATTCGGGCAGGTCTGGAACCTATCCCAGTAGTCACAGGGCAAAAGACGGGGTACTCCGTGGTTCACAGGTCTACGATGCTTCCACTGGCTGAAAGCTGTTGGCTGGCCTGTCACTTTTATAACCGTTGTTAGTCATACTCAAAATAGACAGTAAGTATTTCAGAGCCTTAGTTCCAATTTCTTAATCTGTTCATTGCTAATCACACTCTGCATTTCCTTTGAATAGAACAGTCTGATGGTAGTTATTGCTCTTAATTAATTCTCTTTGCCTCTCTCCAGTGACAAAATATTTCTGATGTACTTTGTCCTTAAAAGTATTGTAACACTTTTGCTACCAATGGTGAGTGCTAAAACTCCAGTGATCTGTATGAGTTGACTGTGCTTACTTCTAGGTTTGGATGTGATAGCAGTGGCACATTATGGTGGTGGTTGCATCTATGAGCCTGCCTGTTTTCGCAACCTGATAGCATGTCATTCTATTAGCATTGACTTTAATTTTAAAAAAAGGGTGTAAAAAAATTAGAAGTCGCTGATTCACACATGAATCAACCCGTGTTTTAAAAACACCTATGTGACTCCAAAGCATTCTGTCGAGCTTTTTATATTGCCACCGTGTCCTCCACCATCTTCCTGTTTACGGGCGACAGATAAGAGGGATCAGATGAGAGATGAGGATGATTAAAATAATACGCCTCTTATCGTGGTGCAGAAAGCCTCTCTGTGCCCACTGAAGAGGCTGCTCCAGACGGTCGATATTGCCTCTGTGGTAAAAAATGAAAAGTATTGATCTCCTTTACCTCAAGCCGCTCAGCTGATTGAGCCTGAGAAAATCTGTATCAGCTGCCAACCCTCACAAGCGGGCACAAGAATGATAAACCAGACGAAACGTCTCAGAGTTCATCTGAAGGAGCCGTATTTCCTGTCAATATGATTTCAGCGAGGAGAGTTGAGTTGCTTGTCCAGTCCTGTAAGTCACACTGATAACAGATTTATCTCCGAGGTCTCTCTCTCCTCCGTCACACCTGGACATCTTCCAGGTTTCACACAGACCTGCATGCGTTTGGGAGGCCAGATGTGACCTCTTGTTTACACTTCCATGTCTAACTAGAGCAGGTGCGGTGTCTAAATTGAAGCAAAGGCTGCTCACTCCCACAGCAATCAGTCTGGGAAATAGCTGCGGGCTATCAGAGTAAGCCCAGACACAGCTTGTCATTGAGCAAAAGGTAACATGGTGACAGACTGAGGTCTGTGTTCACCAGCACTACAGCCCCTTTCATAAATGGTTGCTCACTGAGCTCACAGCTGGATGATTAGATTAGTGTGACCTGTAATCGAATGACAGGGTCTGGTGACACACACACACACACAGACACTGCAGAAGGTGATTTCTGCCCATCTCTGTATCAAAACATCACATGCAAATACCAACACAGTCAGACATGCTGTACGAATCCAGACTGCGATCGCACACACAGATCTCCCAAGCGAATGCTTCCCATCACTGCATCCACGTGTGTTTACTGGAATTTGAGATAATGAGAGAAGTGAAGAATGAGACAGACACGCAGAGATCACCTGCCCCATGCTGATGAGGAACACTGATCGGATAATGTTGTTTCAATTTGTCGCTGGGTGACTGGGTTCAAACAGAGCATCAGGTTTACAAAGTGTTTTTGTTTTCCTTTTTACCTGGTTTGGGTCTCATATAAGTCACAAAATATAAATTAAAATGAGCTCTTTGTACATGCTGGACCATTACGTTACACTATCAAGGAACGTTCGATTCAGTTCAGGTTTACTTATATGCAGTGTTGGGAAGGTTACTTTTAAAATGTATTCCACTACAGATTACAGAATACATGCCCCGAAATGTATTTTGTGACGTATTCCGTTACGTTACTCAATGAGAGTAACGTATTCTGAATACTTTGGATTACTTAATATATTATCATGCTTTTTTACAACTACATGAATGTACTATTGCTGTGTGATTTATTACTATTACTGAAGGTCTGCGGCTCCGAACCGTAGTAAAGGGACCTCTGGCTAATATGTTGGGTTCCGTGTCGGGCTCGTAGCCGAAAACTAGTTTTACTTTGTTGTCTGGTTGCTAGCAAGAGAACGGAACTTATTGTTTTTGGAGGAAAACATGAACAGTGTACAGTTGAGTCTTAATAGCTTACTTACAACTGGGCTCGTGAGGCACTCTTCTTGGCTGCAGTGGTTATTATTATATTTACATGCTTCCAGCTCCCATTTCTGCTCGGTGACAGCTCGTACTTTTCCATGAAACAGGAAAATACCGCCGTGCAATCCATTTATTTCAACAAAGTAACTGTATTCTAAATACCACCTTTTTAAACGGTAACTGTAACGGAATACAGTTACTCATATTTTGTATTTTAAATACGTAACGGCGGTACATGTATTCCGTTACTCCCCAACACTGCTTATATGGTGCCAAATCACAGCAACAGTTGCCTCAAGGCGATATATATTTTGAGGTAAAGACCATACAACAATGCACAGAAAACAGAGAAATGGCAACATCCTACATAAAAGTAGATAAAGAACAGAGAATAAAGCAAAAAAAAAAAAAAAGGTAAATAAATCTCCTCAAATGAAATATGTATGTTTGCTGAAAGTTTAATGCATGTCACGGACTTCTTCCCTTCAGTAGCATTTCATAACACTCAGGGCTATGAGCAAGTGAACAATGAAAGAATAGAAGCAGTCACTTTCAATGATCATTCTCAGATGAGGGTAATTACCTTGGGTTGAAAAAAGTCTGTTTTCATTTGTGTGCCGTACTTGTAAATACTAGTATTTTTTCAAACAAGCAAGGTTATATAGTGTATAGTCAGACCACATCTACAAGCAGGCCAATCATTTTTTTCCCACACCATGATCATTTCTTTTGGCTTCTTCTTATTTTTTGGCTTTTAACAGCTCACAGCAGCTCCATACTTGAAGCCTGGTTAGTGATATAGGAGCAGACACTTTACTTTGTGCTCCGTTTCTTTCCAGACATGTGCAACACGTCTAAATATCTCGGCATCAGGTGTTATTTACAACAGGGGCACCGCATGCAAATGCAAATGAACCGCAGCTGGACTCATTAACATTTTAGTCTAATAAATACCCTGCTGAACTGAAAATACGCGGGATAATCACCGCTGATTTTGAGGTGGGCTTGGTAGATATGCCGCTTTCTTGTGTGTCCTCAGTCTCCCTTGAAATAGGCATTTGCATGACCCTTAAATGATATCTGCGTGAACATTAATTCGTGTCGTCTGATTAAGTCGGAGAAAGTGGGGGAGGAAGGAGAGAAGCACTTGTGACGGCTGACAGAGGATACAAGAAGATGGGTGAAGGAGCGGCAAGAGATGACAAGGGGGAAAAGAGTAGGAGGCAAATAGCCACAAGACACAGGGGGGAGAATAAACTGTAAGAGGAGAAGAAGAAGGAGATTGACAAGAAAACTTTTGTGATATTTGAGACAGAAAGAGGACGAGAAATAAACAGAAGAGGACAAAAATGTGTAGGCAGAAAAGAGGGACAAGAGGAATGAAAAAGATGAGATGGATGGCAAAAGGAAAGCAAATGTGAGGCAAAGAAGGGAAGAAAAGAAAGACATGGAGGAGGAGATGAGTGACATGGAGTAGGAGGAGACTTGGATTGACACTGAGGCTCCAGGCTGCATCAGCAGCCCCGCCTGCAGGTCACGGAGGCCACAGCTGAATCTACAGATGCTCCTCACTCAGGAAGATCCTGATGGTGACCTCCTCCCTGAAAGAGCAGGCGATTTATCACAGAGGCAATAAATCAACATGCCTGACCTCCACTGCACACAGCTCACGCCCCGGACTGTTTACTCTACCGCCCCGGCGATCCATTATGTGGCAACTGTCGGATGCTACAGCAGCAGATACACTGATGATACACAGGTCAGCATCGCCCAGGGAGTGGAGATGGACCGCTTTATGTGGCAAACACTCCAAAAAGACATAAACGCTGTGACACTCACAGCTGTGGGAAAGCTGTGATGTTGCTACAGATTTTCAAGATTGTCTCATAAAGTGGCTCAAAGTCAAAAAGGACACTATAGGAAGAAAATGACACAGAAACAGACACAACAAGAAAAATGCTCAATTTCTAAACATAAAAACTGACCAGAAACAATGACGTGAACTTACAAAGTTACAGAAACAGCTCTTTAGTTTCAGTTTCTCAACTGGTCAAGTTTTAGGAGACTTTGGTCCATATATTGATATCAGAATGAAACAGAATTCGTTTTAGTTGTAATTGTACAGATGTACAAAAAATGTGCTTCCTGAGTGGTCATACAGTTAAGACACACACACACTTGCTTTATAAACTAAACAAGATACACATACATAGAATATAATTATTTAAATGAGAGGAAAAAAGAACAAGTTAAAGTACAAACACACTGTACACACACAGGAATTACAAAACACAGGCACATCCATTGTAAAGTATATCGTGAATCAAGTGTTGTAAGCTGGTATGAACTTCTTAAATCTAGACCCAATAGCTTGACAAGAAAAACAGAAAAAGATCAATTGAAAGTAAATGAAACCTAATATAAAACTGAACTGAACTGAAAACAAGCCAGCATTAATCTAACAAGCTGCAATAAGCAGCATTTGCATATTTGATATAGACTTATATAGAAAGTATCTAAGTATCTAAATCACCCAGAACAGGAGAACTACTTCATGAAGAAACACAAACCCACCTCTATTTACAAAGGAGGTAACTGCATAGATATTTTCAGAGATGCAGGCAGGGCAGGGAACATCTTTGGATTCCCAAAGGTTGACAAACTTTAAACTAAAGCGGTAGTGATATGCAGTTTGCAGTGACAGTAGGAGAGACCCAGTCTCTCTAAGAAGGCCCCGTCTGATTTAAGGAAACCTAATTACAAGAAGGAAAGCCACTTAAAAAGTGAGGCGTAGTACTGGGAGTGAAGATGAGAAAAAAGCAAGACAGTGGTGAATGGAGTAGATAATAGTGATTAAATATAGTGCTAACTACACTATATGGACAGTATTGGGTCGTGCCTCTTAATCTTCGAAATTTGGTGTTTTCAGTCCCATTGCCACAGGTGTATAACAATAACAAGCATGCAGCCATAAAGTCTACATTTGCCAACATTTGTGAAAGAATGGATTACTCTAAAGAGCTCGCTAAATTAAAGTGTGGCACTCTAATAGGATGCCAGTGTTGCAACAAGTCAGTCCATGAAACATCTTCAGCTGTAAGTGGTGTGATTGCAAAGTGGAAGCGTTTAGAAGCCACATCAACTCCAAAAAGGCTATTAAGAATTGTCAGTCATACACTCCCTGCCGGTAACTGATGCCCTCAGGGGTCGGTGCATTGGTGGTTCTTGGTGTCCGGGGCTGGGTGGTCAGGTATGTACCAGCTCGCTCCCGGTGACTACTTGGCGGGGCCTGGTGCCTGTTGCTCGGTCAGGCCTTTTCCGGGGCAAAGGGGGCCCTCGGGCCTCTGGGCCTGCGGCTCAGTTCACTCTGGCACAGCTGGCTGCCGGCAGAGCCGGCGGGCACGCCACTGCAGCCCCCTCTGGCTTCTGCTCCGTGGCTACTGGGTGACCCCTCATCTGGGGCTCTCCTCAGCTCTTCCCAGGAGGGTGGCACGAATGCCCCTCCGGTGGTCCTCCTTGGGCTCTCGCACTCTGGGGCCTCTGGATGTCTGGGGCCTGGATCTCCTCCATGCCTGCTTCATGCCCTGGGGGACGGGGCTATGGCTCTCTACATCCTCTAGCAGACCATTACATGGGGAAACCTTTTGAATACAAGCACGCTGATCCACACAGGTGTGCACACGGGTGTTCACTGTTCATAGACATGAACTACACCTTTATTGGCTGCTATTTCCAAGCACATTGTGCGCTGTCGGTCCTACGTTCTGCACAACAACATTCAATATTTAGTATTTACTGCTGTTTACACTTAGCTAGATTAACGTGATGGTGTTGTGTTTAGTATGTCGCTCTGTTTTTTTTTGCTTGTTTTCTCTTCTTTTTCTCTCAACAGGTGATCCAGGAGATTTTTTTTCTTCTTTCTCTTTTTAAGTGCTCTTTCTCACTGTCCCTCTTCCCTTCTGTTTTTCTTTTCCTTCATCTTTCTTTCTCCCTTTCCTATCCCTCAGTCATGTCTGTCCCGTCTGTAACAACTGAAAATAAAATAAAATAAATAATAACAACAAAGGTTGATCAAATGAACAAATACGGCAAGGCCGTGATGATCCATCTGGCAAAGTAAATCCATTGGGTATCCTAGTTGGTTTTCAGACAACAATTCTGACGGCTAAAGAACCAAATGGGACAGGCAAAGAAAGAAAAAAAAAAGAATTGCCAGTCATGGGAGGCATATAAAAATCATACCATCATAGCGAAAATCTGGTAGGCCTACATCCCACACTCTTTGGAGGGAAAAAACAGGCAACTATTTTCATAGCATTACTTGTTAAATCATCTGTGTTTAATTAGGCCTGGAGAACTTGTCACCTTTCCGGCTCATTGCAGCTGCTGACATATCAAAGCTCAACTGAGCTCGCCAAGAGTTCATTGTTGATGTTTTCATATTTAAACGCCCTTTTTCAGAAATCACAGCGCCATTATTGTTTTCTGACTTTCTGTCAACGGTGGTTCTGGTTTCAGTAACTAGGCAACTAACTCTCATAGCAGTTCATTAAATACAAAGATTAGTCTATGGATGAACATACATTTTTAATTTACTTTAATTTGCATGAACACAAAGTGATGTTATTACAGGTATAAAAAGTGTACCACTTAGATCAGTCCACATTTGAAGGTTGGAAGGGCTTGACAGTGGAAATACAGGAAAGTTTGACTGCTGATTGAATTTATTGTAAATTTTCATTCTACCGTTCAGGCTTCCTGTCATGTGTTCCTTCTCCTCCCCCATCGTCACATCCTCAGCACCAACTGCATCCTATCAGTCATGTGCTTATCCTGCTCCATCACCACCAATGTCTACACTTTGAAGGTGTCATGGTATGTGGTTTTGTTGTTTACTTTGTCATTTGAGGTTTTAGTTTCTGTTATTATTAAGTTCTGATATATCTGCTATATCAGAGTTCTAGTTAGATGTAATGGAGTTGTCTACTTAAGGTTTTCTTTGCATCTTGGGTTACTTTTGTAACCTCCCTGCTATCGCTTTATATCATGTTCTGTGTGAGTTTTTCATCTCTGTGTGTAGTTTTGCTCTTAAGTTATTACCTCTTTTTGTTGTTGTTTTTTGGGACAGTCGGTTGTCTTATATGACTGGGTTTTTTGGATTTTTGATTCCTCCCCGTGGTTGTCCTAATTAATAGCAGCTGTTGCTTCTTCCCAACCCATTTCCTGTTCCCCGATTAGACCTCAGTGTGTATAAATAGTCCTGTCGTTCACGTTTGTTCTTACTCATAGCATCTGGGTATCTGTCCTCATATGCTTCCTAGTTTGCATGTTTAGATTTGAATTCCTGTTAGTTTCTTTTTGAGCATTCAACCTAAATGAAGGTTTGGATACACCAGTGGCTAGCCAATGAGTATACTAATGAAATCTGCCTGACTCCGATAATAATCATAATTTGAGCTTTGTATTACTAAATATGACAGGGGGAAAAAAGGAAGAGGACCCATATCCAGGTATGTGGGCAAACAGGTAAATGGGAAAACTAACTAACTTTTAATTAGGTTGAGTGTAGAAGCCCAAAGAGAACAAAGTCCAAACTTAGGAACTGGAGCTTAAGGCACACAAAGGACCAAACAGACACTGTGACAAAGACTGAGGTAAAGACTGGATTATATGTACACATGAGGGCAATTTGGTTTGGAACACAGGAGGGTGACAAAATGCAGCTGAAGACAATCAAGACCACTGAGACAAGAGGGGGAAAGTTAACCTAAATCCAAGAGACAAGGGACAGGAAAACACCTAACACAGAAACAAAGTCTTGACATCAAAACTTTAAGGAAATATACAAGAATACAAGTGAACATGATCACAATTATAACAGAATTTTAAATCCAAGAATAATCACTCAAACTAGTAAAACTCAACCTAAAATAGAAAGCCAAAACTAAATCTCAAAATTATCAATGAAAAGCTAAAACTAAAGTCCACAAAAGCTACAGACCATGACAGCACACAGAACAGGTCACAGAACCACACTTTGAAGGAAAAGTTCAATAAAGAAGATCTGTAATCACTCATCTGCTGGCTTTTCTTGGTGTTAGGAAAGTCTGCTAGTCTATTCTGATCAACAGTTCCTCTTTCCCACATTGTCAGCCTCACTGCTGACATCGTTACTCTAGTCCAATCATTCTGTCATTCTGCCTTTAGGACTCGTATTAATCCAACGTTCTAACATCTCTGCCTCACCCTGGTCACTCAGAGCCCCATGCAAGCCTCCATCTTAAACTTTATCACCACCACTGTCTACAATCCAGTTTCCATATCCCCCTTATATTATACTGTATTATAACACATAGTTGTTCTGGTAAAAGGATCAACATACAACACAGTCTGCGCTCACTTTGCTTTCCCTCCCATAATCATCTTATTCTGGTGTGTTCTCTATCAAATCAAACCAGTAAGTGAAGGAGAGACATCATCATTGCCTTACTTTAGACCTCACAGGAAGTGATGGACCCCTGTATGACTTGCAGCACCTCCTGGTGCTTGAAAATCTGCAGCTCAGGGCGGTGTGAGTTCACAGGGTAATGAACTGTAATCAAATAATCACAATGAGATACTCCGAATCCAATTAGTCCATATCAGCACAGACAGTAGCTACATTTACATGGAGAAAATTAAATCACAGACACGCCAGGTCTGGGAACAGCACATATGGGAGCATTTAGCCATGGATGCACAATAATGATTCAGAGAAAAGGAAACGTAATAATGATATCTCACAAGTTAAATAGGCAAAACTGTTTTAAGTTAGGGCATTTCTTTAACTCCCTTCTGCCCATCACTGAAGAAGTTGATAAAGAAAATACGCTCTCCAAGTGTGCATGTTTCTGTGTGCTAAAAATATATCCTAAATGAGAAATATTCTACAATAATGTCTTTGTATTTTTAATCTAAAAGTCTTTTTGCAGTATACTGACCAGAGACTGTTAAATGTGAATGAATTTCAGCTACCTGGAGCATAAATGATATGAAGTGGGCGGACCACAAGTGGACCTTTCCCAACTTTGACATAAGATTTAAGGTCGATGCTCATTTTCTTTTCTGTTCTTGTACCTGATCATTTTCAATGGACTTTTTTGTTAAACCACTTAACACTGACCTATGAATCATTCAAGTGCAAAAACACACCTAATTCAAAGAATGTCGCAGCATTATGTCTCCACATAACAGATAACTGTACAAAGAACTAGTCTTAAACTGTATCTTTATGCAGTTTCTTACTAGCAACCTGTCAGTGGACAAGTAGAGGACAAAAAGAAGTGGCAAGCCTATAAACTATCTACAGTAAAAGAACAGTATGTCAAAGTTATGCCTTTAAGATATGGGGAGGGGGGGGGGGAATCCAGCAAAGACCTGATACAGACCTGAGAGAACCATCTGGCCCTTCAGTTGAATTATCTACTGTTCACTGAAGCCTCATCAGAAATAGTCTCAGTGGGAGGGTGGCTGTCAAAAAGTCATTCTTAAGGATGGGAAGCAAGGCTGAGGTATGTCAAATTACACAAGAACTGGACTGAAAATCAGTGCTGACATATCTTATAGAGTGATGAATCCAAAAGTTAAATGTTTGGTTCAAATCATTGTCGATACATAAGTAGGAGGTCAGGATAGAGGTACAGCAGTGAGTGTCTGGAGCCAAAACACAGTTCAGGCTCTGTCATGGTTTGAGTTTGCGTTTCAGCAGGTGGTAGAAGGATCCACCATGAAATAACAACTGGAAAGTATCTGGCGATTGCTTGATTTTTGATTTGGTTTTTTTGTTTTAATAGCATAACAGTGATGCCAAATATACTGCCAATAAAGTAAAAGCATACATGGATCGAAAAAGCACAGAATGAAGCCCTATCAGTAATGGAATGACGTCCCCAGAGGCCGAACCTCAATATTATTGAAGCAGTGTGGGATGATCTTGACAGAGAACATAAGAAAATGCAGCCAACATCCAAAAGAAGAGCTTTGGATGTCCTTGAAAAAGCCTGGAGAACTCTTCCTGAAGACTAAAGAAAAAATAATTACAAGAAAGCCTGCCTCAGAGAGTTCAGGATGTGTTGAAAAATAAAGATGGTCATATCAAATATTGACTTTCAAGCTTGTTAAAATTGTTAAAAGTCTGCTTTATATACTGTATTTCCATGTATGTTTGCATATGTTTCAATAAATCGCTGCACCTATTTCCCATTTTTCTAGCAAAGTATTTAAAAATGAGAAATCGCTCGTTCGAGTCTTTCGAACAGTACTGTATTAGCTGAACATGCAATATGACACGTATAAAACATTTTCAAAGAAAAAGGAACCCAAAAGGAAACGTCAGTATGGGCTTGAAATAGGCCAAACAACACCCACACTGGCTGGAACATGATGCTCCACCAAGAGTAGGGGTGTAATGGTTCTGAAACCGAGACACGTACACGGGCTGTCTGAGCTGCTGCCACATTTGGTAAGCTCTTATTACATTAGTCATCAAGGCGTTGATCATAGCTACATGTTGTTAAAGTTAATTGCAGCCACCGTGCACAAAACAGTGGGACTATGTAACAAAAACACATCAAGGGAATTACGTGACAACCATGACTGAGAAAAGGAGGGATTCCATTATTACTGTAGCCAGCTGTAGGGAGCTAACAGTAACCAAGCTGTGATCAAATACTTTGTTCAAAAGAGACTCTGTTAAACCATTTTTTATATTCGGGAGTATAAACAGCAAGTATCTCATATAGTATAAATAACAGTGGTTGGTAATGTGCATTATGTAATGATATGCTAATTAGCCATGTGATAATTTTATTTTGCTACTTAGGCCTTGGAGCACTGTTCATACCTGGCATGAAAGCTGTTTAATAATCATTCATAAAAAGGGAAATGTTTTTGTTTATTTAGAGGGGTTTGAGAAGAGTTACGATAAGTTATGAACCAACCTAATCAACAGCAGCGGGACCTCATTTCTTTCACTTGTGATGGACCTTATGCCTAGTGCAGATTGTTCACTTGGATCTACTCAAGCATTGGATATTGCAGTAGTATCACTGTACACTCATAGACTACAGTAATATCTGACCAAAAAAGTAGTGACCAAGTGTACACTTTATCTCGTGTACACAGAGATAAGTGTACCACAAAGACTTAAAATTCATGGTCCACTGTTGGTGTTATAAAAAAAAAAAAAGACCGGAGAAAATATTTAAAAAAAACAAGAACAACTAATGAACCACTGGAGGCTGAATATCAACACAAAATCTTTCTGAAATCAAGGGAACAGTTCATCAGATCACAGATCAGAGTGACCTCTGTCGTCCTGCGGCAAACAGAAGCTATGCTTCATCTTTGAAGGGAAAAAGATGTTTGTTGTCTTTCTTTCCTCATCATTACAGCATTACTATCATGCAACTAGTGCTGTTTGTAATGAGCAAAACCTGAATTCGCTGCAAGTCCCACAGAGCACAATTAAATTCCTAAAATGCAGTGTGATGTGTATTGCAACGCCACCTCATCACGCCTCGCAGGAGTTTGTTATGATAACTTTTTTCCTGAGCGCACGAGGAGTCCACATTCCACAGGCTGAGCGCTCCTCGGACATCCAGACAGGGGTCCTCATTAGCAATGACCTGTCTGTTAATAGCTCTTAATTTCACATGAGCGTAGTGACCTTTACCACATTAAGGGTCACAGGTCACAACCTAGTGCTCGTTAGCTCCGCGAGAGGACACTGGTTACATTTTATATCCTGGTGACTGAACCCATAGTTGTGGCTAATACTGATTTGAAGAGTCTTCACTCCCTTTGAGTTTATCCAACCCTAACACTCAGCTCTTTTTAGAGCCAAAGAGCCTCCAGGGGGAGGGATATGACCCCACGCCTAAGCCAAGGACTTTAAACAAGATGACACACTGCTTTTTCTTCTTTTTAACTAATTTATTCCCTTCATTAACCCTTTAACCCTCCCACCCCCACCTTTGAGCCTGCACGTTCACGCTCAACAGCACTGTTCATACTCCATAGACTGGTCCATCACTTTAGTTAGGTCTTAATTATCTTGACAACAACTGGATCAGTTGCAGACAAAAATGTGACACGAGCTAAATTTCCATGCAAATTCCACAGAAATATTAATTACCAGAAAATATAACCCATAAACCTTCATCCACTTTTCCTACCTTACTCGGCAATCTGTGAACTGACGGTACTACATGCCCCTGAGGCAAATTTGTAATATTAACCTATATAAATAAAACTCACTTGAATTGACAGATAGTCCCCAAGGGATAAATACTAATGAGTTCTCCTTTAGCGCTACGATTATTTTTAATTCACACTTGAATGCCTCGATGTCTTTGGCGTGTACAGGTTGAGCCACTGTAGAGCATCAGAATAAAAGCTCTAAGCACAACATTAACAGACTGCATTATTACCTTTTAACTCGCTAAGTGTTTTAGACTTTTACTCTGCACATAAAGCTAATTTGAACATTTTAGAAATATGTTTCTGCATGCCTGGCAAATCTAATGCCAAAATTAATACTTTAGTTCCTGTCTCTTATCCTCCTCACTTATATCTTGTCTGGCATCAGAGTATTTTTTTCCCTTCTTGCCAGGTTGTTTTCCCAGTAACTTTAATTGTTCCAGCATCAACCACTTCAGCTGTAGCACACGGGGCAGGGAGAGCTCAGTAGGTAGAATGGTGGCCGCATGATCGGAAGGTTGGGGGTTTGAATTGTTGGGATGAAATAATCTGCAGTGCCTCAATAATGCTATGCTTTTTTAATAATACGTGTTATAAAGGTATATAGTGTAATATTAAGTGGACACAGCCCTGAAAAATAAAGGACTTAGACCATGTGTCCTTGGGGAGTAGAAAGCTGCAGACTCTCGCTCACGCTTGCCTGGGAAAATGTAGATAAGAGGGGACCATCTCTAGTGGAAAGTTACTGAGACACTGTTGTTTAGACTAGAATGAGAGAGCTTCTGTAATAAAACTGTTAGGGGCACACCACCATTTTGAGATCTGCGGCAGCGTGTCTCCCTTCTTGAAGTAATAAAGTGTTAAATGATCTACTGAGCAGTGTTTTGTCTTCCATCAGATGCCTCTGAGGAATCAAACGAACTCAGTGAAGTGTTGATATTTACAGAATCCACTAAACGGTTACCCTGAGGTACCCCTGAGCAAGGTACCGTCCCTACACACTGCTCACCGGGCGCCCAATGGCTGCCCACTGCTTCACTGAGTGAATGGGTTAAATGCAGAGAGGAATTTCCCCACGGGGATCAATAAAGTACACTTTAATATTATTACTATTACATGGAGAAAAGCACCAACAGTTAGAGTGCTGTACTCTTTCTGTTTCTGTGCAATCAAGCCTTCACTTTTCCATCTGAATTCATACTCGGTGGCAGAAAGAATGGCTCAGTGAAAGTGAGGTTAATAGAAAATAATCAAAAATATCAACAGCCTTATTTATTTTAGTATTATCATGTTCTGTGTTCTTGTGTTGTATTTCTGTTTTCTTAGCTGCTTATTCAGTTCAGGGAAGCGGAGGGCCCAGAGTCTGTCCCAGCTGTCACTGGACAAAAGGCAGGGACAAGATGCCAGTCTACTGACATTATTGATGTTTATATTCCTTCCTGTCTTCATATTTTTCTAGTATTCATACTTTTTCTATGTTGTTGTCTTCCTATGTTTTGCTTGTTACCTCCTTTGTTTCGACTTTTTTTGTTATATTTGTAATTGGTTTTAATTATTTGTCTCCTGTACTTTTACTCCTATGCACAGCTCCCAACTATTTCCTTTTCTTCAGTCAACTGTGTAAATTGTCGGTTTGTCTTTTTTTCCCTGCCATGTAGCTAACCTGTTTTCCAGCCTGTGCCTTACTGCAGCGGTCTCCAACACCCGGGCCATGGACCGTCCACGAGTTGTTTGGTACCGGGCTGCGAGCAGTTGAGGATGGGTGTGTAATTTATGGTTTTCAGGGTTTTTATCGTTATTTTTTATCGTTATTTTTTATCGTTAACTCTGATTCCTGGACTTTTTCTGTGTGTTACGAACAGTGTTGGTCAAGTTACTTCCTGAAAAAAGTAATCCTATTACTTTACTGATTACTTATTTTCAAAATTAATTAGTTACTTAGTTACTTTTTAAAACATGATTTATCCTCTAAATAGGTGATAAAGCGATAGATCTTTCAGCCCAATTCTACTTTTTCTGCATAATTCATCATATAAAATGTAACCAAATGAAAAAGTCTCTTTTTAAAACTTGTTTTATTAGTTTTAATCTTTTAACTTTATGCATCAAGCAAACATTAAATTGTATGCAACATTCTCTGACTGGAAGAAATTTGTTTAACATTTAAACCTATTTTCTGCACATTCCAGCACATAAAATAAAATAAAATAGTTTTTTTGTGTTTACACTCACTCTTCCAAATAGATTCAAGTGAAACACAGCAGAAAATAAATAAAATCTAAGACTCAGCGGTCCTAAATGGACTGGTTCTTATATATGGACTGGTTCTTATATAGCGCTTTTCTACTCATCTGAGCACTCAAAGCGCTTTACACAACTTGTGCATTCACCCATTCAGACCCATTCGCACAAGCACATCTTTCTAAGTGCTTTTATAGCTAACATTCACACACATTCATACTCCGATGGATGCATCGGAGAGCAATTTGGGGTTAGTATCTTGCCCAAGGATATTTGGCATGCAGACTAGGGGAAGCCAGGAATCGAACCACCAACCTTCCGATCAGTAGATGACCTGCTCTACCACCTGAGCTACAGCCACCCACGTGAGTCCTGTTGCTCTATTTTCACCTGTATATCAGGAGTGGGGCAGGCAAAGGTTTACCCTGGTACAGGTGAGCCGCGGCGGTCAGTGGAAGAATACGGCAGAATTTCACATTCCAGTGGCAGCGTATTTGGTGCTTGCTCGGACGTTTAGGGTTTTTTCACTGTAAAAAGAAGTTTTCTTCCCACCACGCAGTGAACACTGACACTAATGTTTTTGTCACTTTTTATGAAATCAAACTCAAAGTAAGGTCAGTACTTCCACGCTTTAAACGCTGCACGGTCATACTCTCTCCCGCGTAATCTAATTACCTTTTTTGCAATAGTAATCCCTTACTTTACTCGTTACTCGAAAAAAGTTATCGGATTACAGTAACGTGTTACTGCCCATCTCTGTTTATGAATGAATCTTATTTTTTGATAGCGGTACTGGATTAATTTTGTTGTATTTATCCTCAACACCTTAAAGGCCGGTCCTTGAAAATATTGTATATATATATATATATATATATTGTATATATATATATATATACAATATATATATATATATATATATATATATATATATATACTATATATATATATATATATATATATATATATATATATTGACATAAACCGGTCCGTGGCGCAGA
This sequence comes from Neolamprologus brichardi, assembly GCF_056152115.1. Lineage (NCBI taxonomy): Eukaryota > Metazoa > Chordata > Actinopteri > Cichliformes > Cichlidae > Neolamprologus > Neolamprologus brichardi. The sequence continues at coordinate 32,834,433 of NC_142110.1, forward strand.
AAAGGTTGGGGAACGCTGTCTTACTGATAACACGTTCCTGAATTTAGTTTTTCCCCTTGTTGGACTTTCCTGCCAACTTTGTGTAATGCTCTTTTGTTATTATCTCTCATTAGCAAGATATTTTTATTGTTTGACGTCCAGAAATTAGTGTCTTGCATTTAAGTTCAACTGTCAGTTCTTATGACAGACAAGTTAAAGCAAATACTTTTTGCTTTTGTATGCTTTTAAAATAACTAATCAAGTTTTAAAGATGTTTGGAAAAAGTAAACATTTCCTTTTTTTAAAAAAAATAAAAGCAATATGGACAACAACCAAAGTAATGTTTGTTTGTTTTTTTTTGTGAGAATCCAATCCAAATCCAATATTTAGCTAATCCATGAATCAATCTCTCTTCAGTTTACCATAGTACCTACATTGAAAGGGAGCATAGTCGTCGCATATTACATACTTTTACTATAAAGTAAAGGAGTGATTATTTTTCCTGCCAGGATTGAATAGGTGAAGTATCATGCTGCTCCTTGTGTGTCTTGGATTATTCTGAAAGTCCCAAGAGCATTTGGACTTTTCCACATTATGTCATCACAAGACTTGTGGGTGTAACTACAGAATCTGCAAAGGTGGAGATCAGGCCAAACAGAGGTTTTCAAATACAAATAGAACCAGGAATGTAAATGCTAAGCTTGTGTTACCAAAAACAAGCAAGCAGGAGGGCACAGAGTTCTGAAAAATAAACCTTTCTCTGGAATTTTATTAATGTTTCTGTTATGATTTGGTCAAATAAATGGCAGATTAAGTTCAGTGGGGAGAGAGAATCAGTGAGATAGTGAGAGAGTCAGAGCTGATTACAATGTTCTTGGTAAGTTTGTCTTAAGCAGGACGGGATAAGAGACGTGATTATGAAAAGAAACTACAGTATACTTTTACAAGAAGGACACATCACAGATCCTCCAGTTTTAATTGTACTTTACATGCTGCTTTATGGGCTACTTTAACTCTGGTACATTTAAAAAGGGAGGTGTTACAGATTATGCTCCACAACTTTAATTTTATAGCCACAGTTAGCAATCAGTGTTTATAATCCAAACATTTAGCTTGTAAAAGCTCAGTTAATTTAAAATTTTATTGTCCCACTTGAGTTCTAAGACAAATTTCCCATTAAACAGAAGCATTATTAGTGAAACAGCATAAACTTCAATTAAACAATAAATATTAACACATAAATAGAAATGTAAAAAAGAAAAAGAAAAACGAATAATCCATTTTTGGAAAAAGGACCTACAGCGGGTGCAAATTAATAGCTGGTGCGAAAATTAAGAGATTTTATTTCACATAATAAAAAGGAATGGTTCTATCAAATGCATCAGGCTTGGGGGAAGCTTTATTTCTAACTATTGAGGATGGTATGTCAGCAGAAATAGTTTCTTTAAACAAAGAACTGCTGCCCACCAGAAATGCTACCAGCAACATGAATACTATTAAAAAAAAGGGGACAAAATTCTTATTTTAATATATACTTTTAATGGCTCTTTTAATAAAATGGTATGCATTGTAGTAACATATAGCATGTGCTGACTATGCTGCTCCACAAGATTGATTTATCAGCCAGTCAGATTCAAAGAAACAGTTAGCCGTAATTAGCTCGATAGCTAATGGCTAGCTAGCCAGCTTTGACCATCGTCATGTTTCTAAGGTTTACAACTTTTATTTTGAGATGAATGTGTTGCTCATATGTTGCAGTAAATATGAATCCTTTATGGAACCTGGTGGTTACCTTAGCTTAGCATGGAGACTGGATGAAGCAGGAGGAGAAACTGATAAAATCTACCCATCAATGTTTTTCATTTTGGTATAATGTCCTATGTCTTGGTACACAAGAACAGTCTCATTATAATTCATTCATCACTCCATTTAAAGCTATTTTCAGCTGCTGCCTTTATTTACAAGGTGTCGCCATAGCAGATAGCCCAAATGTTTAATTTGGCAGAGTTTACACACCGTATACACTTCCTGATGGAACTCCCCTGAGATTATCGCTTCCTGGGATAAAACCAGGGATCTTTCACGTCTTAGGCAAATGTGTAAAGTACTGCACAACAGAGCCACTCTATGAAACAGACAAATGAAAAGAAATGCCTTCATAAACTGTCTTTTCTCTGTGTTGGGCACCACATGCTGCAGGAAAGGTTGTAATGAATCTTGGCGGTGATTCTCCAAGTCTATAGATGGTACACTGTAATGCAAAACATAATTTTATTGTGCAGTAAAGCTAACACAAATATTCTTTAGGCGATTGGTTTGGTTGAGACAACTCAAAGGTTGTGACGTATGCCAGACCAACACAGAGGAAGGTTGGCTGTAGATGACGACATTTGTGGAGGAAAATGGGGTTTGGTGTCATTTAATATCACTAAAACACAACTGTCTTAGAGAGAGATTTCAGCAACTTGATCAATTACTTTTCACCAAAGAATGCCAGAGGACAGTTGGTGGTCATAGTAGGACATTTTTCATTGTGTTTTTCTTTGGATTAAAATGTGTTTGACTCCTTAAGATATCTCCTACGATATCTTGTGCTGTATATGCCATTTAGAGAAGGTAATAGAATAGCAGTAATTAACCATGCTGACTGAACAATTATAATTCTAATGGATCTCACAATTGTAAGTTGCCTTCTGTTACTGTCCCACCAAATTCTGTGTGTTTAGAAAAGGTACATGAAGTGTGTATTATGTGTATAAGTAGGTAGGCGAGTTTGTGGCAAGTCCAGGACTGTGATCGTGATGATCTACCCATGGGGTCACATCATTTATTAACATGGCACTCCAGTCTAGCCTAGTCAAGTGGGTCATACAACATATTGTTCTTCTTACCCCAGCGTGCCAGATGCCCCCCCCCCCCTTAGCCTGGTTCTGCCGGAGGTTTCTTCCTGTTTTTCCTTCCCACTTGTGCTTGCTCACAAGAGGTCATATGATTGATGATTTTTCTCTGTATGTATTATTATGTTGTCTACCTTACAATATAAAGCGCCTTGTGGCGACTGTTGTTGTGATTTGGCGCTGTATAAATAAAGTTGAATTGAATTGAATTGAATTGTTGAACATGGTTATCTTGTTAGATCAAATATATCGTTCATTATTTGATGATTTTAAATGAGTTCCTCATAACTATGGATCAGAGTCCTGCTTTAAATTTAGTTCTCTATGAGTGACAAAACAGAAACAGACTAAATAGGAGACTGATGTGGGTGGCTGATGTCAAACTACAAATGTTCACAAATACTAAAACAATATCATACGATCACCTCAGGGCCTGCCAACGACAATGTCAACGTGGGCAAACATACTGAGGTGTCTATCAAAGCCTAATAAACAAGAGACTTAAACACACATATGCATGTGCACACACACACACACACACACACACAAACACAGAGATCTCATCAGCTTGGGAATTGATGCTGACAGTGGCTGCGCATCTCAGTTGGTGGTGTGACGAGAGACAACACACTGTTCAAAGACTGATAGAGAACATGGTTTTGCATACTCACTGCTCATATTAGTCCGAGCCCAGTAACACCTCAGCACGGCAGGCCAATAACACCACTAATGATTTTTGCAGATGCAGGTGGTAAGATCATTAAATATTGTGACAAACAATGTTCATTGTGTTTAATGCGAGTGCATCACATATCATCTTCAAACTGTTTTGGGGATGAGAAAGATAATAGGAAAGGCTGTTTTCTAATTAATGAGCCTGCAACAGCAGTTGAATATATGGGATTAGTGATGTAAGGCTCATTGTAATGGCTTGCAACAGGTAAATTAATCACAAGGGTGAATTGTAGAATTGAGAGTGCCTATTTTCGTTGCAGTCTCTTAGTTTTTTCTCAGGTCAAATTGATAATTTTTAAAACACTGCATATAATTTCTTCTTAACGATACATAGCACTTAATATCTTTTTTGCCCATTTATTGTCTAAGACAATCGCTCCATTAACTGGTTTAAAGCAACCTGATATACTACTTAAAAAGAAGGCAAAGCTGGCTTATTTTTAATAACATATCTATTCACATTAAATTGTTATTTATACCATCATTTTAATATATCATCCATTTCTTACATTTGCAGTACTTTTGTGGTTTTATATTGGCACCTGATAAAGTAAAAAGCATAACTTCTAGAAGATAGGGATCCAGATTGTGGAGGTGATATGTGGGAGGCTGAGGTTTAAAGGGGATTTTTGTGAACCCTTGATCATTTGTTTTGCACCACATCTGGATGAAATTTCTTTTTAAAATAAAACTCTAACATTTAATAATGGCTGTGTTATTCAATTTTTTGTTATTTTACTCTTGTGCCTGCTGTGTTCAGCCATCATCATGTTTACTGTTAGTCTTCATGACGTTTCTGGCTGTATCCCAATTCAGGGTCTGCAGCCTTAAAGGCCGCATTTTAAGGCCGATTACGTCACAAGGCTGTCCCAATTCGAAGGCTGCTCGAAATGCGGCCCTCAAATGCGTCCTTCATTTCCCTGAATTTTAAGGCTGTGGCGGTGCAGACTTCGTGGCCCAACATATCCCAGAATGCATAGCGCGGCGGTGGGTGTGGATAATTTTGCCGAAAACAAACAGCGGATGAGGGCGCCCGAAGAGTAAAACTAAGTAAACTAAGTACTGAATATTATGTCACTTATTTATGTGCAAATGTTTAATAACGAAGAACATTAAAACATTCCTGTTGGCCACATGTCGGCAAAGTTATGTGACATTAGTGACGTTTGTACTAACTTGGTTTTAAAGCCGTTTCTTTAAAATATACGCTGTTCAATAGCTGACCTTAATCAGAGAATGATCAAAGCTCATGTAGAAACAAACAAACAAATGAACAGAAGATTTTTCTCCTTCATTTCTGTCAAACAAAGCTGTATGAAACGTTTCCAGTTGTTAGTATCATGGTTGCTAGGCAACCTGGGCAGCACAACGGAGGCTAGACCGTCCCATTTTACAAGCCTCGCAGTTCCGGCCTTAGCAGTCTTTAAGTACGCGGCCCTTGAGGATCGTTGAGGCTGCGTACTTTAAGGCTGCAGACCCTGAATTGGGATACAGCCTCTGTGTCTTCCTGTTTCATTATTATGTCTTTTGGTTACTTCCTGATTTGCTTTGGATGTAAGTTGTGATGTGTCTCTATTTTCACTCATATATGTAGAATTAGATTACATGTTCTGTGGTCCTCAAACAGCATCAGTGCAATTATATGTGACATGTCCCAGCGCTTTGTTTTTGTACCTCTTTTATTTTAAATTTATATTTATTTGTAGTACCTTCAAAAGCCTTGAGCCGTACATCATTTATTTACATTTTGCAGTCAAGGAGTGAGAGTGTTTTTGCGCAGTAATTCTTCAGGCTTTTGAAAGTTCTTTTAAAGATTTTCTTTGGACATTTTTGCTTTTTCACTCATTTTCACTCCAGTCGTTGTACCTAACCATTTTTCAGAAGATTGTTATTTGTTTGTTAAGCCACATAACACTGACCTATGAATGATTCAAACATAAAAAAGCACCCAAATCAAAGAATGTTGTGTCTGTACATAACACACAACTTAGCAAAGAACTCATTTTAAATTGTATCTTTGGCCTTGGGCACTTGTCACTAGCAGCCTGTCACAAAAAAAAACATAATGAAGACAAGATAAAGAGTGGTAAACATGATGACACAGATGGCTAACATAGCAGACACAGGTGTAAAAATATCATTTATTCCCATTTCTTTAGTGGCATCTATGAAAAATGCCAAAGTTAATACAATTTGACAGGCATAAGAGAGTATATTTGCACCAACATGGTGATTCCCAAAAGGGCTGTTGAGCTCTGAGGGAACTGGACAACTGGAAGATGAAAGTCAGGCCTAATGAAATAATCAATCCAAATAAGAATTTTTTACTTCAAATCATCATCAGTATTTACGTTAGAAATGTACAAACTGTTTCTCCCTTATATACAAATGGGTGGAAAAAAATGGGAGTTGAATTCCAGTCTGCTGGTCAGATGAGAAGTTTTAACAAAGGTCTTGGGTAAGTTCATATGATCAATCTAGATAGCAAGTGAGGTGTGTGTGTGTGTGTGTGTGTGTGTGTGTGTGTGTGTGTGTGTGTGTGTGTGTGTGTGTGTGTGTGTGTGTGTGTGTGTGTGTGTGTGTGTGTGTTTATTTATAGTCCTTTCGCTGTCTTTCAGTCTGCTCTTTTGTGAGTTATTGTCATGTTTTTCAGCCACACTTCTGTTCCTTGGATTCCTGCTTTTATTGTACCACTGAACTGAAAGCTTTAATCAGTTTACTAAGATACTTTTGGCTGCTCCCTTATTCACGAGGGGGTCACCACAGCAGGTAGCTCAGCTTTTCCTTTTTTTATTCTTTCTTTTACACCAAATGCCCTTAAAGTGTAATTTTGTTCACCATACCTGCACTTGTATCCTGTATTTGGACCCACATTTGTTAAACCCTAAAACACAGTAGTCTGACATGCAGCATATAGATTTAGTAAGATATCAGCATTTATGTTGGGGCCTTGATTACAACAGCCCAGCAAATGAAAATGTAGCTCGGACTTTTCAGCTGCTTTTACATTACTGCTAAATGAACAATAGTTTTCCAGAGCAGACTCCCAACTTGGAAAGCCAAAAGAAAATCACAAGCAAGTGAAGAGACTCCATGACGTCTGAAAATTGATGAAGGATGTAAGAGTGTTTGGTTTTCTGGAAACTGAACAGCTTCTTCTGAAACACTGGAGATACTGCGGGGTACAACTATGCTGTAATAACTTAAAGCACGTGGTGATAAATGGGGGTTACTGAGTTGAACAACTGGAGCTTGGTAGATAACAGACTCCTCTGTGAGACATTAATGCATTCTAGCTCATCATTAAATGAAAATAAACATTTGCATATTTCTTTGGGTTAATCATTTATTCTTTAATATCTCCTGTTTTGTCATGTTGCTAAAAACCAGCTGATTGAAAAAGACCCCTCTAGGGTAAAGGGTTAACTTGGTGTAATCTAATGATAATTGTACAACATAAAAAGAAAAAATTAAAAACAATCCAAAACAATAAAAATGGAAAACAAGACATGACGCAGCCAAACAAGTAAATTATTTCCATCTGAGACTGATGGGAGGATTCATTTACCCACCACTGTGTGATTAAAATTGCTTTGCATCTACTGGCAGAACAATAAAAATCATTTTCTTCCTTTTTACAAGTGTTTCCAACCATTATGCAAAATAATGTCAGTGCGGTCGTTAAAAGAAGTAAAACATCATATGACTGATTACATCTGTGATTCTGGAAATACCCGAGCAAAGAAAAGCAGGAAAGCACATGAGCTCAGGAATTCTTTCAGAATTAGAACAAAGGCTTTGGGACTTAATGTGGGCAAAGCAACATGACAGCAAATCCATCTGTCGTCACAGGGTGTCCACGATCGTTTCACTTCAAACAGTTTTCAAGTGGAAAGAAGGCAGCGACAGAAAATTTAATTCGCCCCTACTATAAATCAGAAATATTAAAGCCACCAGTCTAAAGGCTGTGCAAAGATGACAGACCAGACCTGATCTGTTTTAACTTTTTTGCATAAAGAGAGAAAGCTCTCTTCACACATGAAACACATTTAAATGCTGTAAGCTTAAATTTACAGCATGCTTTGAGGAACTTTATCTTGTTTCAAGCATGCTGTAAATAGAAGAATCAGTGAAAACGTAACCTACTCCAGACCAGGTTATCTAGACCAGATGGTGACCTATCCAGGTAAAAAGAGAGACATTTTTGTGCCACTCAAATGTCTTTGGAATCTCAGCATAGCTGCCAACCCATTTTATCTACTTTTATGGCACATTCCTCTGTGTGTGGTACACTCATCAGAAAGGTATTTACTTAGGACCTGGATGAAGGAAACCAAGTGTGAATACAACCGTGTGAGTTGCCCTAAGTTGGCATAACTTTGGAAACTTCTTCTTCTTCTTCTTCTTCTTCTTCTCAGATCGCCACAGTGGACCATCTGCCTCCATAAAACTCTATTCTTGCCTCCTAACACTTTCCTCGTCATGTTTTTTTTACTGTCATTTCCAAACCATCTCAACACTGTCTCTCTAGCTCGACCTGAGCCGTCCCTCTGATACTCTGATTTCTGATCTTCAGCTGGGCTTCCTTTTTACCAGTGCCACTGTCTCCAAACCACACACCGTAGGAGCTCTCACTATCATCATGCAAAGCTTTCCTTTAACTCTTATCACTATTCTTCTGTCACAAATCACATCTGACACATGTCCACCCCGTCGATACTGTCTTCTTCCTGACCCCAGATATTTAAACTCATCTATCTTCATTCCCAGTACCTCTCGTAGCTTCACTGTTACATTCGTCTCCTTCTCATCACACACACTTGTATGCTGTGTTTCTTCTGACTTTCATTGTTCTCCTTAGTGCATACCTCCACCTCTCCAGGCTCTTTTCACCTGCTCTCATTACAGGTCACAACGTCATCATAGCACTTGGAGACTCCTGTCCTGCACCACATCTCTGCCACTCCTTCTCTTGCAGTTCTTCTTTTGGCACCCTATTATATGCTTTGTGTAGAGCCACAGGGTGAAACTCCTTCTGACCTTCTCTGTATTTCTTCATCAACACTCTCAAAGAAAACATTGCATTTGTAGTGCTCTCTCAGCATGAAGCCACACTGCTGCTTACTGATCACCAACTCTCTCCTTAGTTTAGCTTCAACAACTCTTTGCTATAGCTTTGTGGTATGGCTCATCAACCTTGTCCCTCTGTAGTTACTACAGCTCTGCACTTCACCCATGTTCTTGGAAACCTGTTACGTCCATTCCTCAGGTATCCTCTGAATTTTCAAGAATGTGAAAGGATGTGGTTAGACTCCACTGCCCTTTCTCCTAGGCTTCTCCATACTTCCACAGGTTTGTCATCTGGACCAACTTACTTTATACTCTTTATTCTCTTCATGGCTACCCTTGCTTCCGCCTTACTGATCCTCTGCACTTCCTCATTCACCAGTTTGCCTCCATCCATCCTCCTCTCTCTACCACTACCATCTATCCTTCTACATTTCTCTTCTTAATACCGTACCAACACCACCTCATCACCACTGTTTCCTTTACCTACATGTACACTGAAATCGCCTTTCCAGCTGCTCGTTACGCTCTCTACCACTTCATTTGGCTTATTCCAGAATTCCTCTCTCTCTTATGTCATCTAACCATTATCTTGTCTGACACTCTCCTCACATCCACTAACTACAATCACCCTTCCCGCTTCCTTTTTCTTCAGCCAGCAATAGCACACTAGCGCTCTGATGGCCAACACCACCAGAAGCACTTGGCCAGCAGGTTGTTAACCCAGGTCTCCGAGGTCTCGACTGTTTCAGTTTGGAAATCATTCTTAATGAGAAGAATGACATTTTTGTATTCTTTCAACACCCTTCCTGATGCATCCCTGCCCATTTAGCTGGTCTTGGGAATGGCAGTAATAGCACACTGGCTTGCGGCCCCCTCCATGGATGGGTTTAACTTGGAAGCTACATCTATCTGAATTACAGTCTCTGGATTCTATGGATCAACATATTTACACAGACAACCAAAACATACAATATGCTTAGATCATTTAAAGTGACAAAAGAACCCAATCAAAGAACCCAGACAGCATGTGCTCTTGATTATTGGGGCTATAACTAACATGCTGTCATTTGTTTGGATGCATCAGTCTCTAAATTTGACCCTTAAGCTTAGAAGGTATTAACATATTAGACTATAAGTAGCATGACACAGTGTAGGAATTAGAATAACATGGCAGGAATACAGTCACCTTCATTTAACGAGCACCATCATTACAGTGGAACTGAAAGAGATCTTTTACTGTGTGTTTAGAAATGCAGATAATGAGCTGGAGTTGCTGGCACTTCCCACTCCCCTCTAGCTACAGGAATGATGTTGAGTGCATGCGTGTACGTCTGAGCACACGTGTAACGAACAACCTTCCCCTGCTGGCTGTCAGCATCTTTTTCTTATTGATAATCCTCGTGTTTCTTTTGAGCCTCTGAGTGCAGGTTGCATTAAGTTGGTTTCAGTGTTGCTCACATGGCCCATGCATGGGAGCATCCTCAGGCTAGCTTGTATGAAGCAGAGTACAACATACCCACCTTGTTTCCAACACCAGTCTCTGTGGTACAAACATCCTTGTACACATTAGCCTCACAGTTCAGCTTAAGGAAAACAGGTTATTATAATTATGCTTCTCAGGCATAGTTAGAGGACGCATAGCCTTTTCTAGCAGTTCTTTTCAGAGGTCAAGCTCTAATCCTTCAGCCCACATACAACACAATGGCAGACACGTGGTTAACAAGTAAAGAGCCAACAATGAGAATTTTCTTTTCCTGACTTAATTTTATATTGCAAAACTGTTACAAAGCCATGGTAACTATGCGTCATGTCTAATCTGCTCAGGTTAATGCGTAACACAACACATATACCACCAAACTGGTGCCTTCTGACTAATGGTAAATGGTAAATGGAAAATTCTTATATAGCGCTTTTCTACTCTTCTGAGCACTCAAAGCGCTTAAAACTAATCAATTGTTTAGTAAGTATCCTGAAAAGCACCCCTGGCAGCAGTGAACTGGACAGTAATAGGGTCTACATTTCCTTGTCTTTCTTTGAATATTAATAAGAATTAGAGATTCTCTGTTGCCTGAAAAAACTTTTATAACAGCTTATTTAAATGTTCTGTAAGCCCTTGTATAGTGACACAATCCCAAAACAGGGCACCTAAATCTTTTTAAAAACACCCAAGCATCCTGGATCAATTTATATTTGTTCGTCTCTTTGCAGTTCAATAGTTTAACACCTAATGATAGATTTGTGAAACTAATAATTTTATTGACTAAAAAAGTCAGTATTTTTGCCAGTTTTCTATCTTGGCTTCAAATAGACTTTCTATACAGCACTTTTCCAGACATACTGACCTTACAGACACACTTTCTTAGGTGCAGCAGCTGTGATGTTGTCGGTCTGCATTATGTGTCTACCCTCTTCATATTTTCTAATATTATATTTTTATCTTCTTTGTGAAACAAGCTGCTCTGTTGCAAGTAGACATTTCTTTTTGTAGTTGGTCATGTGCTGCCAAAACCACATCTTTCATGTGAATGAGCTCTTAGCTAGATTTAGAAATCCTGGGCTGACTTATGAGTTGATAACCACCTTCATGTGGGAGCTTAAACTAAATGGTGAAGCTATGTTGTACCGAACTTGCTTCAGAGTGTTGAGCCTCCCCCCTAAGACAGTCTACAATATTGCATTTATAAATATAACCAGCTCTCAATGATGGCTGCCAAGGCTAATTGAGACACACTGTGATTATGACTTCAGCCACTGGATGACATAGCTGTCACTGCTATTGTGCTTTTGTTGTCATAATTCTGGTGCTGACACAGTTTTTTTTATGCCTGTTACACTGACTGTGCAGCATTGTGTATGTCCGCCGAGACAATGTGCTGGCTTTTCACTGCTAGCGTATTTTACTGTACTAGTTTACTGGTACCACATTTGTCAGTGTTCAAAACACACTACAGCTAGACAGATTCCTAGCACCACAGACTGAACCACAGCAGCAACTGTACTCCAAGTGGTAACCATATCCAGCCACAGCTTCACCTGTCACAGTCATGCAGAGCAGCTGCTGCCGTTTTATCACATATCACATCATCTGTCCTTTTCCATCCTATCTGCACTAAAGGATTTTTCTTTTTACTGGCAGTCTGTTATAAGTGGGTTGAGCCAAACAGAAATGCAAGAATACGCCAGAAAAAACATTCCTATCCCAGTCTTTTGGAGGCTCTATAGAAAACTAGCTAGCAACCAGGGAGCATTTAGCAGCTCAAAGAGGGTCAAGCTCGTACATTTCAGTGTTTTTTTTCCGGACAAAGACAGACAACTGTCCCTTCAGCAATATAAACATTAAGCAGGCATTTTGTTTAGCAGACAGTCCTGTCATATCAGATAACATAAATTTTAGCTGAAAGTGTGACTAATAAACTGCCAACTAAGTGTAGGCCGGAGCACCATGTAGCTGCAGTTATTATTCTGCAAACATGTCAGGCACACACAAGTGAGCAACAATTAACTTTTCCCTCCAGATTCTGTCCTCTAATGGGTAAACTGAGAGGGCCAACCAAACATTAGAGGCTTCCTCAGATTATATAGTTGCTTTAAATCCCACTGTGTTCTTCAGCTAAAGGAAACCCTTTTTAGGCTAGCCTAAAAAGGCTGTAGTTTAGTACAGGTCCACAGTGGACCTTTTGAAATTTAGAAGACTGTCAATCACCTGTGCAGATAAAATTACATAGAAATAGAAGTCTCTGTCATGAAGGCTGTCGGTTGTAGGTTAAGGGACCAAAATGTTCCATTTTTCATTCTGCTGTCATCCCTTATGTGGCAGGTTTATAAAAGAAACTCAGGAGAATCTTCTCCATGGATGACATTCCAGTGCACAAATCCAGCCACACACTCAGACAAAAACTGGCTCATCCAAAGGACAAAACTCCCAAACACCAATTAAATGCTAAAGTGTATGCTGTGCAGTGCAGTGAGACGGCTCAGACCTCTACATTGGAGAGACCAAACAGGCACTCCATGAACGCGTGGCACAGCATCGAAGAGCCACCTCGACAGGACAAGACTCAGCTGTACATCAGCATCTAAAGGACAAAGGTCACTCTTTCCAGGAAGCTAATGTTCACAGTTTGGACTAAGAGGCCAGATGGTTTGAAAGACAAGTAAAAGAAGCCATCTATGTCCACTGCTAGCAACCATCTTTGAACAGAGGGGGTGGCCTATGACACCAGTTTTAAGAACCCTTCCTGGGCACATTAATGCCCACTCACATCTTGGGTCAGTTGATCTCAGTAAGTCGCATGATAGGGTGAGGCAAGGTCTCACGATGGTTTCACCCAAAATCTCGGCTGATAATGACCCACACCCTTTTTCACACCTTGGCTCATGTGATGCGGCACATGATCAAAAGTTGGTCAAAGACTATCTTAAGAGAGAACGCCCACTAGGGCTTAAATACCTCTGACTCTCCACCAGTTGCTCTTAGAGCTGAAGAACCTTCTCGGATGAGAGGTGAAACGTCTTCAAGAAACTTAAAGAAGTCCAGATGCTTTTCTTTCCAAGCTCCTTAGACTATGATGACCTGGATGACTGAGAACCTACACAGATGCAATCCAGAATAATTCTAAAACAAACCAATGACTCACAGAACAATTATAGAAAAAAAAAAAACAATAATAAAATTCAACTAAATATTAACTACAAGTAGAGCTTGAGGACAATACTGCGTTAAACACAAAAGCCCAAAAATGACCCAACAAGACACACAGACCACAACAGCATCTGGTGTCTTCTAGCGCTCTGTGCCTTCCATCTGATCCCTTTCAACTTGACTCATCATCCTTCCTGTGAGGGGGGTTTGGACCTCCAGTATGTTGTGGAGGGAGGGATACTGTCCAAAGGAATACTTCATTCCACACTCTTTAATCCTGGATGCTTCACTAGTTGAGGGAGTTCCACAAGGTGCATTCTGAGAAGTCCATTGGTGTGCCTCGAGGCACCCATCGAGAGAAGGGTGCTTTTGGTTATGGTGCCAGCAAAATCTGTCCTCCTCTGCCTTTTTTTAATGCTCTCTCCCTTTCTCTCTGTGTGATCAGCCTTAGGCTGAGCCTCCAGCTGTGCACCTGTTCCCTTTTTTCTCTTCAGGTGCTGTGTGAAGAACCAGGTCTTCCACTTGTTTTCTGCCCAGCTTCACAGTTACATTTTGGTAATGTTGGGCTCAGATTTGTGTTTGATCATGTACCTACACTGATGTCGCGTCTCCTTTTTTGTTTCCCTTTGGTGTGCTTTGGACCTCCCTGCCTGGAATACGCTTGAATTTTGGACTTTAGATTTTGGATTCTGTTGTTGGATTTCCTTCTACAAAAGACAGACTGGTTCCCACAAAAACTCACCTGACTGCCTCCCCACTCTCCACAGCCACACAGTCACATTCTTACTATGTACCATTACTAAGAAAAGTAAGCTTTCCCAGTGTGATTGTAATAAACATGTAATAAACATCCCTAACATTTATCTCCTGGTCTGAGTTGAGTATATAAGATGTAGTAAATCATGACATTTCTACATCTAAAATAAATTTAATGTTACAACATTTGCACACCTGTGCAGTAGGCTGGTGCTTGTCATCAGCATGTTACTGCAGTTTTTATACTTTGCAAAGCCACCCAGTGGGTGACCGTTGTCAGGCCAACTCTTGTCCATTGTTCAACACTTCACATCCATCATTTATATACAGCATATGGTTGATATATGTTTCTGTATAAATATGTTAGCAAAAGAAAAACGCTTGAGGTCTCTCAGAAAAAAAAATGATTATGTATCTGTAAGTACAACATCTTCATTTTACAAATCTCATAATAATCACTATCAGGCCCCACAGTTTCCTCTGCAGCTGCAAATGCACTACACAACGCCCTACACAAACACAGATACTGTTAAAATGTATATATTTAGACTAATATCCACAGTCTGTGGTTCATAAATGTATCATTTTGCACCATGAGATCCTGTTGTCCTTCTGCCTTGTGTGCCATTATTATAGTCTGTGAAGCCCTATTAGGTTTCAGGTTTCGGGCCAATACAAACTCTTAAACAGTTATTGGTGGCTGAAGTGATTCTGATCATCATAATATCACATTCCCTGAAGGGAAAAGGAAAATTTGATCTTTCATTTTTGGTCTCTTTGTTTTATTATCAGGGATTCGTTTCATTTTAGAAGGACTGACTGTTAAAACACAAACAGTGTGCTGAAAGGAATATGTTAGTTTGGGGAATATTACTTTTGTCCTCCAGAGCCAAAAAGACGTCTGGCTGCCTCTTAAGTCTCTACATTTAGTTTCAGTGTGTAAAATTCACAGTGACCTTAATGCTGTTCAAGGGTAGTAAAGAACAGAAAGATGTGAGGAGGACAGAGAAAAAGAAAAAGCAACCCTTTCAAAACAATAACAAGAACAGTCTATGTTGCAATTATAAAAAAATCGAATCATTTTTTGGTAATAAAACACAGATCATTGAATTTTCTGTATATTGAATACATCATTCAGTTGTTTACAGTGTTGGCTGGAAATCTCTGTGAAGCCCGAGGCAAATGATATCAACCAAATCTAATTGCAGTCAGGAGTGAGCAAACCTGGAGTCCAATCAATGAAACAAGGTGTGTGTTACAGCTGCTTTGATTTATATAAAACACTTTAGGTTTGTTATTCATGAGAAGCATCTGCTGATGTTAACCATGCCTCTCAAAAAAAAGAAAGCATTTCAGAAGACTTTGTATTAAGAAACTTTGATTTGCATAAAGGTGGAAAGGGGTTAGGAAAGTAATCTCAGAGAGTTTAGATATTAATCATCCAGAGTTTAAAAAACTGTCAAAAAATAGACTATTTAGTTCCAAATTTAATCTTATTAAAAACATAGCTTGTGTCCAACTAAGATGACTTCAAAGGGCTCAAAGGAATCTCCGGAGCTGGTGGTGCCAGAGGAAAGGTCATGGCATCAGTACAGTCAATATGATTCATTCCAAGGGGACCACGAGTGTCTCCACAAAATTCATTGGCAATCCATTAAATAGCTGTTCTGCTTTTTCTACTTGGACCAAGCATCATTACCACATAGCATAGCTGCAAAAGCATGAAGCTGTCCTGGTTAGGAGAGTGCTGGTTCAGTTACAAGTGACACAAGTGTGAACACAACCATGGATTCAGTGCCAATGGAAAGTCAAATAGGAGCTTAAAAGTCCAACAAAGTCCACACTGAGAGGTGGGGTGCACGGTGGTTTCTCTAATCAAACACAGCACTCTCTCAAAAAGACACCACAATTAAACCCTATTAGACCGCTAATTATGAATGTTAGGTAAGGTTTTCATTTTGTTTACAGTTGTGGGTTGGTTAACTAAGCACACAACTACATGGTTGTGTTTAGGAAAGGATAACTGTTGGGGCTAGCCTGAGGTTGTTGCTTTAATGACAAGAGTGTTGAGTGAGATTCAAGAGTTAGGGGACCCAGCTTAGATCACCTCAGAAACTTATTCTGAACACGCAACCTGATGTGGAACTGGTCATGTTTTGAGTTTCAGTTTAAAATTACTCAACAACATCCTCTGCATTCTCTGCAATTCTAATACAGCTTCTCTGCCTAAGAAGTGCATGCATGTGCGTGCAACAAAGTTACATTTACGTATACAAACTGTATACGTCACACTGTCATGGGAATCTGCATGCGCTCAGTTGGTGCTGCAGAAAAAGTTTACCAGCCAGTAGATTTAATTTCACTTTGATCTCTCCACATGTCACTAGGCTATGGGACATTGTCAAGCCTTAATGCACTGATTAGCTTAATGTTTTAATGTATCAGGTTTAAAGTTTAACAGCTGTAATGTGCAGCTGCTATGCTTTAAATAAAGAGCGGCACTCAGAGGGCATTGAGTGGTCAAATAAAAATATGAAGCCACAAATTCACAGGACCTTCTGCCCATGTGACACTCTTATCTTCTTTGCAGCAACTTTCTGATTTTTCCGTTATATTTTGCTGTGTTGAATGTTTTCACAGTAAAACATGAATGAAGTACAATTCATCTGAAGCGCTCAGGGCAGGTGGATGCTTGGCGATTTAAAAAAAGAAAAGCATGCACACCCAAAGAAAATATGAGAAACCTAACTCTACCCATTCTACCATAAAATAAATTAAAAATTAAATCCTGGCTTCCTCATCTTTTATTATCTGTATAAGTAACTGTGGTAAGAAGAAAGTCTGTTCAACAAGATACTCTGAATCCTAGCCCATCCTCTAGAGAGTAAAACAATTAAAAAATAAAGAAAAAAAGGAGGTTACATAACTAGTATGCAAGCTGGCCATAAACTACTGGCCAGAATCAAGCAAAGATGGTTGAAATGAAACAATGAGAGCCATTCCCAAATCCAAACCTACCAGAATGACAAGCTGGTGACCCCTTAAACCAGCTGCAGATTAATGCTATGGTGCAGTCGAAGCATGCGATTGGGCGCTGGTCCAAACAATTGTGATGGAGGGTGGGACAAAGGAGAAGCAGTCAAGGGAGATGAAGTCAGGGCAAAGAACGAGTGCTGGCACCAATCAGACGCAGAGGCTTCACACAGTAATTAATATGATGAACAAACGCACATGGGGAAGGAGTAAAACCCAGAGCAGTGCTGCTGTAATTTTAACACAACTGTGGTGTTTTAACATATTTCCATGAGACACAGTGGATAATTTGTAATGCTGGGATAATGCTAGCACTCTGTGTGTGTTGCC
This sequence comes from Neolamprologus brichardi, assembly GCF_056152115.1. Lineage (NCBI taxonomy): Eukaryota > Metazoa > Chordata > Actinopteri > Cichliformes > Cichlidae > Neolamprologus > Neolamprologus brichardi. The sequence goes on from NC_142110.1 coordinate 32,851,875, forward strand.
AGCATCGCTCTACTGTCGTCTGGTAGCTTAAGTTGAAAGGAAAGCTATGTTTCAAACCACAGAAACAGTTCCTTTATTGCCCATTCTGCTTCCACAAGCGTGACATACATTCCCCTGTTAGTTTCTTTTACTGTCCTTTCAGAAACCTGCGTCTGTGGGAACTGTCAGACATAACATCCATGGATATACATCAACAGCACAGTGCTCCACAACAGCAACAACAGTGTCACCAAGAATCAAAAGTACAGCAAAAATATAAGTGACCCTCAGCTCATATCACCTGGATTTGTTTAACAGTTATATTGCAGTAATAAACGACCTCTGGGAAGGGAAGTCCACACTGTGCCTCCATCCTGATGATACTTCTTTACTGGGTAGTCATGTGTGTGTTAAGCTCGTGTGGTTGGTTGTTTTGCAGAATCCCAGGAACATGTTAGATTTAGTGTGCAGCTCAAGGACACTGTCAAAGACAGTCAGCAATGGGATGTTCTCTGAAAGTACCAGGATGCCCTCTTTCACCGTTTTGGCAGCAGAATCTTGATTGTCCTCTGATGACACTCTGTTCTTGACCCCACGGTCGTGCCCTTGAGATGATCAGTGCAAGCCGTGTTTGTGTTGCTACTTTGTTTTAGAACAAATACTGCTCTCACGTGTGGATTTACGTTGCGCTGATTATGCTCTCTGTCGCTTTATTTGCCACTTTATCCTCCCTTGGATTCCCCTCCACTGGCCTTGCTGTCCCCAAAGCCCCTGCAAGGCAAGGCAATCTAACCCTGCACAGGAAACCAGTCAGCCTGTTATTGCTGGCAGCCAATGGAGCGGCCATGTTTTAATATTTATCCTCCAAACCCCTCGTACCACATAAATCAAGGGTGCAGAGGGGCAATACTAGAACTTACCCACTGTTAACAGAAACCGCAAACGCCCTTGAACAGGAAGAAAAGGTAAATAGTGGAGCAGATTGGCGGCAGGGAAGGGTTCGGCAGTGCCAACACAGAAACTGAACCGGTACGTCGATAAACGAGGAGAGGGAAATTCAGAACTTGAAAAGAAAATGAAAAGAAAGATGTGCTGTTCTTGATTTACACTAATCAGTCACATGAAGCCAAAGGGATAATAATTTATAACACTTTGCTTTCATGACAAATGTTATAGACATACCGACAGCTGCTTATATAGACACTGTATATCACTGTTCAGCATAAACAGTGGAACGCTCATATTTCCAAGAGAAGAAGAAAAAAACAGTTTTGCTTGGAGATAATTCCACCTATTCATTTATTTGGGGGATTTTATAGCATTTCAGTTGTCATATGACATACAGCATATCTAATGTGTTTCTATGTAGATTCCTCTTGTGAGCCTTGCAAAGTTTACATAATCAGATTTCGGCAGACAGGCTGAAATTGCAGCCAGGAGAAACATTCCCAAAGGACATTCGGGGTTCAGCATTTAGTTCACACAAACTGAGGTATGGAATCCAACCTGCAAACATCTGGCAGCCACAGCTACACACAATAACCGAATTAAGCTATGGCGAAACAAAACTTCATTATTATTATCTGTGATGTATCCTCTCCTAATTCCACAGTGTCAGCAGACTCCCAAACTAAAACTCACAGCTGGATTCTGTCTGTCATTCCTGAAGCCAAGAGCAGGGGTGTAGTTAATCCTACTGGGCTAACAAATTGCCTCTTATCTCTCCTCCGAGGAATCAACTTGTCAGATTTCGCAGATAGTGCTCATGCAATGAAATGGCACAGTGCACTCCGTTTAACCACTTGAAGCCATTAGCGTGTCATGTTGGAACGGCTCAGCTCCCTGGGTCCTATAAACCCAGTTTCAGCTGGGTGCGGGGATCGACAGCCTTGGAAGCATAAACTGGCGCCCCGACATGGTTCCTGTCACCAGCTAATATGTCAGTCATCATATTTTTTGATCCGCCACTTAACACAAGGGAAAACACTCAAGCCATTCACTTCTGACCCTTGAAAAAGTTCCAGTTTTTTGCCAGAACTCTAGTTCAGTGTAAAGCCAGCCTCTCCCAGAATCCCTACAGCATACAAACATCATGTTACAGCAAACTGATAAAGGGCAGAGGCTTTGTATGCTTTTGATTTTGCTCATGCTTGCGTTGTAATTTAGTTTCAGAGCAGGGGCATAAGTGTGAGGAAACACTGTGCGCATTTCCCTCATAAACTCTCCGGGCGTTCATGCATATCTCAGTCGATGGTAATGACTGTTTCTAGGTGTGCTAAAGCCCAGTGTCACAGGGAGTATCTGGTGTCAGGTACGCTGCACGTGCTCAGCCCTCCTCGCTTTTATAGAAAGCCCAGATGTTTGTTAGAAGGTTTAAAGGCAGCTGAACCGTGGCGTGGAGCTCAGGCTGTGTAGCAAGCCGTAGCTTTTAGCCTGCTACTCTGTTATTACAGGTTGCTAATTCTTTTCAGGGGCGTGCAGTTTGAAGAGGAGGTATATGGAGCTGAGAATAGTAACAGCACCCATGGGGCCGATAATGTCAAAAGCAGTCTTGATCAAACCTGCACGAGTCTGAGAGGCTTTTTATAATTTCTTGCTTATTCTGAAAGAAGGAATGGTTGCTGGTTTGGCCGAATGTTCATCTGTGTGTGAACAAGCACCCCCTTGAGTGCTCTTATCAGTGTAATTTTGTTAGGAAAGGCAAAAAGAGAAAGGTAGACAAATTAAGTAGCCGATCAAAGAAAAGAAATCTAAGAAAAAACAAACTATACTATCTATATAAATGTGTAATCTGATTCAAGAAGTATAAAATATATTGGAAAAAAACATCTTCATCCTTCATCTACCTGGAAATAGTTGAGGAAGATAAAAGTTCCAGTGTGTCATAAGTAGTTTTTCTTGAGATGAGGACAATTTTTAAGTTGGAAGTCTTTATGGTCAAAATGGCAAACAGCATAGGAATCTTTTCATTTTAAAGTTATCCAGCAATATTATAACTCAACCTGACAAGACTTTAACATTTCTTTGTTTCATTGTAAATTTCAAGCCAACCTCGAGTCAGATCCGCTTCACATGCCTAGAGACCGGTCGGTGACCTCCCATTTCCCCATCTAGACAACCACTGGCTGTCAGGGAAGGTTGTAGGGGAATATTCCTGGTCTTCTCTTTTTTTGCCATTCCTTGACAGGGACAATTTCGAGCAGATGGGAAAGTGTGGACAGAAAAGCGAATGATGCACAGCAAAGGGCCTGGGGTGGATGAAGTCCAAACCACTTTAGTAATAGATCAAGGCTCAGCCACACTAGAGTAAAAATAAGAGGGCAACGTCTTTGTGACTGGAAGAAAACAGTTGCATGGTGACTGCTGTGAATTGTTTTGCGCATTTGGCGATCGATTGAATTTAGTTTCACCACCAAATGGTCATCCAGGAGCAGTGTTGGAACTAACGCGTTATTAAGTAACGCGTTACAGTAACTACGTTATTATTGTGGTAACGAGCACGGTAACTAGTTATTATGTCAAAATCAGGAACACGTTAGTCGTTACTGGGATTTAGATAGGGTCGTTACTCGTTACTTCGTGTGGTGGCTATCACGGAGCTTCCACAGATTCTGTAACATTAGCAAGTGGTGGAGGCAGCAGGTGGATGAGGGAAAGGGGACGCAGAAGGAAAAGAGACCCGAGGCGGCCGCCGGTCCAAGTGTGAACTGAACTTCAGGTAAGAAGTTATGACCTGCAGTCTATCTGGGTCAGATATAAACCAAGTTTAGGTGGAGTTTATTTTCGTTATTCTGACTTTTTCCGTACTGCGTACTAGCTAGCATGACGGAGTTTCTATACAGCTGGGTGGGTGCTATGAAGTTAATGATGTTGAACTTTATTTTGTTCATAAGTTATTAGAGTTGCCAACCGTCCCGTCTGGTATTCAGAGAAAATATTATGCGTTTCTTATTGAGGTGAAAAGGAACAGTTTGTCCCGTAATTCAGCTACAATGAAAAAGACACAAAGCTGGATTTATTCTGTCTTTACGCTGCACAGCTGCCTCTTCTTCTCTCATTCTCTCCCCCTCCCTCTCCCGTTTCTACTTCAATCATGAAAACTGATCCATGATCAGCTGATCGGCTCTCTTGTTTATTTATCGCCCACTTTGCGCCAGAAAGAGGAAACCAGCCGATGTCGCGTTAAACAACAGCAGCACATTTAAGCTTGATCAGCTGTTGTTAGAATTTATTTAATATTAATTTCTAGCATCAGCTGATGTTTGCTGGAGCCACAGCTGTAAAGCTGCTGGTCGTGATGTCGGTTTGGTTATCTGGTGAGAGGGAAACATGAAGATGGAACCAGGAGATGTCCTTACTGAATCATCAGAGCTGAACAGGTGATGGAGAAACAGGTTTACCTTTTAGGTGACATAAATGAGTTGAAGGGAAGTTATGAACTGTTTCTGAGAGACAGATAACACCAGGATCCTTTTTTAGGTAGCTGACAGCTGGTAACTGTGCAGGTGTGGATCTAGCAAAGTGTTGCCAGGGGGGCCAGGTAGGGCATTAACAGGGAGAGGGGGGCACAAAGAAATACTTTTCTTTCTTATTCTCATTTAAAATGTCTAGCTTTTAAAAAATAATTATCTGAAACTTACAACAAACGATTGATAGATTGATGCATATATACCATCAGGAAAGTGTACATCACTGTCACAACAGCATTTGTTTTCATTCAAAGGCTTTATGATTTTTCCTATAATGGCGGCCGGTCTCTAGTCAAAATGCCCGGGCCGATTTTTTGTCCCAGTCCAGCTCTGTATGCAGCTCATCTGCAGTCTGGTGTTACCTACATCTTTCTATTCAGAAGGCAGAATTTCCAAGTTCTGAGTACAATCAAAGCACCACGACTGCAGTTTTTGTGTTGGATGTAAAAGGCGCACATGACGCTGTGACGTAGGATCATGGCAGCAGTCAATGACGGTCCAGGTGTGGGATTTCTCTCGTGGAAATATGCACATTATTTTTTTTTCTATTGGTAGGTGGCACAGTGCAGTTGTGGCAAGTAAGCAAGCTAGAAGACTGGCAAAGTTATGGAAGCAACACATTAACAAGAGAATTCTGAGTAAAACCAAAGTTACTTTCCCTAGTAACTAGTTACTTTGAAAGTAACGAGTAACTTGAAGTAACTGAGTTACTTTTGATAGAAGTAACTAGTAATGTAACTAAGTTACTATTTTAAAGTAACTTACCGAACACTATCCAGGAGTGACCGGATTCGATCACAAAGAGTCATGGTGGGAGGCAACCTGTCTCTAAAAAACCACGGTCCGACTCAAACTGAGTGCAATCACTTTCAGGCAGATGATTGAATTTATAAACGCAGTCGGATTGCCAACACGTTGCAATCAGTCTGGGTCGGTCTGCGCTGATGATGAGTACGACTGGTCTGCAAAGTGTCTCTTTGCAATAAGGGATTTGACTTAACTGCTTGTCCACTGGTCGTGTTCTGGTCACATTCACCTTTCAGTTAAATTGCCATCTTGTAGAAATGTCATTATTAATGGAGGAATTCCTACCTTTTTGTTTGAAATGTAGGCGGTTCTGCCAGGACTCTGAATATATATAGTTAATGTGAATCACAGACATCTTATTCTCATTGATTTATCACAGTTAATCAACATATTATAAAAACAGATTTTCTGTGAATAGCTGCAGTCCTGGTCTCTGTCTTTGAAGCAACCATTTCAAAGTCAACAAGATCACAAGTCTGTTGCTTGCAATGCCGTGGTCTCCAATCACTATTTTTCTTATTGTAGCATAAGCACTTTTACCAGGTGAGCTCCAACAGCACCCTTCAGGTGACAAATTAGAGGAAAAAACAGTGTACCATCAGAAAACTCATGGCAGTCTGGCTTTTGCATCCCTGAGTCAAACCTTTGTGGTAATTGAGACTGAAAACCTGTGTTTTTCACACAAGAAACTGATCAGGATTCAGAAACTATAAAGACCTTACAGCAAAAATCAGCTGTAGTATTGGCATCAATAAAATCTTATACATATCCATCCTTTTTGATGGGAATATTTTAATCCTTGACGAGAACCACACCCATAAGAGAAAGATGATTTAAAAAATGCCACTTACAGCGCTGCAAAGTCACATGATCAACTGAATATGAGTTCAAGGTTGATTTTAAAAAGCCATCAGCCTGTATGTGTGAGCATATACACATTTCACTAACTATCAGGGAGAATATAATGAGAAGCAGTAAAGTGGGGAGGAAACCTTGAGTCAAAAAAGAAAAGTGGAAGATCCTTGCCCGAACATCTTGGATAACTAGGTGGAAAAATCTGTGTCACAGGGCGGCGTTGCTGACAGTGGCAGAAGATGACTCTCATGGACCAGCTGCACAGTGACAAACAGCAAACAGCATGGTTTTATCCTGCTGCTGCTCATGTTAAAAGTATTTCCTCCTTCTTTTACTGTCATCTTGTCTCACAGTATTGCCTCCGAGACAAATCCCCGAGTTAGTCATGAAATCTTTAAATAAATTCAGTCGAATCTGTCATGGCCCTGGGTTCTTGTTTAGAGTTTGCTGAATTTTGGTTCTTGGTGTTTCACAGTGTTTCTCTGTCTTGCTTCACTTTGTCTCATCTATGTGTCAGGCCTTTTATCCTCTTGGTTTCCACTTCTTTCCACGTCTTATTTTAGCAGTCCTGGGTTAAAGGGCAGGCTGTATCTAAATGGAGGACATCATTCAACAAAATCCCGAAAAACAGTTCATCAAAACACAAAAATACCAGCAGGCTTAAGCCGATAAATGGGATATTTCTGTAGATGTTGTCAGTATCACTGTGGGCATCACTAAGGGAAAGGCTTTAGAGTATAAACAGAAAAGGACCAGGCGCAGAGTGCTTGGATGTTGAAAGTGGAAGTAGCAGTAGCAGCCAGACAAGCCAACAGGGTACCTTAGAAAAGTGCGCAGGGAAGAGCGATTGTGGTGCTTGATGGGCCTCACACCAGCAAACACAAGGACTGAAAGCTGGCTAACACTGCAGGATGTGGAATATTTAAATTTAATAATCAAGTCTGAAGTATAAAACAGAGCAACCCAGTCCTGTTTAGTAAGTGATACTTTTCTGCAGACGCTCTTTACAAAAAAGGATACGATTTTTCAATGTCAAGTGGCCATTTATTCTTCTGCATAGCCCGTGTACATAATCAAACCTTGTCATCACAGAACCTCCAACCTAAGAAAGCTCAAGTTTCTCCTGCCCCTGCACTTTGCTCCACTTTGTCACCAGATGAAACTGCTTTTAACAGCTTTATTTTTTTTGCCTGACCCATTCACACCCCAGCTTTTTTGTCCTTCCCATCCAGGCTCTATTCATATTCCCCTTTTTACTTTCTCCACTCCATTCTCCAAAGTTCACCTGCATTCCCCCTATCCCATTATCAAAACCATTTTACCATGCCGAAGCGGCTTGCTGATTCCTCCCCGACACGAACAGCCTGCCTTTCATAGAAAAGTGCTCCCTCTCTCTCTCCCATGAATGCATGGTATTAATAGCATCTAGCATGCAGCTTTCATTGCAGTCTCACAAATGGAAATGTTTTGTAGGAAGGTGTACATCTCACATTTCTCTCAAAAGGAAGTCAGAGGGGTAAGTGCCACACCACTGGCGCTATTACATTTTTTTTCAGGGTATGGCTGAATTATTGATCACATTAGTCTAAAAGAGTGGCAGCTCACTGATCAATAACAGGCCCTTAAGGTTCCATTAGCTGTATTGTTCAATAACGACTGGTTCTTTTGCGACGCATTCAATGAGTCTTTAAAGGCAATACTCCCTATTAAGTGAATTCAGGCCATATGAACCCTCGTCTAACATAAAGGTGACATATGACACAGTGGCTTGCCTGCATTTCACTTTTATTGAACACATAGCTATATTCAGATTGATCCCGCTGAATCAGCTGACAGATCTGACGTATTCCTGTATAATAAACATGTTACAACTGACATTTACACATCCAGTCAAGCATCCAATTTGGGAGAGGTCAGTAGGAAAGCCATTAAATTCATCGTGGGCAGTAGCACAAGTAATATTTATTCATCTGACTGGCCGAGTGCTCGCATAATGTATCGATTTATTCTGAAATGAGACTGAGTGAAATAAATTGAGATGGATACAGTGGCAGATTAGACAAAACATAGAGTGGGCTTCTCTCTTTTTGATTCCCCATTTATGGATGAAAAAATGATTTAAAGACAAAAAGGGAGCCTCAACCCAACATCACCTGTTTTGTTTTTTTAATGCCAAAACATAAAAAAAAGTTTCAAACACACACCAATCAAGAAATGATGTTTGTAGATTTAACAAAGTATTACAGAGTCACTGGTTCATCTGTGTTGTGCTATTAAAATAATAAAATGTACTTGTATCTGTGAAACAAAGAAAAATTTGCTTCTCATAAAGCAAATTATTTGGACAATTTGTATTTTAAACTCCTTTCTGCATATAAAGATATTTGAACATCTTAGAATAAAGGACAGGAAACAGCACAGGAACAAAAGAGATCAATTAACAAAAGTATTCCTATAAAATATATTGGAATGACCCCACTTGGTCATTTCAGTCACTGAAACAGCTTGGTCTCTTGAGGGCTATCCAACCTAGAGTCATGGCACCAATAGTGCCATAAATTGTTAGGAAAATATATTAAAGTATTGAGGTTTCTCTTGTGCCCTCATGTGCACATTGCTCAGGAGTTGCTACCATATTGTAGTAAAACTTGAAAAAGTGCAACACATAACAAATTTGGCAACAGTTTGTTTTCAGGGTAAAAAGCACAACTTCTCAGTTTCACTACAGCTCGGAGAGCAGCTGGTTAATATTTGTAGATATGTCCATCACTTCTGTTTAAACTACCACCATTGCAATTTGATGGAGACCAAAGCCAGACCAAAGAAATTACAAGGACGTAAAGAGAATACATATTGTGCTTGGAACATTAGCAACCATTTTCAAAGCAACTTCTGTCAACCTCCAGGCAAAACATGCAACAGGTGGAGGAATAATTCGTTTTCCCTAACAACGACCAGTGTCTAGGCCTGTGTGGCTATGACCGTATGCATTTGATCCTATATTATCACCATGATTATCAATGTTGAGGTTGTTTTGCAAAACAATTAATGCAATACACACTCTTTAAGTAATGCAGTACTGTACATATGTAATTACTCATTAGAGAAGGTCATTTGTTACATTATTTTCTCGTTACTCTGTAAAATGACTTGAAATGTATTTAACACATAATTAGATGTTAACAATATAAACCTTAGGCTGCAATTTTACACGCCAACACAAATCCCTATCAGAATGAGGGCATACATATGATCTCGTAGTTTTTAGGTATGAACACAAAACTACGGAAGAGGATTAGGGCCACTGGAAAAAAAAGTGGGCACGTCGTTTTTTTTCTTCTTTTTCAGAATTCTGAGATTAAAGTCAGAATTCTGAGAAAAAAATTAAAGTCAGAATTCTGACTTTTTTATAAGAATTCTGACTTTCATCTCAGAATTCTGAAAAAGAAGAAAAAAAGACGTGCCCACGTTTTTTCCCAGTGGCCCTAATCCTCTTCTGTACAAAACTAGTCCAAAGAAAGCATGTTAATGTTTTGAAAACAGGTAGACAGGAGGCTCAAGCCTGATCACTCGTCACTGCCTCTTTTACCTGTGGAAGGTCAGGCTCTGGCTGCAGGACTAAGGTCACCATACACTCAGCTTTATCATCACTCTGGGTTCTTGGCTAGCTTTGTGTTAGCATCAAGGGCGTATATTTGGCATGGACGGAAGGGACGTGTCCCCACCAATATCCAGCGATTATTGAATTGTCCCCACCAATTATTTGATCTCTTCGAGTAAAGAAAAACAAACCCGATAATAAGAAAAAAACCGATCTGTCAGTGTCTCATTCAGCAAGCTGAGCACAAAGAGTTAAATTACGTTCTCTACTGGAATCCTACGTCATGTGACAAATATGGCCAATATGATTGGCTGTGCCTTTCAGGGAGCTCTGTTTAGTTTCAGCAGTGGCAAACCTGCGCTGCGAACAGTGTTGCCAACTTAGCGACTTTGTCGCTATATTTAGCGAGTTTTCAGACCCCCTAGCAATTTTTTTTAGAAAAAAAGTCGCTAAAAAAAAGACGTGAAAGACATTACAAAAACAATAATTGCTAAAAGAAATTTAATTTGTAGTTCTAAATAAATTCTAAATGCATTTAGGACGTTTTTTGCTCACTTTATGTCTCGTCCACGATGTTATTTCTCTCTCCAGCAGCATAGGTTACAATTACATTAGCATGACCAATTATGCAAATTAGGTGATGACGTCATTTAGCGACTTCTAGCGACTTTTAGGACAACCAATAGCGATTTTCCTTACTGAGGAGTTGGCAACACTGGCTGCGAAGAGGAGAGGAGGATGGCAACGCAAAGGAAGAACCTGGATATAAGAAATTGTTTTTCAAAGAAACCTGTAAGTCACTTAAAGTCAAGTTCACTCATATAATGTGTCCGTCACAATAACGTTACAGGCTATGCTAGGCCATACATGCCAACACTCACGATTTTTCCGGGGAATCCCGAATTTCAGTGCCCCTCCCGAAAATCTCCCGGAGCGACCATTCTCCCCCCAATTTCTCCCGATTTTCCACCCGGACAACAAAACTGAAAACCATATCCCAGACTGGCCCAGCCAATTCCAGTTTCCAACAATGGTTACTATTACTGCAGCTACTTAGTTTTAATATTACTCTTATTACTCTTTCTGGGTCGCAAAATAAACTTTTAACACATTTTCAGGCGAGAATATAGCTGTGTAAACATCAAATAACTTAAACATGTTATTGTTTGGCCTTTTTCAGTGCTTTAGTTGTGTTTTATTTGTTGGTGAGTAAATCGTTTTGGCTGAGATTAAAGTTATTAGATTAAATTAGATTAAATAAAACTTTATTAATCTCTCGGGAGGATTCCTCCAGGTTCTCACACAGCTGAATAAACTGCTGTGTGAAAACAGAAGTTTATTCGACCATCTACGCCAGCGTCCGGTCATATTTTAGACAGCAAGGAGCAGACGGCAGGTGACGTAATTCTGAAGGCTAGACCGTCCAATTTCACAGTAGCTCATTTCCGGTCTACCCGGCTTTCGGAGGACCCGGCCCACTTAGACCACAAAGGCCGGGTCTTCAGGTGGACGCAGCCTCTGAATTTGGACACACCCGGCCTGTTTCCGGCTGGACAATAATAACGGTGACATTTAACTTATTTTATCCGGTAAATAAACACTGTAAGATTCAAGTTTTTTGTATATATATGTACATGTATCCCCCCAGCCCCTTTGTCTCCCTAATTCTGAGGTCTCAAGGTTGGCAAGTAGGTGCTAGGCTTGGTCCACATCAGTCTAAAATTGTATGTAACCATGAATAATGTGATGCCATGTCCACCAGGAGAGACTGGGCAGTATAGATGTAAAACAAATATGCCAGCAGTTCATTTCAGCTAACGAAAGGAGCAGGCATGTGTTTGTTGTGTGGGGCATGTAGTCCATGTCTGTTGCTGTAACAGTAGTTCATGTTTAGAATAAAACATCCCAGCTCACTGATCTGATAGAGGGCAGTAGTGCCTAAAATGTTGCATAATGTTGCTGAGAGATCTTTTACTTTGTGGTAATCTTAGATGAGTAGTTTTATGGACAAAACCCACCAGATCATTCAGTGTTCCCTTAGTGCTAATGTGTCAGAAATGTTGGTGTACTATAACTGAAGAAATGTTGTTAAGTCCTTAAAGTCATATTCTTTTATTGTCATGACTGTATTTGAAGCTATTTTTACTTTTGTATGATATCTGATTTATATGGAATATGGCTGAAGTAAACTAAAGCCTGAAATACTTAGTCAGTCATTTGTTTAATAGTAATTTAACATTATATAATTCACATATAAAACTATGAATTGTAATTTTAAACGGTTTGAAAGCACGTAGAATAGCATATGTAGGCAAGTGTATTTCTCCTTTTTTTTTTTATCAAGAAGCAAAAACAAAAAGGAAAAAATAAGAAACAGGGCAGGGTTCGATGGTTGAATCATCCGTCCCCACCAATGCCACAACCAAATCTACACCCTTGGTTAGCATGCTTTCTGTGCAGATGATGAAATATGGTGATTGTATTTATAAGTAGCACAAGTTAACATAACATGGTTATTGGTCACATTCTGCAAAATCTCATTAGTAGCAGTAGATCTATATCTGCCCTGTGATGGACTGGCAACACAATGGATGGTGTCCTAGGCTCCAGTCAGAAGGACCAAACATTGAAAAAGAAATTTAAATACATTTATAAGACTAAAATGTTTGAGATGATGGTAAGAACACTAAAATAATGATATGATGTCAAACTCGATCAGTGGTACTGATTATTGGAAAATGTGACAGTACTTTACCGTTTGTCACTTTTTCTAATACTTTCACAGATGATGCCCATGCATGATCACATACAGTACAGTGTGAAGTCATACAGTATGCAAAATGCATGCAGGAGGCAGATGGGGCAAAACCAAAAATACATAATGAAAAGTTAGTTTAGCAACTATAACTAAAAGTAATGATAAACATTAAAAACTTTTTTATTATCACTCAGATATAAGCCTGTTAGCTTAGTTAATGTGTGTTTATGGCTGTTTAAATATTATTGCTAACATTTATCAAGCTCTGTGTTTGACATGTATTTAGAGTTTCGGCTGATAGTGGAGCAGACTGATTGCTTTGGATGGAAAATGAACCACATTGTTATGAATATAATTTTCCGGGGGGGGGGACACAGTTGCAGAGCCATTTTCATAATCCTCTGTGGCTCATCAATAATACTATACAATAATACGTTAAGTAAAAGATAGTACTGATGGCTTTCTTGTTGCTTACAATCTGCGAAAACACCTCGAAGTCCTGCATTTTCTGTTTACCCCTATTTTGTTTTCATTTCTGAGTTTCCATTTCTGTTTTAATTATACTGACACTGATGGCGTGGTTTGTTTACTTTATGTTGCTACTTTACTGAAGAGGAAAAAGAAAAATTAAGGGCAACAAAAGGAATGCAGAATGGTCTGTTAAGTAATTTTCTGATGGGTACCTATTTTCAGATGACTAAAAATGAGATCTGATTGTGTTTTTTGTTTGATTTTGCTCACCTTCATCAACATGCAGGATTCCTTCCCTTTCACTCTCTTCATCGCTTTGAAGTCAGACTTTATTTTATTTTTTCAGGACCTTTGTTATTTTTTGCATCTATCCTCCGAAATAAAGAACCTTATAGCCTTTTTAGCGCAGATGCGACAAAACATGATTTTCATGCCTTGTAAACAGAAATAACAAAATTTTGCATATTTAGTTTAGAGTGTTGCAGGGCCTGTTTGGAGAGAGACTCTAGTGTTGTTCAAGCAATCATTTACAGATGTTCCCTAAATGCCTCACATGTGGGAAATTATTAATTTGGTGCTTTGAAAAGAGTACAGCTGTAAGGAGACACTGGTTGGATGCGTGTGTGTGTGTGACTGTGCCTCTTCAAAACATAGCAGAGCAGATTGTGGGTTGCAGTTTCTTAAGACTTGCTCATCCAAACTACACGAGTGAGTGACTGAAGACATTTGTCACAGGAAACCAAAGGCAATAAATAATAAAATAAAAAATTGGAAACATCTATCTTTGTGAGAACAAGTTTGAGTTTTAGACAGTGTCAGCTAGAAGCTAGAAGCTGGGTGTCTTTTGTTTTCTATTAAAAGGCCAATGTGAGAGTTAAGATTAAGTGTTAAGGTGTGGTTTTATTACCAATTTGTGCTAGTTAATGCAACTGCTCATCTAAATGACCTCATTCGTGGCAGTACACTTCCCCAGATTCCCAGCAACACTCCTGCCAAGTTTCAAGAAGATTGAACAAGTCCTTGTTGAGTTAACTAAAAAAGAGCCGAAGGAAGACTATAAGATATTAATATATTATGATATTTGTTGATTTATTAGGAAGCTACCCTGAGTTAGGTTTGTATTTCTAGTCCATTGCCTGGGACTAGACTGGCTATAAACCACTTGATCATTTGCTGGTGCCTCACTGATAAATCTATATCAGGGGTGTCAAACATAAGGCCCAGGGACCAGAATTGGCCCGGCAAAGACTCCATCTAGCCCTCTGGATGACTTTGGAATATGTGACAGAGGACACAGATTTTTGACTTTTAACTGTATTTTCATGAATTTTACCCCTTTTCCCCCCCTGATAAAGACCGCCCCCACTAGCATTCATATTGCATTAAAATAATTAGGTAATAAATGTTTTTTTATTATTGACTATAGAAATTTCTTAAAATTAAAAAGTCTTTTAAAATAATAGTAAATCAAATCAAATTTTCTGTCAATTCAGTACTTTTTTAATTACTGTCTGAGCAATGAGCAATGTAATCGTGCACATTTATTTATTCATGCTGACAGATTTCTTTCATTTACTACAGCAGAATTTCTTTATCATGTGGAAAACTGTACTGTTGAAATTGCACTTTCTTATATTAATTGCTATTAACTGTGTCATTAAACATGTATTTACACTGACAGAAAGGACATTTTTTGGTTTGCATCTTAAGATTAAAGTGGGCTGTATGTGGTCGATGATATGAAATGAGTTTGATCTATATGAATGTGAGTTTCATATTTCCTTTTTACTCGATAAATATAATATTTAAAATCTTGGCTATAATATGTTTTATGATGAACCTGATGAAGGCCACAAGCCAAACAATAAAGTTGGCCTTTATACCACAGTTGTTGCTGAAGCTTGTTACTCTTCAGACGTCTAGACAGCTCTGATCCATGCACCTTGGAAGTAAGGCTTCCAAGAAGGCTAGAAATTTTGCTAGAAACCTCCAGTCTTCCTCACAAGTTTATTCAGCCAACCTGCAAGTACTGACTTCACCCCCAGTGCCATTGCCAGGACCCTAAGCAAGATTAGCTTAACTTGTTAACACACTAAACTAAAACGGTG
This sequence comes from Neolamprologus brichardi, assembly GCF_056152115.1. Lineage (NCBI taxonomy): Eukaryota > Metazoa > Chordata > Actinopteri > Cichliformes > Cichlidae > Neolamprologus > Neolamprologus brichardi. Next base: position 32,866,923 of record NC_142110.1, read on the forward strand.
AACATGAGTGACATCCCTATATCCCATGTTCAGTTAGCCTGCAAACTTCCCATTAAATATATATAGTACAGAAGCTGGCTGAAGGTGATAGTCCCCAATGAGAAGAACCAGCTGGCGCTAAATGGCTAAAATTACTTACTTCTAGACAAAAAGGGCCCATTTTATTTTAGTTTCAAATATCTATAATCTGTAAGTACATCTATGCACTTTTTATTTTTCCTACAGCTGATTTAGAATAGAATAGAATTCAATAGAATAGAATTAAACTTTATTGTCATTGCACATGCACAGGTACAGGGCAACGAAATGCAGTTTGCATCCATCCAGAAGTGCTTTAGCCGTGATATAGATATATTTCAATATATATTAGCAATAATATAGATATGTAAGTATATTACAGAAATGGGTCTATTATGGTATGTTATAATGTACACGGTATGAAGTATGTTATGAATATTCTATAACTATAAGTATGTACATGTAGTGAGTACAAGCTATGTACAGGCTATGAACAGGATATAAATATGAAATAAAAAAAACTATACAGAAATCTGAGATATACAGTTATACAGAAATGTGAACTATGCAAGTTATAAACAGTTGTAGGATTAAAAATGATCGTATGTACAGAATGATTATTTACACAGAACTATACAGTAGTGCAGTTAAGATAAGTGAGATATGTGGATAATTTCTACAGAGGTATATAAAGTGCTAGTGGTTGTGAGTGGTGGTTCAGTCCATGTTATTATTGTGTGTTTGAGGGTACAGTTGTCCATTGCGTGTGTGTGTGTGTGTGTAGGTGGTTGTGGGTGTGTGTATGTTCAGTCCATGAGTTTAATGTGGGTCAGATGTCAGGAGGCAGAGTTCAGGAGTCTGACGGCTGTGGGGAAGAAGCTGTTCCGGTACCTGGTGGTCTTAGTCCGGAGGCTCCTGTAGCGCCTCCCAGAGGACAGGAGGGTTAAGAGTCTATGTGATGGGTGACTGGGGTCTTTGATGATTTTCCCAGCCCTTTTCAGACACCGCTTCCTGTAGATGTCCTTTATGGCAGGAAGTGGTGCTCCGGCGATGCGCTGGGCAGTTTTCACGACCCTCTGCAACGCCTTCCGGTCCGAGGCAGAGCAGTTCCCATACCAGACTGTTATACAGTTGGTCAGGATGCTCTCGATGGTGCAGCGATAGAAGTTCACCAGGATGTCTGAGGACAGGTGGTTCTTCCTCAGAGTCCTCAGGAAGAAGAGGCGCTGGTGAGCCTTCTTCACCAGCTTGGAGCAGTTGGTCGTCCAGATGAGATCCTCGGAGATGTGGACACCCAGGAACTTGAAGCTGCTCACACGCTCCACAGCCGTCCCCTTAATGTGGATGGGTGGATGTGGGTCAGCATTCCTCCTGTAGTCTACGATTAGCTCCTTGGTCTTCTCTGTGTTAAGCAGCAGGTTGTTTCTGTCGCACCACTCAGCCAGACGATCCACCTCCTCCCTGTAGGCCTCATTGTTGTCACTGAGGCCGCCTACAGCATTTATGCCATAAATGCTTATTTAAGGATTTCTAAATTAGCATTGTCTGAAGCCTGCCGGTTTCCAAACAATAAGCACAACGTAGCAGTCGTGTCTGTTGTGATTTAATTATCAGGTGGTGCTGTAAGTTCGCTACTGATGCTCTTCTGATATTTAAAATAATGTAAAGAGGCTCATGGTGGATGACACACAAGGTATTTTAATAATATCAAAACACCACAAAGTTTATGGACAGCAGCTCTTCAGGGTTTCATTCATTCTAGTTTGGTTGAGATGTGTCTCTATAAAAGAGGAAGTTCAAAGGTAGCAGTTTAGAGATCCTACTAGAGCTTATCTGACATCAGCATTAAGCTTAAATCAACACTTTGCATCTGCAAGCATGTATTCAGACAGACATTAGACTATGTGAAAAACACTGCCCTGTAATTCATTTGACTGGAGCACATCCAACAGCACCGCAGGAGCGGCAACGCCCACTTGAGGCTCAAGATGATTTTGTAATGATGAAGCTTCATTTCTTGAGTTTACATCACAGCTCCTACTTCACTGAGTCAGAAATGAGACCTTTGAAAGTGAAGGTAGAAACACAACACACAAGGTGATAAAGAGTTGTAGTTTTGTAAAATGTGTATGTGGATGAACCAAGACAATCAGCTAAACCCTGAAAGTGTTAGCTGTAGTTAAGAAAAAAAAACCCAAGTGATAACTATGACTTGATACTGACATTTGTGTGGTATTTTAAAATTTGGAAACAGAACATTAGAACTGCTCATACGTTACTACTAATAACTTTATTGTTAAGACGACCACATAGTAGGTGCTGGGATTTCCTGTTTCTCTTTCCTGTAAGAGAAGGATCCCTCATTTCTCTGGCTGGGCATGTAACTTCTCTGAGATGCTTTCTAATAAAATCTTCTATGGTTCAGTATTATTTACATTTTTATTCCATGTGTAACCTCTACTGCTGATTTTATTATTTATGTATGCATCTGTCATATTATTTCCATTATTAATACTTTCAGGATTTTATTTTCCTGCAGCATATAATGATGTACGTGTCAGAGCCCAGTGCTCCAAAGAGCTGTGTGCCATGTGCTCAGCAGGACCTCTTCAGCCTTTTTCTTGGACCACTGACTGTGACAATCATGATGGCAGGAAAATCTTTGGGGCTGTAATGAGCTAAAATTGAACAGAGAGATGGTTCCAGATGGTGGTGTCATCGTGGTCCTCGGTCCCATCTCCAATTCAAATCCCGGACCGGCATCCGCATAGATTGGTAACCAAGGATGCCATGGCTATCTCGAATCACAATGGACTAGCATTGAGTGGGAAAGAAAATACAGTCTATTATTTCATCTATTATTTGCTTTTCCTTTAGTGAAAGGAGCTCTTTATTTTTTTGGAGAATAAGAAGAATTTGGGGATTCAGGTGGAAGAGAATAAAATAGAAAGCATCAATCCAACAAGGCATGTACACAATGCATTTCATCATGTCTGTATCTGTTATCTTAATTGCACGGATAGATTAAATTTTTTTCCAAAGTGCAACTGAATTTTCAAAATGTTTTACTCATTTTTTCCCTGCAAAATTCAGCGTTTTAGTACTCTATAATTACTTCCTTATAGCAGTTTTCACGTTTGCTGCTACATGAACATGCTGGATATAATATTGCAAGGCGACATGCAGTCATGAGCTCTCTTTTAATGTACTTAATTAAAACAGCAGGAGTCAATTAATGTTGATAATTAACAGCTACGGCAGTTGTAAAGCCTCTCTTACATTTCTGGCACAGCACTTGTTCAAGATCTGTTAAGTTGCTAACTCACCTAGTGGTCTATCATGATAAAAATGTCAGCAGAACTCATGGATACAAGCAGCAGATGTACCCTAGAATCATCCCTTAAGACTGGGTGAGGAGTTTACACAGTTAGTTGTGAGATGCTGAGAGTGAGTGCCTGACAAGCCCAGTTGTAAGTAAGCTATTAAGACTCAATTGTACACTGTGTTCCTGTTTTTCTCCAAAACAATAAGTTCCGTTGGAGCAGCCTTTCAAATCCTCTCTCTGTCTCTCGCTAGCAAACTTGACCCAGACAACAAAGTAAAGCTAGTTTTTGGCTACAAGTCCGACACGGTACCTGCATATTAGCCAGAGGTCCCTTTACTACGGTTTTATGCCTTTACGGTTTGTAGCCGCGGACTTGTTTTATATACGTGCGAAATAGTTTTCTATATGAGATTGCTGCAAAAAGTGCAGCCTTACTTAATGTCCACCCTACTGTTACTTATTTTATATTAAGATTTAAAAATCTAGTTGGTATTGGTATGGTGAGTAACCTTCAGTAATAGTAATAAATCACATTCATGTAGTTGTAAACAGCATGATAATATATTAAGTAATCCAAAGTATTCAGAATACGTTACTCTCATTGAGTAACGTAACGGAATACGTTACAGAATACATTTTGGGGCATGTATTCTGTATTCTGTAGTGGAATACATTTTAAAAGTAACCTCCCCAACACTACTGCTTGCTTAGGAGGTCCTCTGTGTCCCCCGTAGCAGAGACTGTGGCATCTACACAGGAAGTGATTTGCATTTTTTGTATCACTTTGCCACCGATGGTTGGTTGCTAGCAGACATTCCTGTCTCCAGGTGACTCCTCTAATATATTTGCAATTGTGTCACATCTCAGTCAGCAAGATCTTTACTCTCACAGGTGGTCGCTTCAGTAACTTACCTCGCCTTTGCAAAAAGTTTATCTCAAGATTTGCACACTTTACGTTATCAGCTGTTATGTTGCTCGATGTTGCTTGGAATCGCAGAATGTGGTTGACTTTTTGTGGTGTCTAGTCGCGTCGTTACTGCTAATCACTTTCTGTGGATGGTATTTGACCTGGAACTGGATGATAGATGGATAGATCTCTTCTTGTTTCTAGCATAACTGACTGGCCACAAGAACAATGGCAACAAACTTATCAGCATTATATTATTACCTTCTAATATCCCAAAACCAGAAATTATGCTATTCATCTTTCTCCCTTACCAACTTGAGAGGAAAAAACATGTTGTTTTTTTTTTTTTTCAGTTCTAGTACTTAAATTAAGGTCGGGAATAAGAAAGCATGTTTTAATTTAACAAAAGTTTTACTGCCTTAATAACCCTGAAACTGTCTGATGGATCGAAGTGAAGCACAAAGAGAGATCCATCAGTTGACTGGCAGCTTGCTAATGTTAGTGTTTGTAAACTGTGGTAAAAATCAAACTTTTGCAGCTTCACTTTAGTTTAGGACAGGATGAGAAAACAGCATTCACTTTTGGCAGAAAAAATTTCAACATACAGCAAAAGAACAGCTGTAAATAATGCAGGGACTGCTTTCTGGATTTCATTTAGCTGTTAATGAATCTTATTAGTAACATGTGTTTTTGTTTTTATGGCAACAAAACAGCCTTTACAACCGTGTTTAGATGAAATCCACTTATTTAGTGAAGGGGACATATTATGACTTTCATTATTTTCTGTTGCTTGTGGGGTAATCCAAATTGCCACTAGGTGTGAATGTGCGAGTGAATGTGAGTGCGAATGGTTGTCTGTCCCTGTGTGTTGGCCCTGCGACAGACTGGCGACCTGTCCAGGGTGTACTCCGCCTCTCGCCCTATGACAGCTGGGATAGGCTCCAGCGCCGCCCGCGACCCTGAAAAGGATAAGCGGAAGTGAATGGATGGATGGATTATTTTCTGTCATAAAAAATTACTTAGTTTAATTTAATAATTTCATCAAATTCCAAAAAAATGGGAATGCTGTGTAATATGTAAATAAAAATTGTGTGCAAATATTAACATAACTCATAAATATAATGGCTGCTGCCATCAAAGTTTTTAATTTTGTCTCAAAAGTTGGGACAAGGGCAACAAAAGGCTGGAAAAGTAAACAGTACCAAAAGGAAGCAACGGGAGGAACGTTTTGCAGCTAATTAGGTTTACTGGCACCAATCAAGTAAAACAACTGGGTATAAAAAGAGCATTTTATAGATGTTTCTCAGAAGTAAAAAGGGACACAGAGTCACAAATCTGCAAAAACCTGCATCTACACATAGAATAAAGTTCGTGCATTATGTACAGTATACAATATAATCGTTGGACTCCTGTCAACTTGAGGTCTATTGGAGGTTAAAGATCCACCACTAAATTAATAACCCATATAATAGTCCAGAAACAGCACTATCTTCTCTGGAGCAAAGCTCTTTCAAAATGTGGCCAACCAATCTCTAGGCCTGACTGAGGGCCACATTCACATTTTTGAGCTCAAGCTCTTTAGGTCCTGTTCGCCCTCTATGAAACTCTCAAGAGTGAGAGATCTTGAATATTTAAGAGCCTTTCTGACACTGCTAAATAACTGTGAGCACGGAAGCCTGTTCAAACCTATGGTTCACAAGGAGCAGCCAATAGGAAGAAAGTTAAATGGTAAAGGTGGCTTTAAACAAAGAGAAGCTAAAGCAGCTTTTTTCAGACTGAGGATGGACTGAGTGGGTCAAGGGTCAGTTCAAGGCATGCAAAGCTGCAGAACGATCCATAAATAAAACTATGAGAGGTAAAAATAGATCTGTTTTAACCATCAGCATAAACAAACATAAACACAGTAAGAATATCCTGACTGAAACTAGATTATACGCTTTGCTGTACCCACAGATGCTCATAATCAGTGCAACACAAGCAAATGTTATAAAAAAAGAATCCCATTTGCACAATCCTGTTTTAATCCAGTATTTATTGTGATATATAATCCCCCCGGCTAATAGAAATTCCCTAAAATGAAGGAATAGGAGAAATAATTCTACTTGTATTTCACTAGTAAAAATTTAATAGGGGACAGTAATCACGAGTGAATGAAACAGGCAGGAAATGTGGGATATGGTGCAGAGGATGCCAACAGGACACACGAAGGACACATGAAGGGAACAAAATGGGAAGGTCACTTCATGAGGGAGCAGAGTCATTCTAAACAGGCTCTCAGACAGAGCGGTATGTTTGTGGTTATCCCAGCCAGGCAGCAGGTGCTGGTTTGGTCCCTGCTCCAGTGAGCTGTGTCTAGGTGTCTGGGTGGCTCCACTCCCAGATGGGGCACAACAAGTCCTAGAAAAGGAGAGAGTGTGTGTGCGTGTGTGTGTGTGTTTATGTTAGTGCTAGATGAGGTGAGCGGAGGTGAGCTGCCATGTGGACGAGGTGATTAGATTAGCAGCATCTGAGGCCTGGGCGCATGTCCGGGTGTCTGTCTGGGGGTCAGGGCTCGTCTTTCTCTCTCGTCACTGTACGTTCAGCTGCTGTGTGATTAGCCGCTGATGGGTGAAGTCACACAAAACTTAGGCCAGTGCCAACTTTTCTTCTCGGTAAACAAGGTGACCGTGTTCCACATTTGCCAACATGTCTCTACTCATCGAAAATTAATGAGCTCACATCCGTGGGTTTCTTGGCTGATGGCAATATATGGATTATGTGTACATACAGAAGGAGTGAGCTGTCATCTGGCAATTTGCTCTGTTTGGTCTGCTCTTCTCTCAGGGTGTTTTCATATTTGTGCTGATTATGAGCATTTTTGACCCAATACACATAGGTAATAAACTCGGGAGCTAAATCAATCATTTAGAGCATTGATTTTTGTCTTTTCCAATCCACCCGACAACATGTAGAAATTTAATAAAACAGACTAATGAGATTAAAAAGAAACATTTTGTATCTATAGAGTAACTTCACCTGTGCTCCACATTAAAAACCACTGGGAGGATGTGAAGGAGACAAAGGACTGTCATAGCCATGATGCAGAATTAGTGGTGCAAAAATGGCCTGTTAATTTTGATCAGATGGTCAGTTACATGTGTACATTTCAGGGATGATGGTACAAAGGAAAGGAGACATGCAACTCTTATTATATCAGTTAAAATATTTCAACCTAGTAAAGCATCTTGTAATGGGATGAATGGAGCTACAAGACCAGTGAGTTTTCAGACTAATGGTTCGGTGATGGTTCCTGTTGAGAAAACCAAAGATGCTGATCACTGTGTGACCTTTTTTTAAACCATCAGTTCAGGTACCACACAACAACATTAACCAACTCCTGTGTTTTGTCTCTAGTATAACACTTTAATTTGACTGGGATAAAAAATGTTGTCTGACCGCAGGTAAAGCAGCGAAAATGTTATAAAAATCATGTCCATCTAAACTGCTTTCATTGTGGTCTCAGCCATACAGGTCTGGAGACCAGTCAGCAACCTCCTGGCAAACTGAGACTACTGACAGTAAAAGACTGACCTTTTGAAACATGTTGGTGTCAGTGTAACATCAAACTTTTAATCTGAAGGTGATTTGTTTTATGTTAGTTACTCAATATCTGCAGACAAGTTGACGTAATCATGCAAACCACAGGTATCCACAGCACTCTGCTAGTGGCCAAAGCAATCACGATGAGCTGTTTTGGTGCAGCACCCTCTTTGCGGCCAGTTTCAGTGACAGCCTCTCATCACATTTTTCCTCAGTAACCAGTGGTTGTCAGGAGGTCATCAACCAGTCTCTAAGAGTATGTTACTGAAGTCCTAAGGCCCCAGTGTACCCACCGGTAATGTCATAACAGAGCGATGATGCGTGGCGCCGTTCAGACAACACCGCCATATCAGCACTGATATAAGAAGAGAAGGAATCAAAACCAGAATCAAAGACACTGACAAATTTTTTCTTCAAAGACTTTCCAAAAAAAGTCACATCCTTTCAGACAACTGTGAAAATGTGAAATGACATTTTTAGCGTTTATAATATTCAGCCTGTATTATCAAAATTGCTTGTGACTTCTCACAACCCTCTTGGAGTACATACAAGAGGCTGTGCTGGAGGCTAATCTAGAATTGGATCACACATATTCACCAAAAAAAGATGGAATCAGCAGGGCACAATAAAATTGCCTGTTTCAAACTTGGAATCACTGGCACTGGTGGCTACAGGAGGAGCTACTATGAGAAATCCATCATCACAAAGGGCCCTTTCAGGGAGATTTTCCGAAATCTGAGACTTTAGAGATTCTGGTTCATTTGTGAGTCGATGTGACAAATCAAAACAGACACTAAAACACAATGTAAATGTTTGCCTTTACCAACCACTAAAACTTACAAAGTAAATATTTCCGGTTTCCTTCCTTCCTCACACTTTTCAGTTGTGTCCTTTTTCTGTCTTTGGTTTGTTGCCGCTGGAGCATCGCCTGCAGAGTGCTCCTTTAAAAGGTTTCACCTTAAGAGCTACTTAAGTCTGCCACATACATATTCAACATCCTTCCAACGTGAATAACCTCTTTTTGAATTTCAGCATCCCTATGTGAGTGACGCACGTCTTTCTGTCTCGTCAGTGCTTGGTCTGGCTGGCGTGGCTGGCAGCCGGGGTACCCAGGTGTGGTGCTGGAGGTACCCAGCTGTGAGGCCACCAGCCCAGGCATGAATCATAACAGCGTCCCCCTGTCATCCTGTCAGTCACGGCTGACAGAGGTCTCAGCAGGACACACAGTGTGGAGGGTGACAGAGTGTCTGGTGGCAAGTTTGAAACGTGAAAGGCCATGTGATGTATGTGATGTATGTAGTCTGTGTGTGTGTGTCTCCAGAAGAAACATTCAGCATCTCGTGTGCGTGACTCAGTGAAGAAGTGTAGCATAATGGTCCAAAGAGGTGTGTGTCTTCAGACCTGCAGTGCATTATGGCTGTGAAGTACACTACTGAGGCGTAACCATGGATGGAGAGAAATTGCCTGGTCACTCTCAGCATGAACAATTCTCTCTCTGGCTTTTGTCCTCCTTGTCTCTCTGCGCAGTAGAGCTCAGTCAATTTGCGGGACAGATTAACTCGATGGTTCAGGGGACAAGTTTCTCTCTCAGTGCGATGTGACTGCATGGAAAGTTTACCATGATGTGTTTACTTTACACACTGCCAAATTAGTCTGGGGTTAATGATAAGCTGCTGTTTGGGGAGGGAATTCCAGCAAACCTGGTAATATAAAGAAGAATTGTATGTTGTCATAAAACCATACTACTGACAACTTTTAAATAGGATCACTGTAAAGCATAAATAACAGAATATAATTTATTGGCTTTATTCTTTTTTTTTTTTTTAACCGCTGCTCCACCGGTATAGAGCTCATGGTTGAAGGTTTTGAGACATGCTAGCAGATTGCTCTGTTGATCCACAACACTGGTTCACGCTGATTTAACTCTCCAGTCTCAACTGCTGTCAAACAAATTGATAAAAGTATTCATGGTTACAAATGACAAACTCTCCTGAATGGCAGTTGCTTAATTTTTCCAACACCAGCAGTACAATATTTGCCCGGTGACTTACCTATCAAACATTTATATTGGAGGTTTTTTCCTCTGTGTGGCAATCATCAAGTCAAACGTTACCCCAGACTTTGACTCCTGACATACATACACTACAGCTCTGTATAGTTTTTAGCACTAATTGGCAAATATTAGCAGCCAAATATATAAAGCCAATGTGGTGAAGACTGTAAAAATAATACAGCTGGTAAACATCTGGATGTTAGTGTCATCACTGTGTTGATTTATTTATATAAGATGACACAACAAGCGGTCCTCGGTTACATAGTTCCAGAGATCAGCTGCCTCCAAAGCTCAGAAAAAGGTCTTTAGCTTAGCTTGTCTTGTTCATCTGAGGTCACTTGGGACATCATTCCAGAGTTGATGTAACAACTGCAAAGGCACAACCCCCATTTGAAATAAACTTCGACCACAGGGTGGTCACGAGTGCCTGGGAAGCAGACCCAGAATAATTTTGAAGGAGTGTATGGATGGATCTACCACACATGCAGGTACAAGACCTTTTAAATCTTTAAACACAAACAGTGCTACTCTATACTGGGTTCTGTAACGCACTGGGAGCTAATGCAAGGCTGCTAACACTGGAGGAATGTGGTCTGTCTTTCATGTTCCAGTCAGTAATCTGGCTGCAGCATTTCATAGTAACTGTAGATGAGCAAGAAATGATTGACTAATTCAAGTATACAGTATATTACAACTGTCGTGGTCCTCCTGTGTGTCTCTGCCTTTCTCTCTTTCCCTCTCTACTGGCTTGAGTGAGTGTTTGTTTGAGTGCCACACCTTGCCTGGTAGGGTTGGGATCCCTTCGAGTTTCCTCTCCTCAATTCTTGCACCTGAAGCCATCAAGCTCACCTGTTTGTCATCTACTGATCAACCTGTCTGTTCTCACACTGGGAGAGGTCCTTCACTATCTAACCATGTTAGAGAGACGCGGCATTTCTGAGAGAGAGTCGTGGAGGAGATTCTGTTTCTGTTCCATGTGCGGTTGGAGTTTGGATCTTACTAACGGACTTTCCCTGCCCCAAGATTTTGTAAATAGTTTCTCTTTCACATGCACTGTAAATAAACTCACTCAGTCTGGTCTCCTGAGTCCCATGTTTTGAGTCCGGTCTGCTCCATTGGTTATGACAACAGTAGTCCAGCCCAGATGTAACAAAGAATGCATAACCCTTTCCAGATCTGGTGGAAGCTGGTCTTGACCATAGCATTGAGTTGGATGTTGAATTTCAATTTTGCATCTAAGATTATACCAAGGTTGTTGTTTTTACCTGTTTTAATAAAAGAGGTTTAAGCCTCTTCAACCTCTCAGTTTATAGTGGAGGGACAAACCATATGACATCTGTTTTGGACACTTTTAACTGTGAGAAAGTAAGCTGTGTTGTTCTCAACTTACTATTGTGTTATTATTGTTATTGCTTCTGTCTCTGGTTTTGGTCCATGCCAACTCCTGAGGGGCATAGCCAGCTCATTAGCTGCTTAATTTTCCTGTTTGTTTACAAGCTAGCTGTTGACTGAGTCACACTGGTTGGTTTAACATTGTCACATGGTTTGATGTATTTTGTAGGAATTTTCGAGCCCTTCTTCAAGTGTTTCACCGTTATCTGTTTTTGTTGGTTTCACTTTTAAATATTATTTTATTATAGATTTGATCAATTTTGTTTTATTAAACAGCTTATGTTAAATTTAGTGCTGGGAAATGTTGACCATACAAAATATGGATGTAACCACTCAGTCACCCAGTGCTTTTGGACTTTGTACTTTGAAACCTCAGTGTTAGCACTTTGGTTTCCACCGTGTTTAAAATGCATCCATCCCCTGGTTGAGCTTCCAGTCAGATTCCTGAGAATAACCCTAGATTGGATCATTGGAAAGAATGTTCCTCTGTGATTGGTGTTTAAATTGACTCCAGTATTATACATCTCGTATGCAAGCCAATTATGTGACATGGACAAGTGTTTGCACGAGTATCTTCTTTGCAAACCTCAGGTAACTGCAGCAAACCACTAGCAACCATTGCATATGCAAGGGGGTTGTTGGTGCAGCAGCATATACCTCTTTGCAAACAAGTTCAATTAGCTACAGCAAGCCGGCGGGGCTTGATGACTGCTCTTTAGGCCTGTGTGACTGAGGCTTTAATTGGTTTTGTTTTCAAATTAAATAAGGCATTCCTTCATTTGCCCCTGTGTCAGATTGGCGATCTGTCCTGGGTGTATTTTTGCCCTGTGGTAGGTGGGATAGGTTAGATAGGATAGATTAAGAAACTGCAACAACTGAATATTAGAATACTTTACATATATTTATTCTAAGTCAAAGGAAACCTCTTTGTAGACATCAACACTTTAGTTCACTGTAACTGTAAGATATGTAATATAAAATACGTCGGTGGGCAGATCCACTGGTCATTTTTAATGAATATGACCACAGAGTCATATCCATTAACTTACTTGCCCTTGCCTTTCCCCCCTTCCACCTATATCACACTCTCTCTTTCTAATTCATTGTCCAGCCATGTGGAAGTGATGATCTGTGAGCCCACCCCTGAATGCATGTACTGTGGGAATGGCCCATTATTACACATTTGGGCAAGCAGCACAGGACCATATAAATAAAAGACTTCCCCCCGCTGACACCGGAGGTTCACACCTCCTCTTCTCATTTTTCCTCTTCATTCCAGTCTCTCAACCTCCTCGCCCTCCACCATTCTTCCTGAACCGCACAACAGAAATCTCTCCTAACAAGTCATATAATCTTTATGTCACTCATAGTTATGGGTCCTTTTTATAAATGCAGTTTCGCCTATAAAACAGAATCAGTCAGGTCACTTTGCACTGACTGACTCTTGGAATTGAGTGCATTATTTTATGATTAAAAAAATCTTTACCGGTGGCTCTGACTGTAGTTAGCACCTAATATCCAGATGTGGGATTTTACAGCACGAAGTAAAAATGTGAACGCACAGTCTAAAGCTGCAGGGCCTGAGCAGCGAGGAAAACATTTGGCGTAATTAACCAAAGTCACGTTAGATGATGTCACCTGGAAACACACTTAACCTCAGTAAGCAACAAGCTGTAATTACCAATATGGATTTTCAGGAATTACATGAATAAGAGGAAGACAAATAACATTTTTACTCTGAAAAGTTTCCATGTTTTTGAGCATTATTATTTTATTAATCTTTCTCCAATCCAAGAATAACTACAACTCATTCAGCCTTTACGTTTACATTTACCATTAATCTTTTTAAAATTATATGTCATAGATATTTCATAAAAACTTTATTTGAACAGGTCGTTAACGGTAGTGGGATCAATATTTAGAAAGTTTTTGACAATGCTTCTGGTGTCTGGGAAAATCTAAAGAAATTATCACTATACGAAATACTGATGTACGCCAAATCTGTAGTTGAATATAGTACCTTTCACGGTGTTAGGTTTTCATTAGGTTACTTCCACTTGGAAATCTCTCACTTTCTTGCACTTCATTTATTTTTCCTGTTCTTTTTCTTTGGTTTCCCGCCCGTTCTGTGCACCACCTGTCAATAATTATCCAGTCGGTCTTCCCACTACACTCCCCTTTTTCCTTTATTACTTGTTTCCACATGTTTTCTTCTTCTAGTACAGAATTCCAGGTGTATTTGATTCCCTGTTTTCACACTTCCTCTCTGCTGTTAGATCTCTACGTTTTTCCTGCCTTTTGTCTGCACTGGTTGCTCTGAGACTGATCACCTGCATACGATCTCCGGCTCATTAGATTAAAGATTTGGATTTCAGATTTTACTTTGCCCCCTTTGTTCTTCCCTTGTGATAAGTTCAGGAGTTACCATTTTAGCAAATTAATGTAGTTGAGTTGCACTAGTGGCTTTTGGTTTCATTCATGGTAACTTAATAGCACTAACAAACATAAAAAGGAGGGCATGACTTTTGTTTACTAATGAAATTTCTTTACTCTATTTTTATTTGGGTCCAGTATTTATTTATTCATCCTGACCATATCTGATTAAAAGTCAAACTGTCAGCTAAATCAAATTGGTAAATGGGCCAAAAATGTATTTGTTGAAAAGGGTTTAGAAAGGTTAGAAGAGCTTCATGAGTGAAATTTTGGAATTTCATAAGTTTCACTCTCAATACCCGATCCGTGTCTATGTGTCACACCTATACAGGTTATGGATGCAGCTTACTAACCAAGTTGGCAATCTGATAACTTAGCATGCCACACTTTCATCCAAATGGTCGCTTCATGGTGACATCCTATGGTGACGTCCCCTATATGTGCACACTGGAGAAAAGTACATATATATCTTACATCCTTTTTAATATATGGACAGAGGGTGGGTGGGTGTATTGAACAAAGGATATGGAGCTGCCATGCAGGAGGAAAAGACCACAGAGAAGATTCATGGATGTAATGAAGGAGGACATGCACAGGGAGAGAGGAAGATGACAGGGACAGGGTGAGGAGGCAGATGATTCACCATCGTGACCCCTAAAGGGAGCAGCTGACAGAAGATTAAAACTTATTTTAGATCTTGGGCGACACAATGTCTGAATTGAGCCGGTCAGTCATATTTTGTTGCACAATATTGTATTAAAAAGGAGTAAAGAAGTTAATTTTGAAAACATTCACGTCTACTGAAGCATCTAAAACTTGAAAAAAGTTGTGCAATTTCAACGTGTCCAAACTTTTCTACACTACTCAAAGAAATCCATTGATTATGTTCCTCAGATTAATCATCTCACCTGTGGTTACTTTTTTTTTTTTTTTGCTGGTAAGGTCACAGTGATGATAATTCAGCCTCCTGACTTGATGTGATTGGTTCTAACTGTAAATTTTCAGCATTTCACCATTTTATGACTTAATCGCCTGCACCTATGCTCCTAATGAATCTGACATCAGTCGTACAACAGCATTGGAGTATCTCCAGTAAAAGATTGATTTTTACTCTGACTCGAGCACTGACCTCACGGACACGGGAACATTCTCGTCCTTGTTTTGCTTTATTAGTCTTTATTGAAGTATTATTGAACAACACCTGGAAACCGCAGTTGTTGTAGGTGGAGGGGAGAGACGGGAGGACAGGAAGGTGTGAGGTGGAGGGAAACTGGTTGATAAAGAAAGAGATAGAGAAGCAGACAAATACAGAGATGCTTAAAAATAACCGAGAAACATGAGTAATGAAGGCAAAATCACGATTTTTTCCCCCTTGCCTTTTAAATACTCCTCAGAGAATACAACACATCTATCAATCGATCAATTTATTTATAAGCACATTTAAACACAACACAGGTTGACAAAGTGCTATACAAAATAAAGATTAAAACACATCTTAAATTCTGCATGCTGAGATCTCAGACATTTGACCTTATTTTGCATCAGGAAAAGAGGAAAAATGATGGACACACTGGCAACAGCCACTTGAACGGCATTAGCAGGTATTCTCAGGGAAGATAAATTTAACACAATAATGTAAAACGACAGCATGCTCATAAAAACCTCACCCTAATTATTAGAATTAACTGCAACAAGCAATTACAGAGGTTCATGCTATTTGCATGAAATGTCAGTGTAATTATGGTTGGGTACAGGTATCTATCAGGTATTCCAGGAGCAAGCCCGCTTCCAATGTGTGAGGCAGCAGATGCCACAAAGCACCATGAAATAAGGTTTCAAGAGGCTTCTTTGTTGAGCAAGGTACTTGTTGCATCTGGAGAGGCTATCTGGGGGAAAAAATACAATGGTTCTTAAGGATATGAATTCCTTGCTTTTTTCTTTCTCAAGAAAGAAAGAAGAAAATTAATTCAGAGTAAAAGGCTGTGGCTGCTGATTGCACGTTATTATCCTATAGAGTCCTTTTACAGGCAGATCGATAGATTCTTCCATTTGCGGAAAAAAGGTTTGTACGTTTTAAGAGACAAATAAAAAAACTTTAAGTGTTTAAATGGAGATTAAAATGTTAGTTCATCTATCATATATCAATTTTAAGCATTTCTTAGGAAACTTGTTTGTTTGATAAAAGCAGCAGGAAAAGCTGTCACCCACAGGTTTGTCAAGTCCTGTTATGAAGCCTCAACCATTTTTCCCATCCCCATTTTGGGATTTTAAAATCTAAATCCATTAAAGTAGTCCCCAAAAAATCACCTCCTAGCTCCTTTTCCTAACCACTTTTCCTTGAGAAAGGAAAAATGAAAATATCATGAGATCAAGGAAAGGTGTGAAATAAAACAAGGAATCTCAGATGTGCAGTGAAGCCGACCACACTTCAGCCCACCGTGTTCGTACCATGTTGTTTCAAGCAGGTCATACAAACAATTGGCTGGAATTTTTAAGAAAAGGGAACATGTAGGGTCACTCCTCACCCTGAATGTTTAGAGAAAAGCCCTACATTATTCTGCTCCTCAGTAACTAGCTGATGAAACATAGCAACGACTTCTGGTTCCACTTCTCTCCGGTATTGAATTTATTAAGAACAAAAGTGACTGTGCCACTGTGTTATATTAATGCAATAATATACAATATGTGACTGCAGTAACAGTGTTTCCATGAACACACACACAGACTCGTGGTCTGATGGTAAATGATGTTTCGTGTTCTTCTAGATATTGTACAGGTCGTCCGTTACACACAGACTTCAGGTTTGTAGTTTGTAATAATGCAGCTCTCTCATGAATAAATCCGGCTCACCACCGGAGACTCAGTCCTCAGGACCTTACACAGTCCACAGCAATTTCTAAATCAAAAACACACTGATTCTCCTTCAGCTGCCTCTCATTTAATTGCCACGCAGTTTTCAGAGAGAAACACATGCTTTAGACGTGTGCTGACTCTATTTTGTTTTTAGTTAGTAGGCTTACATCACTAAGTCCCTCTGGTCTTGGCACAAGGCTGGTTATTACCGAATTGATCCGGCTGTGTCTTTGCAAGTACATTAGAGTATTGGTCAAACACCCTGCCAGTGTAACATCATAGCTTGATAGCCATGTTTAAGATTTCTAATCAAAGTCCAAGCAAACCGTTGTTCAGTCAATATAAGTCATAATCTTGATTTCGAGAGCTTTTATAGCCTAAATCGATGTTATTCATGCAAGGCAACACCTGGACAGGGGGCAGATTTCACTACGGCAGCGTGACATGAATTTAATAAGCTTAAAATTCTAAATATATCAGTAGGTTTTGAGATGAAATGGAAAATACACTTGGAATCAACATT
Organism: Neolamprologus brichardi; assembly: GCF_056152115.1. NCBI lineage: Eukaryota > Metazoa > Chordata > Actinopteri > Cichliformes > Cichlidae > Neolamprologus > Neolamprologus brichardi. Next base: position 32,884,006 of record NC_142110.1, read on the forward strand.
TACGTGATCTGCACCGCTTTGTCAATTTTCTTGATCATTTTCACGAACTGCGAATTGTTGGACTGCATCGTCTCATCTCCTTCCATAATGGATTGTCCAGTGTATCCAGTGCTAAAGCGGGTAATAGAGGAATATCAGCATTTGGAAAATTTGAGCAGTTCTTAATATTGTGGCCAAGCAGATACTTCCAGGTCAGTTCTCTCAGTTAGGAACCTTCCTAAGCAAAACGGACTATTTGAATGTATCCACAGATGTGCCAAGTGAGGGACGGATCTGATTGTGAAACCGCACGCTCACTGGCTAACAGCTTGTGTTTGACAAGTTGAGAATTATATATAGCATAACCCAAATAATCCCCCTGTTTTAGACAGACTATAATTTGCAAATAAATGATTATGGATTATTAAATATGAGCTGGAACCTGAAAAGAGGTAACAGAGCAAGCAATCCAGGCGGTTTTCTTAAAAACCTGTAAGCAAAATGAAGTGTTTTTTGGAACCAATAAACAGAATCCACATTTACAGTACTTGGCTTCACTTTTCAGACCTGGAAGCTACATCCATGTTACATACTGTCCATGTCACCAGGGTGTCAAATACAGCTGTTGTCATATATCAACAAGGTGTCCTTTCGTGTTAGTACTTTAATTCAACAGCCAGAGCTTTTGGACACAGAAAGATAACAGCTGTGTTTAACCTTATTCATCTAAGTCAGCATCGGTAACAACCTCAATTCTAGCTCCACACCCCAACTCCGTCTGTAGATAAAATATAAATAGTGTTGATGCATGGCAGTTAGAATGATTGCTTTTTGTGTCCTGATTGCCAAGACCCTAGGAAGTCAATTAAAAAGAAATTACATATTGTGATAGCATAGAGTTATAATGGGGTTATAATGATGACTTAGACCTCACGGAGATAAAGCATTACAGGCTCTAACAGGAGGCCGGAGAGGTGGCGGTGGAGTAAATCAAGAGGTTTGTCTCCAATTTAAAAGCTTTGTCGTCTGCATCTTCTGCTGATTTGATTCCTTTTGATTTCCTTTTCTTTTTTTTAACTTTTAATTTGCACTAATTTGGTTATGTTAAAAAGTGACAGGGCTTTGGTTAAAAAGATAACCTCCCATTGAAATTATGCATACAGTGCATGTAAATGTGAAGCCAATGGGCTTTTAAACGTGATGAGCTGAGAGTGAAAGTCTGGTGTCACCGTTGCCATAAGTTGTGTGTGTGTGTCACTAACTAAGAAGGAGACCTTGTGTGTGTCAGTGAGACACCAGCGGCTCTGACAGAACAGCAGTATTTGGATGTCCGAGCATGTTCTCATTCCCAGGGAGTCGGTGTCTCTGCATAAAGAAATGTATTCTGAACAGTATGCGGTGAAGGCAAAGAGGTCTTCTAAAATATAGCACAGTGGTAGAACCCCCCCCCCCCCCCCCCCCCCCCCCGACACATTTGCATTGCTTTTCCTCTCATGACCTTTTGAACTCTTTTCCTTCAGAGGTAACTAAAAAAGGCTGATGTGCCATATTCGAATATGTTCTGTACATCAGCTGTATTCCTGTAATTACAGATATCTGTGTGTGTGTTTGTGTGGCTGCGTATGTGTGTCTAATTATACATTACTCTGTGGAAGCAGGGGGGTTGGGGTGGAGGAGAAATAAGGTGCTGGTGTATAGGATGATGCTTACAGCACTAAACAGATACTGTGGCCAGGATGCCCGTCTCTCTCTCTCTCTAACATTTATTCAACATGCAGCTGGAGCTGGACTCAACAGTTCTGTGCACTGAACATGAATCTTAACAAATGCAAATTTGTAAGCAAAAAGTGTTCAGCACAGCCCCCAAAAATCTAAACAGAAACTGATATTTATCTGTTATCAAGTGGCGATGCTGCACACAGCGTCTGACCACCTCGTCAGGGTGGCACGCATGCACGTAGTTAATGATTAAATGAGTAAAGTAGCAGTGAAAATAGAGAAACCTGCATCAATATTTTACTTCTGATTCCCTCCCAGCTTTAGTTTCATCCGAGCGGATTGAATCGATGCAGCTTTTTCTCCAACGTTAAGCCGAGTGCATCGATTCTAATCAGCGAGTTGTTACACTCGTGGACGATGGCGTAGCATCAACAATCTAGGGATTAAAGATCCATTTCCTTTTTGGTCCACACATGCTAAACATGATTGCTGGGTTTTGTATTGACACTTTTTGAATTGATTTATGGTCAAAACACTTCACAACAAATGTCAAACCAACAGCACACGTATGCAGGGAAAAAGGAAAAATAGAAGACAAAAAAGAAAAAAACACAACATCATCATTTAACCATATGATGGATGAAGGCCTGTGAAATAAGCTTAAATGAATAAATCTCTGTCTGACCGTGTGCCAACAGGGCATCCAACTACTGCTGCCATAATTAATCGCTTTTGTCATCCGTGTATCTCTTATTATTCATATGGAGGGCTGTGTCTATCCCCCCATCCCCTAAACTTATCTCGATCAGTGTATTTGTGTACCTATTTAATTTGAGCTCAGCTTCAGTCTCAGATTTTGCACAGTAAGTACAACAAAAATGATAATCTGTCTAAAACTATAGATGGGCGTCAACTCCAAACATCTAAAGGTGGGGCTAAAATACCTGTTTTCAAATTCGAATTACTCATGTGCTGCAAACATGTACTTGCTCTTTGCCAGATCATTTCGATCGGTTACAGCCAATCAGGCCTCCTGTTCCCCAGTAATATCTATATGTGGTGTTTAATGCTTTTTGTGCTTCCCTGGAGACTTGACTTAACTTGTGCTCTTCTCCTCCGCTCAGATCCCCGCTTGTGTGCCAGCTCTCAGAGTAAACCTTTAGGAAAACACAGACTCTGATGCCTGCCCTCGCTTTCACATATTTGATCCTCTGGACCGTTTTAGCCTCCAAAGCATATTTGTGTTTGCAAATAAACTTTACAGCATTTTTATTATTATATACATCTACAACAAAACTGGATGTAATCCTATCAGTATTAAAAATATATATATATATTATATAATAATAATTTATACATCTAAAAATATATATTTGAAAGTCAGTAAATTTACATGTATACAATTCTCAGAAAAATAGCAAATGCTAAAAAGGAAAATGACACGCACATCATACCAAACATTACAAGATATTTTCACATTCTGCAGGCATTCACTGAATAATTTTATCTCATAAAAAAAGTTTTAAAAAGCCTAAATTAATAAAAAAAAGAATAAAAAATAAGATTTCATGTCCTAAAAGTTTATTTATTTATTGTACAGTTCGTTCATGTGAGTGTGACAGAAATTCTCTGTAGGGTCGTTACCCTCTCACTAAAAACAAAAAGTTTCCTTGGATTGGATGGTTCAAACAAACTGACGTGAAAAGTTGTTCAGACGGGTATAACCATAAATAATCAGAATCAGAATGACTTTTGTGCGCACAAACAAGGAATTTCACTCCGGTTTGCACTTCTGCATACAAAAGAAGAAAGTATTTACTATATCTATTATTTGTCTATAATACATATATATGCAAAACATAAGAAAAGGTGCTGAAAGTCTTAAGAAATTATACAAACTATAAGTGCAAAACAGAGATAAAATTAATTAATATTGCCAGTGTAACTGGATGGTGAGACTAGGTAGTCAGCCAGTGTCATGCATACTGTTTCACTAACCTTTGGTTGTCCGTTTCCTGCTACCTGACAGAGCAAGTTATAAAAGCCAGCAAGCACGATTGATCATGGAGCATAATGTAGTCCATCGTGTCTCTCAGTCTCAAAAATGCAATATTTTACGACTGTATAATCACCTTCTCTGATGTAGTGACCACAGCTACAGAAGAAATATTGTGTTTAAAAGCTCCATATTTTTATTTGGGATGTAGAGAATTGGTATGTCCCATCAGGGCAGTCTTGGAAAAGATAAATGTTGGAGGTGCAAAACATACTTCTGGGGGAATTATGTTAGTTTAAAAAAAAAAAAAAAAAAAAAGAACAATTGACATCCACATACACTAAAAACTACATTATACCTCTTGATTAGTCTCATACGGGCTACTATATGCACAAAGAGGAGGGACATCATAGGAACAGACCTGAGACATGCGGTTTAATTCTGTGCGATTCTGTTGTTTCTCATTTCACACTGTTGTATACTGAATGCTGTTAGTTTTGTAACTGATGGTGTTACGACCATGCTTCCTAACCCAAGCGTCTGCTGCGTCACTAAGACACTCTTTTGTTTAAAGTAATGCTTTGTTTTTCTAACAGACACAAGAAGCCAACATCTATTCAGCTGTCAGTTGGCTTCTACAATGTTTTATTGAACTGTTGGGAACTGAACGAGTATTTGCTTAATGGCTAAGGACATCAAACTTAGATCGAGGAACAGATTTCTAAATGTTAGGTTTTGAGAGGTCACTTTCCCGTCCACGAAAGTACAACATGTTGTATCTAACAGGGACAGAGATCTGTGTTTTGTTTGAAAATCTGGTGATGATCATGGTGTGTGGGAATTTTGGCAGAGTTCTGGATTGCTAATGAAAGTCATCTGTTGGACTGAGATAACCCCGCCAAATGCCTGCTGTTGCTCCTACAAAAGAAAGAGAGAGAGAGAGGAAAGAGTCCGACAAAGAAAATGATTCAGCCATGGTGAAATTGCAGCTATGAGCTGGAAACATCAAAGGTGCTAAGTAGAGGAAACATACAAAAGCATAATTGTAAGTGGCAAATATTGATGACCTTTGATTTTGTAAAACACTTAACTGCATCATATGAAGCGAGGTGGTGAAAAATGTGATCCTTTTTATGGTCCAACCAAGTGTAAAAGCATGCAGCGCAAGCATGCACGATACCAAGAGCTCAAACAGATCATGCAAACAAGAGAAAAAAATACCTGGAAGTTTTATAGGTTGGGGAGTTTATACAGTGGGTTTATTCTACAGAGATAAAGTTTTTAAAAAGTACAGCGACAGCTGGGCCAAAGTAAAAACAAAAAAAAAAGAGAGAAAAAAAAAGCCCACTGCAGATTGCTTCACTAACAGTGTTTATATGTAGGTTAATTTGAACATGATGTAGGAGTTATTGCTTAACAAGAGCAGTGCAAGACTGCGTACCTCCACTGACACTGAAAATGACCTCCACATCATGAATGAATCGAGTCCCAGCATCCACAAGTGCAGTTATGTGAAAAATAAATTAGGAATTGAGCATCAGTCAGGTGCTGCTAATCAACTGCTCTTGATTAATTGATCATCAGCAAGTGTGAGCACCTCTAAAAAACCAGATGTTTCAGCAGTTTGCTGGTCTGGGGCATCCAGGGGTGTGTTAACAAAATACCACGATCATCCCAGGAGTGGATGTCCCAGCAAATTCACCCCAAGGTCAGAGAAACTGCAAAACGGCTACATCTCAGACTCTACAGGTCTCGGTTAGCATGTTAAATGCTAAAGTTCATGACAGTAAAATTAGAAACACACTGAAAATGTATGGCTTGTTTGGAAGGGTTGCTAGGAGGACTCTTCTCTCTGTGTGTAGAGTGGCAGTACAGGCAGTACCTGAACAAACAACAGGGTTTCAGGAACAATATTCTTTGGACAGGTGAGACAATATTGTACAAACACCTCATACTGACTGTCAGTGATGGAGGAGTGATGATTTGCGCTTGTTTTGACACATGGTCTGGACACCTTGCAGTCACAGAGTTGTCTGTGAACTGCTCTGTATACCAAAGGATTCTGAAGGACAATGATACCTGATGTCTGAAAAAGAAAAGAGTCAAATGTTGCAATGATCCAGTAAAAGTCCAGACCTCAACCCAAATGAAATATTCTGGGGTGTGGATCTTAAAGGAATTCCTACAAACCTCAACGTACTGAAGCAACATGGTAACGAAGTGTGGGCCACAATTCCTCCACAATCTTGTGAGAGTCTGATAGAAGTTACTCCTGCTTGAGGTGGTTCTTCATGCTACTAAGTCTTGAGGTGTATTTAATATTTCCACAGTCCTATGAACATAACCTTTTTCATATGTACTAGATTGTGGTATTTTCATAAGGACATCAAGACAGTGTCTTCCAGTCTTTAGTATTTCAATCAGGTCTTTAACTTAAAATGTCCAATTATGCCCTACATTACAAAATTCTTCCAAAGGTTCCTGTATTCAGATCTAGATGGGCTCCATCACTTCTAAGCCGGGCCAGGCCACCTCTTTATTATCCCTATCAGCAGATTTTCATGAACATTTATGGGCAGATTTGCTTTTATTTTAATCAAAAACAGACAAACCAAAGCAAGCACAGAACCTCAAACATTAAGACAATACAACTGAGAAGCAAGTCAGCTCTCAAGATGCTAAAGATAAACCAAAGAGACAAAACAGCTGGATTTCTTTAATGCCTAACCTAGATGTGGAACGTGTCTTCAAATTTATGATATGACTGACATTTCATGTAAAGTCAGAGAGGTTTAGAAGCTTCAGTCACAGCTGGGACATGTTAAGCTGGAATGGGAAAGTAGGTCTTGCAGGGTATCCTAAAAAGGACAATAAGAGTATCAGAGTCCACATAAGTGATGCAGTAGGTGTACTTGAACTGTTTATGAAAAGGATTGTTTCCTGGATTCAAACTGTTTTTGTTTGAGCTGCTCTCTGTAAGGGATACATAGAAAGCAATTCCTTTATTCCCATCCCACAAGAATGTTTAAACCCACCAAAAATGTTTCATCATTCAAACCTTCATTGGGGAGGTTTTTTTGTTTTTGTTTTGTTTTGTTTTTGTTAAACATGACTATGGCATGAGAATAAAGGAATGTTAAATGTTATATAAAGAGTGCCTTGGTGCACTTTGATATTTTAGTTCTGACTGACTGTTGATCTGTAAGTAGCACTGGGAGACAAAAGAAATGTTTCAAACAATATCTTGAATGCTTAACAGACTGTAAATAAAAGATGGATTGAGACATCACCCATTGGTTAGTGAAGCCCTCGTTTGTATCATTATGCTGTTGCCAAGGAGTTAATTCGACTAAGAAACAGAAGAAAATGTATCACTAATACAGTAGAGATCAATAAGTCACAGACTAGGGCCCATGCTAAAGCACACATTACACTATCCTTGGGGCCATAATTTTTCAAAATGAACATCATGCACTAAGCAAACAACTTCCAGGGATGGAAAAAGATCTTGGGGCCCTTTTCAGCTTGATTTGACAAATTCAGTGAAGAAACAACAGGAAAGCGGGGGCAGAGAGAGAGAAGGGGGAAGACATGCAGCAAAAGGTCACAGATCAGACTCAAACCCGGGCTGGCTGCTCTCAGCCATAGGGCACGTGGGTGCCTGCTCAACGTGCAGAGCTAAACCAGCACCCCAGGGATGGAAAAATTTAACCCCAAAAATGGCAGTTTCTTTACTGACCATTTGAGGCAGAATCTAACAATGACTCAGTCTTTGTCAATTCCCATTTAAAAATATAGAGCAAACCACAACAACCTTGAGGCGCTTTATATTGTAAGGTAAAGACCCTACATAATAATCATATAGAGAAAACCACAACAATCAGACAACAATATGAGCAATCACCTGGAGACTGTGGGAAGGGGAAAAAATCCCTTTTGGTAGGTAGAAATCTCAGGCAGATCTAGGCTCAGGGAGGGGCAGTTAGCAGCTGTGACTGGTTGGGGATGAGTGGAGTGAATCACAGATCAAGTGTAGCCACTCTAACTAATATTTGCAAATTTAAGGAATTTCTAAACTAACTACACTTTTCAGGTTAATTTTGTCACTTGACCATTATCCATATATAGTAAACAATTTCTGGACATATGTAGGTGTCTGAAATCACAAATTGTTTTTCTTTTACTTCCTTTCAGTAAAGTTTGCAGATGTTGTTCTGTTCAGTGATCAATTAGTCCACTTCTACTGTCCTCCCCATCTCCCTGATATCTATATTAAACTCTGATTGTACTGTAGAGCAGTTGTTCTAATTAGGGTAAGAGAAAGATAGGTAAAGAGAGAAAAGACTGTTCAAAACAAAATGACCATTTAAAGTGCTCAAGCCATAAAAACAAAAAAGCCTGCAGTAGTTAGCCGTTTTGCACGTATAGGTTTATTGCATGCCACTTTATTTTTGTCCACCCCCCTCCCCCAAAAGGTATTTTTTTAACAGGAAAAAAACTATGAAGTCATAGCAAGCTGTTTCTCATGCAGTATTCAGAGATTTTCAGGTTAGAGCCGTTGGCAAATATCTGGCTTTTTACATGTACCTTCAAAGTTTAAAAGCACAAAGAGTTTATTCTTTATTTCTTGCAGTGGAGAGCCAGGGAGCAGCGTCTGTCTTTGTGCCGCGGCTGAGTCGTATTGTCATTAGAAAGCACTCTCCTGTACTCTCCTCCTCATCATGATTCGAGGACGCTGCTCCCCCGCAGCATAAGGCGACACACGGCTCCATCATTGACATTCCTGCGGATGCACCATGCCCCCTGGTTCTCGCATAAGGAACTGGGGAGAAGTGCAGGGTGACATCAGAAGGAATTACTGAAGGGAAAGAGGCAGAGAGAAGGAGTGTCACCTTATTATAACCTGACCCTAGGGCACTGAATTCCTACCTGCGAGAGATCTGGAGCTGGTCACTTACGTGATGTAACACACATGCACATGCACACACATCTCTGTGCCTGGCTGGAAAATCTGGGTGGCTAAAGTGAATAGTTGAGATGCCCTTAAGCAAGGCATTGAACTTCAAGCTGCCCCGTTGGAGCTGCTCAGAGGTGCTGAGAGCTGGAGGAAGCTGTATGAATTTGAAGGAGGATATGCCTCAAAAGGAAGGTATTCATTCAAAATTGCCTGTTTCTAGGTAATCAGTATATTTCTTTCAATAAATTCTCAGCTTTTTCCTTAAAAAAAGAAAAAAAAAAGTTTTTTTGACTCTTGTATGAATCGCTCCAGCCTGTTTTCATCCCGGGGCATCAATTAGTGGCATGTTGTCAAAGCTAGTCGGTGGCGTGGCTCATTTATTCACAAGGTGTCCTGAAACACTGAGTTATGGCATCTGTGAGACTGGGCTCTCATTTCCAATTTCTTTTTTGCCAAACTAACGTACTTTAACCAAAACCACTTTTTTTTAGTACCAAATCTAAGTATTTAAGGAAAGCTAGAACAAAAACACTGGTGTCCATCAGTGCTACCCCTCAGTAGATAGATAGTAGATGGTATAAATTTGATAATCACAAGATATTTTTAGAAAAGTTGACCGCTGACCTTAAGGTTGAGGTCACTGAGACTTGAACTCATTTGAGATATTTAATAGATGCATCTGTTTCAAAACCCTATGTTGCCTCATTCTCCATTTATCAATTTGACAAACTTGGGTGTTCATGCCACCCGCCAGCCCGACAGGGTGATGACAATCCTCCAATGGCATTTCATGGCTGAAGAGTAAAAAGCCAGTGAAACTAAAAAGGCTCTCCAGTAGGAGTGGGTTTTGATTATCGATTTATCGATTAAAATCGATTCTAGCTTGGATTACATGATATCGATTCATTAAAATCCTGAATCGATTTTTTAATAATAAATGTATTTTGCCCGAAAAGCCAGAATCTCAGGTTAAACCCCACAAAATTTCAACAACCACCAAACGGCTAAAACAGTAAATGAGAGCAGGAACACGGATTCTGCACAAAGATGTAAACATAAAGCGCGGACCCGCCAACGCATCAGAATCAGTGAGATGTCGCCTTTCTCACCCAACGGCACGGACACGGTCGGGCTGAAAGCCGACAGCTCGCTGATTCTGATGTTTCGGCGGGTCCACGCTTTGTGTTTACGCCCTTTTTGCGTTAGATTCTGAAGCTGCAGGTTTTATCTCTCTCCAACCAAAATTCACTGAACCAGCAGCAAAAGAAGCAGCAAACTACGCTTCACATTTGATATCATCATCATGGACTCCCTCTTACTTTTGCTGTTTTGCTTCCACCAAAATAAAATCACATTTCATGCACAGCTCTCTCTCTCTCTCATCTAAAAATCTGTTTTCTGCATTATTCGTTTCCTTGTTACGCACAAGTCTACCGTTGTTTACAGCGCTGTCGGCCGCTGTTTTTTTCCTTTTACTTACTTCCGAAAAGAAAGCCTCATTTCTGCTGTTCGATACTGAACAAATGTAAAATTGCAAAACGCTTAGCTGTGTCTCTAATCAAACCTCTGTAACTTTGCTCTGCTTCATGTCAGCAGCATCAGGTAATGTTCATATGTTGACTAATGGTTTTCTTTCGTTTTTGATCTACTGCAGAATATTTTTATAAAATCCCAGGCCAGGAAAATCACCTTCACATTTTTCTGTGTTTTATCCTCAGCTACTTTGACACAAATACATCTGCTGTGACGCTCACACCTTTGATAAAGTCTCAAGTGTCAGCTTTCTTTTTATAGATATAAAAATATGGAAATGTACTGATGCATGATCTGAATTATAATATTTATGACTGTCTGAGGCAAATTTTCCCCGATTCAAATCAAATCGCATAGTGGATCGAATTGATTCGGGACCTTGTGAACCGGAATCAAATTGATTCTAGAAATCAGTGACAATACTCTCAAGCCAAGAAAGAGGGAACCAACCTTCAACAAAGCTTTACGCCAATTCAAAGCACAATTAGGGGTGTTTACACTGAAGCTACCAGACCAAAACACCAGACCAACGCACTCATTGCCATTCTCACCATTGATATATTTACCAGTTATATGGATAATAAAGGGGGTTTATGTGCGATGTTTTTGGATGTTATACCGTTTTCCCTTGCTCTTCTCTTTTGCATGATATATTTAACACATGCATGCCGTGAAACGTATTTGGATGGTTTTGTGCTGCCTAAGTTTTGTTTTTACGTCAATAAATACAAATAAATTAATATTTATTGTTTAAAGCATTCATACATTAGAGGTAGCTTGCTGTTCCCAGATCTGTTATCATCAAGCAGCAACCTCCGAGGCTGAAAAATGAAGCATAAATGCCAAAAAATCGAGTCTAGCCACATAGACCCATTATGAAATAGCCAAGTTCACAGCAGGAATAAACATGTTTACTACACTGCCTATTTGAGCAATTTTTTGATGCTAAATTGAGTCACTGGATCCCTCTTCTTGTTTATGCTGCCGGTACCTGTGGCGCCCTCCCACAAAGAAATCGCAGCCTGTAATTGGATGATATGGGAAGGTTGTCAGCTGATGCAGCTCACCTGGGATTTCCAGGCTCACTCTCTTTTCCACTCCACCTGGCATTGACCCCCTTTGGTGTTTACATTAATAAAATATTATTTATAACAAAAGGCAAATCTCTTGTGTCGACTCCTTCCTTGTCACACCCTTTTTAAAGCATTAAGTCTGATTACCTCTGCTGTTTATTGTACAAACCAAACAAGAACTTTTCAAGGGAAACATTTTTTTGCCATCCATAATTGATATTTCTCGTTATTATCTCAAAATTTTAACTTGCTAGCTCAAATGAAATAAAAATAACTTGAAGTTTCGAGTTATTTAATCAAGATTTTCATATAGTAACTTGAAATTTTGTCTTATGGATGGCTATTTTTTTTTCAGTGGTGGAAACAAGTGTCCATAGTTCTGGCAAGTGAAGTGTCAGTATTTTATTAATGTTAACACTAATTACTAGCTACCTGTATCTATGCAATGCATTCGTACAGTCTGTGAATGGCTAAGCTATTAGCACTTGGTGTTGTCCTCGAAAATATAATAATTTGTGGTTCCACAACATAGATTGTGATTGTCAGCATTCCAAAACATCCAAGTGGCAGTGTTGGGGAGTAACAGAATACATGTACCGGTGTTATGTATTTAAAATACAAAATATGAGTAACTGTATTCCGTTACAGTTAACGTTTAAAAAGGTGGTTTTCAGAATACAGTTACTTTGTTGAAATAAATGAATTACACAGCGGTCTTTTCCTGTCTCTCGCTAGCAAAGTTGACCCAGACAAAGTAAAGCTAGTTTTCAGCTACGAGCCCGACATGGAACCTGACTTATTAGCCAGAGGTCCCTTTTACTACGGTTCGGAGACACGGACCTGTTTTATATACGCGCGGAATAGTTTTCTACACAAGATCGCCGAGTGCAGCCTTACCCTAATGTCCACCCTACTGTTACTCATATTAAGATTTAAAAATCTGGTTGGTATTGGTATGGTATCACACAGCAATAGTACATTCATGTAGTTGTAAACAGCATGATAATATATTAAGTAATCCAAAGTATTCAGAATACGTTACTCTCATTGAGTAACGTATTACGTTACAAAATACGTTTTGGGGCATGTATTCTGTAATCTGTAGTGGAATGCATTTTAAAAGTAACCTTCCCAACACTGCAAAGTGGACACTCCATCCATCCATTTCCTTCCACAAATGTGCGTCTGGGTTGCGTGGATCACAGTCTCAGCGGACATATTCTCCCTGATTACCTCCTCCAGCTGGTCCTGGAGGACAGATGGGCTTTTCCAAGCCATTTGAGAGATATCTCTGTCTCCATCAACTCCTGGGTCTGCCCTGGGAGCTCCTGCTGGTTAGAACATGCCTGAAACAAACTCAGCTAAGAGGCATCAAGAAGGCATCCTAATCAGACACCTGGACCACCTTAACTGGCTCGTTTCAATGAGGAGGAGCATCCGCTCTACTCTCCTTCTTTCCTGTATGACTGAGCTTCTCACTGTGGTCTATGCTTACCACTTACATCACCTCAAAATCAAGAAGATATTTCGATTTCTACTTTTTCTTCTACTTGAGTAAAGTTTGTGCCTGCTCTGCCCAGCTCTGCAAATGGACCCAAAAATACTTTTGACAAAAAGTGTCCTGAACCGACACAGTTTAAAAATAAGAAATAAAAAAGCTGTATAGTCCAAGTAACAACAGCCTCACAAGGACTTCTGAAAGGTGAAATTATCCTTGATGATATGAGTGTGGAGCTGGCTTTAAGAATCAAATGACATTCATCGGCCGGAAGAGCAACTCTGAATGAAGAATGAGAGAATTGCTTAGCGAAAGCGCCGGGTGCAAATCCCCCCCAAAATACCAGAGGATCCTCTTTTTCTCTCCTCTCTAATCTCTGCCGCTCCACCTTTAAGCAACAATAATTTGTGACTGAGATCCACACACAAAAACACACACGGAGCTCTACATGTGTAAACGCATGAAGAAAACACTCATACATGCACAATGTCCTGCCGTTTACCTATCTCTGTTGCCATTAAGCTTACCCTGCCTCGTTTTTCTCACTGAATAACAACCACTTTGTGTCCTGTAGCAAGACAGAGGCTTTGAGCCCCGAGGCTGCAGAGCTTTATCTCCAGCCTGAGAGAAACTCAGTCAGCAGGGCTGATAAACTCAGACCTCTGAAAGCATGCATGTGCGCACAGATTTGCACACAAACACAACTGAAAGGCGCACACACACGGCAACATAATGGAATAAATTCACCATGGTGCTACTGAGTGAAACGACTGTGGCCAAGTGTATGGCTACAGTGGAAAGATAACATTTATTTTTCTTCTGCTCTGTTGGTGGAAAATTTTGTTGAGGACTTGCTGAGGGGTCCTGAGGGCCATGCTGTTTTATTTTCATTAGACTGTCAAAGCTGACGAGGACCGCGAACACGTGTCCAGACGCCCGGCAACAGGCGAATGTTTCTTTCTGTAAAGAAAACTGCATGTGCGCTATTTGACATGATGATGAATTGCCTATGAAATAGTCGTGTTTCCAGTTCGCTGGTAGCCATCCGATGAGGTAAACTCTGGGAAGAAATCACATTATGCCCGCTCATGCAACACCAAAGTCCATATGAAATATTGCACCAAAAAAAAAGAGAAAAGGGGAAGTCGCATTTAGAAGAAATTAGCTGTTGCTCTCATTTCTTTTGCGGCCATCACATGTCGTCGGACTGTTTCAGTGCATTTTTGTTTTTACCCAAAGCGAGCAGTCGTGAATAATTACAAGCTGTCTTTTTCACTTCCACCCACCCTTAGGTGAATAAAGGTAATATCAAATCTTGCTCTTGCTTTTATATCATAACAATCTCAAGTCATTTCCGAGGCTCTCCTGCTCTCTGACACTAACGCTTTGTAATGAGGGCTACAGCAGCTCCTCGCCATTTGTCATGTAATCTGCCTGAAACTGCTGACGGAAATGGAGCAGACTCTGTGGGCTCAGAGAGGACTCGCTGGACAGCGCAATCAGCCAACAGCAGCAGGATGTGGAAACTGGTTCATGAGGTGTTGCTGGACAGGGACAACAGCCTTCTGCTCATGAGGTCACCCACCGCTATTCAGTGGACAAGCCTGGGAAATGCTGGACGTGGGTTTGTGGTTACAAGTGGTCCTGGTTTTGGAAAAAGGTTAATACATGACTTTTCCACCTTGCTGGTATTTCATGATTAAGCTAAAATGCTCCCTTGAGGAACACGTGGGAGACTGTCTTTCCTCATAAAGGAGCACTTAGCTGTTTTCTGAAAGGTTTCCTCCATCTCTTAAACATATGGAGGGTTGGATGAACAAGGACGCCTGCAGCTCTCACCCTTACTGTGGAGCTTGACTCCAGGAACTGCGAAAGTTTTCCAGCGTCTAAATCTGTAAATGTGAAATAACCGTCAGCCACAAGATAATTATGAGAGCTCATGAGCTGATTAATGAAAGAGAGAGTATTTCATGGTCCCAGTCACAATGTTTCTATTTTCGTTGATGTCATTTATTATCCAGCAATGTCTGTTTGTATTTGCCTTCTACTTCTGTTTCTTAGGTTATGTTTGGGTTGGGTTGCTGTGTGTCTTTGTTCTGAAGTGTGTAGTTATCTCCATCTTTGGTCCCGTTCTTTGGTTCCTCCAGTTTTGTCTCTGTGTTTCTTGTTCTCAGTTATGTGTCTCTTATTATGGTGATTGTTGATCTCTGTCTCTTGTGTTTAGTTTAACCCCTCCTCTGGCCCATTTTGTTAGTTACCCTCATCTTTTTAGTTATTTATGGTCCCAGCATTTAGTGTCCGAGTCTCCCCTTGGCCTTTGTTGTGTCCTCCCCGTGCTGTGCTTCCTGGGTTTTAGGGTCCCTGCTCCTTATATTAGCCTTTTTTATGCTGTTTAAGAAACTGCATTTAAGTTGTTTTTTGAGTCCAAGTCCCGCCTACCACAAAGCTGTTTTTATGACAGAGAAAAATCTGGAAAAAGGGCTACAACCTCAAAAACAATCACATCAAGTCAAATAGTTCTAAGTCTTAAATGTTCAGCCCTTTAAGATCAACGCCATTACTCTTTATATCTTATAATGTTTGATTATATATTAATTTTTGGGCCTATTTTTGCTGTTTTTGAGAATCTTCAAAGCATTCTTCTTTTGGCTGCTCCCTTTAGCATTTACCACAGAGGATCATCTGCCTCCATCTCACCTTCTTCATCTTTAGCATTCCCAAACCTTCCTTCACATACATCCATGAACGTCTCCATCTTCAACATCCTTTGTCCATCATATTCACCGTCTCTCCTCTGCACGCACCCAAACCATGTCATCCTCACCTCTCTACCCTCGCTAGCTCAAAATAAGCTCAATACCTCAAAGTAAAAATCACAGCTTTCCTATAATCAGTCATGAGTAGTTTTGTATTGATAGCACAATATTGTAAGAAATTCATCAATAAACATTAACTGGAGTCTGGGTTTAATGGATATCACTGAAGAGATTGGTAAAGGCCACACCCATTTGCAATGATTTTTCTTTTACAAAACATTGCTTTGACTTCCTGTTGAACATATTTTCTACTTTGACATCATGATCATAGCAGATCTAAAAGGCCGGTTGGAGAGGTTACACACATACACACACGGGCAAGAGCACGTACACATGATTTTCACCCACCTGTTTTTCTGTCTGTGAAATGTATGCTGTCATGTCAATTCATCTCAGTCAATTCAGGGTCACTGGAGTCTGGAGCCTTTCTCTGTAGTGTTAAATAATATTACAGAAAGCTGTTGGTTTAATAACAAATGGAAAAAAATTAATTTGTACCTCCCAGATTTGGCCCGTTCACTTTCCACTGCAAACTCTAAACAAAGAATCTCTGAGACATTGTGGTTCACTTCTTCCACTCAATAAAATTAAGCATATTTACTCTACTAGCTTTGCTAATTCGATGTTAAATCTTGATAAAGTTGCAAGGCTGTGATAGTTTGGACATGTGCAGAGGAGGAATAGTGGATATGCTGAACAAAGGATGATGAAAATGGAGCAGCCAGGCAGGAGGAAAGAGGAACACCACGGAGAAGAGCCATGGATGTAGTGATGGAGGCGGTGCAGAGGGTTGGTGTGATAGAGGAGTTTGTGCAGAGATAGAGTGAGATGGAGGCACATGATCTGCTGCGGTGACTCCTAAAAGAAGCAGCCGAAAGAAGAAATCAATTTTAAATCTTAGCCAGAGCTGTTTTGTAAGGACATCTTTGAATAGTTACTTCATCCAATATATCCCACCTGTTTTTTCTCATTTTCTTTTCACTCCTTTGTAATGATCTCTGCCATCCTCATTAGTTTCACATGCTCACTTTTTTCACCTGTGTCCAATCAGCCCGATGTGCAAAAACTCTCGTCTTTGTCAGTTTCACTAAAGTCCCGTTTTCTTTCCTGGACTGCTTTTTCTCGAATGCTTGCTTTTCATTACTTTCGCCCACCTCTGATGCCTGCATTTCAGTCATCACCTCAATACCCACACCTGTATTTCATCTCAGTGCAGCATTTGATACAGTTGACCACAACATATTACTCAACCGACTGGAGAACTGGGCAGGTCTTTCAGGAACTGTACTAAACTGGTTCAAAACATACTTAGAAAACAGGAAATACTTTGTATCAATAGGTAACTTCACATCTGAGCAGACAAGTATCACATGTGGAGTTCCCCAAGGTTCCATCTTGGGACCCCTTCTGTTTAACATTTACATGCTCCCACTGGCACAGATTATAAAGAACAACAAAATAAACTATCATAGCTATGCAGATGACACACAAATATATATCACAATGTCACCAGGAGACCGAGGCCCTGTACAGGCTCTTGGTAAATGCATTGAGGAAATTAATGACTGGTTGTGCCACAATTTTCTCCAGCTAAACAAAAACAAAACTGAGGTAATAGTCTTTGGTGCCAAAGTAAAAAGATTACAGGTCACCAGAGAACTTCAATCTATACACCTAAAAACCATAAACCAGGCGAGAAATTTGGGTGTAGTGATGGACGCAGACCTAAACTTAGAAAAACACATTAAGACAATAACAAAATCAGCTTACTATCACCTCAAGAATATTTCAAGGATAAAAGATCTGATGTCTCAACAGGACCTGGAAAAACTAGTCCATGCATTCATCTTTAGTAGGCTTGACTACTGTAACAGCATCTTTACAAGTCTACCTAAAAAATCAGTCAGACAACTACAGCTCATTCAGAACTCTGCTGCTCGAGTCCTCACTAAGACCAAAAAAGTGGACCACATCAGTCCAGCTCTGAGGTCTTTACACTGGCTGCCTGTCCGTCAGAGGATATACTTTAAAGTTCTGATGCTGATCTATAAAGCTCTGAATGGTTTAGGACCAAAATACATCAGTGACCTCCTGACCCAGTATGAACCTTCCAGATCCCTCAGGTCATCTGGATCCGGTCTTTTATCAGCTCCCAGAGTCAGAACCAGACATGGAGAAGCTGCATTCAGCTTTTATGCTCCATATATCTGAAACAAACTCCCAGAAAGCCTCAGATCAGCTGAAACACTCAGTTTATTTAAATACAGGTTGAAGACTCACCTGTTCTCAGCTGCATTTGAATAAAACACCAAATCCACACTTTTAAGCTTAAATTTCAAAACTTACATTTAACTACTGATTTTATCTACTGTTCTGATTTTACCTACTGTTTTTTTAAATCAATTTTAAATCATGTTTTTTATTTGTTTTTGTTTTTTAATGTCTCTGTAAAGCACTTTGAATCACCTTGTTGTTGAATTGTGCTATAGTGCTATATATGTGCTATATAAACTTGCCTTGCCTGTATTTAATTAAAGGAAAAAACTCAAAGATATATTAAATGGAAACCAGACACCACAACAACACCTGAGCTTATTTATTTATTGACACATTAACAAAGTTTTCTTTTTAAAAAGTAAAAAGATCAATATTTTCATGTCAAGTTCAATTGGAAACGAGCAAGTATAAAAGCTAAAAGTCAAGTATAAGCATCGTGAGACAGGCTGTGCACTTTAATGAGCCTTGAATATAATTAACATCAGTGTGCTGCAGGTGGTACATTCTTATCAGCAACGCTCGCGGCTCATTGTTAGCGAGAACGTGTTAACAAAGATTTGCTGTGCACTAATGCCTGTAAACAGCCATGTCAGTTTCAGCAGATAAACCATTTTAGGGAATAATAATAATAATAGTAATACATTTTATTTATAATTATAATTTTGTCTTTCAAGACACCCAAGGACACTGTACAATAGATAAAACACATAATAGAACAATGACACAATGAAGAACAAGATAAAATGAACAAACAGTGATTTGAACTGATGGGTTTTGAGTTGAGATTTAAACTGGGGGAGAGAACGAATGTTTCTTATATCTGGGGGTAGAGTTCCACATCCTGGGAGCAGAGCAGCTAAAAGCTCTGCTTCCCATGGTGCTGAGGCGGAAAGAAGGCACAGAAAGCTGGATAGAGGAAGAAGATCGAAGTTAGCAGGCAGAAAAGGTAGTGCTTAACAGGTCAGAAAGGTAAGGAGGTGCAGGTTCTGGGGTTCTGGTGATAATGTGAGCAGCAGAGTTCTGAACCAGTTGAAGCTTATGGAGGGATTTTTGGGGGAGACCATGCAAAAAGAGAATTGCAGTAGTCAATATGGGAGGTAACAAGACTGTGTGGACAAGACCGTAGACAAGAATGGACGTAGACTTGGTGGAAAGAGAAGGACGTAATCTGTTAATGTTGCGTAGATGGAAATAGGCAGAACAGGTGAGATTATTGATGTGAGATTTACAGGAAAGTGATTTGTTTAGGATGACGCCAAGGCGCTTAACCTGAGGAGAAGGGAAAACGGTGGAGTTATTGATAGTGAGTGAGAAATGGTTCGCCTTCAAAAGGTTGGATTTGGTGCCAATAAGGAGGATTTCAGTTTTATCCTCATTGAGCTTTAGAAAATTAGAGTTAAACCAGGATTTTAATTCGGATAGACATTCTGTAAGGCAGTGGTTGCCAGACTTTTTTTTACTGGGCCCCCCTTTGTTTTACAAGAAAAATATGGAAAAATGGAATCACCGAAAACTGAGATTTTTTAAAACCCCTTTTTTGGGTTTATGTGTGGACGAGGAATACAGAGTTTGTCATGCAACGTCAAAGGTATGTGCCTTTTTTCACGTCATGCTGTGCGCCACGTTATTGTTTACATGAGATGAATTGCAGAATGGCAGATAGTCAGATTAACAGTATTTTGTCTCTATCTGCAGTTTTTACACACTTACATATAAACACACAGTTACTGTCCCTCCGTTTAGAAAGGCAGAGGCGTCACTGTGTAATTATTTTACATGTAGTTGTTTTTTTCCTGTGTAATAATATTCAACATTGCTATCAATACATTTTTCAAAAAATGCCTCTCTGTACAAAATAGGTTCAAAAACATAAACAGCTGTGGGATATTGTTTGTCTGTGATTTGAACCGAGGGAACAAATTGTGGCAGGATCAGCCTGATGTTATTTGTATCCCACTGTAACTTTACTGTATAAAGAGCTAACATCTCCAAAATGTCAGGAGTAGTTAGTCATTACAACAAGTGCGCATGAACTAAAAATCAAGAATGTGGGATACTGTTTGTCCGTGATTTAAACAGCCCAGCGCTGCTCCCGAGGAAGGGAAAACCAATCCTGCAGGGAGACCTACCTCGGCACTTGTGCAGGTGAAACCAAAGGGAAGATATGCTTCACCATATTTTCTAGTCTTTGGCTCAGAATGAAGTTGATTTGCAAACATATTCAGCTATGCTTCATCTCCTGCTTTGTGTTTGTGTAGGCGCCCCGTACTAGCAGTGTCCAAGCATTGTTTTTTTTCCTTTTCATGCCGCGCCCCCCCTGCAATGGTTCTGCGCCCCCACCCCCCCCAGGGGGCGGGCTCCACACTTTGGGAAGGTCTGCTGTAAGGGAAGAAGGTGGGAGGGAGGAATCAGATCTGCAGGAGAGATATAACTGGGTGTCATCAGCAAAACAGTGAAGGTGAAGATCAAATTTGCGGAAAATGGTACCTAGAGGGAGGATGTATATTATGAAGAGAAGAGGGCCTAAGACTGAACCTTGGGGTACACCAGTAGTGACCGGGAATAGACAAGAGTGGAATGATTTCAGTTGAATAAACTGGTAGCGGTCAAGGAGATATGATTGAAACCAGGCTAGGGGTGTGTCGGAGATGCCGAGAAAGGAGAGTCTGCTTAGAAGGACAGAGTGAGAGATGGTGTCGAAGGCTGAGCTCAGGTCCAAAAGGACGAGAATGGTGAGAAGACCAGAGTCAGCTCCGATTAGAAGATCATTAGTGACTTTAAGTAAAGCAGTTTCTGTACTGTGACATGAACGAAAACCAGATTGAAATCTGTCTAATGATAGCTATCTCCTCACGCTATCATTAATTAATTCATTTGATTTTATTGTGTATCCCTGCGACAGACTGGCGATCTGTCCATGGTGTACCTCGCCTCCTCTTCCTTGCCTGTGGTTGCTGGGATAGGCTCCAGCCCCTCCTCCGCAACCCTGGCAAGGATAAGCGGGAGAAAATGGATGGATTTTATTGTGCGAATGTATCTAAATATGTAACGGTGTCTTTCTAATATAAAAACAGACTAAAGGTCAGTGACAGATGGAAAAGGAAAGCATAAAGAAAGATGAAAGGCTAAAAAGTGGGAAGCAGACAAGCCAACGTCTCTCTGGACCAATCAGTGCAATGATCACTCCACTAATTAATTTGGTTTACAGAAATGGGAACAATGGTTTTGGTCTCTACAGCCACTGGTCACTTAATGGCCCATTGTTTGGACTGTGTGGACACAAATAGATCCTTTTTTCCCCTTTTGTTTTTACCAAGTTATGATAAAAATCTTGGCGTAATGACAGAAGTTATTTTTAACACTGACTGAATCTCATAATTAAGGAAGATTTTAAAATGCTTCAACAAAACCAACTCAATTGTATAAAACAAGCTAAATGCAGTCGTCTTTGTGACGTGGATTTCTTTCTAGTGTATGCCTTTTAACATGGGCACATTTAATGGAGGTGGGGAGACAGACTCCAGACTGTGATTGCACAGCGACTTGTTTCTCATTTCGCCATGAGTGATGCAACTTTTCTGAGACATAACTTTTATGAATAGGGCGAGACATTAAAGTGGCTTTGTCAGAAAGTACATAGGACTTTAAAAATTACGTCTGTTCTTTTTTGAATTATGGACTATTGTGTAATGGTCTCTTTACACCCTCCTGCTTAAATTATTTTCTTGTCTCTGGCTTTTTTTAGATGCTCTGCAGACAAATGATCCAGGCTGGCTGCAAAGTACCCATATTCTACAGCACAATATTATGGCATAATGCATTTACAGGACTATGCAAAGGTTTTAAGAACTCTACGTGAAACGAGGAGGCTTTCAGCAGTAATTCCAGGAATAGGCTTTATTAATGAGTAAACTAAATAGAAAAGAACAGTAAAAGAACAGAACAGTAAGAACAGTCTGCATCAAAGGCCTTTAGGACAGCACCAAGCAACTTGTGGAACTGAAAAACTGAAGCCAACACAAAACTTCTGTCAATCCTCAAACTCCCAGATTAAAATGCCCAACTTTACAGCATGGTTTGGTGTATAGTTTCCACCTTTGTAACAACTGTTCATATTACTTTCAGTTCTGAAAACTCTAAATGGATTATACCATACACCTACGCTGTGGTGCAGAATATGATCGAAATCTATTTATATAACATATGTTAGTGTGTTCTACATCATTCTATATCATACCTTTTTAAAGACCTCACATTATGTCATTATCCTAACACTGCACTTTCCTCACATGCTTACTTGTGGTTCCCAGAGTTTCTAAAAGCAGAGCCTTCAGCATTCAGGTCCGTCTTCTGTGGAACCAGCTCCCAGCTCAGATTCAGGAGGCAGACACTTTTTGGCAAAGCATACACTTCATGCTGGATCCGTGGATCATGAACCCTCCCTTTGCTATGCTACATGTTGTGGCTGCTGGGGGTCTTCATGTGATGCACTGAGCAATTCTTCTCCACTGGCGTCTTTTTACTCCCCATGTCCTTACTGTATATTCCACTCCACTACTCTAGAATCCAGTGGCAACGGGCTTTACTCCACTGCATCTGATGTGTTGCATTGCGCTTGGTAATTTAAGGCTTGGATCCAGTTGCTCAGGTATGAAAACCCATTCCGTGAAGCTCTCTACACACTGTTCCTGAGCTAATTTGAAGGCCACATCAAGTTTGGAGGTCTGGAGTGACTGGCTCTGCAGAAAGATGAAGACCTCTGGGCAGGATCCACTTCGTGCCTGAGTTGCTGTCTTCCCAAATGCTTCCACTTTATTATAAAACCACTAACAGTTGACTGTGGACTATTTAGCATTAGGGACATTTCATGACTGGACTTGTTGCACAGGTGGCATTTTATCACATTACCACACTGGAATTCACTGAGCTCCTGCGAGCGACCTATTCTTTCATAAATGTTTGTAGCAGCAGTCTGCATGCCTAGGTGCTTGATTTTATACACCCATGGAAGTGACTGGGACTCATGACATTAAAGATTTGAATGGGTGACTGAATACTCTTGGCATTTTAGCATATAGCGATAGAAATTATCATATATAGATGTAAATGTATCCAATATGTGGTATATGTAGCTATGACAAACCCTATTTATGAATTTGTAACATTATGTCAGCAAACCTCCAGTGCCTTTAAACTTATGCATAGCACTGTGTATATGTGTCAATCCTGTTAGATTTTGACACCACTGTTCTGCTCTTCAGTGACATTTGAGCACAAAGAAGGATGTCACCTCACTCTAAGCGCTGAACACAAAAAAACGTCAGATTCCTGTCCTGATGTCACAATCCGAGCTTTGACATTTTCTAGCTGCACAAATACAACAGACAGATACGCCTTTGTCTTCACAATGAAAACATACAGTAGCATAAAACAAAAAGGACAGTTCCAATTTGCTCCAAAGTCAATATGAGAGGGTCTCAGATGGTGAATAAAACATACAAGTGAGTGAGGCGGGGGGGGGGGGGCATGTCAGCATATGACAGTAGTCTCTAAAAAGTAAATCAAAGGAAATGCTGTTTTGTTTTTTGTCAGATGACATTGTCACAAAACGTCAAAAGCAACTGCCATTCAGGCAACAATCAAATCCCTGCGCACGTGCCACAGAAACCCATTTTTCTAATTAGTTATCACCCAATAAAACAGTGGGGAGTTTGCAGAAAACATGAAGTGCTAGCGATGACGTTTGTTTTTTCTTCATAATGACTACTTTGAGAGACAATTATATGAGATGAAGAAGAACAGATCTGCAGTGTGTTCAAAGGTCCCCAGAAGTGTCCAATTAAGGAAATGAAGCTGAGCACGTTTAGAAGTAAGAGCCCATGACACCCAGCACCTCCTGTCTCGTAAAAATGGGTGGAAAGGTGCGAAGCAAACAGCCAATTTATTTAATTGGTTCTTTTACACTTTCAGGTGCAAAGAGCCTAATTTATCACCAATGTTGTCCGAATTTACGACTGAAATGAGGAAAAATGCTAATTTGTTTCTTCTTACGTTAAACTGTAGTAGTTCGAGGCATTAAAGTCATTATCCTGAATTTTAACTGTGTTGCTGAACCGCTCAAAATGAAAGTCATTTACATGAGCCTTTGCAGTGCAAGACAGGTTTGTTTGAATCCTTTCCTAAAATCAACACACTAAAACAGCAAAATGCCACTCCTGGTTTCAGAGGAAACTGTAAAGAAAGATCCAACGTGATAGTCATAACACGCTAACCTGAGAGTGACAGTAAATTTTAAATTTTAGCATGAATGGGTGTCTTTTTTAAACAACCTCCCCAGGAACAAAATTAAATCTAACAAAGTTTTGTAATTTGTGCCATTTCAAAACTAAATTTTAAAAGGCCAAGCCTTGTCAAATATTTTGTTTCAATTAGTTTTTTATTCCAAGTGAAAGGTTTGAAAGACTAAATGTTACATGTAAAATAGATTTTTTTAAACAAGTTTTTAAAGCATTAATATTAGAATCTTTTTGATATTTAAAAATTCATATTTTTAATTAAGATCTTCTGAATAAAAAACAAGGTTCAGGGAAGCAAGAAGTGAAACACTTTAACATTTCAAACTGATTAATTGTACAACGCAAAAAGGGAAACAACATCATCCAGTGCTGTCATTATTTTTAATGCTTCAGAGTATATCAAGTGCTGCTTTTGCTTACAATTTTCAGCTGAAAAGAAAAAGGGGAAGTGACATTAGCTTTTGCTAATATGTGTTGAAAGCAACAGGAGAAAATATCTGTGGTTGAAGAACCGCTGCTGTGCTCTTGGAACTTCTCTCCTGATGCATTTAGCATTTCAGTATTTATTTTAATATTGGATTTTAACATTGCTGCATTTAAACAAAATGCAACGACTGTGATGTATGACTCCTAACTACTGTTGCTAGGCTTTTAAAACACAACATGTCAATACAAGTCTAACCTAAGGAGACAACACTATGGACCGTATGTGAACATCTATTTTTGAATTGTGTTTCCTCGTTGGTTACGTTATGATTGTATTCACTTGTGTTTTTTAAATGTAAACCAGCTGACTTGAGTTGTTCTTACCAGTTTCTTATTTGATATATTCTAAATATAGTTTAATTTCACTTTTTAGTTGACATTAACTTTTTTTTATTTTGTTTTTTTAAAGTGAAACACCTTTCAATTTCCAGTTTGAGGTCAGTGTATTGAAAAATAATAACCTCTTAAGGGTGTGAACACAAGAATCCCCCCCCCCCCAAAGATCACTATCACATGTTTGGATCAGAGTTGTTTTATTAACCTCTATGGGTCAGCTACATGAATCAATATAAAACAGAGAAACACTGCGTTGATTAAATCAAACAGCGGGATGCAGCTGTCAAGTCCTATCATTTCCTGTGGGTCTCAAAGCTAAGGGGAAATTACTGCTGGCGAAACCGCCGGAGTGTCCAGTGTGTGTGGGTGTGTCAGTGTGTGTTGTGATGGGGGGAAATACAAAAAAAATACAGTCTGAAGGTTTTTGACCTTCACGTGTCAAAATAACCTTTGACATGATAACAGCTTAAAACATCTTCTAGCATCCAATCACAGAAAATGTTTCTTTTTCTTATAACTTCTAAAATACAGTCGGTGATATGATTATTTTATGTAAGTGGAATGTAAAATATCTCTCCAGGTTTTCTGAAGGTCTTTCCTGGCAGCTTTTTTTTATTCACTTTCAGTCCAGTCCATGTACCTGCCCATTTTCAAAGCAATGTATATTTGTTAGAGTACCTGATTACTTCTCCAAAAAAGTTATCCGGTGGAGGTTTGCCCGGTGCCGCAGCGGTCATGTCAGTGGAGGTCCGGGATCCGGGGGTTTCTCTGTGAATTTCACATTCCCGTGGTGGTGTGCTAGGTGCTTGCTCAGATTTGAAGTTTAATTTTTCGCTGTAGAAAGAAGTTTTCTTCCCACGCAGAGTGTACAGCGGACCCTAATGCTTTTGTCACTTTTCACGGAATAAAATTCAAAGTAATGTCTGTACGTCCATGCTTTAAATCGCTGCACGGTCGTACTCTCTCCCACAATTAAATTATCCATTGTTGATCTACACACGTCTATTGCTGCCACGAATGTCGCACATGCTTACGTCATTGTCATGAGACACTCTCACAAACAAAATCACAACGGTTTACTAATGCAGTAACAAAGCATGCTTACGGGAAAGTAACAGAAATCTGATTACTTCTTTTGCACCAGTAATCCCTTACATTACTTGTTACTTGAAAAAAGTAATCTGATTACAGTACCGTGTTGCAGCCCATCTCTGATGACCAATGAATCATTCAAGCCCAAAAAAGGCACTAAACTCAACTGATGTATCAATGTTTTGTCTACACACAAAGACAAGGAAGAAATCATTTAACACACATTTTAACACATTCAAAAATGCAATTTTTAAAATCTATTAAAACAAAGTGTAAAGTGTAGGACAAAAATGGCTAACCTAAATAAATATTTACAACAAAAAGAAATTGGAAAAAATATAGCAAAGACCTGACACGGGAAATATGTGTGATCCACCAACTGTTCAAGGGCGCCTCACATGACTGACAATTTCTTTTTCAGCATAACAATAAGCCCAACAAGACTGTCAGTGCAGTAAAAGTGGGCCTGGAATGAAAATCACACATATTTGAACACTATCAGCCATGGAGGGGCCTCCCCTGAGCCTGGACCTCAACAACACTGAAGCAGTTTGGGATCGTCTTGACAGAGAACAAATCAGAAGGCAGCCAACATCCAAAGAAGAGACTTGCCATATAAAATGTGACACATTTATGCAAAAGTGATTGACCTATTTTCCATTTTCTTAGCAAAATATAAACAAATATGAGTGGCTGAAGGCTTTTGCTGAGTGCTGTAAATTTAGGATTTTTAATGTGTTTTCCACAACAGTGTAATCCTTGAAAAACAGGAGTCTTGATGTTAAAACAGTAGTCACATGTTAGACTGTTTTCAAAAGCCTGACCAACCTACGAATCGCAGGTTCTTCTTCTATTAAAGGACAAGCGCTCCTTACAAACCAGCTGTTATAATCTCTTCTTCGTGACCAGTTCCCCTTTTGGTGCCTCATCTGTCCTCTGCTCTCCACTCCTGTTCTGTCTTTTACTCACTGAAAATAGACAATCAGCATATACCACAAAACAATAACATCCAAATCTCACTGTTTAGAGCTGAAAAACAGTCCTCGTCTTTCTCTTTCAGTACACAAAATGTGCTCTGCTGAGTATGAAATACTTGAAACGATGAAGTAGATCTGGGCTTGAATGATGCAAGCAAGGACCAAAACAAGCCATTTTAAAACTGCACAATAGTAATTTTTGAGACTTTAATATGTAATCAGAGTGACAGATCAATAGATCCTGGACCCTTTTGTATTATATTATAAGACCCAGGGTTATTCAAAAAAAAAAAAAAAAAACAGCCCTGAATGCACAAGGCTAATGAGGTCTCTTCTGTGAATCATTATTAGATTAGGAGTGCAAATAGGAAAAAGAAATTTCAGTGCCTTCCTAAAAACATGAAAGAATAATGCAAGTTTGGCTGTTGATGGCAGAGAAGCAGGATTTTTATCTGCTGGGCTTACAAGGGGATTAAACCAGGAGGTTTGTCAAGGGGGTAGTGTTTATTTTAACTGCAAAAGTTTCAGTTTTAGTCTTTTGACTAAAGTTTAATTTCGTTTTAGCCATAACATTGACATCTAAATTCTTTTAGATTTAGTCTAGTCTATTTGACTAAGATTATACTAGGCTAATCTCAAGTCGATTCAGTTGACTGAAATATAAAGTCTAAGTCTGTTGTTTTTACCAGTGACAGTTGCTCCAGACGGCTTACAAATCATCTTCTTTTTCTTGACGTCAATTCAAAATATGTCCATATTTCTACTATTGTCTTCCTCCCAACCATTGACATTTTGTCACATTTCATGAGGAAACAGGAAACATGACAGCTAGTTGTACCATCGCTCCAGAAAAAAAGAAAAAAAGTGCAGTGTGTACAAGAAGAATACTTCTGATTGGATCCCTGACCACTGTATTCAAGATGGCCGGGGAACAATGTGGCTTCCACAAACCGGTTTCTTTCCTAATTTATTTTTAATGGATTATTTCTACATTTATGAGATGCATCTGTTTGTTAAAAGATCTAATTATACAAAAATCAATGTATATTTGAGTGCAATATAATTTTTTTCCTATGAAATAACTTTAAAACTCAGCTGACTGTACCTTTAAAACAAGCTCACATAATATGATTATGAGTAAAGAGTTCACAGTAAAATTTGAGTTTGCCAACACGTGTTCAATTTCCTTTCCACCAGGAAATGCCGCCTCATTCACTAAACTATTGTGCCTTTGGTCGTGCAAATTCTTTCTGCAATCTTAAATCTTGTAAATTTCTTAAATCTCATAATGTGTTTGTTTTCCCAGAGATATGCAGGTCCAACATCTCTTACCGTGCTACAGTCCATTATAATTGTATTATTCAGCTGCAGGCCATTACAGACAAACTGTAAGAAAGAGAAGAACCAAAAGTGTTGTTGCACTCAAACTGGGAATCATAACTGTTGGGTTGGGAAAAAAGAAATCATTAAACTTTACACACTGTTTTCAGCAGATTTCATCTGTTCAACTGTTGATTCTCATCATGCAGTTTTCAGGTGAACATTGAAGTTCAAATTATTTGAGGTAATGCTTCAAGATAACTGCACACACAAAAAAAAACAACTTCCATTTGGTATTTAGCTGCAAAGGGTGAACTTACTTCTATCACTTTGGCTGTTAGTATCCTTCACTGACATCAAATGCTTTGGTTCAAATTCCACCCCTGTTGATGAAAATATTTTGGTAGAAATTCCTGTTGTTGGCTTTATACTCATGAGTATCTCTTGTAGAGAATCACAAAGTCTGATTATCCAGAAAAGAGGCCATACCTTCGTAATTTAAAACAAATCACAATCTATTTACTATTTAAACCCATCCATGCAACAAAATCTTAATTTTAAAATCTAAAATTAATTTATAAAACAACCAAAATACATTTAAAATGGACAGAAGCCAATGTACTAATCAAAGTATTATACAGTTTCATCTTCTATGCACACCTATTGGTGGAAAATTCATCACCCTTCTATACCTGTGAGCAGAATTCATAGAAGAATCATCAAGCTAAAACACATGAAAATACAGCAGATGTTGGTTCACACATCAGGTTCACACACCTTGATGTAGCCCTGTGGCTTACTGGTTTGGATACCAATTAACACTGCAATCAAACCAGTTCTTTTCCAGTTAATTAGAAATTCACATCACCTCAGTTAAGGTGGTGCCTTTAAGGCTTTCTGACATATTTTTTGAAGGTAATAAACAGAAGCTGTATGACTTCAAATCTTCCTCCAAAATTATGCAGCAGGTAGAGACCTCCTTCCTTGCAAGTAGCAATTCTGCTGAGAGGATAAACAGATTCAAAAAGCTCAGTCTATTTCAGTCTCTCTGTTGTTTGTAACAGTGTTAAAATTCTGACCCAATTGCAAATTTTAAAAATATCCCATGCTATCTTTGATTTTACGCAGTTTCTGGGGTCTTTTGCCAATATATTCACCATTTTCCTTTTTACAGACTTTAATGGTACCAACAGAATGAAGAATACTGACTTTGGTCATCCACAGAAGTCCTTAAGTCCCACTAGCTCAAAAAAATAAAGTTGTTGCTGACATATTTTTTTGAAAATCCATAATGCCCATAGAGACAACCCAGCAGACTTAAGTGAAGTTCTAAATTTATTTTAATACCAACAGCTAGGCATAAGTTTTGCCTATATTGTGTAATATCCCAACATCTGCTTAATGTAATGGCACAAAATTCAGCACAGACATTCTCACCAGGGAAAGCATCCTTGTGACTATAGTGACACTTGAGTTTTTCTCTACTCTCTGGATCTGTCCCACTGGCCTTTAAGCATGCTGTAGTCCAGCCTATTCTGAAAAAAAAAAGAATCTTGATTGTTATGATCTTTTGAACTATAGTCCAATCTCTAAGCTTCCGTTTTTGTCCAAGATCCTGGAGCGACTAGTTCTTTCTCAGCTTCAGGCGTATTTAGACGCGAACAACATTGCAAAGAAATTTCAGTCTGCCTTTAAGCCACGGCACAGCACTGAAACGGCCTTGCTTAGAGTTCTCAATGACCTTCTTGTAAGCACTGATTCTGGACGCTCTGTGGTCCTGGTTTTATTGGACCTTTCCTCTGCTTTTGATATGGTCGATCATAACATTCTTCTACTAAGACTTGAGCATACTGTGGGTGAGAGGCACTGCCCTTAACTGGTTTAAATCTTATCTTGCTGACAGGTCTTTTTCGGTTAATTTGGGCAACTTCTCATCTTCCTCGGTACCTCTACGCTGTGGTGTGCCTCAAGGATCTGTATTAGGCCCTATTCTCTTCTCACTATATCTGCTCCCTCTTGGAGCAATTTTTGAGAAGTATAATATTGCCTTTCATTGCTATGCTGATGATATACAGATTTATTTTGAGATTACTGACGATCTTGCTATGTCTTTTCACTATTTTCGTGAATGCATGCGTGAGGTTAAAGATTGGTTCAAGAGTAATTCTCTTGTCCTGAACAAAAAGAAAACGGAGATCGTGGTGTTCGATAGTAAAATCCCCCAAGACCAATTATGTGCTGCTCTGATGCCTTTTGCTAGCTCCCCTTCTGATTATGCCAGTAATTTGGGCATATTACTGGATAGCTCGTTTAAATTTGACAAGCAAGTGTCTGCCGTAGTGAGGTCTAGTTTTAATCAGCTGCGCCTCATTTCTAAGGCTAAGCGCTATATTCCGCACAATGATCTGGAAAAACTTATTCACGCATTCGTGACTTCCAGGTTGGACTACTGCAACTCTCTTTACATTGGCCTTTCCTCCTCCCTTCTCCTTAGATTGCAGACTGTCCAGAATGCAACGGCACGCCTTTTGACAGGTAGCAGGAAATTTTCCTCCATCACTCCTGTTCTTGCTGGCTTCCACTTGCTGCCAGTTAAATACCGTATTCAATTTAAAATACTACTTTTCACATACTAAATTATCAATAATTTGGCGCCGAGCTACCTCAATGAGCTTCTTAGGTTACACACTCCTGTCAGAGCACTTAGATCTGCTACCCAACTTCTTCTGGAGCAACCTTGTTCTCGGCTGAAGTCTCGCTGCGACCGTGCATTTGCTTTAGCTGGCCCAGTCTTATGGAACAATCTTCCTGTTGCTATCCGGGCGTCTGACTCTATGCAACTGTTTAAATCACGGCTGAAGACTTACTTATTTAATCTCGCTTTTCCACCTTTTTTAGTGTGCTTTATAAATAAAGTTTATTATTATTATTATCATTATTAGTAGTAGTAGTAGTATCGTTATTATTTTCCTCCAGCTCCACCATCAGGTGTAGATTTATAGTTTCAACATCCATTTATATTTATGACATCAAGTACTTTGGCTTATGATAAAACAACTGCAGCAATATTAGCATTCGGGTCATCATCAGTTTGGTTTCAGTTTAAGCAATTTTTTTCTTGCTGCCTGATAATTTTAAGTTTTGCCAATCAAACACCCAGATCTGACATTTTGGAGATGTTAGCTCTTTATACAGAAAAGTTACAGTGGGATACAAATACTATCAGGCTGATCCTGCCACGATTTGTTCCCCCGGTTCAAATCACGGACAAACAGTATCCCACAACTGTTTATGTTTTTGAACCTATTTTGTACAGAGAGGCATTTTTTGAAAAATGTATTGATAGCAATGTTGAATATTATTACACAGGAAAAAAACAACTACACGTAAAATAATTACACCGTGATGCCTCTGCCTTTCTAAATAGAGGGACAGTAACTGCGTGTTTATATGTAAGTGTGTAAAAACTGCAGATAGAGACAAAATACTGTTAATCTGACTATCTGACATTCTGCAATTCATCTCATGTAAACAATAACGTGGCACACAGCATGACGTGAAAAAAGGCACATACCTTTGACGTTGCCTGACGAACTCTGTATTCCTCGTCCACACGTAAACGCAAAAAAGGAGTTTTAAAAAATCTCCGTTTTCAGTGATTCGAAACGCAGTTTACGTGTGGACAAAACCGCTGCGTTTTCAAAAAATACCCATGTAGGTGTGGACGTAGCGTAAAAGACTTAGTAGTTTATTTTCTTACTACCTGCAGATTACTTGTATTTGCTTAATTGTTTACTAAATGTTTGAGGTGTGAAATAAACTGCAATGGAGCAAAATATGGGTGTGTGCGGTTGGAGGATGTGTTTGTGCTAGTGATGTGCGGATCGATCCTGAAATATCGATTCCTCCGATACCAGCCATTTATGTTCTAGAATCGATTCTCATATTAAAATATTGATATTTTAGTAATTTAGGGTAAATTTGTTTGCTTCTGTATCATTTTTATCAAAGGTAATGGATAAGATCTGTTTTTGTTCTGCACTTTATAGCCCTAAATCTTCTTCCAGAGACAAGAGGGAGATACAAGAGTGTCATGGGTGGGTTGGACCATTTACTTGACTTTCCTATGCACGTACCTAGTGTATATACCGGTCAGGGCTGGTAGTTTGGTTCTGATGACACAACTCCATTCATGCACACTGTATGCAGGTCGCTCAAGTCTTCTGCTCTACAACTGCTGTCCAGGCAGTGCAGCTGTAGATCAGGAGGATCTTAATGCTATCACAATAGTGTAATCAGCATCGGTTGTCATAAATGGGTTTGTTTGGGCTTTCTCTGCTTATCTTTGTTCATCTGATATATGCATATCCCAAGGAGCTTCTAAAAGGTGAACATAGCATAGCAATCATGATGGTACCCACTGGTTGTTTCATTTTCGCTAATGTCATCTTGATTTTATGGATGTCTGACAGATTTAAACATTTTTTTTAAAAAAGCATAAACAAAGTCCATGAATTCAAACAGAAGACTGATAAGGTAAAGCTCACAGAGAGATGGCAAAAACAGTACAATGTGACAGTGAACAGAGCCAAACTGAGGCTTTAAATGTAGAAATAGACACAGCTGGGGAACTAAGCACACCTAAACTAAATCAAGGTAGCAAGGCAACAGAAGGACAGCTAAACACAATACACATGAGACAAAGAACTACCAAAATAAAACAAGGACTAACCAGACACCAAATACAGAGATGGAGACTTGTCAACAAGACCCAGGATAGGCAGGCTAACAGAAACAAGGAAGATAGATAGATAGATAGATAGATAGATAGATAGATAGATAGATAGATAGAATGTTAGCAGAAACTAGACAGTGAAACTAGCTGAACAAATAACAAAAGTCAACCTGCAAAAGTAGTAAAACAAAAGTTCAGGAATGACTCACGAAAGTCACACTTAGAATCAACAGAAAATACTAGAAAGTTGGCAACTCAGAGAAAAAAAGACACTGGGTCAAAAGATCCAAGAGCATGGCCCTCATGCATTGTAGTTCAGGGTACTCGGTATGACTCCTGCTCATATGCACAGAGAAAAAGAAAAAGTATAACTGACAACTGCAGCGTGATGCCTGCGCAGATCAATTTAATAGTCAACATGTGGTCCAGATACAGCTAGTGACAGACACACAAAGTTCAAGAAACTGCAAATGCAGCTATATGGTTTGCTGTAAGATAGATAATGTGCCAAAAGCGAGACTGAACCCCATCAATCAGAGCCTTTGCCCTAAAATTGCCTGCCATAGCTTGATCCAGTGAGTCCAGGTCGGTTCTTGAGCAGATATACACTGCCCAGCATCACACATGAATGTATTTCACTTCTGACCCCTGATCATTGATTTCTTTTCTTCTTCTCTTTACTGTTGTTATTCCTGTTGCACCCTGGACAGAGTCAAATGAGATCAAGTGGGATCACTAAGCAACTGTAAAGTCCAGTGATCTAAGAGGCCAGTTGCTTCAGCACAAACCCGTCACCCTTTGCCCTGACATTATGCTTTGAAATCACTACTTATTACATGTGATGAAACTTTAATGTAGCTCAGGGGGAAACTGAGGGAGTAAGAAAGTGACATGTCATTTCCTGCCGCTGTGATCAGGAGAAAACTAAGGAGACGATCGCTTTTAAAGAAACATGAATTAATATGGAGTAATACGGATTTAATGAGAAATTTTAATAATATTTCTTTATACCTGCTATTGAACTAAGCTATTTGCACTCAGCTGACCAAATTCAAATTACTAAACTTGGGGAGAGGTCATATTGTTGCTGTACTGAGAGGATGTTGTTTTCAGAGTTTTGATGGCTTCATCAGTCCCATCAATAATTTTATACAATACGAAACAAGTTGACTGCTCTACACTTAATTTTATCAAAAGTACTAAAGTTTGAATTGCATGTTTGCAAAAGAAAATCAGTTGCCACTCATAACTGAGTGGCAAACTTTGGTATATTTGATTTGTAATTTTATGGGGTTTTTTGCAAGTTTTGCACAAGTGCTACCTCTTTTAACCTTCTGGTACTTTAATAACTTTCAATAATCTTTAATACCACTGATCAAACTGTGCAGAAACTTTTTGTTTGGTCTGTTTCTTTTGAGTTCTTCTTAAAAACGTTTCTGCAGATGTATGTTTCCCTTAAATTAACCTGAATATATCACTTTTGTGAATGTGGTGCCTCCAGAGAGAGATTCACAGTCTTCCAAACAAAAACAGCTTGACAAGGTTGCCCTTTATAGCAAACAGGCCACTCCAAAAATGCTGCAGGATGTAGCAGGCATAACTCATCACCTGTGCAAATTGTGTTGCTGAGACTTCTGTAATATGAAGAATTCCCAGGCATCACGGCAAAGGCCAAGCCTCCCATGCAGAGAATGTCTCCCTTGCTGGGTAACATCAGCAATAGCAGACTTTAACCTTCCCGACTTCACTTTAGCTTGTTTATGGAAACTCAACCGAACAACGTGGCCGAAAGGCAAGTGGGACATATTAGAGGCATTGTTAGAGATGCAGCTGGCATCTGATGAGAAGCAACAACATTTAAACAACCCTTCTCTTTGACCCATTAGATCCTACACAACTCTGCAAGCCTGGGCCATGAAATGAGAGCTCAAGACCTCACAGCGCATTTATGGGCAGATCCGTCAAAGCAATGAGCAACAGTGCCATTAGCATTGATAGGGAGAGGCAGTGTTGCTTCACCGGCTTAATGGCAAAAGCCAATTTAGCGTTCGATTTAATAAAGAAGAGTTGTTGAAAGCATTGCCATGTGCCAATTACTTCAAGGCCTGCTGGTCAGCTCACTGTAATTGAAGGTAATTTTGCAGCCAGTAGGGACATCCAGGAAGTGAAAACTACCACTGCACCTCTCAAGATTACAGTCTACACAATTTCACAACAACGAATCATGACTTTTTCTTGTCTTAACCAGCTCAATATGCCTTTTAAACCCTAAACTAATACAAAGTAGTGCACTAGCTGCACACGTGCGATCCCCATGAGAGCTCTCTGTGACGTAAAACCAGGGAATTAAGCGCCACAGTGGTCCGTGGTCCATTTCCGTCTCGCAAATTATGCTCTCTGCTTGACTCTTCCTGTTCTGGCCCCCATCCCTCCATCTCTGTAATTTCTGTCCTAATGTGTTTTCTTTGCCTCTTTTCTTTCCATCCTGCCTCTTAGCGTTCCCTCCTACACAATTACAGCCTCTCATCAACACTCTGCATTGCTCTTTCAAACATTTAATATCTGTTTCTCCTCCTGTCTTTCTTGGTGCCTCTGATCACCTCATTTCTTGCTCCAACTAAGCTGCAGCTCATAAATGTGCTCATCTTTTTGTGTGTGATGCTTGATCTTGGGATGTGGTATGAGACAGTTAGAGCAGTCACACAATGAGGGCTACTGAAATAATAAATTGCCAGGGTAAGGATTGGGACGTCCACAGGTAGTTTGGTGCTAGGAACAATAGTGGCATTATGCCTCTGACCTTAGTTCTGGTTTATTGCTGTTAAATGTGACAGAATTTAAAAAGGATCTGGTCCTAAGCTGCTGCTAGAGGAGGAAATCTGTTGATTGGATCTGATGGCTACAGAGGGAATGTGGACAAGATGAGTATTTTTTTATTTAGGTTAACATAAAGCTAAGGAAATATGAGACAGGATTAACACAACTTCACAATTTTAGCTATCAATTAAAACCTTAGCTGTGTCATAGACTGGCAGTTACAGCCATCTCTCTCGTGACTGTGGTAAAGTATTCCCTCTCCAGGAATCCCAGCCTGGAGGCGTGGCTGGGCTTCTCAACATACCTGTTCTCCATTTCCTGATTAACTGCAGTTGAATCAAGAACAGGACCATTTCATCATTCTCAACCAGATCACCTTCCCTCCTGGTGAGCCCTGGTGAAAAGAACCTGTTGGAGTCTGGACTGGGAATTTCCCATGAAAGAAGTACTTACCTGTGAACGGCTTTCTGACTTTCTATGTCAAGAAGAATAGACCTGAAGGGCTTAAGTAGCTGCCTACTCTCCATAGCTCACACAGCATTCCTGTTCTGTGCGTTAGACTAATAAAACTTACTTTCATCCTCTAAGTTTACTTTACTTACATCCAGGTGGGTACTTCTATTCTTTTGAGCATTACAAACAGAGAATCTGAGATGATTTGTATTTTACTGGCAGTGTAAATTCTAATCTGTATGTTTTGCATGATAACTGGTGTTTCTGAACTTGTTTGAAAAGTGATCAACAATAAAGCTACCAAATTTGATATAACAAAAAGTGTTTGATGAATGTGCCGTACCTGTGCATAACCAGATAAATCCTGGTCCTCCTCCCTGGTCCTGAAAAATGAACCCACATAGCAACTTTACAATGTAAAGCAATGTAAAATGCTTTACACTGACAAAGCCTCGCCTCTGTCAGTGCACCCCAGGGCAGCTGTGGCTACAATGTAGCTTGCCATCACCAGTGTGTGAATGGGTGGATGACTGAATGTAGTGTAAAGCGCTTTGGGGCCTTAGGGACTACAGTGGGGCAAAAAAGTATTTAGTCAGCCACCGATTGTGCAAGTTCCCCCACTTAAAATGATGACAGAGGTCAGTAATTTGCACCAGAGGTACACTTCAACTGTGAGAGACAGAATGTGAAAAAAAAATCCATGAATTCACATGGTAGGATTTGTAAAGAATTTATTCATAAATCAGGGTGGAAAATAAGTATTTGGTCACCTCAAACAAGGAAAATCCCTGGCTCTCACAGACCTGTAACGTCTTCTGTAAGAAGCTTTTCTGTCCCCCACTCGTTACCTGTTTGAATGGCACCTGTTTGACCTCATCATCTGTATAAAAGACACCTGTCCACAGCCTCAACCAGTCAGACTCCAAACTCCGCCATGGCCAAGACCAAAGAGCTTTCGAAGGACACCAGGAAAAGAATTGTAGACCTGCACCAGACTGGGAAGAGTGAATCTACAATAGACAAGCAGCTTGGTGTGAAAAAATCAACTGTGGGAGCAATCATCAGAAAATGAAAGACATACAAGACCACTGATAATCTCCCTCGATCTGGGGCTCCACGCAAGATCTCATCCCGTGGGGTCAAAATGATCATGAGAACGGTGAGCAAAGATCCCAGAACCACACGGGGGGACCTGGTGAATGACCTGCAGAGAGCTGGGACCAAAGTAACAAAGGTCACCATCAGTAACACACTACAACGGCAGGGAATCAAATCCCGCAGTGCCAGACGTGTTCCGCTGCTGAAGCCAGTGCATGTCCAGGCCTGTCTGAAGTTTGCCAGAGAGCACATGGATGATACAGCAGAGGATTGGGAGAATGTCATGTGGTCAGATGAAACCAAAGTAGAACTTTTTGGTATAAACTCAACTCGTCGTGTTTGGAGGAAGAAGAATACTGAGTTGCATCCCAAGAACACCATACTGTGAAGCATGGGGGTGGAAACATCATGCTATGGGGCTGTTTTTCTGCCAAGGGGACAGGACGACTGATCCGTGTTAAGGACAGAATGAATGGGGCCAAGTATCGTGAGCTTTTGAGCCAAAACCTCCTTCCATCAGTGAGAACTTTGAAGATGAAACGAGGCTGGGTCTTCCAACATGACAATGATCCAAAACACACCGCCCGGGCAACAAAGGAGTGGCTCCGTAAGAAGCATTTGAAAGTCCTGGAGTGGCCTAGCCAGTCTCCAGACCTCAACCCCATAGAAAATCTGTGGCGGGAGTTGAAAGTCCGTGTTGCTCGGCGACAGCCCCAAAACATCACTGCTCTTGAGAAGATCTGCATGGAGGAATGGGCCAAAATACCAGCTACTGTGTGTGCAAACCTGGTAAAGACCTATAGTAAACGTTTGACCTCTGTTATTGCCAACAAAGGTTATGTTACAAAGTATTGAGTTGTATTTTTGTTATTGACCAAATACTTATTTTCCACCCTGATTTACGAATGAATTCTTTACAAATCCTACCATGTGAATTCATGGATTTTTTTTTCACATTCTGTCTCTCACAGTTGAAGTGTACCTCTGGTGCAAATTACTGACCTCTGTCATCATTTTAAGTGGGGGAACTTGCACAATCGGTGGCTGACTAAATACTTTTTTGCCCCACTGTAAGTAAAGCGCTATACAAATACAGGCCATTTACCATGGGTGTTATTGTGGACTGATATATGAATAAAACTGAACTGCATCGGATAATGGAATGGCTGTTGCTCCATTTGGAGGAGTTAGGGTATCTCGGTAACCCCAAAACGTAAGCTCAGTCGTCAGTGTTGGGAAGGTTACTTTTAAAATGTATTCCATTACAGAATACAGAATACATGCCCCAAAATGTATTCTGTAACGTATTCCGTTACGTTACTCAATGAGAGTAACGTATTCTGAATACTTTGGATTACTTAATATATTATCATGCTGTTTACAACTACATGAATGTACTATTGCTGTGATTTATTACTGTTACTGAAGGTCCGCGGCAACGAACCGTAGTAAAGGGACCTCTGGCTAATACGGTGGGTTCTGTGTCGGGCTCGTAGCCGAAAACTAGCTTTACTTTGTTGTCTGGGTCAACTTTGCTAGTGAGAGACAGAGAGAGGCGTTGAAAGGCTGCTCCAACGGAACTTATTGTTTTTGGAGGAAAACACGAACACGGTGTACAGTCGAGTCTTAATAGCTTACTTACAACTGGGCTCGTCAGGCACTCTTCTTGGCTGCAGTGGTTATTATTATATTTACATGCTTCCAGCTCCCGTTTTTGCTCGATGACAGCTCGTACTTTTCCTTTTTCTCCCTCCCTCGCTCACAGACACATAACGTGTATGGCAGTCCATTCTCCCTGCAGCACGGACTACACTGCCTATGATGCTACATTCTTTAGAGCTATACCGGTAGCATTCTGCCTATTAGCTTAGCACAACACAACAAAAAGGCCTCTCTCACCCAGGAAACACGCAGAGAGAGAACGTCATCCTGTAACCATGGCAACCGTAACGCTGCCGCCTGGAACGACAGAACGTAGCTGTCAAACAAAACCCAAACAGTCCTGACCCGCCACAATATGAAACAGGGAAGTACCGCCGTGTAATCCATTTATTTCAACAAAGTAACTGTATTCTAAATACCACCTTTTTAAACGGTAACTGTAACGGAATACAG
This sequence comes from Neolamprologus brichardi, assembly GCF_056152115.1. Classification (NCBI taxonomy): domain Eukaryota; kingdom Metazoa; phylum Chordata; class Actinopteri; order Cichliformes; family Cichlidae; genus Neolamprologus; species Neolamprologus brichardi. Next base: position 32,923,579 of record NC_142110.1, read on the forward strand.
TTACTCATATTTTGTATTTTAAATACGTAACGGCGGTACATGTATTCCGTTACTCCCCAACACTGTCAGTCGTTATGGAGGGGCTCGGAGTAGAGCTGCTGCTTCTCTACAAACTAAATGGCGGAGTTCTTGCATCTGTCCAGGATACCTCCAAAGTCCCTGGTGAGCTGAAGTTTTATGTGCATGTCCATCCTGGAGATATCAAGGGGCACACCTAGAAAGAGTATGTCTCTGTGCCAGCTTAGGAATACCGCAGTATCCCTCACCAAGAGCTGAAGGTGGATGTATAAGAATATAGACAACTAAACTGATACAGAGAAAAGACTGGCTGTGTATATGGGCTGTTGAGACTTTTCATAAACATCTTGCATCCCTTTTTTCTGTACACCTATGTGTTTCAGATGGAAGACCCATATAAACTATCCGCTCTATCAATGTTATTGAAGAAATGGTTTCATGATGTTATCGTCTAGCCCAATTCAAAACATAAACAAACACGAGGGATCTCGGGGTCATGCGGGGCTCAGTGCATAACCTCGTCACATCAGACGGAATCAAAGTGGAAAAACATCTTTCTGCATTGCTCTTTCGGGACAAGAGGATGAGTTGAGACAGCTAAAGGAGTTTGTAAAGGTCATGAGGACATGTTAATCGGATGTCTGCCTGCAATCATTCCAGGCTCATCCAGCTGGGAGGAGACCCCAGAGCAGATCCCAGAGCACACTGTTGGTATTATTCTTTAGATGACCCAGGAGGTGCAAAAGGCGAACGGGTCTACTTTTCTAAGTCTGCTACCACTTTGACCCAGACATGAATAAGCAGTGGAAAATAGATGGAAGACGAGATAAATTGATGTAACTGTGGAAACCACCACAGCTGAGAGTTAAAGCCTATTACACCTGTCAATCAAGCAAAAAAAGCTCCAGAAAATACCATATTTTTTCTGACATTTTTCACTTTCATTAAAGTGATGGGGACAAGAAAGAAAAAGCACTGTCAAAATCCTCAATCCAGAGCTGAACAACCACAAGAAACATATTTTAATGGTTTTTGACATTATTACAGTCGTTCATCTATTCAAAGCAATATTACTTCATTTATCTACTTGCTCATCATGATCACCAAAGGATGGAAAGAGCCTTTAGGCTCTTAAAGCAGATGTTTTTGCTAATTTTTCTCGTATTTAAAGCGCTTTGCATGATTCACAGTTCAAAACAATCCTTGTTATCCTATACTGGGTCTTAGTGCTGTTCATCCTGTGTCTAACGCAGGTTTAAGGCCAACTTCCCTTTAATCCACCTTTCTTGTGATTGGCTGCCTCTCGTAAACAAAAGATTTTAAATAGTTGCAATCAAACAATAACACCATCTACGTAGCGCCTCCTTTGTTGCATTGTGAACTTGTGTGTTTGGACTCTTGATTGTTTTTGTTTGTTAAAAGAATACTTTGAAACTACTACTGGACAAACTTTAGCTTTCTAAAAAGTCCAACAAGGGTGAGGTTCAAGAAGGATGTCCAGCAGGCGCTGAACTTATGTCTTCGTCTTCAGCACAACCTTGAATTTAGAACTGTTTTTCAACCAAGACTAGACTTTGAGGAAAGGTGAGTCAACGGTTGACATCACAGCTATGTTTTCTGGGGTCTCTATGGACAGGAATATCAAGCCAAACCAAATCTTGGACTGCGTGCAAGGCTCGTCTGTCTCTGACCTTCTGCAGACTCAATACTTGACAGGGTTATTCCTGAAGCATTGTTCTATGTGTGTGTAGGTGTGTGTGTGTGTGTGTGTGTAGGTGTGTGTGTGAGAGAGAGAGAGAGAAAGAGATATTTCTGTGAAGCAATGGTTCCCCCAGTCAACCTGTTGTTGTTGTTTTTAATAATATTTTATGTCTCTTTTAAACCTCGGAGGACATGTCCTGCTAAGGTTGTGTTTTATGGTTTCTGCATGGGTTTATCACTCTGTAAATTACACTCTCTGTAATTTCACCACAAGTGTCCAAAGAAAATAAATGCTTCAGAGCTTTTAATCTCTTACAGAGGGGAAAAGAAGAAGGATGCTGAGAAGTTAATGTTGCAAAAAGGAAGTTTTGATGTATACTATTACCTGTAACACAATAATAAAATCCTGAAGACATTTGGGACAAGGAAAAAAGTCTATGACTCTGACCTGGTCTCTAAAGCAAAGCCAAACTGCAGTGAACCGCACTTCTTTTTTACTGCTCTTGTAATCCTGAAGCTTTTAGGAAATTTGGTGGGAAATGCCATTTTAAATGTCTTGTATCCAGGTAAATATAATATGTCTTCATATAGTTTAAAACAGAAAAGAAAGGATTTAAACCAGGGCAAGTAAAGACACACGAACAAGTGTGTTCATATGTCAGCACAGCAGGTGATGACCTACACAGGATATGAAGTCTGTAGCAGCTACCTCACTAAGCTCCCTGTGAAATCACAGATCAGAGATATGAAGTAATATTATTCAGTGAGTTGTAATGAGTTTCACTAAAAACCCACAGTTATGCAGAAGGGCCTGGATCATGGAGGGTCTCTCTGCAAAACCTTTTGCTTCATTGCCTGTTCAGCTTGTGACAATTTTCTTTTGGCATGAGACGGGTTTTAATACATTTCAGGGGGGAGGAACATCCCATCGCCGTGACACATCCATCCCTCTGTGATCCAGATCCTTCTGCATGTTCAAATCGCAAAAGAAAAAGAAAATGACAGAGGTTTTGAAAATGAGTTTTTACCAACCATCACGTGTTAGTAATCATCCACTGTAACGGGTCCGTGCAGATTGCTCTGTTAAATCTCTTAAATCTGGCTCTTTTTAAATTTTAATCATCCTTACATGAAGATATAAAGTTGTCTGAGCAACGTGACATGTCCAAAATATTATACAAAACATGTGAACACCAGCTACGTTTTGCAAGTGTTTAAAAACATTCTATAATCAACCGGTCATACCATCCAGAGCACCTTTCATTATGTTTGATGTTTATTTAATCAGTACATTGAGCAGTGTTTGTTCATTTAAAGTGTTTAAACCCCTAACTATAGCTTTTATTTGAATTTCTAAACCTTTTTTGTCCACCTCCTAGCGTTAGTTTTTACTTTAGGCTTAGTTAACTAAAATAACTATGGCAGCTTAAACTTTAACAGCTGATCAGTACAGGTTTCTGGGTTTGAAAAGATAAAGGTTGTATGTGTTGCTGGACAGAAAAAGAGTACTGATTGTTTGTGAACACAAAAATAAAATAAAAATTCAAGTCTGAGTCAATTCTCTATAATCTGAGGCCTTACTGACAGCAGCTTTACGCACCTGTTGTCTGTTTTCACTCTTTATACTTCACGATGATTGGCTGGTTCAGGCTGGTTTTAGCCTTTATGTTACAGTGCAGTCCAACACACATTACTTCATCTCTTTATTGGACCTCAGGGTCAAACATATTTGCACTGCAAGGTCAACATGCATGTGTGCACGAAGCATTGTTAAATGGAAACTATAGATTGTGGCGAACACTACTGTTGTGTAGGCCCCAAGGACTGAATGATTTCTATTCCATATGAGTCCTTTTATGCATCAGGGCGGGTGGGTGGCATAATTTGTCTTTTATTCTTGTATTTGAATGGATTCACAGAGAGATTGGAAACCTTGAAAGAGGGATTCTCCCCCTCAGAAAAAACGCTTTCACCGCCTCGTAGGGTTTGGTGTTCTGAAGAAAATGGCTGCATCGATTTTAACCAGGCCCGACTGAATTCCAGGGACGGCCTCAGTGGCCCATCCTTTTCCTGCAGCTTTCATCTGCATTTTCCCTCTCCGGCTTTATCTGCATGCTTTCTGAGTGAAATTAGCCCAATGTGACGACTGATGTGCCACTGGAACCCTGCTGATAGCTGCCAACCACCTCACCTAGAAGCAAAGTGCCGAGACGGGAAGCAGCAGGCTTCCTTCCCAGCAGATAAAAACACAAACATGAATTGTTATTATTATTATTATCCTATCTCCCGTCTCTCAAGTGTGCTCTGAATATTCAGCCACCTTGCCCCCCATGGGTTGTCAATAGAGAAGCCAAGAGCCTGCAAATCTGTCTGTTTATATACATCACATCAAGAGCAAATATTAATGCTCAATTTCCTAGCAGTGGGCCATCCTATAATGCATTTATCCTCTGCAAATAGCAATGTCACGCTAACTGTGGGGAGAGGCGTCAGCTGAAACATTATGAATAACTTGATCAAATTACACAGTGAGAGCAAGAGGGGAATAATAAGGCTGGTGGTGTGGTGCTTGGCAGCCCGTAAGGGCCCAGCCAGGTTAAGGCACCCAGCCAGACACCATGCTTGGAACTAAATGAAGCTGTTAGGAAATGCTACAGGTCATTCAGAGGCGCACGCTGCGCTCCCTCAGGACCCGCCATCTGCTGACACATAAAATGCCAAGACCGAAAAAGCACCAAATTACTTTAATACTCTTTAAGAGAAGCTGGACTCTTTGGTTCATTTCACTTTTTCATTGGGAATTAAAACTTTAAGAGGGTGAAAATAATTCCACTAAGTTCTTGCTCATTCAAACTGTGCTTTTCTTATAGACCTTTTACATGAGTGATGGAGCTTCACTAGGAAGAGTGATTTATTGTGGGAGTTATTGGTGATACTGCAAAAGTTTTCAGTGATGTAAAGATGCCTTGAGTCCAGCTTTTCACAAGAATAACATTTGATTTTCCTACTAAAAGTCAGGAGTAGGTATCAGACAAACCTTTATTCCAATGACCACATTTCTATATATCTTAAATTGTTTTTATATTAGCTTGTTTAGTTTGTTCTTGATACCTGAGTGAAAAGTTTTACATCTCATTTTACATCTCTAAATTAAAAGTTGATGATAAAGTTATGAAGAATTGGTGGCATGGTCAGTTTAACAGCTAGGTGTCAACCATGACTGCTGCAGTTGCTAGCAGTGTCAGGTAGGCCTCACCTCTCCTAATTCAAATTACTGAACTAGATCATTATTAACGCAGGTTTCTAGCAAATGATAGAGTGCAGTTAATTGTACTAACAGCACTTGAAAGTCTGCACCTGTAACCAGTATAGCCATAGAAATTACACCTCTGCATTCTGCAGATTGTATCAAACTTGCTAGCATTAGCTGTTAACTTAGCACTTCAGCGTCTTGTCAACATATGGGCACCCCCAGCTCCAAAAAAAGAGATGGTGGCCACATAGATGCCACATCCAGTTTTGAATATGGGGTTCTGGCCTTTTCCTACATAGAATACCAAATTGTAGGGCTGCTTTATAACGTTTTGATGCAATATATATTAAAACGTAGCAACAGGGAAAAATGTTCCAAATGTGCAAAGTAATTTTACTGTATTTTATTTTTATGAAAATGGTTTTTTTTACATATAATTAGTAGTCCTTCTGATCTGACTTAAGTGACAAGTCTGAAACAAAATTAAGCTAGTTCAGGCTTATGTCACATAAACAAAAAGGTTTTTAATTAACATATCAAAAAGACATAAAAAAATTATGTTAAATGTGTTTCATGGTACTTATGTGCATATAGTTACAGTTAATGTACCTATAAAACATGCAGAACTTCATGGTGTTGTTCAGATGGCTTTGTTTCTTTGCACACAGAAAAGTAAAAACTTTGAGCCAAATGACTCATCTGAAAAGACAAACATCTTTTCTACGTGATGGAACAATTTTATCAGCTGAATATTTGTAAAACAAGTTTTATGATAATATTTTATGATATAAAAATAATATTTTGGTATGAAAACTCATATTTTAAGTATCATTAATAGCATAGCATTTATAACAAACTAAAAAAACAAAAGAGAACTTTAACTGATTGTAGACTTCAGACTTCATAAGTTTTCTTATTGTAATAACAGGCCCAGTTCCCTCTGTGAAATATGTGACCATGCTGATACATTGTTCCAAAAAACAGCAGAGAACAGTTATGCATACTGTACACTGATGACGATGACCTAAATTCACAGTGGCTGTGCCCGTCTTTTATATTCAGTCTATGGGAGAAAACTCTTTTTGCTAGTTGTCAAGGTCCTTGTGAAAAAAGCCAAGTCCATAATTTCCACTTTGATATTAAAAACTTAGATAACTGGCAGAAACCTCTGATCACAACAGCAACCAGCTTTTAGATGAAGTGTTAGCAGTGTTAGCTGCGTGCTTTTACAGATGCAGATGAACGCCCGTGATTTCACAAAGATATGCAATAAATAAAAAAAGGAGGACATGTACAAACGAGACTGGATAACGTGATGTTTTTTTAATCTAAAATGAAAAACGGCGTGGGAGGGGCCGCTGTGCACTAACTCATTATGTTTCGGCAAAATAGTTCCCTGAAACTTATTTTGTCCTCATACTAATTCAATTATAAATCCAATATCTTTTCTCCCTAAGCCAAATGTCAAGCTGTGCCTGAGTTATTCCTGACTACGTGCAGAATCAGTTGGTTTTGGCCAGCAAGATGTGAACTGAGGCATGCTGGGATACGACTGGCCCAGCTGTGTTTCTGCATGGAGATTGATAAAGAGATTAGCAACCCCCTATGTCTGACCTAAAACAAGGTCATGCAGGGCAGAAACTGTACTTGAAGCCACTATCCTTACGATCTGCACGTCTTCTCACAGAAGAGAAAACAGAAACCATCTCAGTAGCTAAGTGTGTGGAACGACTCCCCTGGAATGAGCGCTGACAAAAACAACATTTACAGTAGAAAAATCAAAAGGCGGCTTTTAAAATGAGTTTCCGAGCTCGCTGTCTTTGTGTGGAAGGAATGCTTTGTTTTGCAGCCGCTCCAAAAGCCTGTTAATAAAGCTTTACAGGAGGGGTGGTCAGTGAGCTCAGTTGTCAGAGACCACTTTAATTTCCCCTGAGTCATCACTAGACTATTGTGCTGTGCTGCCTATCACACCATCTCATTAATCATCATAGATATTTGCAGCACATCAGAGGCTTTCTGGTCATTGTCTGGATTATTTCTCACTAATCTCTGCCATATTTATGGCACAAATGGGTGACGGGAACCTGGAGTGGCTTTAGACTTTTGCAACCACTTTGTTTTTTGACAACAGAAATAGAATAAGCAAATAAAGGGGAGTGTCCCTCCCAACTCTATGTCCTGATAGGCAGAGATTCATGTGTTCACCAATGACGAATGTTGATGTCAAAGCCACACACAAAATAAGAGCTATACACTAACTAGGCCCTTTATTAGGTACTGTCGGATTATGATATTACTTTATGCCATGTTAGACCCCTAATTAAAGATTGTGAATTATTATGTAGTTTTAGTTTGCATTATGCTCCTGAATTAGAAGAAGGTGATAACTATTACATTTGGTAAATTGATTTGCATTACATTAGACTGCTGATTTATTGTGAATGGATGATATTGTTTTATGATGCATTATACTGCTGAGTTATAAGAAATACTGTTCACAGAAAGTCATCGCCTTATTTGTCTGATTAGAAGAGAACAGAGCATACTGCCCCATTTCATCAGGAGCAGATAAACAGGGAGCCAAGGTCGTAGCTTAGGCGCTGTGTGAGAAAGAATGTGAATGTTTAGGCTTTTATGATTAGGTGGGGGCCACTAGAGGCTATAAGAGTTTGATCAAGGCTCCACCATTTTGAGATCTGATGCTGTCTGCTGTATGGTGTCCATCTCCCACGCGTGTGTTCATTAAATCATCGTTTGACTTGACCCGGCCGGACCAGTGTTGTTATTTTGGTTTTCCTCTTGTATCCATCCCCAATATTTGAATCCGTAACAGTACTCATTGCTAGTACCTGATTGGACCAGTTTAGCCTCCAGAACTGCCTTAATTCTTCATGTCAACAAAGTGCTGGAAACATTACTCAGAGATTTTGGGCCATATTAATAAAATGATATAAAGTTGTGAATCTCCATCTCTTATTGGGTTGAGGTCTGGTGACTCTCATTGCCATGTTCAACAAATTAGATGATCTGAACTTTGTGACATGGTACATTATCCTGCTTGAAGCAGCCATCAGAAGATGGGTACACTGTGGTCATAAAGGGACAGACATGGTCAGAAATGGTACTCAAACAGGCTGTGATCTTTAAATGATCCTCAGTTGGTTATAAGAGGCCAGAGGTGTGGCAAGAATACAACACAGGGCAGGATGGATTCATGCCTTCATGTTATTTACATCAAATTCTGACCCTACGATGTGAATGTCACAGCAGAAATGGACTTGTCGGGCTGACATGATGAATAAAGAACCCAAGTTTTAACACTTAGTCTAAAAAACATAGTGCTTTACCTTATGAGAACATCATTATTGTCCCGGCACTGAGTTTGAACAATGAAAGGGGAACCACTTCAGATTGTAATGATGCTTCAGGTTTGAGATTTGAAGTATGGAGATAACCATGGAGCTGAATGTCAACACAAAGCCAAAGAAATATTAATGGAATAAGTTACCAGATTATATAAAAATACATAAAAACCCTAATAATATGTTGTTTATATCCCCCAGTACTGTTTACCAGTGTCATATTTATCTAACCAGTTATGTTACTTTCGAAAGAGAGAGGATAAAAACAAACCCAGGTATTAGTCTGAGCTGCTTTATCCCAGAAGATCAAGTGCACCATCGGCTGTGATCTCCTGACCTCTACATTCAGCCAATAACGTGATGACTCTCTTAATTATCTGTGTACACAAGTGAGGAGCTGAGAAGACAAATGAAGAAGTCACATAATGACCTTCCTTCCCTTCCCCCTTGTTTAAGACTGTGTCACAATGATTGTGTCCTGCTCCTCATTGTTATTCATGAGCTGTCTAGACGTGTGTGTGTGTGTGTGTGTGAGGATGTTTTATTGCTACTCTGCCATTCTGGCTGCAATGACTCTGTGATGAGGCTGTGTAGCCTGTAGTCAAGTTCAAAGAGTAATTTGCCTGAGTGTTATTTCAATGGAGTGGAATGGCTTCTCATCACGCACCTTTTCCCTCCCAATAATGCCAGCGTGGTGAGCTGTGGTGCTGCTGGGCACGTGCGTATACCTCACTGAATCGTGATGAGATGCCTGTTTAACACACATGGTTATACACACACATGCAGGGTGCAAATGGGCTGAAGCTAACACAGATGAGGCACGAGCGCCTTGTCGGCGTGTGGTATTGGCACTGTAGCCTGCAGTCAGTGCACGGGGCAGTAACGCTGCTCATCCGAGTTCCACTCGAGCTAAGTTCACTGGTGACATTTATGAATCAGATGTGGTGTCAGACTGTCAGTAAGCAAGCTGCTAATAAGATGCAATACCTTAGTGTTGGGCCACCAGCATCTCTGTTCAATCAAAGGTCAACACTATAAACATGGCTTGCAGTCGGTCACAGGTTAAAGTTCAAAAAAGTTGAACTTTACAGGAAAAAAAAAAAATTAGATACACCTCACAAGCTAATCTTTTAAGCAAGTGGAGTCTTTTGTTTGGGAATCAGCTAATTTCACTGACTCATTTCAGCTGTGGGAGCCTGAATGCATCCTTTTCAGAGGAGCCAGTTAACATCAGTGCTTCTGTATCCTTGAAGAAACAAAAAGCAAACTTGTCTGAACTTCAGCATCCTTGATCTTGTCCCTGGAATTCACTGTGCGTCTTTGTAGTCTCAAAGATTAATCACTTAAGGGCCTTAAAGGACTCCTAGTTGGTGCATTTGGTTATATAATTCAACTTTATCACAGTCATAAAGACAAAATCAAACCAAAATATATTGCTTGACTAAAGCAAGCAATATAGGAGCATTTTTTAGATTTTTCCTTTTACTGGTAAAGTCTCTAAACTGACTGCATCTCATACATAAGGGGTTTTTTTTTTTTCTGGACGCACAATACACACTTTCCACAACAACTGGGGTTCCCAGATGGCTGTCGTCTGGTCTTATAGGCCTGTGTGTCTGGGGCTTTAGGCGATAAAATAACATGGTTAAGGTTAAAAAAGTTACTCACATTACTTGTAACATGAGCTGAAATTGTTATCCTACGTAATTATCAGTTATTCAATTCAATTCAATTCAATTTTATTTATATAGCGCCAAATCCCAACAAATGTCGCCTCAAGGCGCTTCATAGATACAGAGAAAAGCCCAACAATCATATGATCCCCTATGAGCAAGCACTTTGGCGACAGTGGGAAGGAAAAACTCCCTTTTAACAGGAAGAAACCTCCGGCAGAACCAGGCTCAGGGAGGGGCGGCCATCTGCTGCGACCGGTTGGGGTGAGAGAAGGAAGACAGGATAAAAGACATGCTGTGGAAGAGAGACAGAGATTAATAACAGATATGATTCAATACAGAGAGGTCTATTAACACATAGTGAGTGAGAAAGGTGACTGGAAAGGAAAAACTCAATGCATCATGGGAATCCTGGGAATCCCCCGGCAGCCTACATCTATTGCAGCATAACTAAGGGAGGATTCAGGGTCACCTGGTCCAGCCCTAACTATATGCTTTAGCAAAAAGGAAAGTTTTAAGCCTAATCTTAAAAGTAGAGATAGTGTCTGTCTCCCGAATCCAAACTGGAAGCTGGTTCCACAGAAGAGGGGCCTGAAAACTGAAGGCTCTCCCTCCCATTCTACTTTTAAATACTCTAGGAACAACAAGTAGGCCTGCAGAGTGGGAGCGAAGTTCTCTAATAGGGTAATATGGTACTACAAGGTCATTAAGATAAGATGGGGCCTGATTATTTAAGACCTTGTATGTGAGGAGCAGGATTTTGAATTCAATTCTGGATTTAACAGGAAGCCAATGAAGGGAAGCCAAAACAGGAGAAATATGCTCTCTCTTTCTAGTCCCTGTCAGTACTCTTGCTGCAGCATTTTGGATTAGCTGAAGGCTTTTCAGTGAGTTTTTTGGACATCCTGATAATAATGAATTGCAGTAGTCCAGCCTGGAAGTAATAAATGCATGAACTAGTTTTTCAGCATCACTCTGAGACAGGATATTTCTAATTTTAGAGATGTTGCGCAAATGGAAGAACGCAGTCTTACATATTTGTTTAATATGTGCGTTGAAGGACATATCCTGGTCAAAAATGACTCCAAGGTTCCTCACAGTGTTACTGGAGGCCAAGGTAATGCCATCCAGAGTAAGAATCTGGTTAGATACCATATTTCTAAGCTTTTCAGCGCCGAGTACAATGACCTCAGTTTTATCTGAGTTAAGAAGCAGAAAGTTAGTGGCCATCCAAGTCTTTATGTCTTTAAGACATTCCTGCAGTTTAACTAATTGGTGTGTGTTATCTGGCTTTATGGACAGATAGAGCTGGGTGTCATCTGCATAGCAGTGAAAATGTATGCTATGTCTTCTAATGATGCTGCCTAGGGGAAGCATGTATAATGTAAACAGAATTGGTCCTAGCACTGAACCCTGTGGAACTCCATAATTAACCTCAGTGTGTGAAGAGGACTCTCCATTTACATGCACAAATTGGAGTCTATTAGATAGATATGATACAAACCACTGCAGTGCAATACCTGTAATACCTACAGCATGTTCTAATCGCTCTAACAGGATAATATGGTCAACAGTATCGAATGCTGCACTAAGGTCAAGAAGGACAAGCACAGAGATGAGTCCACTGTCAGAGGCCATAAGAAGATCATTTGTAACCTTCACTAAAGCTGTTTCTGTGCTGTGATGAACTCTGAAACCTGACTGAAACTCTTCAAATAAACCATTCCTCTGCAGATGATCTGTTAGCTGTTTGACAACTACTCTTTCAAGGATTTTTGATATGAAAGGTTTGATGCAGTTTACCAGGTAAAGTGGTAAAGTTTCTCTTTACAATTGTCCACCCTTCAAAACTTGTAAACCCCTCCACCATTGTCTACAAACCAAAGTTAGCTTGTAGCACATGTGAGCATTAAAAAAGACATTTGTTTATTCCTTTCTGCCTGGCATGCAGATAACTGAAGAACCTTTGTAACACAAGTAACCAAATTCATTTAACTGTAATGTGATCACTGAATTTAGCACAGTAACCTGTTATATTACTGCTTACTGTGTGTCCCCTCCTAAAAATCTGGATGACATGGATTCAGCAGCATACTTACTGATAGTGAAAAAAGTGACAATTAATGTCCATGAACAAAACTAAATGCATTTTTTATGACAATTTTTTTTGCAAATGTAAAAAATATTAGCAAAATAGTAAGTAGTAAATAAAGTCATCTCCACTCTCCTCAACTTTCTCAGTTATTCCTAGTAAAACATTTACCTTTAAAGCATTTAACCACAAATATTCACATGAAACTATCTGGACCATTTATTCCTTTAACGTCATTGGATGCATGTGTGAAAGTGCTGACAGAGAGCAGTGTGACTACCAGCTGCAGGTTAACACACACAAACTAAAGAGCTGTCACTTTGGTTATGCTGCAGAAGCACCAGGACCATGACCAGGAGAGCAATAACGGCGCTTCATCCCAAACCATCCAGCCTGTCTGAGCATAAATAATGCTACAATCAGACAGAGAAACCGAGGAATAAAAGAAAATCCAGCAAGGCATTAAGTCAAAAGGAGGAGAGAAAGAAAAGGGAAAGCATGTCTATGAAATCGCATAATTGCGCCGCGGGGAATTTTAATCAATTAGGACCGCGGAGCTAATTAAAGGCGGCATTGTGTTTACTGACTCAGAGCGGCAAGCTCAGGGGGAACAAACACACAAAACACAAACACACACATTTTCTTATGACTCAAACATCCTGGACGCTTGCAGCCGTATGTCATAGGTTTACCTCTGACTCATTTGACGTTTCTGTTTTTCCTCTGAGAGATCCGAAATATGTTTGAAAAACACATGCACGTACACCCACACACACACGCACCTGCCACCGCCCATGGTCAACTCCATTCATGAGCACAAAGCCCAGTCACGCTTTATCTGTCAGTGTCGAGCTAAGAGAGTTGACCCTCTCGAGCAGCCGGGCACTGAATGTCTAATGATGTCTGACAGTGTCCAAATGGACTCCCATACAGTTCAGAGAAGGTCATTTACATCATTTAGTGCTACTGATGAGATGAATAATAAATGAATTACTGCCCTGATGGGAGCAGGGGGGGGAGAAGAGAGTTGATTGAGACAGGAAGCTCTACTGTTGGCCATGAATTAAGGCGATGCAAACAGGTGCTGTGTTTACTGCACGCGCTCGCTGAGGTGCCGCTCTCCAGCTGTAACATTTTCCTGACATCCTCCAGAGTGAAGGTAATTTCATTACCCAGCATCCAAACTCTACATGCTTGACTAGTCGAGGGGAGAAAGGAAATCAATAGACACCATTACCATGGTTCTTATTTGAGGCGTAATGGATATGCGTGTGTTCAGTGTATGTGTGTGTGGCTGTTTGTCGGTGTGTGCATGCTGCAGTGTAAAACAAACCTCATTTACTGTTGACTAATGAAGATTTAAGAACCTACTGTTTGTCTTTTTCTGAGCAGCTGTCAGGGGTTGATTATATCTTCACATCATAGAGGAGTCCTCGCTGCAGTGTAATGGCGTCGTCTTATGTTTCACGCCTGCCCCCCTCCCCAGGGAGGGGGGGTTCAGAGCACGACCCCGTGACCCCGCAAAATGACGGGCAGGGAGAAGGAGGAGGAGGTGTTGAGGGAGGAAGCGGAGGAGTTGAACGGGTCATTGGAGTGAATAACATCGCGTCAGGCCACCAGACTCCTCCATCTGCTATCAGAAGTGTCTGTCTGCTCAGTAATTAAAATTAATTACCAAAAATTAACAGCAGGCCAGTTTTAGCTCGGTTACAAGGCCTTTTACACACATCACACACTAAACATCCAGTAGTGTCCTTTCAGCAGAGCTCAGAAAGCTCTCCAGTTATGACACCATCCTTGATAGACATCTTGTCTTCTGCCTCGGTTGCTATCTGCAGGGCTCATCATCACGAGCGCACGTTGCCGCCGTTGTCTTGTTTAGCAGGCTTATCTTGCCCCTGCCACGGCGCCGACAATTTGTCTTTTAATTTTGAGACAACATCACTTTGCATGTGTCATTTCAGAGACAGTGGGAGATTGTCTTTGCCTCTCCTGATGCTAGCAGCCATCGTCGTGTCCCACTGTGATGTATGGATTAGCAAAAAACCATCTTGACAGTCGGCAGCATGGCTGAGAGAGAAAACATGCTCGTATATCCGCTCATCACATGCTGGGCTTTATGTAAAAAAAAAAAAAAAGACAAACTATAAATAGGGATACATAACTCACTTATCTTCCAGAAGGTTTCAAGGAAATTACTTCACCTCTGTAGCAACAAAATCCTCTTTATTCCAGCCCCGCTTTTATTTCTTTTTAGGAGTTTATAATTAGTATTCTATTTCTAAGGATCTGAGGAGATACTGTAGTCTAAACAGCATGGGCACTCAGCAGTCCTCTCATTATTTCGATCCAATTATATGGAAAACAATATGTCTTCTGTATTATAGCGTACAGTTTAGAAGATATATTTTTAAAACCCATAATGCCCCATTAAAACATCTCCCATAAAAAGTATTTAAAAAGCCTCAATAATTTCCTTAAACCACTTTTCAATGTCATTTTTAACAAGTTTTACTCATGCAGGACTAATTAGTACATTGTGAAGGGGAGGAGCTATTTTTAGATTCATCTGGAAATATCAAAGCTTTTCCTCTTTCTTAGTATGCTTTGTCAAAACATCCGAGTCCTCCATTAAACATATCATGCAACATGTAGGAGTTTCCTGTTTACGAAGACCAGAGTTCATTTACATGCACAAATACCCACAACAAAAAAACATTAGTGGTCTCCCCCAGGAAAAAAGAAATCCCTACATCACTACATTATCAAAACACACACTGCTGCTTGTAGTCTTCACTCACAAGCTCAGTATCTATCAGTTGTCCCTCGTTCAAGACTGAAGACTAGGAGGGACTAGGAGGGCTTTTCAGACTTCATCCACACTAGCCTGGATAGATTTGAAATCAGCGTTTTCGTCTGAAAATGTTCCGCGTCCACACTAGCGTTTTCAGTCGTTTTCACAGAGTTGTGCGTCCATGTTGAAACGGCCGAAAATGCTTACATTCCAGTCCTGCGAAAAAGTGAGTGAGAGTTAAAGAATTTGAAGAAAAGCTATCTGGAGCATGTACACACTGATATTAATCTTTTTTAGGGCTGTCAAAATTGAAAGCAATTAAAACAACTGCTGTATATTGCACTCCGCTGTCTTTTTTTAATTGGTCACACGACTGCATCACATGACTAAAATGCGCCATGTTTTAGAAAGTCTGCGTTTTCGAGTGTCCACACTGTGACAGGACAGCTCTGTTTTGAAATGTGTGCGTTTTCGAGAGCGTTTTCAAAACGCTGTGTCTTTCCTTGGGGAAAACGCAGTCTCAGTGTGGACAGGAGGCCAAAACGGAGAGAAAACGATGTGTTTTCAAACGAAAACGCATTAGTGTGGACATAGCCTCAGTCTGTGGCACCGAGGCTCTGAAACAGTTTAGCTGACTCTGTGGAGTCTTTAAAAAAAGACTGCAAAAAACCTTTCTGTTTCATCAGGCCTTCTGCTGTTTTTAACACAGGTTTTTGTTGATATTGTGTTGTAATTGTTGTTCAGTGCTTTACCGCAAGCTGGTAAGAAAAACTGACGCTAAGTGTCACGGCACTGGGACTGATATCCAGTGTTTTGTGGTCGTGGATTAATTTATATTCCTTCATCATTGTTATTCATGGTTTTGATTCTCATTATGTTTATGTTATATTCTATTCTTTGTTCTCAGGCTTTAGATTCCCGTTTCTTTGCCTTCCCCAAGTTCCACATTTCTCCTCTTGTCTCCATGTTCCCTCTGTCTCCCCAGTCAGTCGCGTCTCTGTGTCAAGTCAGCGTCTTTGTGGATGTCTCTTGTTTCCTGTTTTATTTTGATATTCCTTGTCAAAATAAAACATCTACTTTTGCTTCCCCTTGTCTCATTATGTCTGATTAGGCCCAGCTGTGTTTCCTGCTGTTTCCCATCCCCTCGTTACTGCCTCGTGTATTTAAGCCCTGTGTTTTCCTTTGCCCCCTTGTTGTCTTGTATTTCTTCCCTCTGTGCTCCAAGTCAACTCCTAGTTTTCAGTTCCTGGTTTATTTTCTTGTATTTTAGTTTGAGTTTCTTGTTTGTCGTTTTGGATGTGAACTTTTCTGGCATTAAAGCTGCCATTTTGAGCTTACTGCTCCGTTTATGAGTCCTGCCTTTGGGTCCAACATTATGCTTGCCACACAGCACACCATGACACTACGATGCTGTCTGCTATCATGTGATCCATAATTTCTGGGATCCTGTAGCTGTTAAATGAAAGCAGATTGTTATGCTAGCCTAGACTCTTTCTGAGGACCAATAAGTCCCCAGAAAACCACAATGTGTTGTTCAGAATAATAACGTGCCGATTCGGATGATTAAAGTTTTCTCCTGAGCTGTTAGTCCAAGCCAAAGTAGCTTTTCTCTGCCTAGCCTTCTGTAAGTTAGGCTTACCTGGCTCCAAGCCATAAAGCAAGTTTAATTACTGATATGTCAAACTCTTCTTGTACTGACACTGTATTTACAACACTTATCTTCCTTTTATCAAGCACTATGATTCAAGAGCCTACCTTCTCATGTACTGTTCACTGCTCAGCTTACAGTACTGTACCCAGTGCTAACATAGCTCATGTGAGGCGAAGCATTAAATTAATTTAACAGCTAATTACTTCATTCTGCTAAACGGTGCTATTTACTCAAAGAGTTGTTATACACCAATTCAAGCAATAAAAATGTAGAACATTTAATAACCACCAGCATTTATTATTTCATCACTTAGAGTGACACTCATCAATCACTCTGATGACTTGAAGTAATTATTACAGTTATTTACAGGATACATCATTAACAGTAGTTTACATAATGAAGAAGAAAGAAAAAAATATTTTTTAGAGACAAGGTATGTTACAGCAGATGAATGAATAAAGGTTGAGGCATACATCTGAATCATTTTATAGACTGCTTGATGAAAAATTACTAGGAGAAATTTCAGGTTCAGCTCTTGATCGCTGCAAACTGTCCCCCACATCAAATAAATCCCTTTGGGCTGCAGTCTGTTTGGTGTCCTGTGTCTGAGTGATTCAGATTTTGTCTCATTTGTCAAAAAAAAAAAAAAAGACAAAAGTTTTATTATACCTTGTGTGTACTATAATTTATTGAAATGTGCAAACATAAAAAAATAGTTTTTTCAATTCTAACCAGCTTGAAAGTTCATATTTGGCATGACCACTTTTGTTCTTTAAGACAGACTTGTATGCAAGCTTTCCGATCATTTATTTAAGTACCCTTCATTCAGCTTCTTTGGTTGTTGGTTTTTGTTCTCTGTCAAGATGATCCCTCACTGATTCAATGATGCTTGGGTCTGAGCTCCGTGGAGCCCAGTCAATGACTGATAGTGTTCCATTGTGCATTTTTCTACATGGGTATGCTTTTACTGCAATGGCAGTGTTTGGCGTTTTTCAACATTGTCATGCTGAAAAATGAAGCTGCTGCCAGTTCATTTGTATCTCTCAGGTCCTGTGTCAGGGCTTTACTTGATTTTTTTAAGGACATGGTTTTTCAGATACTTTTCATCTGCTGTAGATACTTTTTTTAAAAAAAAGAAAGAAAAAAAAGCTTGCCACTTTTTTTGTTCCATACTTCTCCAATTTCCTCATTTCTTTAAGGACATGCTGCACACCGTACTGAGATGTATCAGATTTCTCACTAATAGCGCTTTGAGGTATCACCTAATTGGTGGAGGAAAAATCCTGATCCTTAGCTTAATGTACACAGTAAAAGTTTACTTGACCTGAAACTTTCTTTCTTAAGTGTTCAAATGTCATCCTGGACACAGTTGACTGTAGTTTAGAAGCTCACTGTGGCCAACAATGACAGCTGACATCTATCTATGAGTAGAAACAATACTGTAGTCCAAGAATGCATACCTCTGCCACGGCTGAAACCTGCCTGAATTTCCACAGGACCATATATTAAATGAGTTCCTGGGTGATCAAATCAACCAAGACACAACATAAAATATCCAATTTTGCAATCAGAATCTTTCCAAAACAAAGTCCAGATCTGGATGTGGATCCAATCATTATAGCTGCTAAGATGATCCAAAACCTGTGTCTGTAGGATTATTACTTTTATGCAAATCCATCCTTCGTTTTAAAAATTTTAACAGACAAACCGAACCAATCATGGAAACTCCTTTGGGAAGGTAAAAGCAAAACAACAACAAAAAACTTGTATGTAATGTAATTACACCTGAAATGTAATTCAGGTGTTCTAATACTTCACTGACATGACTTCATGAGCTTGACATCAATGTTTTGCAGATTCTAGAAAAACATGCCAACACTAATGGGAGGAACTGATAAAACTGGAGATTGGATAAACCAGAAACTTTATATTAAGTTTTAGCTCTTCTTTTATTGTATTATTAGTGTTGTTAGTGTTTCACGGTGTTTGCCTCTCTGTCTCATTCGTGTCTTCATCCCTTTGTCTTCTTGGTATGTTTTTAACTTTGTTTCCTACACTTCTACTTCCTATGTCATCTCCATAATTGCTGATTGTTTTCCCAGCTATTCTGTTTTGAAAATCTCTTGTTTCCTATGTTTCTGTTTTGGTTACCTACCTTGTGTGTTACTTTTGAAGTCTCAAATCTTGTTTGTTTCTAACCTCTCTCTGTATCCTGTCATTTCCATGTCACAGGTCTGATTAATCTTGAGTTCATTTGAATGATCTCAGCTGTGGTTGTACTTGGTGTTATTGTATTGTAGGCGGTCTTTCTAATGGGCCTGTAAGCAGCTACAGCAGAAGCTTGCATGGCTTCCAGTATTGAGTTGGAACAGGTGGCTGACATGAGTTAATTGAAATCAACCCTCCAGAGGTGGCTGAAGCCAATAGTTTTACTGCGTGACTGGTGACAAGTGTTGCTCGCACACTGAGCAGCCTTGAAGTAATTACTGCATGTGTGGCTAAATAATTGACTGCAAACAAGCCACACACACACATACCTGTAAAATTTATAGCATGTGAATGTGAACGGATTTCTTGTAACACTATTTAAAGAAAAATAGCTTTGATTTAAGAAAAAAAATAGAGGGTAAAAGGACAAATATATGAAGAGAAGAATAGTGTCTGTATTGGTGTGTAACTGCTGTTATTGTTATCCATGCCAGCTCCAACACAACCACAAATGATGGCAATGGATCAGTTTGTAGTTATTTCATATTAAAAATGTGCTTTTAAACTTTCTGATTTCCAAGTTTTGCTTATTGTTTTTATAAGGAAATAGAGGTAAGTTATTACAAAAACACCCATTTTGCACACTTTTTTTTTAAAACATTAGGCTGTAACTAAAATACCATACTGGCCTTTAAGAATTTGGACTCACACCTGCAAAAGAAACCTGACTAAATACAGTGTAAACCAAGAAATCTATCCCCTTTTACTTACCTGTCCCTGTGCTGTTCTGCAGGACTCAAGGCTGCTGACAGCTTCGCCCTGCAGTTGAAATCAATACAACAACTTCTTTGAGCATTTCTCTCTCTCGCGCACACACACACACACACACACACACACACACACACACAGACCTGCAGTTAAAGGATAACCTTGAGACAGATCCCACAATGGTGCAAAAGAATGAATGGATAGTGTGAGGAAAAGCAAGAAAGTGAAAGACACATGGGATGTAGAGAAAGAAATGGCTTTCACGTCTGCCCGACTGCTCTCCAGGCTACAGAGAGTTCTTTATAGCACAGCTGGTCGATCGCAACTGTGGAGAAGGCCGCAGACGCTAATGAAGCAGAGAAGGACTGCAGAAATAACATTTACAACCATGCTAACAGCTCTTTAAGGCTGCGATTAGACACAGTGGTGCTTTGAGCAAATGCTAACACCTTAATATGCTCACAAAGGAAAAATTCTGCCAACATGCTGATGTTTAACAGATAAGATAAGGTTTAATAGAATCAACAAGTCATAACCAGGAGGTTTCCAGAAAGCTTATTAAAATAATAATAATAATGAATACCTGGTTTACATTTGGCAGATCTCCCCTTCAGGGTGCTCTTCCTGTGTGCCTCTGGACTGTTTACAGTTCTTGGAAATTCAATTCTGACCTCTGACATGTTCCCTCTGTGATTTTGTGTAAAACTGACTTGAATTTTGTATGAAAGAGGCCACCTATGGGGTATCCTGTTATAGTCAAGGAGTTTATTCTGTGCACCGCTGAAACATTTTGTGACACAAACCTTTACTTTTGATGCTTAATGAACAACCTAAAGCCTCCTATAGTAAAGTGTTTTGATGTGGTTCCTCAAATCAGGCTATGTGCAGTCATCAGGTGGGGTTCACGCATATATTACTGTAGAGAAGCTTTTTGCCTTTATACACCTTTTCCACATTTTATGATTGGTTAACAATCAGTTGTTTAGTCCCACTCACTGTGTATTCCTATGGGTCAAACTACCTGCCAGTCATCATTAATTGTAGCAGACATGAGTGGTTTTAATTTCAGTTCCTGCTAAGCGTGTCAAGGGAACAGTGGCTGCTGTTAGCCAGAACCGCTGCTTAGTGCAGAAAGAGAGAGCCTGTGTCCATGCTCTGAAAAGTACATTTCCTTTTTCTTTGAGGAAATAACTGCAAGTTTGTGTATGTCTATAAATGCTGTATTCAGTCTGAAGATAGCTAGATCGTATGAGTCGTTAGAACTGCATGTGTAGCAGACTCAAGGTAGAGCTGCACAGTGTGACAGTGTGTTCACATAATAATTGAGATAGATTTATAATAATCTGCATTCTTTTATTCACCTGTCCAGTGATGTAGTGTTAGGGACTATAGTATATTGCACTGGTAAAAGACACTACTGTATGATATTAAGTATGTATGGAGTGTGGTAGATAGTACTGCAAATGTAATTTATGCCCTTTATTTTAAAGTTGTAGAACCACATATCAAAGGAAAAAGTCACGACTGTCTGAAAGTATTATAAGTGCGCAGTGAGTGTGACGTTTAAATTAAACCCCACTGAAGATGATTCCACTCTCAAATATTTTTACTGATGCCCCACAGAGAAACTGTCTGACCAGCAATTTATTTAAGGGCTGAAGCGTCCACATTACTTTATCAGTGGTTTATTTTCATTACTTTACTTTATTTGTTACATTACTTTTGTTTTATTCTACATAAGTCCTTAAATGGAGACAGTGTGGCCTCAGTATAGAAACAGACATGTGTAGAAATGGAGGCTACAGTGCTGCAAACCTGACTGTGTTTCTCAGCTTTTCCTTACCTGTTGAAGATCAAGCTTGGCATGCATTACACTGAGCTTTAACACTATTCTGGTTTCATTGCTATTAGTTTTATGTTATGGTTTCTTTGCAGGGGGTTGGAAAAACTTGATGTTGTGATAGCAGACAGGATAGTTGCTTCTAGCCTGGGTGGAGTTTGCACTCTTCAGGTTGTTTCAATCAGTAAGAAACAGTCATATCTCTACTGCTCTTCTATTTCCCTCTTCTGTTCTCACTAACTGAACTCAGGTGATGTAAAACTAAAAAGACATGTTTGATGTTTTTCTCTATCAAACCATCATGCACATAATTTAACTTTTGCAGCACAGGCACTGACATATTTGTTTGATCAGTAATTGTAATGTGATAACTAAATGTAATACAATAATACCTTAGTTTACTGCATTAGAAAAGAGAACATGTGGACCACAAGATCAGCAATAATAAATCTCAAGCACATGACTGTTTGTCCACTCATTTACAAAAGCATACACCCTTAGATTAATCATGTCTAATAAACCAGTGCCCTTTAAATGGCTCTGATGGCTCACTTGTTGGTGTCAGCATGGCCCAAGGGCATAAAGTACTTGAATAACAGTGAGGAGGAGGTTAAGATTACATTAGAAGATTAGACCTGGATCAAGCATAGGTGACTTAGTATGTCAGTGCAGTGTCCCCTGAAACAAGTGTTTAGAGGTCAAAAAGAAGATATGAAATTAAATGTCAAAAAAGGAATTGCTCAACAAGAAAAAAAATGCCTCAGGAGAACAATCCAGCTCATCAAGATCTCCAGTGGATGGAAAAAAAAAACTTCAATAACCGGTGAGAGGCATACCTGACAGGAACCTTCCCTTAACGTGATACCTGCCATATTGAATCTCCACAAAACAAAGGAAGCAGGGACATCAGGTGAGGTGATTTTTTGTTTTGTTTTTTAGGGGGGGTTGCATTGCACCTTTCACCCTTTCATGTGGCAAACAGTCATCACTCAAAAAGGTTGCTGCTGTCCTGATAAATATACTCTCTGCATCCTCCAGTTTGATGAAACATCTACTGTACTTCCATTTTTCCTGAGGATCCACCAAACAATAAAAATCAATTACAGCTTAAAAAGGAGAACTAACTACTTACAGCTGCCCTTCAAATACAACACTAAACCCATGCTGTGTGTGAACAGTGGCCAAAGAGATACCAGTTACAACTACGCTGATATTGTGACTTGTTGGACTTGTTGTGACTTGTTGTAAAGGAAGGAACCTCATTAGCATTTGTACTGGCACTTTAGTTGTCAATGCAAAGGTTAGCCCATTGGCTTTGTGCACATTTTGCAAACATGAAAGGCTTGAAATGCAGAAAATTTCAGTTAATTAAGCTTATAGCAGCTGTGTTATCAAGAACAACTTGAACCATAAATAAAAGACATGCATTCCCACAACACTGGACACATGACTGTAAATGTGGCACAGAAAAAGTCAGACATAATATGGCATTTTCATGTACCAATGCTGCCATGTTTATTTTGGCCTTTTAAGTTTATAATAAAGATAAAGATCATTCATTCATAAAAGCATAATTTGTGTTGGTCACATAACCAGATATCAGCCATGACTTGTTTAACCTTTTTAAACAAGTCAAATTAGCCTAAAATCCAACTTTAATTTGTGAATTTTACTTAAGAGCACTAGATCGGTAGTATCAATACCAATGCTGGCATTGGTTTCATTCTATCCTCTAAGTTCAGTAACATAGCCCACTGATTTAATTATCTCTGTGGGATATTAAAACCTTTTTTTGTTGACTGTCACATATGTTTTGTTTACAGACTGTAGCACATTGAAACAAGAGAAGTTGGCACAATGTCCTTTAGTGACATTTCTATTCGATGTCTCCAAAATAAATCCAGTTTCCAATACATACAATAAATAAATACATGGAAAGCTAAAAGGTGTGTTCTATTGTGTTAACTAGCTATTGTAGAAATTAAAAGTCACAGTGATTTAGTGGCGACTAAAATGTGTTCAGTAGAGGTGGGCGATTCGAAGCAAATATCGATAGTATCATGTCAAAGCTGGTATTGGTATCAGCTTGATGCTAGTGCAATTCAGTTCAATTCAGTTCAGTTCAATTCAATTTTATTTATACAGTGCCAAATATCAAACAACAACAGTCACCTCAAGGCGCTTTATATTGTGAGGTAGACCCTACAATAATGCATACAGAGAAAAACCGAACAGTCATATGGCCCCCTATGAGCAAGCACTTTGGCGACAGTGGGAAGGAAAAACTCCCTTTTAACAGGAAGAAACCTCCAGCAGAACCAGGCTCAGGGAGGGGCAATCTGCCGTGACCAGTGAGAGAAGGAAGACAGGATAGAAGACATGCTGTGGAAGAGAGCCAGAGATTAATAACAAGTATGAATCAGTGCAGAGAGGTCTATTAACATATAGCGAGTGAGAAAGGTGACTGAAGAAGAAAGGTGACTCTGCAATAGGATCGATACTTCTATTTCAATCTCAATCAATCAATCTTTATTTATAAAGCACCTTTCATACAAAAAATGTAGCACAAAGTGCTTTACATGGATAAAAGCAGCCCACCCCACCCCGCCCTCCAACTCACTCCCCACACTCTCATTAACATAAACAATGTGAATACACACATATTCCCCCCCACACACACACGCACACTTAAAGAGTAAATTTATTTATTTATTTTAGTATTTATCTACCAAGGTTAATATGTAGCCCAGTGAATTGTGACTGGAAACTGATGATGATGATTCATAACATAAAACATGACACACTGCTCTCCCGTACATAATTATGAGTTAAAAGTATTGGTATCAGTATTGGTATTGGCATTTCTTGCCCTGTATTTACTTGGTATCGGTCAGTATCACCATTTTCAGTATCGCATTGTACCACAGAGCATCTAAGATTTCATCAGGGATTGCTATGCATACTCTCGCACACAAACTAACGTTGATTGTTAAAAACAATCATCTACCCTATTTGCTGCTCCACGTCATGACCACATGGCATGTGCATATTCGAGTTTTTGTTCCTCTTATTTTATTGTGTTCTGTTAGACTCAACAAACAGCGTTACAGCTTTCGTTATCAAGAATTCAGAATGAGTTTACTGGGAAAAGGTAAAGTAGGAGGTTTCTCAGCACTGAAGCTTCTGGCAGAGAGGAGAAGTTAGCAGCGGCCAAGTTGCCTATGATAAGATTTTGCAATAATTGTGATCTGACTTTGAGTGCCTACTTGTTTGAAACTTGAACATGTGATCCAGAGGAGCAACTGACAGGCAGGTGGGATTCCAGAGAGTAACAGTAGAGGGTGAACAGCCAGGTGAGTTACAGGCAAGTGCTTTTCTTTGCAGGAGCAGTGACCGGCTGGATAGCAGTGTCCGTAAAACTCCACAGGGTAACAATCTGAATCTGAGGCAACAGGTTTTGGCAACAGGTTTGGCTTCAAGCAGGCAACTGAAAAACAGACAAAATGACTGCAAGAATTACTGAGCAAAAAAGCAAAACAAAAAACCCCACACAGGAACTAGCTAAATACATGGATGGTCTAATTACACCATAATGGCGAGAGTAGCACAGCAACGGTAAATCAGCCGTTAAATACTATGAGCTGATGGGTTTACTCAGAAACAGGTGCAGGGAGGAAGCCGAGGAACGAGGACCATAGCACGCTCACCTACTCCCTCCCCTTTCTTAACGCTTTTTAAAAAAATCAGATTGCATGTCCTCATTCCTCTCCTGCATCTCTGTCCCTCCCAACAATGAGGCAAGTGGAGGAGGCAAGAAGAGAGAGGAGCTGAGGCATAAAACAAAATGAAGCCCCATTTTAAAGCGATGACGTCTGGCGCAGCTGCAGCCTAAATTGTTTCCTTATAGCATAACTGCAGTTGTGTTTTATGATCTCAGATGTAACAGCATCCATAACATGTTTTACATTTAGGGCTACTTTAAATCTAATTTAAAAACCATTCTCTTGCCTGTTAGCCACATCCTGTTTTATTTATTTTTTTAGTTTCATTCCCTGTCTCTGTCTTCCCATCTCTGCAATTCCAGAATCATTTTCCCCGCTGTCTTAAAACCCAATCAGGTTTTTTTGTCTTTTGTCCTCTCTCTTTTTCCAGAACGCCAGTTTGCCCACCTGTTCACCTGCCTGTTTTCTCCCCATGTCCTTGAGTTTTCTAAGTAGTTATCCCGGTTTGCCTTTTGTTTTTCACCCTGCCTGTCCATCGCAGGGACTTAAAACACAACACCCAGCTTTAGGTGCTTCTTGTCCATATGCAAGCCAAGAATACCTTAAACTTGAGAGAAAATGAGAAAAAGAAAAAGAAGCGCAACAGGTTGTTACTGATGTCAGACTCAATGAGAAGCATTCATTAACCTTCAAAATGCTTTAAAAAATAGGAATGGGTTCAGCATGAAGGTAAACTCCATGAGCAGGACACAAAAACACAAATACAATTCTCCATTTCCTCATGTGGTGATTCTCAGAAACATCCCTAATAGATGGACATATACAGAGAGAAGGGCAAACTAGATTGAGGGAGGCGTCCTGCGTGCTGAGGGTGAGGGTTATGGTTGTCCATGAAAAGAGAGTCTTAATTGTTTCCTTGGAGACAGCCAGAAACAGCCCATGAGCTCAGCCTCTGACATCCACGCTTTTCTCATTAACTCAGCACCTGACATTCAGAGCCGGAGGAAAAGGAAAACAGCAGTCTTCAGCGACTCTTTCCCCCTCAAACTGGTCGGAGCACTGACCGTCAGGTCGAAACCACTTCTTCATTATCCTTTTTATTGTTCTGCGTTCGTTGACAGTGTCCACGGTGTTAATAGCATGACACTGGTCTCGTTTGTGGCTGAGAGATGTGTAGTCACAGTCTGCGTGTGGACACCCACTGTTTGTGAGCCTTTTCAACATAACAATGCAATGAGTGTTACGCCAGTGGATTTCACACCTTATGTAAGACATACAGCAGAGCAATGCGCAGAAAGGCCAACATGGTTACTGCAATGAAGCATGCTTCCCATCATCCTCAGCTGCTGCTTGCAGAGAATTCTATGATTGTCAGGGATTCTCTCTCGGATACTGAAATGTTTATGCCTTACAATAAAAAGTTCCTTGAGGCAACGTGTTCTGTGAATTGGTGTTCACAGTCAAAGGGTTACTAATTACATTTTTTAAACAACTCAAGACACTTTTGGTTTGAAGAATCTGGATGATAATGTTTGTAAAGGTGTATATACGTAAGAAGAGGCTGGCAGCGATGTGACTTCTATCTACTGTCAATAAAACCCAGCGATTTGAAGCGATGACAGATAAAATATCCATTAGTGATGCAAAGTGGCTGGGTACCTAGTTGCCCAGGAATGATGTGTGATGTGTCTCCAATGCAGTTTCCTTCTTTCCTTTGCACTGTCTAAAAACACACTGGGAGCTTTTCAGAAACCGAGTGCTTAGTCTGCACATCCCAGCAGACAGTACTGGGATACTTTGAATCGTAAGTATTGTCTTGGGTGGGTGCGATCCGCTCCAGTGACAGCGTTGCCACTAGATTCCTGTGGTTTGTTTTGTTTGTTTTTGCCTAAACTGCCTAAATCCAACCAAACTGCTTGTGAAAACCAGACACTGTATATAAAAGACTGTTTATAGACTTTATACAGACACAGACTGTATATAAATAATGCCACAGGCATCATTTTGGGAAGTATATTTTGAATCCTTTACATGTGTGTTTTAGTTCCTACCCCTTTACTTTTTTGTAACCATAAGTTGCCACATTTGGATAAGAGGGCGGAAAATTATCAGCTAATATTTGCAAGCTGCAAAAAACATGTATTGTACTGGTGCGCCACACAGACTCATAGACACATTTTTGCTAATTATTGCTAAATAACAGAGAAACAAGAACCTGAACCACAGACTTTTTTGGCAGGTTTCTTCCACACAGCAAAGCAGTTTATTGATTATTTGTCAGAAAATGTAGATAAAAAATGCTCCAAGAGGCACCACAAACTCACATGGCATAGTTGGGACATCTGTCAATCAAAGCAGGGACACCATGGAAAACAGTATCCAGATGGAGGAGTTGTAAATCCAGAATTAAATTCAAAATCCTGTTCCTCACATACAAGATCTTAATTAGATAATCAGGCCCCATCTTATCTTATTGACCTTGTAGTACCATATCACCCTATTAGAGCACTTTGCTCTCGCTCTGCAGGCCTACTTGTTGTTCCTAGAGTATTTAAAAGTAGAATGGGAGGCAGAGCCTTCAGTTTTCAGGCCCCTCTTCTGTGGAACCAGCTTCCAGTTTGGATTCGGGAGACAGACACCATCTCTACTTTTAAGATTAGGCTTAAAACTTTCCTTTTGCTAAAGCATATAGTTAGGGCTGGACCAGGTGACCCTGAATCCTCCCTCAGTTATGCTGCAGTAGGTGTAGACTGCTGGGGGATTCCCATGATGCATTGAATATTTCTTCCTCAGTCACCTTTCTCACTCACTGTGTGTTAATAGACCTCTCTGCACTGAATCATACTTGCTATTAATCTCTGTCTTTCTTCCACAGCATGTCTTCTATCCTGTCTTCCTTCTCTCACCCCAACCGGTCGCAGCAAATGGCCCCGCCCTTCCCGGAGCCTGGTTCTGCCGGAGGTTTCTTCCTGTTAAAAGGCAGTTATATCTTCCCACTGTCGCCAAAGTGCTTGCTCACAGGGGGTCATATGATTGTTGGCTTTTTCTCTGTATGTATTATTGTAGGGTCTATCTTACAATATAAAGCGCCTTGAGGCAACTGTTGTTGTGATTGAACTGAATTGAACTCAATACCAAACCACCATCTAACCTAGTTCTGCTAGGAAAAGGGAAACTATTCAGAGAGGCCAAAACTATATTTTGTACTAGGTCTAAACATACTTTTTAATTCTGTAATGTTTGATATTTTAATATGACACCATTAACATTTTAAGCCTCAAGTGACCATTAGGTGAACTGCAGTTTTAGACGCCTACACTTTATTTTTCAACCCCAGAGGCAGGCCTTTGTTTCAGCACAATTGTACTTCATCATATCAAATGTGGGAACTTGTTCAGAAACATTTGAAATACCCATAAACAATACAAGCAGTGCAGTGGTAATATTGCTTAAGAGTATAACCCAGAAAGTGATGTTTTTTAAGCTTAAACAAGTAGCTTTAGTGCCAAAGCATAAATATTCCAAAACATTTTGACAAGCTCTTGTCTTCTTTGAATGTTTGATTTACACTACTACCGCCACTTCTCCTTACTTTTTAAAAATGACCATTTTCTCTACAAGTCAATTGTTATTATAGAACATGTGCAATTTTCTCAAACACCTTTTTTTTAACTAAAATATCTGAAGCCACATCATTCATACAGTTGACTGGTGCAGCATTTCTGCAATCCAACACCTTAGGTTCAACCTCTGACTGGCACTTTAGACTGTGACTGAACTTCTGCTTGCCTTCCCTACAGTCTCTCCTTTTTCATGTTCTCAAAAAACTAAACAAAAGCCTGAGACAGATTTTTTTTTTTTTTGGTCTCAAATTGAAACCGTTTTAAACTGCATCAGTTTGCACTAAATTTAACCTGAGAGGTCATCAGGCACAATAGACACAAAGAGATGACCAGACCTGACTGATATGCTTTCAAGTAGCACTGATTTCCTCAGCATTTTCTAACACGGATAGAACACACACACACAGTTCCACAGTGAAAAATTGGGTTCACGGTGACACAGAGGAGTCTAAATCATCAATATGTGATAAGCTGGGACTGAAACTATAAGGTTTTCTGCTTTCGAAGGAGTCCAAATAAGAAGTGCTGAGTTTTTGTGATTTCTTGATACCAATCCACTACGTATCTAGGCAGACATATAAGTGAAGTCCAGGCAATTGAGTGTTTAAGAAAGAACGTAAGCAAAAATGTTGGAGGCTACAGTTTCACAAGGGAAACAGGATGATTCAATAGCATGTTTACAGTTTCATACAAGTGAAGTTCTTTGTTCTTTGCCCAGATATTTAGAAATTCTCTTTGCACTTTTGGGCCATTTTTCTTCTTCCATCACTGAAGATAAAACCATGCAACACTCAACCTTAATATTCCTGCTCAGGATCAGCGGCGCCTCGCCACTCTCCTCCATGAGCTTCCTCGTGTCCATGGCAACACCTCAGTTTAATATTGATTTTACCATTTGAACACTTTGCAGATCTTGTTATGCCTTATTATCGCTGAAGCAGAATGTCTTTCTCCAGCCACTGGACTGCGATTTCAGTTTAGAGCCGCACAGGCTCCATTAAAAGCAGGCCTCAGCCTATTTGGGCCCCAATGAAACACTCTAATAGTACCATTAGAGCAGGTAGATTAGTCACACATGCAGGCACGCTACATGCGCTCACAGTGAGCTCCCAGCTCATGCTGTGACTGTAGTCAGAAAAAGCAAGAAAAGGAAAATGTAAAGTTGGATAAAGTTTGAAAGTGAGTCTTGATTCTGAGATTGTGGGACAAAAAAATTGATCTGTGTCTGTTTTCACGTCCTAATATGGCACATATATAGTAAAACAAGTGAACCTGACAAAACCACATGATTAAGAAAAGGCTTTTCTATTAACTGAGCCTGAAGCGATCGAACAGTTGAAGTAGCGGAAACAAATAACAAGAAGAATCAAGAGGAAGAGAACACAGAGGAACTTTATTAACAACAGGGGAGATAGAAACATAATTAAATAAACGGAGACAGGTCTTACTAAGCAATTTGGAAGACGATAGTGATTCTGCAGGCCTCTGCTCCTGTGGGAACCCACTATGAGCATGCTCAGGAAGGGGCCAAAAGCCAAACGTGCTTTCATTTACTCTCTATCTTTAGAACTGATGAAATGTACAGACCTGTTTTTGTGTGAAACACCAACGAACATGAAAGGTATGATTGTAATGCTGTAACTGGAATACTTTTATGGGTCAAAGACTGGCTTCCCCTGGCCTCTGAAAACCATTTCAGGACATTATAAAGGATTATGAGAGCCATCAAATGTCTATCATGGTCAGAAAAAAAATGGAAGCAGATGTAAGAAAAAGTGTTTGGACATTTCTGTGGATGCCTGAATGTGGCAACCATGGTTCTTATTTTAGCTCATATTATGGATTAAAAAAAACGATATCACAAAAGGCTGCAATTTGTTGTATGTGCTGTAAGAATTAACATTAAATTTGATGTTGTCAACAAACATCACCGTTTAAGTATTTAAGAGCAAATATTTTATCATTCTGGATCTTGATCCAAATATGCTGTCAGTGCTCACTACATTAATTTTTATTTCTCATGGGTATTTCTTACAATTTACTCTTTACTTCACAATAAATCACTTAGTTTGTTTACAATCAGACCAAAGAAAGAGTGCAAACCATTTGAGAGAATGAATTCAGTTTGCTGGTGTGTAAACATGGTGATAAAACAGCAATACGATGGAGACAGTCTGTTACCAGTTTGCAACTGAATGGAGCCACGTTGGGAATTGCATGCAGAATACAACCAGTTGGCAACCAGCTGATTCAAGTCCTCTGTTGCAAAGAGGTGTGTCACAGACTGAGGAAGATTGATTGCAACGTGTTGCCAGTCTCTGTGTTAATAAATTAGACGGCAGTTATTTGCAAACGTTCTGTCTGAAAGTGATTGTAGTGACTCTGAACTGGGATGCAACTGTTTGGAGACAGATTGCTTCCCACCAGGCAACCAGTGCAATCACTTTGTAATTGAAAAGTATCGCCCAGAGGTAGAACTTGCAACACCCTTAACCTCTGGGCAACCAGTTACCATAGTTATTTGCAATTGTGAATCTGAAAAAATGTATTCCAATGACTAGGAAACCACTGCTTTTTACTAGTTCCAAGAAGTTGCAGTCCTGTTTTTACTCTAGTGTGACTGAGCCTCAACTATAAAAATCAAAGATAAAATAATTTGTTTTAATTCTAGAATCTATTGTAAACTGCTTTGACACAGTCCTGTTTAAGGGTTTGCGTATAGCAGTCACACAGTGTATATGTGTACGATTTTTTTGTTAAAGTCATACATACACAAAGCAAATCAGGATTGGGCAGAGGGTAGTGTTTCTGCTTGAAATACAGATTCCTAGCATCTATGCAGCTTTGAAGAGCTTCTAGCATGGTTGTAATCTTTTTGTATTGTTGACTCTTCCATCTCCAAATTTCATGATATTTGTATGTTATAAATGAAATATCTTGTTTTCTATGTAATTTTTTTTATAAGAGTTTGAATCAATCAGGCTTTTAATGCCATTTGCTACAATTTGCATTGGCCATGTATTTGTCCATTATAAATATTTCATGAGCCAAGATTTAAAAATAACCCAGCATTATTTTTTCTGTAATGAGGCCTTTCTTCAATCATTAATAGTGTATTTGCGTGCATAGTAGATGAGATGTCTTCCACAGGTAGGAGGGAATATAAGCCAACTGGGAATTCAGCTAAATGACAGTGAGAATGTCAGATTTGATCCGGCTCTCATTTCTAAGTGAACTCCTTCATTTTTTTTTTCCTCCTCTTCTCCTGTCAAATGTGCAGCTGGGTCTCCGTTCCCAATAGGTTCCAGTTAGAGGCATGTTTTGATTTCTTCACATGAAATATCACTCCATCTTTAAAAGCCCATAGGGCGGTGGTGTTCCCCCACTCTGACCTTTACCTGTCAATCAATAAAAGCAACCCTCCTTTCATCCGGAGACCCGACAGGAAAAATGAATACATCATTTGCTACTGCATATTTGCCATCAAGCCATTGATTGTGGGCCACTGAATTAAAGTTACTAAATAGTTATTGCTTATAAACTTTGCACTAAACTGCTGTTTGCTTTTTTCTTTGAAGTTTCACTTTAATGTCTCCAACATTAGCTCTGCTCTGGATTTACAGATTTTACACTCTCAACTAAACTGCTCTCCATTTTGGCCTTTTTCAGTTGTTGATGTTTGAGTATTTGCTCCACCCACATCAGCACCACCAGGTGAGCATGTTCACAGTTTACACGTTTAATGTGGAATGCTAATTTTGAAAATGTGAACAAAGGCACCCATTTAAAATGTTGTCAACCACTTGAAAAGTTGATGTCACCACCAACATTACTGGCACTACATGACCTACTACAGCAACTAGGGTTGGTCAATACACAGTTATTGCATCATGTAATGGTCAAGAAATCCTCTAAAAGAATCTCACTGCTCATTTGTTCCAGCTGTCCTAAACAATCCATGGATCACCATTTGATGTTTATGATAGGACAAAAGGTTCCACTACTTCCTAGGGGTAGGGAAGATTTGCCCACCACAAACCACTTTGAAGTTCACATTATACAGCTTTCACATATAAGACTTGAAACTTGTTTTTACTGTTTTATAAATTTGTGCTTTTTCTTCCCTTTTCACATGTTGTTTGGGTAACTTTAGACACTAAAATTACTTGAACAACTTGAACGAATCTTTTTACAACATGTACAAATTATAAAAGCTCGGGTTTCTAGGTTACCAGGGTGAAGACTCCTGAGAATTTTAAGGTATCCTACAAAATATAATTTGTTTTGGTTTGTCATTGATTAGAATGGATTTAGGAACAGGAGGGCACCTGCTGGCCTTATGGCAGTGATTACAACTGATAACATTCATTCAGTGATGATTACAGTATTTGAAGCCGGTGAGAAACATTGCAGGAAAACCCTTTGTTGCAGCTAGAAGAGGTCTTTCCTTTGTTCAGCCTTATTTCCTTCTATTTTGATCTCTGATTTGTTTATTACTAGAATTAGAATATGTCTACTCTCTGGAAGACTGCTAGTCCAGTAGAGCTGTGTTTTCCCATATAATAGTGCCTAAAGAGAAGTACTATGTGCATACCTTTTTTAGACTACATGCTTTATAGGTCCAACCTCGCATTTGATTGATTGTCTCACTTCCTGAAGGCTCAGCATTGATTTAAAGTGTGGGAGCAGGGAGTCCACATCATCATTGACAGCCCCGACCTCACTCTGATGTTTACAATTTAAGCCACATATGTTTGCTAATGCAGCATTACTCAGTGGTGTAAGCATGCTGAATGCTCACATTATCCTACTCACTACTGACAACCGCCGGCTGCTTCTGACTGATGGGCCATCCACGTGAGGGGGAGCGGTGAGTGATAAAGAGCTCAACAGAGTTTTAATTAATGGTGTCTAGCCAAGGTCAGAGTCATCACGTCAGTGAGCTGTGGCCCCAGATTTGATTGATCACATTCTGCTCTAAAGCAGTCAGGTGACAAACATTGATCTGGCTCTGTGGTCTATTCCAGTACTCCAAATACAACATCTACCCATAAATCCATCCTTTTACATATCCTTTATTCATCTATCCAATGCTTCCTCTGATCTTTTTACCTATCCTAGCATTTATCCAGCTACAAACCATCTACCAGCCCAATCTTACATGCATCTATAGACAAACGTTGAACCATCCACCCATCCATCTGACCATATACTCATCCACGAACTATCTATCTATCTGGAATCATTCATCAACCACCTACCACTTTACCGTCCAACCATTTATAAATCTACAAACCTTTCATTCATTGAACTATCCACATTTCATCCATTCTTTATTGCTTTACTCATCCTACCATTTAGGTCTCAATGATCTGTGCATACTTCAAACCATCCTACATTCCTTTTTCCATCTAACTGTACATCCACCCTTCCATCCTTCTATGGACCCATTAAACCAGCGGTCTCCAACCCCTGGGCCATGGACCGGTACCGGGCTGTGAGAGTTGAGGCTCGGGTGTGAAATTTATGGTTTTCAGGGTTTTTATCATTATTTTTTAAAAATCATTTTTATAGTCAACTCGGTTTCCCTGGGTCTTTTCCCGTGTGTAATGAATAAATCTTCTTTTTTTGGTACCAGTACTGGTTTTATTTTGTTGTATTTATCTGCTACACCTTAAAGGCCGGTCTGTGAAAATATTGTCAGGCATAAACATGTCCATGGTGCAAAAAAGGTTGAGGACCGCTGCATTAAACTATTCAAAATGTGTCCAACCATCCATTGCATTACCCCATTGCTTCTTTTAACCGCCATCCTCCATTTACCCGTTTGCCCTTAGCACAATTTTAAAATCTATGAACCTTCCATTCCTCCTTTAAATCCTTCTAAATTTTAATTGTTTTATCCAGCCTACCATTTATCTCTCAGTGACTCAGCCAAACTTTTACCCATTCTACCATATTTATATCTGTGAATCTTCATCTTTTTTTTAAACCATCTAAAATTTATCAGCCTCTATTCTGTGCAGATCCTAAGACTTATCTCTCAATGACCCATCAGTCCCTTAAACTATCTTAACCTAAATTCATGCTCATCCTACTATTATCCATCCACCCTTATTAGCCATCTTACCATTTGCAGATCTTAAAACCTTTCATCAGTCCTTTATAAATTTATTCAACCCTCAATAATTCTATAACAGAGCCTACAATTTATCTCTCAGAGATCCAGCCATCCTTTTGATACATCCTACATTATCCTACCTTTATCCATCTTTTCTATCTTTTATCCTAAAGTCATCCATCCACCCTTTTACC
The DNA here is from genome assembly GCF_056152115.1 of Neolamprologus brichardi. Classification (NCBI taxonomy): domain Eukaryota; kingdom Metazoa; phylum Chordata; class Actinopteri; order Cichliformes; family Cichlidae; genus Neolamprologus; species Neolamprologus brichardi. Next base: position 32,958,599 of record NC_142110.1, read on the forward strand.
CATCATGCAGTGTATTTCTAAATGTGTAAATCCATCCATCTGTTAAACTCAAATTAATTCTTCCAACCATCTATTATTCTTTTGTCTACACTACTAAGTCTCTCAATTACCAGTTCAGTTTTTCCCCATCTTAAATTAATTTTCCATCCAACTGTCCATCTGTCACACACCCTTACATCCATCCACACACAGACTTTTTATTTACCCAGTCATTTGTTTATGTATCCAGTCAATCACTTACTCAACCCTTCATCCATGACTGAGTTTTTAAATTAAGCTCAACCGAAGAAACCACCTTTTCTCTCTTCTTATCTGTAGATGGGTCCCTTCAAAATGCTGCTCTGATAGTGAAGGTATGATAACCTGCTACTAAATCTGGACCTTGGATCAAATGATCGGGAGGAAAGCACCTCTCCCTGCATGCTGATGGGCTGTTCTGTCCCAACAGTTCATCACTCTGAAGTCAGTGACACAACCACATGGCTTCAGCTAACTGTCAGGGTAGTGACCCCTGAAACCGCCTACCATTAATCACAGTTAGACAGCACATAGGGAGCCACAGTGGGCAAGAAATGAAGGTTGCTGGAGGTCAATCTGGCAGACAGCATCATTTCAAATTATCGGTTATTGCTGTATATTGGACTGTATATAAAAGATGAACATAGACCCTGAGTCTAAACCAAGATGACAGTCTAGAAGTGCCTGAAACCTGCATTATTTCTCCTGACCAGCTGGAGCAGAAAGAAACCAAAACAAAAGATAACAGTTATAGAAAGTTAACCTACTTATCGTTTGATTTATCTCTTCAGTAAAAATTGTGCTAGTAAGTTTATGGTCTCTGTCACTAGTTTTAAATCACTTGCACATTGCTACTGACAAACCTCAATCTTCAAAACAGTATTCCACAAATCAGTGTGTGAAATCACAGTGACTTTGTACTTCTTTTTCAAGGCTAAAAGATAAGGTTATTTACAGTGGTATTTACAAGTCTTACCAAATCAAATACACAGCTAAGCATGTAAGTAAACATTTTAAATTACTTTAATTAATGCAACCCCTTAGAAAACTGCAGTTCTCCAAATGGCCACTTGAGGCCGACTACAAAACAGAGTGAATTTCCACTGACTCCCATGTTAAAATGCACAACTTTACAGTATAAATAAACAATTAATTTTCTATTCATGACAACTGGGTATATTTTTACTATAACTTGTATGACTGTTCATGGCCCAAAATGCCCAGAACCTGGTTACTGACTGAGTAGTCGGCATGGAAGATGCTGACTTCTCTCCAAACATTTGCCATTTACTTTCTGAGTTCCAGTGAAATCTGAAGCAGTCCGATGCAAACTGGAAATGGAGCATATTTTCCTTCAAGGTAAAAGCTTTGGGTTTTTTAAAGGTGTTGGTTTTGGTAATAGCTAGGTGGTTAGTTGGTGAGTGTTCAGGGAGGAGTTGGCATCTCCATGCAAACTACAGGTGACCAGACAATCTGCTAGTGACTAAAGCAATCACACATTTGTAATGTCACTTTTGTTTCACCCACTAACAGCCAGAAACAACTCACCAACTGGCCACACAATACAGATTTTTCCCTAGTAACTTGGTAACCAAACTAGCTAGTCAGTGCTAGTCTTGACTAATAACTGACCAGGTCAACCATCTCATCTAAATTGTATTGAATGGTGAATAAATCCAATCTTGCCACTTGTCACTGTAGGTGACGCTGTTTTTGCAGTATGCTTTGAAATGTCTTAGACACAGTTACAGTTTTACATTAATACAATAAGAATAATGGCTTAATCGTTTAATCCAGGGATTTCTAACTCATTTTACATCGAGTGTAAAGAAGTTTAATTGCACATTTAATCCCTGATATATCTTAATACAAGAAAAAGAAGTTGAGCTTTACATAAAGAAGTTGAGCGTTACATAATAAAGAAATGTTGCTGTTGTCACAATCTGGGAGGCAGATCGTCTGGAGGAGGAGGATTTGGACCCAAACGCAAGCACGGACGACAGCGTAGCTGTGAGAAAGTTTATTAACAATGAATATAAACCAAAGCAGAGCATTGCAGGGAACTACGCTAACAAAAACCTAAACTGGAAACAGCTACAAAATAATAATGAAAGGAACAAAAACCTGCAACGAGAACCCTGAAATATGAAAACCTGAGACGTGGAACATGGAGAAACACTCAACAGAAATACAGGAGTAGACACGCAGACAAACCAGCCAGTAACAGAGGGAAACGCAAGGCTTAAATACACGAGGGACGAGGGAATGAGACACAGAAGGGGAACACAGCTGGGAGGAATAAGACCTAACGAGACAGGGGGAGCGCAGCTAGAAACACTGACATAACCCTTCAAGATAAAACAGGACACAATTCACAAGGACGCAGAATAAGAAACACGGACTTTACACAGAGGGAACACACGGGCAGGGAAGACTAAGCACAGAACTAAACCTAAACTAAACATGAGGGCATAAGAACAACACCTAAGAACTAAACCCCAAAACAGAATAAACTGAAACATAGAATTCTGATAATAATCAACAAGGCACAACAGTCAGAATATAATACAAAATACAAAATTAAACCAAAACATGAGAACTCAAAATACTGGGTCAAATGACCCAGAACCGTGACAGCTTTAGTAAATAAAAGGAGAAATAGATGTGGAAAAGTACGAAAAAAGATCTGGAAGCTTTTTTACCAAACTGTCGTATATTATAAAGCACAAAGTTCTTGTTATTCACATTGTGTTTTTTTTTCCTTTTTTAACATTTTTTTTTTTTAAACTGTGGACCTATTATGTGGGAAAAAAACCACAAAAAACTAAATTTATATAGTTATAGTGAAAAAAAACAGAACCTTTCAGTAGTTTAAGTGATATATTTTTGGTAGTCAAAGAATTTGACACATTTATTTGAAGCAATGCCACTAACCCAAAAACAAATGTGTTCATACATTATGTTGTCAGCATAAAAACACTGATTACAGCCACTGTTTAACACTAAATCCAGCACATGAAATTTATCGTAAAAGATTAAAATGTGCGGCACAAAAAGCAAAGTAATACTTTAAAATTAGTAACTATTGGATAGTTAGCTAGGCGTGTTTGAACTAAAACACTTTTTTGAGCACATGAATGAATTCCTTCACATTTAACTTTACTAAATGCGCTGAATCAAAAGTACTACTGCCATAGTCACCACTGTCCAGCAGCTGTCAGACGGTAGTTGGTCTTTAATATATAAATAATATCCATAACTTACATACGTATATTTTTTTTTTGCATAATCAATATTCAGTTGTTCAGATAATAAACTAAATGAGGAACACTGTGTGTCTTACGTTTCCTTTAAACACACGTCCTGCTAAGAGAACTTCACCTCTGAGCCAGTGGGAGTTTAATCTCTGTGAAAACACTGAATTCTTAGCCGTATTAAGCAGAGCTCTCAGAAAGGTTAGACTAAATGCAATAAACTGGTATTAGAAGCGTGTGACCCGCTTAGTGCAGGACTCACACAGGAAAATACTCAGCGCTGTTCCAGCCACGAGAAACCAGAATTCTGCACTGTTTTTTATGTTTTCAAGAAATCAAGTTTCTTCTGGCAGCAACCTTTCAGACTTTGTTTAATCTTCAATTGACCTAAAAAGAAAAAGTTTTGAATTTCTGTGTTTTTGCCTTTACCTTGAAATATTTGAAAGAAAAGACAGAAACAAAAGTTTAAAATAGCTGCAAGAAGAAAACAAAGATAATAAACAACTAGAAAGTCCCAAGTTCTTTAACTCAAACACAGATTTTACAGCTGGACAGGTTTCATAGATTTCTAATAAATTCATTGCCAAGGTAAAGCTGCTAAAGATCACTGTGTAGCAATATGTTAGAGACTATCAACAGATAATCATACAGTCTCTGAAGGAGCATCATGTTGCACCTTAGTGGAGCTGAATGTTACTGCTGTAGTGTCTTGTGTTGAGCCTCTACCTCCATCTAGTGGATGACATAACAGAGCACAGTGACTCACTTTAATGGGTCTGGATTCAGTGACACTCATTTAAATATTTCTAAACAACATAATTACTTTTCTTAGCTCCGTGTAATCAGCAATGATCACAAAAATATTAAATATGAAGATGTAAATATTAGGAAAGGTCACACATTTACATTATTTTTCAATGTATTTCTTCAAAAATGCATCTATACAGTGGGGCAAAAAAGTATTTAGTCAGCCACCGATTGTGCAAGTTCCCCCACTTAAAATGATGACAGAGGTCAGTAATTTGCACCAGAGGTACACTTCAACTGTGAGAGACAGAATGTGAAAAAAAAAATCCATGAATTCACATGGTAGGATTTGTAAAGAATTTATTCGTAAATCAGGGTGGAAAATAAGTATTTGGTCACCTCAAACAAGGAAAATCCCTGGCTCCCACAGACCTGTAACGTCTTCTGTAAGAAGCTTTTCTGTCCCCCACTCGTTACCTGTATGAATGGCACCTGTTTGACCTCATCATCTGTATAAAAGACACCTGTCCACAGCCTCAACCAGTCAGACTCCAAACGCCGCCATGGCCAAGACCAAAGAGCTTTCGAAGGACACCAGGAAAAGAATTGTAGACCTGCACCAGACTGGGAAGAGTGAATCTACAATAGACAAGCAGCTTGGTGTGAAAAAATCAACTGTGGGAGCAATCATCAGAAAATGGAAGACATACAAGACCACTGATAATCTCCCTCGATCTGGGGCTCCACGCAAGATCTCATCCCGTGGGGTCAAAATGATCATGAGAACGGTGAGCAAAGATCCCAGAACCACACGGGGGGACCTGGTGAATGACCTGCAGAGAGCTGGGACCAAAGTAACAAAGGTCACCATCAGTAACACACTACAACGGCAGGGAATCAAATCCCGCAGTGCCAGACGTGTTCCGCTGCTGAAGCCAGTGCATGTCCAGGCCTGTCTGAAGTTTGCCAGAGAGCACATGGATGATACAGCAGAGGATTGGGAGAATGTCATGTGGTCAGATGAAACCAAAGTAGAACTTTTTGGTATAAACTCAACTCGTCGTGTTTGGAGGAAGAAGAATACTGAGTTGCATCCCAAGAACACCATACCTACTGTGAAGCATGGGGGTGGAAACATCATGCTATGGGGCTGTTTTTCTGCCAAGGGGACAGGACGACTGATCCGTGTTAAGGACAGAATGAATGGGGCCAAGTATCGTGAGATTTTGAGCCAAAACCTCCTTCCATCAGTGAGAACTTTGAAGATGAAACGAGGCTGGGTCTTCCAACATGACAATGATCCAAAACACACCGCCCGGGCAACAAAGGAGTGGCTCCGTAAGAAGCATTTGAAAGTCCTGGAGTGGCCTAGCCAGTCTCCAGACCTCAACCCCATAGAAAATCTGTGGCGGGAGTTGAAAGTCCGTGTTGCTCGGCGACAGCCCCAAAACATCACTGCTCTTGAGAAGATCTGCATGGAGGAATGGGCCAAAATACCAGCTACTGTGTGTGCAAACCTGGTAAAGACCTATAGTAAACGTTTGACCTCTGTTATTGCCAACAAAGGTTATGTTACAAAGTATTGAGTTGTATTTTTGTTATTGACCAAATACTTATTTTCCACCCTGATTTACGAATAAATTCTTTACAAATCCTACCATGTGAATTCATGGATTTTTTTTTTTTTTTTCACATTCTGTCTCTCACAGTTGAAGTGTACCTCTGGTGCAAATTACTGACCTCTGTCATCATTTTAAGTGGGGGAACTTGCACAATCGGTGGCTGACTAAATACTTTTTTGCCCCACTGTAAATACACAAATATGTGGCTTGAGGAATTTTGTTACTGTTCGATTGTATTATATGATGGTTTTTTTTAGCCATTATAGAGATTCACACTTGAAGATTAAACAAAAAGGGGAATATTTAAATTGTTCGTAACCAGGCTAGCTATACTAGTAACCTAGTGAAGTGCAGTTGATTCTCTTTTCCTATATCTTCATTAATCCTCCTTCATGGCTTTCTTTGACCTTATGACATTTTCCATTCAGATTCAGTCCACATTGAGTGGATTATCCAACAGCAGTCTGTGCATTATGAATCCAGGTTGCTGGAGTTAGCAAATAACTTCAGCACTTTGACCTCTTGTAGATAAGTATGCTCACTTCTTGCTCCAAAAACAAAAAAGTGGTTCCGATGTATCTTTTATACAGTCTATGGCTTAAGCATCATACATATTTAACTTCATCTCCACCAGGAAGCCATCCTCTTCATCCAAAGCTATGCTGCTCTGGACCACCTGCAGTATGTTTGTCACCTTCACAAGACCTAAAGAAGCTTCAACTCTTCTTTGAAGCCTTTCCACACGGTTTAGGAGTGTTTATGGGAATTTCTGACTGTTCTTCTAGAAGTGCATTTATGAGGTCAGACATTGATGCTGGACAGAGGACCTGGCTCACAGTCTCCACTGTAACTCAGCCCAAAGGTGTTCAAAGGTGTCAGCTTGAGGTAGAACTCTGTGCAGGCCAGTCAAGTTCTTCCCCACCAAACTCGTTCATCTATGTCTTTATGGACCTCGCTTTGTGCATCAATCTGTAGTCATCGTAGAGGAGGAAGGGGCTATCCCCAGACTGTTCCAGAAAGTTAGGAAAATTAAATTGTCTAAAATGAGTTGGAGCTAAGGGGCCGAGCCCAACTCCTGAAAAACAACCCCACAACATAATCACCCCTCCACCAAACTTTACACTTGGCACAATGCAGTCAGACAAGTACGGTCTCCTGGCAACAACCAAACCCAGACTTGTCCATCAGATTGTCAGATGGAGAAGCGTGATTTGTTACTCCAAAGAACACATCTCCATTGCCCTACAGTCCAGTGGCAGCGTGGTTTACTCCACTGCAACCACTTTATCCAACGCTTTGCATTTGGTTTTGGTGATGTAACGCTTGGATCACTTCCACTTTGTTATAATACCACTAACAGTGGACTGTGAGGAAAATTTCACAACAGTACAAAAAACTGAAACTAAAAAACTGAAGTGTAACTATTATTGAGTTAAAAGCCACCAAATGTCAAGACTCCCCCCTCAGGCTTGTGTATCTTCCTGATAGTTTTTTTTATAAGGTTTCAGGCACAATGAAGAAGTGCTAATTAGCTTCAGTTATCTGCTTTCTTTATTTTCCCCATTTTCCCTATTTACTTCCTCCTTTGTTTAATGACAAAGGAAATTACCAACATGTAAGTAATTCGTGTAATTCCAGTAAAACCGATCGAGTGAAAAAAATATATTAAACTGAGAGCGAGCTCTGCTTTAAACGGAAACTTAGAGTCAGCAGCTGCTAATGAAGACGTACCACTCGTTAGAAAATGTTTAACTTTGAAGAAGTTAATTTGAACAAAGTGGGTACTTTAATGATTCTCTGTAGGCAGACAGAAATCAAATTACTTCATTTGTGAATATAAGCTTTCATTTAATTATACAGTAAAAGTATTTTCACCAAAATCATCATGCCCAAGTTTAAGAGTTACCTTTAACCCCACCAACCTTTGTTAGGTTCTCTAACACAGTCCTTCTGATGAAGCATCTGTGTCATCAATCAGTGATGAAACTTGGACTTGATCTCACATTTACCTGCTCTCTTCTGTTTGGGTTGTTTGCCACTTCGATACCGTCAAACTCTCCTCATTCTCACTTTTATCGTTACTACTCTGATCAGGTGACCTTTGTGCCAACTGTCTCTGAGCTGGTCAGTCATTGCAATTCTTTCCTTCGTCCTTTTCGGGAACATCATCTCAACTTTTTCTAAATGTTGGCCTTACTGAAATGCAACTGCAGCAACCAAAAACCTCAACCAAAGAAAGATTATGTGTATTAAATGACAGACACCTCTGGACAACTGTAAAATCTCATTTGTCTCAGTTTTTATTATTCAAGCTAGAAGTGTCAGATACTGAGATATTTAAAATCTGAAAACATTGAATAATTTAAACCTGAAAAATAATCATATTATCATATCTGAAACAATTTCTGAGCTGCTGCACTTACACAGCCCTTCCTAGTTGCTCTCATCAGCTCATCAACTCTCTCCTGGATATACTGAGGACGGAGCGGAGGCTCAGAGGGGGCAGGGTTTTGGCCGTAGTGGCACCCAAATTGTGTAATTCATTGCCGTTTCACATTAGACAGGCCTCAGTTCATATTGCTGATATCTCAAACAGCCCATAAGTTTCTGCATTTGCTCACACATGCAGATGGCCTCACTGCCAACAAAACACCACCTCCATCAGCCTTAGTCAATCAGACAGGTGCAGTTTGGGCTCACTCACCCAGTTCCTGTTACAACCCACCCCAAATCTCCACACTAGAAAACACTACAATATATAATAATGAAGGAGAGCATTTTATTTTTCACATTTTCTATAAATATCTACAAATTATATTGATATTAAAGTCTTTGGTAAACATTTTTTATACTCATTTAGAGTCTAAAAGATTAATACAGCTGCCATAACATCACCTGTTGGTTAGTGGAGTTGTGCTACGAAATCTGAATGTTTTCACATCAACGACTCAGTGCTTTAAAACTGGAAGTCAGGACTGAGGGGTAAATCTACCTGTGAAGCTTCACCTTAATTGGTTAATTACTTGGGATTTCTAAAAGAACATGTCCTAGATTATCATCCTTTCTGACTCTAAGTTTAAACCAATAACGAGCACAAGAAGTGACCTCACAGAGTGTTTTAGATTTTCACTGCAGTTTTTCCAGTCTGCCCCTGTCCTGCCTCCTGCAGGTGAACCTTCTGATGGGTTCTGAACACGCTGTTGGTTATGAAAGTTTTCCCACAGACGGCGCAGTGATATGGCCGTTCTCCCGCGTGCACCTGCCTGTGCAGCTTCAGGCTGTAGAGCTGCGTGAACTTCCTGCCACAGATGCTGCAGCTGTGCATCTTTTCCTCTGAGTGCGTCATCATGTGCATCTTCAGATTGCTTGGGTTGCTGAATCTCTTGTCGCACTGATCGCAGGCGTACGGCCTTTCCCCCGTATGCACGCTCGTGTGATACTTGAGATTGACCATGCAGCGGAATTTCTTGCCGCACACGTTGCAGACGGGCTTCTCTCCTGGTTTCTTGCCCGTGTGGATCCTCATGTGGTTCTGAAGCGCGCTGGCGTGTCCACAGCGTTTGCCGCAGGTCTCGCAGACGTATGGCCTCTCGCCCGTGTGGGTCAGCATGTGATGCTTCAGGGCGCTCCTGTGACTGCATCCTTTGCCACAGACCTCGCAGGTGAAAAGCTTTTCTCTGGTGTTTTTGCTCGTGTCACTGAAACCGAGGCTGAGCACCTCGCAGTTTTCCTTTTGTGTGTGGGTAACTCGGTGAGCGGCCAAAGATGCAGACGAGAAGAAGGTCATCCCGCACATTTCGCAGACGAAATCTCTGTTTCCTGAATGAAGATTCTCATGATCGTCCAAGCTCTGCCTGCACTCAAAGGTCTCTGGGCAAAGTGAGCAAACAAATGTCTTCTTTAATGCGCAACAAATGTGTCGCTGAAACGCCTGTTTCCCCGTGAACTGCTCCTCGCACAGCGAGCACGTGTGGGTGATCGGTTTGTTTAGGTTGTGCTGACGCATGTGCCTGTGGAAGGTTGATTTGTATGCAAATTCCGTCCAGCACTTGGAGCATTTGTAAAGCTTCTCCCCGGTGTGTTTTCTCGAATGTGCAATGAGCCCGCGGAGTCCGGCAAAGCGTTTGCCGCACTCAGAGCAAAGGTGAGGCTTGGAGTGAGTCAGGCAGTGTCTGTTCATCAAGCACTTCAGAGCAAATGCTTTGCCACACGTAGGACATGTGAATTCCTTGGAGGGCTGCTTCCTTCCGATTTTCACAGCAGTGCATTCATGCTCAGCGTCTTTTTGGACGCCATTTTCCTTAATGACACTGGAGGCTGGTTCAGGATCTGCTACTTCAGGTTCAGAGAGGACTTCAGAACTATTTTCCTCATGTGATGCTGGATCAGCTGAAACAAAAACAACACTAGAACTAACAAGAGAGTAACACCAACCTATCCATTTGAAAGACTTTAATGCCACACTGCAAACATGCTACTTTAGTAATACTGCTGTTATAAAAAGTCAAACTCCTAAACAGAGGATCCCACTGTGTTTAAATGTATAACTTGATTCATTTATCTGGACACTGCAGCTAGTTTTGCTATTGCAGTTGTGTGCTACACATATGTTAGATCGCAGTTACATCATGATTATGTGCTTAAAGTTCTGATAATGCTTGCATTTTTATAACGTAAATATTGGAAAAATAAAGCCATAATTACTGCACAGTCCTGTTTTCAGGGACTCAAATAAAAAGCCATAATTCAGTCAGTTGTTTTACAGTCAAGCATGAGCAGTTCTTCATTAAAGCTTCATGAGTAAAGAAGGTAAAAGAAAGCATGAATATCAAAAATCATACGCCAGATTCAGCTGAGTACAGCAAAACTAACTGGTTTGCTATTGCTTCACAAAGCAGATGGAAAATAGCCCAAAACATCGTGAGAACAAGACGCAACCTATTGAAATGTAAAGATGTGAAATATTTTGCAGTGGCTAAGTGGATCAACCTGAGCCCAGTGGCTTTTTCCACTTGCTGAAAACTAAAGAGCAGAAAAAAACACCAACGACTGACACCTGAAGACTGCTTAAGTAAAGGCCTGATAAAGCCTCACAAAGGAGGAAACTCATTATCTGATGATGTCCGAGGGATCCAGATTTCAGGATTGTCCACAAAATATTAAAAATGTGCATTTTTAAAATTATTTTATATTCTTTTAATTTTATTTGATCCCTAAAATAGTAAAGAGTGTATAAAAACGGCTGCAGTAACTTGTAAAGAAAACATAGTTACCAGGTTCTGGCACAGATTCTGGGTCAGCTTCTTCTGTTGACTGATCGATGTGTTCCTCCTCTGAAAACACACAAAAAATTCCAAACTGTTTTCAAAATTTAATTTAAAAAAAAAGTGTTGTTTTTTTTTATTGGTTACTGGCTGAATACCTCTACAGTATAAGTGATCACTCATCTGTCTTGTTGCTGGTTGCGATCCTTGCATGTTATTTCTCTTTCTGGACACAGATTCTGTTTTTGCACAACAAAAGTTAAAAGCCTAGTTTAATATACAAAGAAATCCCAGAGTGAAAACATTGAAAGCCTCATAAACCATCAGCTTATTTACTTTTTCTGCACCCAGTATTGATCTGCCCTGCTCTGGGTTTCTCTGCAGCAGGAGCATCTCTGGCATCACTCATGGACACACTGAAAATTAAGGAGATTTTCTCCACAGCAACTTCAGCCCACTTTTTCATCACGGAAGCAAACTGGTTCTGTACAATCACAGGAAAGACAGAATGATATTGCAAATATATAGTCAGCAATCACATAACAGTATTGCATTAAAGTTAGGGATTTAGATATGATGAATACGATCTGCTGAAGTTCAAACAGATCAGCAGAATTAGGAAGAAAGGTGATTTAAGCAAAGCTGCAAGGTTGTTGGTGCCACACAGGCTGGTCTGAGTACTTAAGAAAATGCTGATCTACTGGGGTTTTGCACATGACCATCTCTAGGAGGATGGGCAGGATAGGACGGTAACCGTTGCTCAAATAACCACTTTTTACAACTAATGTGTGCAGAAGAGCATCTTTGAGCATGAGTTCACTGTACTCAAATGGCCTCAACAGTCACCACCTCTCAATCCAATCGAGAACCTTTGGAAGGTGGTGGAATGGGAGACATGCGAGTCTCCCATTCCACCACCTTCCAAAGGTTGTGTCATCATGATGTGCCATCATGTTACCACGGACCAAAAACTCTAAGGGATTTTTCCAACATCATGAAGCTATGAGATGAGGAATTAAGATATTTCTACAGGGAAAATGGGTTACAACGCACTATTAGTAAGCTGTAACTAATAAATTGTCCAGGGAGTGAACATGAGCTTGTAGTTCGTTGTAGTTTAACAAAATGTGCGGCAAAGTTTCATTCATTCATCTGCCCAGACAAGCTGAAGAAGCTAACTCATGATTAGCTTCTAAGCTGGGATTTCTGTTGGAGTGGTCGCCATGGAAACAAACGATTGGACTTTTGGGTGACGTAGTGCTCATTTGTGCCACTTATACGGTGTACATTTTAGGACACCGTACACTTAAGCTAAGAAGGGTAAGTGGAACTAGTGGAAAGTAAATTTCCTGTCATCAGTGAGACCGCACACATTTCCCGTGCGCGCGTGACCGCGGGGTTACCGTGACATCCTCGTGAAGGTGTTGCCTGCGTAGCGTCACCTCACTCTCCTCATCCTCGCGCTTCACGGCGACTACGGAAGCCGCATTTGAGCGCTGCTGAGCGGCCACAACCGGAGCCGAGCTCCTCTCCAGAAGTCTCCCGAGCTCTGTCACGGCCGCCTCCACCAGAGTCTCCATCACAGACGACAACTGACTCTCAAATGTTTCCAGCCTGAACATGTCTGACTGTGATTTTGTTTTTAGTACTCATAAAACCAGACATCCTCTGCTGCTGAAGTTCAGCAGCTCATGTTTGTTTCCTCTTTTTACTTCTTCGACTGATTTCCCAGACACAGTAAATGCATTTCGCTGCTGCCTTCTATTGGCCACAAAGCGGTACTACTTCTTTACAGACTAGATTTTTGTGTTAAACTGGTCGAGCCTCTAAATACTAAGAAAAGGTGTTTCATTACCTCGTTTTGCAGATACTGGCTCATGCTTTATAAAACGAACAAAATAACATCATCCCAATCCAAACAGACAAACAGCAAAACTGACAAAACAAGTAGGTCATGTGTCTTTAAATTTCCCAGATTAGACCATAATCCAAAAGTCTAGAAACCTAACACTATGCAGTTGTGCAAAATCTGTTTATAAAGTTATATACAAAAAAAGAAAAACAACCTTAATTTTAAATGTGCTTACACAAGTACAAAGTGAAATTTTACATTTAATAGAATCTGGTCATAAAGGGCATAAACCATAAATGACTTTGCACTGTTTAAGACACCTTCCCCTGATTTAGCTGGGGACTGTTTCCAGAAAAGCCATGAAAATGTACAAGGTGTTTGTTTTTTCACCATTTGACCAAACCTTCCCAGACTAAGTGTGGTACACATTACAAATGTACCTCTGATGGGGAAATATTTTTTTAAATGGCATTTTCCCCTCCAAATCCAGGAAGTATAGACAAGAAATCAGATCTTCAAAAATGGAAAAAAGTAGCCTTAATACTTTAAAACATGCTGTTTTATGGACGTTCGTGGCTTCATTTGTTGAGGTACTTCACAGGTCTTCCAACTGCAATTTCCGCTGTCAGGAAGCAATCGGCAGGTCCTCCATCGCTCCATCATGACCTTCCAGTAGTTTTTAAAATTGTCATTTTGTGACTTGCACAGGAAAAATGTCTTGTTTGTGACCAAAAAATGCAGACAGAGGGCTGGCAGGTAGAAGAATACTACCTGCCAGCACTTGGCACTTACTGATGACCAAAAGTTGCTGCACTCACAGAGTCACAAGACCCCCCCCCCCCCCACACACACACACACACACACACAATGTATGAGGGACAGGCCATTAGAGGGACAGGCCAGACTTCGGGTGGGAAGGCACAGGTAGAGAAAATTTGGCAAATTGCAGACATGGGAAAAGAAAAGTCGTTAAAAGGAAATTGACTCCTTTCAGGAAAAGGGTAAACACCAAGATGTCAAACTGAAGATTTGGAAAAACTAACACTTCCAATTCTTTGTGGACAAATTTGCTCATCTGGCATTAAGATGATGCCCGCTGACTAAACTCTCGTTCCTGCTGAACTGAGCCAGTGTGTTTGATCAAACTGCTGTCAGCTCAGAAAGCACGAGGGGGAGGCCAGATGTTTTCTCAGGGGATCGTGAAGATGGTAAAGAGACTCCACATGTGACCTCCTGATAGTCACAGGGTGAAATTCTGCATAATGAACAAAACATGGCAGGAGTGTAATGTCCTCATAAAACAGTCTTCAATAGAGCCAGTCGCCAAGTTAAAATCAATCGTCTCTGTATGAGTGACGAACTTAGCCACTGTGAACAAATATTCAAGACTCCCTGTTCAGCAGTCAACTAAGCTCTTCACCCAATCAGACACTGTACACATGACACAGCTGGCACCAATCCACTGACCGTGCCTCGGATGAGCTCTTTCAGACTGGTTGCTTGAAGAACCTCCAGTACACAGGTATATGCATGCCCTCCAGGAACAGTCGGAGACTCCGTAGCAGTGCAGTAATTTCTGGCAATGTGATTTCAACTTTGTGGCCCAAATCATCTTGCCAGAGACACACACAGCCACAGAAAATCAGTCGTTTCTCCGGAGAAATCCCCCACTGCTCTGCCTCCCTGTGTGGTTAGTAGTCTTTCTCCTGATACTCCAGTCCACCTTCCCCTGACAGGCTTCCATGCTCTATTTAACCTGGGGCATTTCCCTGATTAACAGTGACTCCAGAGGCCTGAGGAATTCCTAACATGACAGTGTGTTCCTCTGATGGTAACCGATCGCCCCTTTGTGTCTTAAGGTGAGCAGGTGTGAGGGCTTGGGTGGCACATTAATCCGATGGTTTGGGTATCCTCCCCCAGGAAAAGACAAGTGTCAGCCTCAATTTTTCCTGGTGGATTTAGTGGGTTTTCTGCAACATTCATGATGGAAATTCCTGCCTTCAAGTAAAGAAATCAGTCTCTAGTGACCGATTTGCTCCTTTCATATATTACTAGAGGGACAAAGGCACAGTCTAAATATTAGGGATACCATGTCCCCTGCATTCAACCTGAAGTCAGGAGGTGCAACTCTTTTGTTCATCATGTCTACACAGCAAGAATTTTTCTGTATTTTTTGGATCATAAGGCGCACCGTCGATGAATGGGTCTGTTTTTATACACAAGGTGTCACGGTTCTGGGTCATTTTGAACCAGCTTTTTCGGTTTCTTGTATTTTAGTGTTTTTCTAGATTATGTTCATTATATTTATGTTCTGATTCTTTAGCTATCCTGTGTTGATTATTATAATTATTCTGGTTTAGGTTTTGTTCTCTTGCCCTCATGTTTAGTATAGGTTTAGTTCTGTGCTTAGTCTTCTCTACTAGTGTGTCCCTCTGTGTAAAGTCCATGTTTCTCAGTCAGCATCTTTGTGAATTGTTTCAGGTTTCCTGTTTTACTTTGAAAGTTCATGTCTCATGTCAGTGTGTTTTACTTCTCCCTTGTCTCGTTAGCCTAATTTCTCCCAGCTGTGTCTCCCTTCTGTTTCTCATTCCCTGATTACTTCCCTGTGTATATAAGCCCTGTGTTTTCCTGTGCACTCTGTTGCGTTGTAACCTCAACATGCTGTGTGTTTGTTATGGCCAGTTTTCCGGCACCGTAGTTCTAAGTCGTGTTTTTGCTTTGCTTTTGTGAGTTTTATTTTATGGGAAAGTTTTGCCAGCATTAAAGCTGCATTTTGAGTTCCAGTCCCGTTTTGAGAGTCCACATGTCCAGCTAAATCGCT
Organism: Neolamprologus brichardi; assembly: GCF_056152115.1. Taxonomy (NCBI): domain Eukaryota; kingdom Metazoa; phylum Chordata; class Actinopteri; order Cichliformes; family Cichlidae; genus Neolamprologus; species Neolamprologus brichardi. Next base: position 32,974,177 of record NC_142110.1, read on the forward strand.
GGACATGTGCTGCAGCGATTGTGAAGTGGAGACTCCAGCTGCTGAGAGTGCACTACTGCTGAACCTTTGTCGGATGGCCGACAAAACAGATCTTCCGATGTTTTCAGCTAAATCGCTGGACGTGCTGGTAGGCAAGAAGTGAAGCCGCTTATGGCGTTGAAAAGTGACCATCAGGGGAGAGCAGACACAATCTGACCACTACCGGCACACTTTTGCACCGAAGGTTTTCGTCAGTGTTGCCAACTCCTCAGTAAGGAAAATCGCTATTAGCTGTCCTAAAAGTTGCTAGAAGTCGCTAAATGACGTCATCACCTAATTTGCATAATTGGTCATGTTAATGTAATTGTAACCTACGCTGTTGGAAAGAGAAAATAACATTGTGGAAGAGACATAAAGTGAGCAAAAAACGTCCTAAATACATTTAGAATTTATTTAGAACTACAAATTAAATTTCTTTTAGCAATTTTTTTTTTTTAATGTCACAATTCCAACCCTGCTCCTTTAACCGGGCTTCGACTGGCAAAAGTGACACAAAATAGGCACTCTGGTGGAGTTACTTTGTGTGTGTGTGTGTGTGTGTGTGTGTGTGTGTGTGTGTGTGTTTATAAGTAGTTTTAAACCTTGTGATCCACAAAACAGCATAACGGTAAAAGAAGAACTGCAGTCAGTGCGGGAGCAGCGGCTTCGCTCATGCACGGTTCATTTGCAGTTTGGACGCGTAGGTGTGAACATCTCCTGCAGCTGGGGGAGGACTATCCTCCGCCCGTGAGCGCTTTAGCACGGGTGAGGTGCCCACGGCAGCACCGCTGCTTGTTGAGAGTAAGAGCAACGCGCCCTTTCACGTCAAAAAGTCGTCATAAATAAGTCTCCAATAACACCAGAAAAAGTCGCCAGATTTGTCGCTAGTCGCTTTTTAGAAAAAAAAGTCGCTAAGGGGGTCTGAAAACCCGCTAAATATAGCGACAAAGTCGCTAAGTTGGCAACACTGGTTTTCGTAAAGCTTTTATTTGGGTATTTCCGTTGAGCCATACAATTAATTTGCATGTTAGCTAAATATTTAGTTTCCTGTAACATTTAGATTTAACATTTAGATTTAAATATAATATTTAGATTTACATTTAGATTTAATATTTAACATTTAAAATTGTGTTTTAAATATGAAAAGTTACAAATATTTTACTAAATGTTGTAAAAAAAAAAATGACTTGAAAAAACATGTTTTAAGGTTTTGAGCTAAATGTGGAAAAATGTTGTTAATTTCAGCATGTTTCACTTTACAAATGGCGCCCCATACTGCCAAGCAATTGCATTTGTCCCTAACCATCGGGAACCCTCACGTTAACTTTTATCGAGTTGAAAAAAGTTAGCGTTCATCCTCTAGCGTCACTGTTTGTTATGCTAAAATAGCTGGGTCGCTAGCGATCACTTAGCACATCATTATACCAGCTAGACCAACTTCAGTAACCCTACAAGCATCACTGCTGTTTAGTTTTCTGTCTTCATTTATGTTGGAAGTGATAGCAGAGCTGTACATTTTAATTTTTTCAGAAATCTCTCAGTCAGAACATGCTATATAATGTTTAGGTGGAAACTAGCGAGCTAACTTCTAACTCCATTAAATTTAGTAAATTCTGTTTTCATGGATGCCTGGATGTTAGACTTGTTACATCTGGTAAAGCAGCAATGCTGATCATTTTATTAAAGGTGAAAGAATTCAGACAGTGATGCTGCAGTGTTCGTTTGACTTTGGGACCTGAAGCGGACGGAGTTTTGGACACAGATTACTCCGCGAGGCTCCTGACTACGGTGGCCGTGATGCTCTAACAATCCATCAAGCAGTGCAGCTTCTTAGCTTACCAAAGTCGTACTACAACATTTTTTGACCGATAAAATCGGTTCGAGGTCAGTAAGCACAACTGGAATTCATACATAAGGCACACAGGATTATAAGATGCACTGTCGATGTTGAGAAAATTAAAAGGATTTATAGTGCGCCTTATAGCCCAAATCCAGCAATGTGTCTTCCTGGAGATTGACCAGTTCACAAGGCCAAGTGAATGAGTTATAGCAGCTCTTTAATATACACTTGAGTATTACAGGCTTTGATTTTATTGCAATTTTCCACTTACAAAAAAGTTGTACATTTAGTGCTTTGCACTGCACCAGACCAGCATGATTTCTTCCTGCAGAAACCCCCTAGGCCAGGGGTCAGCAACCTTTAACACTGAAAGAGCCATTTGGACCCGGTTTCCACGCAAAAGAAAACACTGGGAGCTGCAAAATATTTTTTGACATCTAAAATAACACTGTATATATTGTTTTCTACCTTTATGCTTTGTGTGAACAACTAAGGTGTGTTGCTTAAATCCATGAAGTGCTACAGAGAAAATTACATTTTATTTATGTAATTAACACATTTTGAACTCTTAAAGAAATATAACAAAAGGAAAGACGCCCAGCTGAACTAAAATGATCCATATAGCAAACAAAAACTGTTATATCTCCTTTGGGCTTTTGGAGCCTGACTTTTAAAAAAAAATAATTGGAAAAAAAGCACTATGCTACGAAAAAAAAGAAAAATAGATATTTGCAAAATTCTGCCTAAATATGTATTTTACCTGGTTAATGTGTGTGGCGGGGCGTGGTCTGCAGCACCGCTGCAGGGGAGTCGGACGCACCAGAGCAGCACCCGCTATCACGCCTCGCCGCCTTAACGCCTGTGCTATCTATGCTGTTGTGTCGGGCTGTGAGCTGAAAAGCTATAGCCGGCTGTATGCGTACAGCAACCGTGTGTGAAAAGCGTGTTCATGGAAACATCGTTGGGTCTGCCGTGATATGTTTACAATGGGACTTCTGGTCCCGAACCTCTGCGCACAGCGTCTGCAAATCGGGGCTTTCATCTTTACCCAGGACTGTAAGCTGTCATCTGTGAGGCGTGAGCGGTGTTTGTTTTTAACATAGTTCATGGTGGAGAATAACTGCTGACATAATGTGGATCCGAAGATCCATAATTGGGTTGAAAGTCTCAATAAATGCACGGCGTTTCGGCAGGCACACCGGCTTATTTTGAGCAATGAAAAAATAATAGAATATAATTTTATTTTTATATTTCAAGATAACAATAATCTTCCAATTTAGAACTACAAGTACAAAGAACTAACATAAATAAAATACACTTCAGCTAAATACTTCTAATTTGTTTTCACAAACCACGCGGAGCCGCACTATAAGGACTAAAGAGCCGCATGTTGCCGACCCCTGCCCTAGGCAGACACTAAACACCTAACCTGACAGAAATAATTCAGATTAACTCTTTCTGGCATTAAAATGATTAGAAAACCACAATTATTATAGAGCAAGTCAAAAGAACAGACTCTTAATGTTTTAAAAAAACAAAATAAAACACGCTTGTCAATAAAAACTGTAGATTTAAAATTAAAATAAATTCTGTATTCAGAATTCATAAAACTAACAAGTTTACAAAAAATAATTACAAGGAAACAAAAGGAAAAGAAAATTGTGCAAGCATAAATCTGCCCAGCATACCTGTTACACAATAAATGTGCCTTTTACAGTTGAAAGACTGTAAAACTTTCTTTCAGTCCCGTGTGACTCCCTGACTCTTCCCACTTCCAAGAAAGGTCACTGGCACAGCACAAAAACTTGAAAAAAAAGCCAACTAACCAACCATCCACATTCACAGCGATAAGGCAAAAATGTTCACTCACCAGTTAAAGTGTAATTTTCACTAAGGATAAACTAAACTGCAAACTGAGGTTTTGTCTACCTACAGACCAAGCAGCCTAATTGTTGAAGGAGAAGCAATTGTTGAAGGAAGGGGAAAGGAGAGGTTGGTGTTGAGTTTGAAGAAGTTGCTGTCATCTTTTTATCCAATAAAAAGGCAGCAATTCTTTGAATGGACCAATCACAGGGCTCCACCTGTTTCAGTATGACACCCACACCTGCAGGATTCAAGTAAGGTGTAGTGAAGAGGTTTAGTCGCCCAGTCCCCTCAGGGTGATTATTTTTTTCCAACTGTTTGGATTTTTAAGACTTAAATTTTGGGGTGTGGTCAGTTTGATAGACAGGTGTGTCTACACAGGCAGCTGCAGCTGATTGCTTTTTGAAAGGCAAGTCTCACCTCAGCCTCTTCAAAGTTGCTTCTTAGGAACTACTTGAGGTCCCGCATGAGTTCCAGGGCACCTGAGGGGTACCCGGGATACCCAGAAATGGGCACACCCAACAGTAGACCGAGAACCTGTTGGAGAGATTGTACTCGTGGGAAGTGTGGCATCTAAAATATAGTGGTGGTGCTGCCATGACCCAGCTGATAATTTTTGTTCTCAAACTGTTCTCCCATTAGGAGCTCAGTCTGAGTGGAGTTTTTTTTTCTGCTCCCCTCACCTCATGTTATGTATTTTCGTTGTTCTTTTTTCCTATCTCTCTGACATGTCTCCCCAATGTAATGTTTGTGTAAAGTATGTTTGGTCAGAGGGCTCCTTTGTAAGTGTGCATGCGCCATTTAGCGTGCTGTCTGCTGTAACCTATAATTTCCGGGATTAATAAAGTATTTTGATTCTGATGATTCTGACAACAGATGAGCAAAGATGATGGGTGGACAGATCAATCGAAACTTTTTCTGTGCTATAAATTCATGAGGAAAAATTCATACAAAGGTCTCCTATAGGGTAGAGTTATTTGATTTAACCAGCTGTAAAAGCTGAATATACAAAGGGCATTTCCTTTACACTGAAAATGTTTGAAACCAAAGAATATCTGAACAACTTAAACTTTTGTGGATGTTTGCTTTTTCAATTTAATGCTTGAATTGTAAGGAATTGTATTTAGTTTAGTTACTACAAATAATACACTGGATTACAGCATTTCAAGCATTTTTATACATTTTGACATTTTAAAGTCATGCTAGCATTATGTTGCCTGTTGTTTTTTTTTTTGTGTGTGTGTGTGTGTGTTTTGTTTGTTTGTTTTTCTATTTTAATAATTAAATGACTCAAACAGAGACCAATAAGTAGAAACATATGCATTGTGTTCACAGGTTACGTGAACACAACTTCCTGCAGGTAAGTTAATGAATTCATTGACTCTAATATTAGTCAAAGGTAAAGGTAAACATCAACCTCAAGGTAAACATCAAACACTACATGCATATCACATGAACAGGCTTGTGCTCAGAATCTTGTTAAGCCCTTCTTTCTTTGAAGACAAAGTAAAACTGCGTATGTATGACTGTTAGGATGCTTGACACGCAGTGCCAACAGTGACTAAATCACCTCCTCAGCCATTTAGCAATGATTTACAACTTGTGGCCGCACTCCACAGCTGCCTCTTAAACCCGTCACTCATCCCACTTTCTCATGTCACGTAAACCATTTTTGCTATAAATTCTCCGCTCTTGCTCAATTGCACTCATTCACTTTCAAAAGTGAACACAATGTGCTCAGGTTCATGCCAAACTTTAACAGTATGCTGGAATAAGTTGAGCAGTTAGCAGTGCGAATAACAATTTCAGTAACTACAATAGGTCGTTTGAGCCTCCATGCTGGATTTTGTTTTTTACATATTTGATGATCTTGGGATGTGGTCCTGCCAGCTGTTCAGGCACCCTTTCTTTGAAATCCAGTAACATTAAGAGCCACTTGGGAGTAGTTCTTAAGTTGAGGGGGGCGGGGATTATAAAGCTGCATCATAAAAATAATGCATTAAAAGTACTGTCCTGGAAATGTTTCAATATTGTAGCTTTTACATATGGCAACGTTTGAACAGCTATACTTCACAGGCATTTCGTACTGAACAACTGTTTTCCACAATAGAGGGAAAAATATTACATACCTACTTAAAGGTTATTTGCATAACAACAACAGCAACACTTCAGTAGGTTACATGTAGCAGGGAAAGGTATCACAGTGGTTTCACCCAAAACCTTTGGTGGTAATGACCCACGCCTTTTTCGCACAGATGATGATGCATGATGATAGTGGGTCACTGACCACGGATGATCTGATATCCTCGTGTTGGTGTTGTTCCCAGATCATCATGAAAATGTTGTTCCAGGTTCAACACTGCAAGTGACCAATCACATTATTGTGACGTTATTCTTTTGCGCACCAACCCATTCGTGCATTTATGAAATTCCAATGTTGCAAGGACAATATCAATTCTGCTTAGCGTTTATTAAAGGGTTAGGGTCAGGGTTAGGGTCCGTTGATCGGTGGACAAAGGCGGTTTCTCGCAGCTTAAGTACAGTTTTTTGTTTTACGCCGGTTTTTCCCGAAGTCGCAAAAGTATGACATCACAACATTCTGATTGGTCACTTGCAATGTTGATCCTGGAACAACCTTTAGTATGATGATCTGGGAACAACACCAACACGAGGATATCAGATCGTGCCACTGACCACCCCCTAAGTGACAACACCCACTAGGTTTTAAATACCTGGGAATCTCCACCTTTTTGTTTGAGAACTAAAGAAACCTTTGGGATAAGAGTTGAAATGTCTTTTAAAAGGTTAAAGGTGTTTTGCCTTCTGTAACACGCACGTTAGTCTACCATGTTACACCTTCTTTTCAAGCTCTTAAGACCTACCAAAAACACAGATGCTATTCTGAGAACTGGGGTTACACAAATAACCAAAAGTCACTGGCAGTTAACAAGTAGCCCCCTTATCCAGTAAGGATCTAACTGTTCCTTTCTTAAACAGCAGGGATAGTCTCTTCTGCAGTAGATTACACTAGCAGCTTTGTGCTGTGAAATACCTTTGTGCACACACCCTGTTGTCACTCTGTCAGTCACCAGCGTCTTGTGTAATTTCACAACTTGCCAAAGGCTTTTTGTTTAACAAGAGGTAATTTGATGTGCCTCAGTGGGAAAAGTGCAGGTGTAATGACTTCATTATGCCTGAAATGTATTTTTCTGTTCTCTCTCTTTCTTTCTCACAAGTTTTGATACAACACAGTTATAAGTGGTGGCTGTGCTTGGACAAGTCAAAAGGGCTGTTCCTTTCTTGTACTGCAACAGTTCTTAATATTTACAGCTTCTTGCTTGCCTGTTTCTCCTTTCAGTTATGTTTGCCAAAGCCTGTTTGACAGGCTTATCTGTACAGTCTTCTCGGTTCCCCCATCACACATAACATTCCTTTTTTTAGTGTGAAAGTCTCAGGGGAAACACAGTCTGCCATGCAGCCCAAAAAGTTGTGAAACTTGCATTTGTAGATACTAAAATAGATGTGTTTTAGCTCTCATATGCACAGACCTATTTTGCAGACAGAGGTTAATTTAAGCATAGATTATTTTAGATTGTAGCTGAAGCACATGGAACAAGAACTGAAACCTATAACGTCATCGAATATTGTATAGAGCTGCAGACTATATGATCATTTCACCATGTAAATCCAAAAATAAAACATGCAGAAACAAAGGGGGGAAGAGATAATCTATTTTTCTCAAAAAAAATCTTTTTCACTTACTGCAACGTGTCAGTCACAGATGCTCCAGATGCACGTCTTCATACTCTTCATAGCTTCTTTCTTACAGACTCTCTGACAAGCTATGGAGTTATAGTCCAGCCTCCTCAGACAAACACAGACACACACACCCCTGACACATGCTCTTGGCTCCTCACCCTTACACTTCTAATGGTGTTTAAGTCAAAAGCCACTATAGAAGAGTTTATATCAGGAATGTCAAACTCATTTGACAGCTCACTTTGATCTTAAATGGACCAGTGAATGACATTTCCTAAACATTTAGCCCCTGAGATTTCTTAATATAAGAAAAAGAAGTGCATGTTAAACACTGTGTCTTAGTTACATGATGAATGTGTGAAATTACAGAGAATGTTCTGGTAGCTCATTGCTCGCACTGTCCTGTATTTATAAAACATAAAGTTTTTCTTAATTCACAGATTTAAAAAAAACATAGCAATAGTAGTAGTAGTGATGGGGAGTGAAAACTTTTCTGTCATTTAGTTGTTTATCTATTACTTAACTACTTTGTTGTAGTAGGATAGCATGACTGGGAATTGATGGAGGGCTTTATCAGTAGGAAAACCTGTACACATTATAAAAACACAGTTTAAAGTTCAAAATCTGTGCATTTCTTGGCATTTTCCAAAGCCTTCAAGTGGGCCGGATTGGAGTCTTTGCCGGGCTGATTCTGGCCCACAGGCTTTATGTTTGATCTGGTATTATATGATTAATAATTAATTCCATTTAAAAGTGCCAGTCCAACTGAACACAGGTGAACGCATCATACGTTTTGAATCAAGTAATTAGTGCACTTAACAGTTAAATGCTGCTGACCCACCCAAAACAAATGAGATAAACTAAATATTAACATTTTATTAATGCATTTATTTATTAATAAACACCAGTTAAATGTTGTTTCTGACTCTGTTTTCCACCAATCTCCCTATGAAGGAAGGATATGTAACCACACTCTGGACAGGAGGGTAGACTACAGTAGCTTCTGGGTCCGAGAAAAACAAGCTAATGAGGCTACAAAAAGCATTCTGAGAGTTAATGGGCTCAATGCAACTTAAGATTTACAGCTTAAAAACACTTCTGATCTCCATGTCACTTTTCATAATTTTATTTTAAAGAGCCCCCAGTTAAGTCTTTCATTAGGTTGACAAGGCAATACAAGATATAATAATTTCCTATGAAGCTTTGGTTTACTAAAATCGCTCCTATAAGACAACCTCACCTTTTAAATATTGACATATAGAGCTTTATTATCATTAAGGATCAAAGCATTATTTATTGTATATTATTCACAGAAGTCATTCATACATATTAATAACAAAGACACGCTGCCTTACTTTGTTGTCCTCTTGCTCATGTAGTGACTCGGTGACTCTGCTGCCCTGCAGCTTTTTTCTGCACAACGCCAGGAGGAAGCAGTGGGCTGAGGCTGACTCTTTTCTCTCCTTTTATAAATCGGTCTTTATGAGCTTACATAGTGCCATTTGTGCATGAGGCCTGTCCTTGCTCCAAAACAATTCAAAGAGTTTGTTGGTCTGCCTATTTTTGACAAAGCCACTCTTTCAGCCTGCGTCTGAGTGCAGGAAGTCTTATTCTCTTAATTCAGTTCACTGCAGAAACCTTAACTGGCACAAAGAGGCCAAACAAGAAGGTTTGAAAATAATATTTTCATCAGCTTTCTGGCATTAACAACCCACATCGGAATGAATCAGTTTCATTCTTTTTCCTGTCTCTTTTTATAAATGCTCCAGTATGTTCTTTATGTCCATACTTGGTCTCTATGTAACCTAGGTAGGTAGTATACGCTTTCTTTGTTTGTTTGTTTTTGTAGAAAGTCAATGTTTTAAAAGTGGCATGCTGTAAGTGTAAGTTGTTATTAAATGCAGATAAATCAAAAATCATGTTATTTTTTAGAATGGCAATATACTATTATACTTTAAGTAAATTTAAGTAATGCATAAGTAATTTTAGTAATTTTAAGAATCAGATAACTTCAGGTATTTTGCAGAAAAGGAGACACAAATTATTCTGTAAGTAATTTTAAGTACTGCATAATTTCTTGGTAATTTTACAGAAAAAACAAACAATATTTCTTCATCTCACACTGTAAGTACACTGTACTTTTCAGGGTGTGGGCCCTATTACAGAGTAGTTTAACCTTACCTACTTCCTGGTATTTTACAGGAAAGTGCTTTCTGTACACTCCTTTTTACAGTTATGTTTGAACAGTCATTGTGACAGAAAAAAAAAGTTAGACGTTAGACTTGGCTCCATTATTATAAGGACACAATTATTATAAGGACACAATGGCCTGCAAATTTTAATGGTATTTATCTTTTTCTTATAAGTTATTATAATTATCTTGATAAAATAAAAGGACAGTTGAATAAAAGAACATCTTTCATGTACATGAACATAGTGACTATTAAATAAAGATGTAAAAACATAAATGTGTAAAGACAAAATATTAAAATATAAACCCTGAATCCTGAAAAGTACAGCATATTTACAATGTAAGTTATTCTAGTGTGCCTTTAAGCATTTGTATGTAAAATATAATTACACTGTAATTTAAAATAAAATACCTTGAAAGTCCAGTTAAATACAGGAGAATTACACCCTTATTTACATGCTGTATTATACAGCATTACCTTGACCCATACCCAAAAACGTTAGCTAGTGCATGCAGTTGTGCTTTTTGTCTTATTACTGGCTGAGGGGATCATGAACACCTGTTAAGTAGATAACCCTGTACATCTGTAGAGTTTCCCATTAGATGTATTTTTTTGTTTTTAAATAAAAATCTCTCCTTAAGCTCATTCTGATCTCTGCACATACATATGTGAAAACCATCATCCCTATGGCCTTGTGTCAGTATTTTACCATCGTTTGTCCCCAGAGTCAGAAGAGAATATGGGCAACAATGAAAAATGGTGCCTATGTTTCCCCAACACGAGGATCTGAAACTGTTAGAGCTGATACTGTGTGAGAATCAGAAAATATTACTCCTGATCAGTGTGGCTGCTCTTGGAGTTGCACTTTACTTCATTAGTAACAATATTGTTGTCGTTGATGTTATTTTTGCGTATGATTTAAACATAGTGTTCCCTCTAACCAACTACAGACTTGGCTTGGAGGAAGAAATAAATATCCTGTATATCCAGTTCACTTTGTAGAAGTACAGAGCTCATCGCAGCTCCTGAAACAACCAGCAGGCGTCTCTCTTTCTCTCTTTCTTTCATGTATAAATGCAACACTGGCTCTTTCACACAGGGAAAAATGTGTTCAAAGTTCAGCAAAGTGTTGGCTTTAGTTTAAACATTGCAAAGGTTTGTTATTGTTCGTCTTTCTTTAAGGAGTGTGTGCAAACAATGTGTGATGTGCACATGTGAAAGAAAGGTATTAGTGCATTGATCACTTAAAATTCATACAATGAATATATATTACAAGCCAGCCTGTGATGTTAAATATAATATTCAAACTTGTGGTTAAATTCTCCTATTTTATAATTCATACGTCAGACTGGGAACACCCCTTCTTGCCTCCATGTGGCTCTCCACCCTCTCCTCATCCCTCTGTCCTTCACCATACAGAGCTCCAGACCTCCTCTGGGAACATCCGAGACATATCAGTACACTACAGACCCTGCAGACGTTTAGTCACCTCTCAACAGCTCAACAGCTGCTGGTACTCTGGTATTTAATCAGATGTGCTTCTGAGTTGTCAGTAGACTTGAATAGAGGGATTTAAAGCCGCTAACTGATGAAGTTTTGGAGCATGAGGGTGAGCCAAGTGTTGCAGTTGTCCACTTTACTGGTAGGACTTCACCATGTCTGGTGTTCACCTGCACTAGGTCAGGTCCCTGTGTCTCAGGTGAAGATGCTCTCGCTGGGTCTGGCTCACCTGCTGGAAGAGGTGACTGAGAACATGGAGCGACTGGAGCAGCACGGAGAAATGATGGGAAGAGAGATGGACGGGGCAACAAAGCGTTTGGAGAGCCTTCGTAAGAAAAATATACAAGTGGGACGGACTCACAAACAGGTGAGTGAGAGCTCTGTAAATTACTTTTCACAGCAAATCAGACAACCTAGTGTGCAATCTTTGCCACAAAATCTCCAGCATATGCTTCAGATTATATATTTTGGATGTTTTTTAAAGCTACAACTAACAACTTTGAAGAAAACAGTTCATTTTGGAGTCTAAAATTTTGGAGTCTACACTAGTGTGTTAGTGTAGTGTTATTTGATTAAAAATAACACTACACTAACACACTAGCTACTAATTTATTGTCATTTAAACCCAGTAATTGATTAATTACCTAATCACTGATTGTTATATTATTATTATATTATATATTTGTGCTGTCCTTTGTAAGCTGGGTAAAATATAACACTGAATATGGCAGCTTTGTTAAGCTGAAAGTATTGATAAAATTACAGGTAACCATCTTCTACTTTTTATTAATCAAAATCACCTAAAATGGCATAAAATATCAGATTTCAAGCCCATAGCTCTGTAGCTTCCTTGGTGGTTTGGCTGATTTAAATGTGTTTCTCTCCAGGTGAGGAAGGTCCTGCAGACATTGTCTGCCAGGAGGGACAGACAATGGAGGACAGTCAGAGACCTGCAGAAGGAGTCGGAGGATCTGGAGACTGAAAAGGCAGCCATGCAACGCCGCATGAACCGGATCCTCCAGAGTATGAGGAGCCTGACTGAGGCAAGGTCAGGGGGTGGGGCTTGCACTGGCATCAGCTCCATGAAGGTGAGCAAAAACCAGGAAATTAACCAATAAATTATCAGGAATCATGAAGAGATCAAGTCATCAGTCACACTCATGTTTGCTGCAAAAAGTATTTTGCAAAGTATACTGATGACTCACATATGAGGGGGTGGTAAATAAATTAGCACATTACTTAAGCAACTGGAGCTGGAAATGGCCACTACCAAGCGATCTCTTTATATGTGGGCAGGTTTCAGCCAACATTACCTTACCAACATTAACAGAGCTACTAAGGCAAGGAAGTCAATTGTGAGGGTGTTAAAAACATGACAAACTTTTCAAATGCTGCATAAATATCAACAGCTGCTGTACCATTAGCACTGGAGCTGTCCTGGATCAGGAGCTGTGCATGCTGACTGAACCTTAGAGAGAAGAAAGCTTCAGCAGTTGCTTCGATCCATTTATCAGTGAAGTTCAGAGATCTTCGTCTTACACTTTAACATCTTTGCTGTGTTGCAGGTTCTCGTTGATAAACAGGCCCGACGACTTGCCAGCCTGACCTCTGAGGTCTCTGCGTGGGAGAGAATGATCGACAGACGCCAGCAGTACATCGAACATCTGGAGAAACAGCTGTCTTCAGGTTTAATGCTAACATTTTATACTTTTTTCATATCATGATTTTGATTCTGTCTTTTCTACCTTTATAACTAAATATTCTACCTGTCTTGTGTATGTCACAAGGGAGGGCAAAGTCAGGCCTGCTGGTTGACCCAGTATGAAACTTCTCATTAGTTTCTTTTTAAAAACACAGGTTTTTTTTTACCCATTATCTAATTTGCCACATTTACATTAAATATCTCTAGATATACTTGATAAATAGCCTATTTGGTGACTTTTGATCACCAAACTACTGAATATAACCACTGCATCGATTGTTGAATAATGTGACACAGATGAGCATGTTTGTTTGTTTTTTAAACTTGTGGCTGCAGATGTACTTTATGATTGGTGCTTACTGGATAATTTGAGCTCAGCAGTGTAGCATGGCTGACTATCTTGTCTGTCACTCTAAATGTGTCTCTGTATTTTCCTTTCTCTGTTAATTACTTGGGTTTTGCTTGGGTTTGCTTTCTACCTGCTCTTCTCCTCTCTGTCTAGTGCAAATAACTGTGAAAGCCCTGCACTGGCTGTGCTGTGTTGTTCATTAAAAATGCTCAGGAGTTTGTCTTCATCTCCAGTGTGTCTTTGTTTTAGATGCCTAAAAGCCTCCCGGCAGCGCAGAGGGTAGAGGTTCACCCAGACTGTGACCGATGAGCACAGCTGCATCAACATTGTGACTCTGACCAACTTACAGGCTGAGACTGATGCTGCAAAACTGACAAGGCAAACAGCTCTGACAGTCAGCCATGTGAGACGTCAGTGCCTCTTTAAACGTGTGTGCCATCTGCATCTCACAAGGACATATTGTTTTTTTTTACAGCATAAAGCAAATATTTTTACCCAAAACATAATAAAACATCTCAATTTCAATAAAATTAACTATAAATATATATATTAAATATCAAACCTCTTTTTACCAATTTTTGAGCTTTGGAACCTATTGCAAAAAGCTGTTTGGATTCCTCATCTAGTATTTATAAATCAAAATCATCTCACCACTCCTCAGATTTATATGGTGGCCTTTTAGATAGGCCGGACTCTCAAGCTGGGCACCAGTGAGGAAACTAGCTAAGCAGTGTAGCAGTTAATTAAAACAATAACACCGCGTCTGTTTTGTGAAACTTCTTTTACTTTACGGGAGTTTCTTGTGTTATTCAGAGTGCTTTAAGGCAGGGCTTTTACTTCTAATAGAGCATTTTTCTATGTTATTTAGAGTTCGTCTGTGTCAAATATGTTGTGGAAGTGTTCTGTCCTCAGTAAGAGCTGCCTGTTTCTAAAGGTTGTGGCTCTGGCTTTCACAATGTTGTGGTGATGATGAAACGACTCACGAAGATAGTTTGCTCACACTCACTGAAATAAACATGAGCGTAATGAGACGGTTGTTCAGCACACCCACCGATAAAACAAATCATCCAGTTGAGTCACACTGAAATTTTTAAGAACTAAAAACTGAAAAGGCAAAGTTAGACTTGGTCATGCTTTTAGACATTATTTAACTAACAAGTTACACGATAGAACACAGAAATTAAACGACTGTGCTAGAATATTGAACTAAGACTATATTCTGAGATCCAGCAACTATCGCACAGCTCCTTTACGAGTAACAGAGAAAACAGTGTTTGTCATTTTGATGTCACTGGCCAGAAATTTGTTAGTAATTGTTCGTGTTTTGACCTTGATCCTACATTACAGATGATCTGGATGTTGGTTTTATGTGTTTGTGTTGTGGTTGGGTCATTCTTGAAAATTAGATTTTTGATCTCAGTTATACTTTTACCTGGATACGTAATGGACATATACTGCCTGGCTTAAAGAAGAAGAAGAAGAAAAAGAAGAAGCCTCCACCTGGATTTAACTAAGCAAACAGGTAAACCAAGAAAACAGTTGAGATTACTGGAGCTGCTGAAGCTAGGTTAAGAACTGTCCGATGCATTATTAAAACCTGTGACAGTGGTCAACCATCAAACTGCAGTTATAAACTCAGAGTTTTGAATTTTGTGGGTTCATGATTTTTTGTTTTAGTTTCATATTGTTTACGGTCTTCAGTTATTTTGGTATTTTTGTGTCTTTTTGTCATTTGTGCCTTTAGTTTGTTGCTTAGGATGGCTATAGATGTGTGAGCTCCCTTTGATGATGCCATTCTGTTCCTTCAGTCCTGTCTCTAAGGTTGTCTTGCTGCATAAAATTTGTCTTTAGGGGTGTCCGAATTCATGGGCTGCATCCTCCTGAGGACCCGGCCTTCGCGGTCTAAGTGGGCCGGGTCCTCAGAAGGTCGGGTAGGCCGGAAGTAAACGGCTGTGAAACTGGACGGTCTAGCCTTCTGATTAGCATCACCGCTGTCTCGGTGGAGTTTAATAAACTCGGCCGTCTGCTCCTTGCTATCTAAAATATAACAGGACACTGGCGTAAATTCTCGACCATCTCACACTTCTGTTTAATCAGTTTTCTGTTTGACGTTTATTCAGCTGTGTGAAAACCAAGGAGGAACCAAGCAGATATTTGAAGTTTACACAGCTACATTCTCGCCGGAAAATATGTTAAAAGTTTATTTTGTGACCCAGAAAGAGTAATAAGAGTAATATTAAAACTTAGTAGTGGCCGCCATTGTTGGAAACTGGAATTGACTGGGCTGTGCTATGAATTCTGGGATATGGTTGGCCATGAAGGATATACCCAACCCATCCTTCAAATTCGGGGAAAAGGAGGACGCATTTGTTGGCTGCGTTTGGAGTCTACGAATTTGGACAGCCTTTGGTGCGTCGCTGTGACAAAATCGGCCTACAAATGCTGCCTCCGGAGGATGCAGCCTGTCACTACCCGATCGGTACCAGAAACCCGATCGGTACCCCGCATGCGCAAATCTTACGTCACTTCCTATATCTGCCAACATTGCGACAGTTAATGTATTCGAGTGACACGGTTAGCGCCCAGTTAGCTCATAGCATTTCTCAACAGCTCTGCCTCCTTTTCGACTGCCCGGGACATTTAAACAATGGATAAACCGTTTACAAACAAATTCATGCTTTTCTCCTCAACAGAGAGCGTCCCCCGATTGAACAACAGCGCCATAAAATAAGAAGAATGGCACCGAATTACAGACTTAATAATACTGACTTAGTAATATGTCACGTGAAGATTCATCAGCCAGATTAAGTGTTTACTGACAATTGACAGCGATAGCGGATATCATCATTACTATTCCAACAGTCCTCTCCACACAGACAAGCATAAACACACTCGACTATCACTAATCAAATTTAACACGCATTTGTAATGACGCTTGTTCATTTTACAATAGGGTTGATTCACTCAGTCAGCAGGTGGCGGTATCCTCGTACACTGGGGAGTAAACTTATACTTATGAACATGCACGGTATGGATCAGGTAGACCCAATTTGTACGGTCCGACTTTGCACATGTGCAGTAAGGATCGGGGAGTCCTGATCCGTAACTATCGTTTTATTTTTCGTTTATGTCTACATTATATTGAAATGTTTCATTACTCCAAACAATTTAAGCGATACTTATTATTCTTAACATCTTAACAGATGAATTTGGACACCCCCCTTTCTCTCACCTTAATTTATTTCCTGTTTTATTTTGATAGTCTATCATCTCGTGTGCCTTGTGTTGAGTTTAACTTCCCTTGTCTTGTTATTCTTGATTTGTTCCTGCTGTGTTTCCCACCTTACCTTTTGTATGCATTGCGTCTCCTCTTGCCCTTTGTCATGTCCTCTCCTCCTTTCCCTGTGTTTCATGACAGTTTGTTTTATATTTGGATGTTCTATATTCCTCTGAGTTATGGTGTTAAAAAACGCCACAGGGATAGCAGGCTGTAATCAAAGCTAAAGGTGGTCTAATGCGGTCTCCTTATTTGTTGTTGTTTTTTAAAGTGTATTGTGCATAGTATTACACAACACTGCATAACCATTACATAACTGTGACATTTTCTGGACATGTTTGCTCAAACCCACGATGCAGACTTGGAATTGGGGTTTTTTGCCAACATGTTCTCAGAACTGACTTAAAATGCAATTTCAACTACAAACAAAGGGCCTCAGCAGATTTCTGTGGTTATACTTACACCACATAAAAAACAGCAAGACTTCCTGTATTTTGTTTGATGTTTACTTGTTTTCACCTCAGGCTTAAGACTTCCTTTTTAGATAACACCAAATTTTTTTACATGAATATTTAAAACATTTTTCATAAAAGTGGGACCAAAAAAACAATGGTAATAGAGAGAGGACAAAACAGTTTCCTGTATTCAGCATTGAATGAATTTCTCTATTAAATGATCAACTGCTGGAGTCAAATCAAACTTAGAGCCAGCAGCAAACCAGCAGCTGTGAAGCCTCATGACTGACTAGCAGGCAAATGTGACAAAAGTTGTGTGTTTAATCTTGGTGGACTGAGCTGATATACGATCGCCTCTAGTCACCGTTTTGATGTTTAAGGAGTGGGCAATCTGTCCCCTATGGTGTTCCCAAACAAACTTCAGACAAGCAGACCTCTGGCCCACTTAGAGGACAAAGGGGAGACGGAGGAAGGGCTGGAGAGAGAAAAAAGAGGAAGACAAACAGAAAGGGAGAGTAAGCGATGGAGAACTGCTTTTAGGCGTAAACAATAAAAATATAAAATCAGCATAAAAAAGAGGAAGGAGCAAGATTAAAGGAAACAAAAGAAAGGGAGGAGACACTTATAATTATGACAAACAACAGGAAAAGCTTCGATAAATAACTATCATTACTGGCAATGGGAGGGTATGTGCCAGAGCTGCCACTACTCCCCCTAGAGGATACATAGAAGCTCCTAAAGAAAGAAACACTGACATCAGTGCCTTAAAGTGTATCTGAGAAGGCACTTTTATGTCAGGGTGTAGAAAACTTCCCCTTCCCTGTCTGTGCTCAGTCAGAGGAAATGCTTTGTGGTGGAAATTTACTCGTTTTTTTGGTACTATTCCACCAAAGACCTTTAATTAAAATGAATTTAAACTTTAACCCTCATCCAATAAGGAGACTACTGACTCAGAGCCAAATTTTATTTTAGGAAACATGAATTCATACATGATCTTTTCATGCATGAAAAAGCTTCAGTAATTTCATGTAACAACTCGTAAGCCATCTGGAACTTACCGGGACCATATGATATTGTGCAAACATGAGCAATGCATACATTTATGCAAAACTAAGGCTATTTAAACGTCATAGTCAGTTCTACGTTTATGGCAGGGGAAGGGCTAAAAAAAACTGACAGGAAGTGAGTGTTTATTCTGCAGAATGATACTGATGCAATCGCGATTCACCAAGAATAACGTCTTCATGACTGCATCGTGTTTGTGGCCTCTTAGATGCGGTGCCTCTTGAACACCAAAGATTAAATGATTAATGGTGGAAGGTTATTAAACATATACAGAAATAAAGAACTGTCAATAGACTTCAAACTGGTTGGTGAAAATGGACAAACAAACAGGCTAATAATGATAGTAAACAAACTTTCTTCCAGTTTGTACATAATACAAAATGATGGTGTTTACGTAGTAGTACTGTATGAATGCTGCACTTTACAGGAAGTTAACGCACCTCATTTGGTTCATGCTGTGATCAGGTTAACTGTGTCTGCCCAGCTGACAGTGTGTGATACGTTAAATTAGGAACCATGGCAAACAAAAAGCCAACAAATACTTCCATCAAATACAAAAGTCAATGTGGATGTAGGTGCCTTTCACTACATGTTCCATGAGGCCCGTCCACTGAATTAATGATAGACGTAGCATCCGTGAAGTCCATCTATTGGTTTTGGGCTCTGCATTTTGAAGTCTCAAAGTCTGGCCCTATAAAGCTTCTGTCTTGGGTTTTCACAGCTCTAAGGCATAGTGTGAAATACTACACCCCATGATTCAGTAGCTTGTAGAGTCACTTAAAGCAGCACTTACTTCAAATCATGATTTATCAGCTTTCTCAGTCTCTGTTGTTGTCATAGAAGGATTTTAGCCCACTCTTCTTTACATTGCTTCAGTTTATTGCAGTTTGCAGACATTAGTTTATCCACAGCTCTCTTTATGTCCCCCACACCATTTCACTCACGTTTAGGTCTGGATTCTGACCAGGCCATTGCAACACTAGGATTTTTCTATTTTTCAGTCATTCTGTTGTAGATTTGATAGTGTGCTTGAGATCATGGTCCTGTTCCCAGGCTTTACTCGTCGAGCAGCCGACCTTATGGTTGAGACAGGAATTCATCAGTGTTCATATGTTCAGTGTTACTCATGAGTAACTCATGAGTTCATGCTTAACTTAATGACCACAAGGTGCTCAGGTCCTGTGGCCGCAAAACAAGCCCAAATTATAACCCCTCCACCACCGTGTTTGACACTTGGTATAAGGTGTTTTTATATGCTGTTTTTGGTTTTCACCAAGTGTATCACTTTGCATTATGACCACACATGTCCACTTTGGTCTTGTCTGGTGAAATTACATTGTTCTTGCAATTTGTTTAGTCCTAAGATGTCCTGCCATGTGGTTTGTAAAGAGAAGAGGCTTTCTCCCGACAATTCTTCCAAACAGGCAATATTTGTGCAGACCAACAAACTGCCCAAATTTCTGTTGGTCACACTTCCTAATGATAATTTGTTTGTTTTGTTAATTTATTTCAAACATGTAAACAATATACAGGTACATTTAGTGAAAAATATTTAATCAAGTGCATTTGCTAAGTGGAACTGGGCTGCCACTTATCATCTTCAATCCTGTTGAAGATGTAAGGGTGCACTTAGTTTAGGGCTGCACAGAGTCCTGTGAACTTCATTTTCACATGAAAGCATGAATCTACCTCTGAGACATTCCAACTTCTATTTACTTTCGATCACAAGAGTATCAGAACACTAGGCTGTGTGTGGTGGTGTTGATCAAGTGGGACAAAGGTAAAGGTGCTGTTAAGACCGTCCATCCTGCAGTTTCTTTTTGCAAAGATAAAACCACTACCACATAACAACCCCTGACTTCATAAAAAAAAAAAGACTTGCATTTGCACTTGCTCAGTAGGTTATAATGAACTTGTGTTGAAATTAGGTGGAATTCAAAATAGTATCAGTCTGAAAAGGCCACTTGATTTCATTAATTTTATCAATTTAATTTAGACATCAAGGGACACTTTTTAAAGGCCACTGGATGACCAGATTTAAACAAAAACAAAGTGCATTTATATTTGATGTCCGGTGCTGTGGTAACAGTTACTCTGTGACAAGTGACTTGGCTTCTTCTCAAAAGCCCAAAAGGTTTTTTAATGTGTTTGAAGTTATTGAGGAAGACGGGGGATGGCTTTACCGACAACAGGAAGGAAACAAAGGCAGAGAGACTGGGTCACCTAGATGGAAAGGAGACCGTGGACACGGTTGTTTCAGATGCTGCAATAGCAGAACATACGCCGTCGCCTCACAGTAACAAGGTCTTGGGTTCAGATCTGCTGGTCGGTGTCTTTCTGTGTGAAGTTTATGTTCTTCTTGTCCCGGCTGAAGTCCAAAGACATCCCTGTTAGGTAGCCTGGGGATTCTAAACTGGCCGGGCAGGTGAGGTAAATAAGGTGCTGTATTGAATGTATAGGTTTTGAGTGGTCAAACCTATTTTTAAAAAACCTTTATAAAATGTAAAATCTTATTCCAGAAAGAAACCAGGAAATATGAATTTCAAATCAAGGCAGAGTATCTCAAATATGTGACTTTTAAGGAGTTCTTGATCCTTGCACCATGTCATTTCCTGTGTCTTTCCCCTCATTTCCTGTCAACCAACTTTTGTGCTTTTTCCAATTTCATATCTTAATAAAAAATCTCCTTCTGAGCTCATATATTAATATTACAACATAACTCTATGAGCTAGCTTTATACCATTACTGTAAACAATATTTATGTGACCACATTTGTGGTAGAAAGCTTTTAAAAGCTGTCATGCATGATATTTATTTTCAAGACTTTTTCCTACATTGATACTTTAACACCTTGCACTTTAAAACCTTTCTACAACTCAGAGTGAGTCATGTATGTGCTGGGAAATAATACAACAGGTAGGCGGGGGGACAAACAGACAGAACGAGCGAGAGAGAGAGGGAGAGAGGAAGTGGTGAGGATGCTCTACAGTCGCTGCAGCACTTGGCTCCTCATTTCACCACAGTCAGCCTAAGAGCTGATATCACACAGTATTTGTCTGTCACTGCCTTTTCCCAGACACGCATTGGCCAGTTTCTTCACAGCACCATGCCGATCAAGGTGAGTGAGAATCTCTTCTTTTTTCCGCCTCTCCACTTTGTGTTAAGGGGGGCAAGGAGTCAACTTTTCCATCTTAATCTGTGCCATCTTAGCTGTGAATGTGGCATTGTTTTAGCCTGTGTGGGCCATTCGTGTGCCTCTTTAGAGGGAAGACGTGCTGGCGATGGTATCACAAGAGGAAATCAGCTCCACTTCCTTTTCGTCAGAGAAAAATAAAATAAAATGTGCCATAGCCAGCTGGCGAGGAGTTGCCATCATTTACATGCATGCAAAACAGCTGCCGTGTGCGTGCTGTGTGAGGAGGGTGCAGGTTTAAACATTCACATGAACTGACTGAGTTAAATATAGGCCTTCAGTGAAAGCACCCAGCTAAAAGTAGACATCAATTCAGAGGTCTTTTATAAAAAGCAGTGTAAAGGACCGGCGTTGAGTTCCTGTTCAAAATTACAGAGTTGTAAAGAAGTGATCACTCAGATGTGTGTGAGCTTGGAGGATGTTAGCAATACTGCTGATGTTTGTTGCATCATAATGAAATGTGTTTCTAGTCTAGACTATATTCAGATGAGGGCCTGTGGGCTCCACTCACGGTGGAATATTTAATATTTTCTCAACTTTTATGGACAATATATGACAATACCAAAAGATCCATCTGTGCATGTTCAAGCAAGAATGTCATACTTAGTTATACAGTAAAGTGTCAGAAAGTGCTTTATAACCCAGTACATGGTATATAAATGAAGGACGTAACAGCAGCACAACGTTTCAAGAAAGGAAAGAAACAACACTAAAATGTGGGATAGAATATTCCAGCTCAGAAGTAACAAATGCATCAACAGCATCAACAGTAGTAAGTTAGTACAAAGTAGCTTGACTTATGCTAAATAATATTGTAATTTACAAAATGAGCCTGAAATTCCATACAAAAAGACTGGAAACATGCTTATATTAATGGATCTTCTTTATATAAGCAGAAAAGTCGCCACCTGTTGACTGTTAGAAAAAGAATCAGGTTTAAGACATGATCACATTAGCTTTGCCTTTCAGCACTTTAAGGAACATCCAGCTTTTATATACAGTAAATGGGTCACTATTGGCCCCTTTTAAGCCATCCAGGCATGAATATAGAGATAACTCCTAAATGTAAATAAATGCTTTTTTTGATGGACTGAATTGTCTTAACAATCCTTCAGTAGCTGTTTGGGTTGGCGATGACTTGCTGCACCAAAGCTGAGGAATTCAAATATCTTGGGCTCTCAATTGGCTCAATTTTGGCTCTCCCTTAGATATAGGGTTAGTAGCTGGGTCATTTCTGACAAGGTAAGAGTGGAGCAACTAATCCTCCACATCGAAAAGAGCCAGCTCATTTGGTTCAGGTATCTGACTAGCATGACTCCAAGGTGAGGGGTTTTATGTCTTATCGGGAGCAAACCCCGTTGAGTTTGCATTGCATTACTAGCTTGGCAAAGCCTCAATGTCCCCTCTGAAGAGTTGGAGTAAAGTTGGAGTCAATATGTAAAGTGTTGCAAAGCCAAACCAAAAATAATCTACCAAAGAGTTTATGTCCATACAATTAACCTCATTCACTGATCTGATCCACTGATCCACTAGGTCAGTGTTTAATAATCTTTAGCAAGGTTTTTATATCTATTCAGCTTCTAATTTAAATATGCAAAGGAGAGCTGCATGTGAGATCCTTGAAAAAACAAGTTTTGCCGTCACGACCCCCTGAAAAGACAGTTGCATTCTCTTAGAGACAGACCGCAAAACCACATCCTGAAACAGTGCTTAAATTAGACAGGGGCTTGTCTGCCAGGATAGAGTTTTCAAATTTGCTCATTACACAAGATGATGTTACTAGAAGAAAAGTAACTTGTGTTTCCTAATGTTGGTTAAAATGCTGGTGCAGTTGCAAACTGAATCACTGAATACCTCCAGCTGATGCCTTTATGTACACACGTAAGTCTACTGTGTTAGTGTTAGTGCATCTGCCCATTTTCTGGCACAAATATAAGGCAGCTGTAACCTATATGGATTTGTTGCCAGGTTTCCAGATTATAGATTTTGCATAAATAATCATCTACTCATCCATTATTCTGATGAATCATGCTTCTCATGTGTTTAGTTACTGATTAAAGGTGTATAATTTATTTGTTACACTTACGTAATGCTTGAATCTCCAATACTGCTTATGTGCAGATTCATTTTTCAATTGTTTCCATATTTGTTTGTTTGAAGTTTAAGTGCTTGTGTATGTTTTGAATGCACATTTGCATGAAATTCAGGTACTGAATATGTTGTAATTTAATTATAAACCTTCCTGGAGTTTCATCCATGATAAAGAATGATATAAAAATGTGGTTATGGGGAATTGCTGAAGTTAATTTTCACAGTTTTAAAACTGCATATATTTTCACAAGGTTGAAAGTAACACCTCACAATACAGCCCTCAACTTTCCACATCATATTCCTACGGTTATTTTCAGCATCTAAAATTAGAACTTATGCAGAGTACAAGAAGAGAGTTTTTTCAGGATATTTGAAAGAAAGGCAGGGTTCAATATATCCAGTGGCACAATGGCTCAGGGCCAGAAAAAAAGTATGCAGGCACATTGGTTGGACTTCTGTTCAAGCCAAAGAAGGTCACCTGTGAATTGTTTCACATTAAAATACCAATACATGTCCTTTATCACGCCACCTGTTTGGATAGTTTGAAACAGTCTTTTTAGTTATTCAAATCCACCAGTTTGTTGTACTCGGTTATAGCGCAACTAAATTAATCAGAAAGCAAAGTGAAATCTGTCTGGGTTAAAATAAGCTTTTAGATCTTTAGATTTTGCACAGATGTCTATGCTGCAAGCTGACAGCAACCACCCAGTCTCTTTTTAGCAGCAACACCACAGAAGGCAGTTCAGGTGAGTTTAAAGTGGGGTACATGATTTACTCTATTATATTTACTACAAAGCTTCAGATTTATGAAATTAAATTAGCAAACATATTTGGTGGTATATGAGGGGAAGGGAAAACTTAATTTTAAAGTTTCTTACACATGGGTGCAGGCTGTATTATAGAGTATCACCTCTTGCCTTTTCACATTAATTACTCTTAGCTGGGGTGGTCTGTATTTTTTGTAATTTCAGGAGATTTACATTAGAAATAAACCATAATCTAAAGCCCATGCAATTGAAATGAACAGATCTTGGTATGTGGCTTCATTTCGCTAATCACTGTGTCCTTTTTTGGAAGCTGATGATCACGTAATCAAGAAAACACTGTGCACTGTTATAACAGGGGGATTGAACATGTAATAGTTCCCAATCCTTCTTAATTGGGATCAAGGGTTGTTATGAAGTATTCTGGAGTTAAAAGACTAACACATTCACCAAAAGGTCCTCAGAGTCCAGAAGTACCCCAGACAGAAAGATTATTGAAAGCCCAGGATATACTGTAAGTCACAGGAACAACTAGACAAGACTGATAGGGAAGTTTTTCACTAGCGTGTGTGCGCTTTGCATTGACATTCATGCAAATGCAACACATTGTGTAACTCCTTTTTTCTTTATCTCATCCACAGGAGCAGCCTACCTGGAAAATGCACTCTCTGTAAATTGTTGTGTTTGTGCATTTACCACTGAGGGGAAAAAAGGAACTTGGGCAGAATCAAAGTTGGAGGAAGGACAGCCGAGCTTCCCTCTAGTCCAGTTCTCTCTGTCCAAAAGATGTCAGCATCCCCTGCCAGCACCCTAGGAAGGGGAACCAAAACCTCTAAAGCGTCAAAGGATCATAAAAAGGTGAGTGGATCATTTCAAGCAAGCAATGGAAAAATCTTCAGGTAGGAACAAAGTTACTCCCACCTCAAGTCATTGCTGATGTCAAAACAGAAAATATCTGCAGTCAAACAGAACACTGAAACCAAAGGTTGTTTTTTTATTTGGGAGTCTAAATGTGAAACTTATTTTCTTTCCTGAGCTGTTTATTTTAATTATTGACTACACCAAGATCTTGGGAAAAATAATTTGTAGCTTAAAGGGGTCATAAAAATTCAAAACGTCATACAGAAAGTCATGTGCAATATTACTTTAAGTAAAATGAAGTGCAATAACGTGTCTGCAGCTACTCTTTCATCAGCTGTGTTATGTAACAGAGCTGCTCTGTGAGGTAAGGAAAGGTGAGGTAAGGTGGTGGGAAAATGGTGTGATCAGGCTGATCGGCTTCACACTCTGGCTCGCAGGAAAAAGCTCTAAATAAGTTCTATGAGTTCTAAATAAGTAAAATGTGTGTTTTTCTTTTAATTGGATAAATTAATTTACAGGTATTAAGGCTTCGTTTAGTATTTGAAGCTGTCCTATAGTGCCGGGAGCCTGTTCCAGACTTGCAATATAATCAAAGCAGTTTATTTTAAATGATTTGTTTATTTTAATTATTTTCTGATATAAATGAAGACAATTGTTTTAGTCACACTATATTGTTACATTTGGTCCACAATGAAATGCTGTGACTTACTGTAACACACTGTGGCGTTTAACTGTGCCCATAATAGAGCCTCACAGAGCACCAGGTGTCACTTTGAAAAAAATCCAGAATGAGCCCCTGTTAAAAACAACAGACATATTTTGTATCTGTTTGGTATCTTTGTATCCATACACAGAATCTTACCAAAACAAAAACAAAAAGAAATGCTGACCCTTAAAATCTGTAGGGATGATTATAATTTTGCATTTAGCACAATTTTATCATTGAAGACTGTGCTTTATCACAGGCAGTATAAAACATGGCCATAACACCCATGGCATCACCCATTGTTTTAGGTTTCTGCAGTTTTGAAGCTGCAGTGTTAGAATTTTTGGCCATATGTTTTGTTTTTCAGCATTAAGTGACCATAAGTGACAATGGGAACGCTAACTTTTCGGCTAATGCTAGCAAGGTGCATTCATTAACTGCATGTTACAACCACAGGCAGTATAAAACATGGATACAGCTTCTATGTCTAAAAAATACAGTTGCTTAAACCCTTATTCTTTGGCGGTAACCACGCAGTTGCAAAAGACTTCTGGACATAGGACCAATGCACTTGTAAGCATGTTTCAGCGATAACGGATTAGTCCTCTGCCCTGACCTAAATATACATTTTATCAGATTACTGTCTCATTTGGGTCATATTGAATAACTAATTAAATCTGTTTTGCTAATTTTGGGCATTTTAAATATCAGAAGGCTGGAGTACCAATTGTATTCTCATTGGCTAATCACTTGTTAGCTACATCCATGTTTTACGCTCTCTATGCATGCAACACACAGATACACATGCATGCTAATAACAGGGATACGTAACAGAGTAATAAAATACTGGAATGTTTCTTATCAAAATTAAAACAATAAATTCTTGGAAAGTTCAAAGAGGAGATAATAACAGTGAGCTCCATGTTAGCAGAGGAGAGGCCTAGCTACCTGAATCGGGAGATCTGTCAGCTCAATATATCAGAGAATAAAAATAACTCCCTCATAAAGGGCAAAATATTTTTGTGGTACCAGGTGATAAATCTGTCTTTTATTGGTGTAAACTTGTACATTTTGATAGAAGAGCCAGCCTGAAGTGATCACTAGAGAAACTACAGTTTCTGGTTCTTCAGTGTTAGCTAAATTTTGTAGTTTGCTGTTTGTGTTTCACATGCTTCCTACATCAAAAAGCTTCAGCTTACTATTCTCTTTGTATATTAACACGAAAAATGATATAAATAAGACCATTAATCTAGCTAATGCTGTCACTCACTGTGAAGCAACTGTAAGCACAGTTTTACTTGGAATTAAATGCTAACATGCTCATAGTTACAAAACAAACTAAAGGAGCCGTTATTGGTGATGTCAGCATGCTAACAAATACTGGAGATTAAAATTCCTTCTGAGAGAAGCTTGCCAATGCTATAGCTAATCCAGTGTTCAGGTATTTTTGCACCGGACCAAAGTGTTGAACAACGATAAACTATTTTACAAAGAAAGCAAGAAAATGTGCAACTAAGTGCCACAAAAAAATTCCTAATTCTAGGATGTCTAATTTGTTTGTTAGCCTACACCAGCTGCACTCAAAGGAGCCATCCAGCTGGGCATCGGTTATGCTGTGGGAAACCTCAGCTCGAAACCAGACAGAGATGTTCTCATGCAGGACTTTTCTGTGGTGGAGAGCGTCTTCCTGCCAAGGTACACTCACATTTGCACTGCAATCCTTTCAGAGAATGACCAATGCACATGCACAGGGATTTCCCCCCCATATATCTAGGATGTTTTCTATGCATGTTAGGTTTACTCTGAAATGTCAGAGAGTTTAATTTTATCACTACCTACCAAGGCACTGAATGCATTTTTGGGAGATTTGAGTAAGCTTTAAATCCCAGATTGGCCTCATTACATAGCACATCAAGTCACAATCCAAGTACTAAGCCTAAACCCCAAAATTAACCAAGACTATGTAAGTCAGCTAAGTGTGGATATCGTCAGTCTTTTCCAGCCTACAAAAAACACAAGTTGACTACATATTGCCAACAAAAGAAAGAAATGCAAATTATTATTACGAGAAATCTTACTCTAAGTTATTTAAACAAACACAGTGGCAGCCAACTTGTATTGATGTTAAGAAAAGAGGGAAGTTACCTTTAGAAGTGTGCAAATAATCACTTGTGGGTTTACAGAAACCACATGTTTCAGCAACCACGTTATTTCTCAGTAGGCATTTAGCACTTGGTTTCTAGAGGAAGATAATACTGCAGCCGTTTCTTTCCAGTAGTTCATTTCATGGATATCAGCTATCAATAATTTTTAATAGTTACACCTGTGCATTTCTAACCATGACCTGTTACATGCTCATGTCACAGTGCTCCTAAAAGTTGCAAATAGCTAGACTAATGAATATTTTGTATGTGTTCCAGTGAGGGTAGCAACCTGACCCCGGCACATCACTTCCCAGATTTCCGTCTGAAAACATACGCCCCACTGGCTTTTCGCTACTTCAGAGAGCTCTTTGGCATCAAACCGGACGACTATCTGGTGAGGGTGGAGACCCAAATTCACATTCTGGCTCAGGACAATGTGGTGTAAATTTCCCCTGAGTTGAATGCAAAACATTGTTCGCCTTAAACTGTTGCCTCACTTTGAATTTCAGTACTCCATATGCAATGAGCCGCTGATAGAGCTGTCCAACCCCGGTGCTAGCAGTTCCTGGTTTTACCTCACCAGCGATGATGAGTTTATCATCAAGACAGTGCAGCCTAAAGAGGCAGAGTTCCTGCAGAAGCTGCTTCCTGGTTATTACATGGTGAGCTACTAAATAAACAAGTCTTAGCACATTTGCATTAAAGCCATTCAGCAACATATGTTTGCATTACTCAAAGCAAGGTAAAGGGCGTGGGGGGGGTAGTTTATTCTGGCCACACATGAAGTATTGTGTAAGTGCAACATACAGTTCCATACTACTAGTAATTACTTAAGTTTTAACAGTTCGCTCAAGCTGCTTTATATGCTAATGAAGAACACTCAACATTATTAGCGAGAACCCCACCTATTAAAATTAATTGGTGAAAGTGGGGAGAAAGAACACCTATTTGACAGGAAACACCCAGCAGAACCAGGTTCAGGGAGGTGCAGGAGTTAACAGATGGTCAGGATCACACAATCCATCCCTAATTATAATCTTTATTAGAAAAGAAGATTTCTGTCGACTGAAATGGAACTGCTGTGCACATGCATCAGCACATGAACATGACTAGCTAAAATGTTACTTTTGGGAAAAGGGAACTGATTACTATATCACCTTTTAATATGCCACTGATATAATCTACAGTTCCCAAAATGACCTGTTTACATGTGTATGTTCACATTTCTTCTCCAACCACTTATTTTTGACTAATTCCTATTTGAAAGTTGCAGTTTCAGTCTTTCTCTTCTTAAATGGACAATAAAATGATTCATTTGGACCAATATTATCAGGGATATTTACTCCTTCTCTGTTTATCACTTAAAAAAAACCCATCATCTTTGTTATTGTAGAATCTCAATCAGAACCCGAGGACGTTACTGCCCAAGTTCTACGGCCTCTACTGCATCCAGTGTGGAGGCATCACCGTTCGAGTGGTGGTCATGAACAATGTGCTGCCGCGAGCCATGAAGATGCACTACAAGTACGACCTGAAGGGATCCTCGTACAAACGCCGCGCCTCACGCAAAGAGCATTCCAAGCCCTCACCCACATTCAAAGACCTGGACTTCCAGGACATGCACGAGGGCCTTGTCTTTGACCCGGACACATATAGTGCCTTGATGAAAACCTTGCAGAGGGATTGTCGGGTATGTTTACATAAGAATGTTACATCCATTAGCAACTATGTGTTGCATTCAATAGATAAATATTGAATGCAAAACCTTAAAGATTTGCATTTTTACTTGTCGGATATATCAACCGCTAACATTTTTAAAGAACACAAGTCAAAAATGTACTTTTTTCATGATACTTGAAACAACATAGTCTAATAACTGCGAACTTGGATCCATTTATTTTAATAAAAAAAAAAAAAGATTGCCTTAAGAGGGTTGCTAGCTCATCATTTGGGGACCATTAAAACCGTAACCCTTGTGTTGTCCTCGGGCCAAAAATGGTCCCTAGGTGAATGGCAAACAAGCATATGGGAATCCTGAGGACACCAAATCCAGCTAAACTACCATTTTTATGTTGTAAGCCACATCCACTAAACTGCTGGCTAGTGAAGTAGATTTAGTGTTTAGTGTAGCATTGCCTTCAGCAATACATTCTCATCCTGAGGGCTCACATAATGCGGGGTTATCCGATGCTGCTTGCATCTCACTTTTATGAACATTGTGTCTGTCAGGATGGCAAAGTTGGGAGCTGAGTTGTAATGCTCCCATTTTAGAGACACTGGAAGTTTTTTAGTCAGGAGGCTATGCTTAACAGTCCGTTTATACCTTTTTATTTTGCTTTTTTTTTTTTTGCACACTCGCTAATTAATTTTCTTTTGACATGTTTTTTTTTCTTAATTGTAGGAGTGTCCTGCTCTTTAGGCATGGCAGCAGGTTGTTGTCTGTTGTAGATGCTGCACTTTGTGGTTGTGCATTGTCGCAAGGGTATAACATCAAAGTTATGTGGGCTACAACTGCTGGTGTCTTCACTCTTTTTAATCAAGTGAAACTGAGTCATTAAAAGCAGCCATTGTTTGTGTTTCTCGCGCCCTCTTTAATCTTTAATCTTTTTGTTTTTGCTTCTCACTCGTCCTTCCCTGTTGTTCACAATAACTTTTGAACTAATCATCATCCTACCTACATTTATTGCCCTTTTAACCTCACTGTTCACTGTCCAGTCAGACCTCTCATGTCATCAGTTGCAGATATTTTAACTGTTCCCAGAATTAGATCTAAGGGTGCCCAGGGTGCTTTCAGGTATTTGGAACAAGCTGCCTTCTGACCTGAGATCAATTACGTCTGTGCATAAATTAAAAAAAACAGCCTAAAAACCTTTTTATGTACACAGGCCTGCATTCAGTATGTTTTTGTTATTGGTTTTTGTTCTAATTTGTCTTGCTTTATTATAGTTTGCTGTTTTCACTGCCTGTGGCATTGTAAATCTATGGTTTTCATGATCTGCTGTGCTGAGCACATTGAGTTTGCTTGTAATGAAATGTGCCATATAAATGGAATTGCCATTGCTGTCATCATAGGGCGATGCACTGCTGGAGTTTCATGGGATTGCCTGCACAGACACAGGGCTTTGCAAACAAACACAAACATGGGACCATAAATCCTACAATAGGCACTTAAAGGTGCTTGGTTGGGTTAATTACAACTACTTGGTTTGAGTTAGGATGATATCAGTGTTTGATTTATATTGCATGTACTTTGCTTGCAGCTCAGACATGCTAATAACTTTGACACAGTAAGAACATCCTGTTTTCATACATGAGCTTTTGACAGTGTTCAGAGATTCTGGTCGGTTGACCTTTTCCACATGTAGTGCAACAATAAGAGATGGTTTGTCTGACATGCTCAGAACTGATTTAGGCGATATGACACAAGACACCTGATGCTCACTAGCTGTGAATTATCTCGCGGGTTTAATAGGGTCTTCCACAAAGCTTGTTCTTAAGAATTTGGAAGGTAAGTGTTGCCCAAATTTCGAATGCTTAGCTATACTCTCCAAAAGGAAAGGTCCCAGAAAATCAGAGTTATTCCAGAGCTCCAAACCAAATGTTCATGAGGATAAAACTTTTATCAGAAAAACATCACTCACTTGGTTTTTATGCCAAAATAAATCCAAAATCCAGAGTTTATATTCAGCCAATGATAACTGCGCAATTCCCCAACTTTGATAACATCACACAGGCCAGCACCTGGAACTGTGTCCCTGTTTGTTATTCCCTGAGCTGTTTTGATGACTGCATTAGTGCGTGCCTGTTGTTTCATTAGCGAGAAACAATAGTGGTCACTTGATGAAGGATTAGCGTGCAGCAGAGCAAAACACCTGACTAATGGTCAGGCGGAGCAGCTGGACGCTAAAGCGCAAACTGGATGTAATATGCTCATACTGGGCTGCTGTATATGACCTCAGTTAGTGCATTAGGTAACGCAGCACATTTTAAGGCCCTCTTTAGACCCTGCTTGGTCAGAGGGATTGAGGCTTTACTGTATTTTTGCTTATAGATCCAGGGTTGATCTCTGGGAGTGGGACTTCCTTCAAAGTAAAACTTTTTATTTATTCATTTTTATAAAGAAAATTGAACTGTAGGTGATTTTTGTTTTATTTTATTACTCAAATTATTATATTGTTAAAACCACTGAGTAAAAAATGTGGACATATATCAAAAAGGTGATATAATAAACAAAATAATGACTGGAAATTCTCTATTGCCTTTGTTTGGTGATCTGAAACATTTAAGTGTGACAAACATATAGAAAAAATAGGAAATCAGGAAGGTGATTGCAGCTGATTGCTTGACAGATAAGCAAGCATTCATGCAGCTCTGCGGGGGTTCATGTCCATATCAAGTAGCTTTCTTTAGCAGGCATGTCATTTGTAACCTCCACGTGGCTAACCTGTTAGCTGATAAATGCCAATAATGGAATGGTTTAGGTATGAGGTCTAAGCCAAAGGAGGGAACAAATTAAAGTATTGACCTCTTTCTTTTTGGTAGATTAAACGTCAGTGTCACGGCTGCCGAGGCGAGCCGTGTGGTGTTGGAGGGAGAAAGGACCCAAAATGCAAGCAGTGGATGATAATGCTAGTGATGTTTATTTACAAAGTGGAGTGGTGGCAAAACAGGCAATGAGGGAGGACAATAAACTAAAGAAACCTAAACTGGGAAAACTAAATAACTAACCTGAGAAGATACCAAAAGGGATGAGAGGCAGAGCGACGCAGATGAGGAACAGGACACAGAGAAACACAGACAAACCAGCAACAGGCAGGAGAACACACAGGGCTTAAATACACACACCAGTAATCAGGGGATGAGAGACAGGAGGGCAACACAGCTGGGAGGAATCAGAGCTGACAGGACAGGGGAAACGTAAACTGAACACACTCACATCAGACAGAGACCTTCACAATAAAACAGGAAACTGACACAGGGAACCAAACCAGACACAGAACTAAACAGACAGATTCACAAACAGACGGGGTGACACCATAGACAGACAGAGACACAGATGCAGACTCAGAGGCAGACCGAATATAACACATAGAACTCAAACAATAATAATCATCATCATAATAAACTAGAAAATGATAATAAACTAAAAGCGCTGGGTCACCGACCCAGGACCATGACAGTCAGAGGATCACCAGATCATTCTGAGGGATAAATAAATGTTTATTTGCTCAGACAAAATCTCATTAACGGTTGGCAAAATTTCCTGTTCAGCTCAGTTGTGGGATTTAAATGAAATATATCTTTATTTGGGAATATAGAGCGATACTAGGCTTATGTAAGCAATTAGAAGCCTCGGACACACATAACCACAAAATGTCTAATACCTTAGACATTTTGTGGTTATGTGTAGCAGAGCCTTAGGCTCTGCTCTGTAGGCTCGATTGACCCTTTTAGTGGCTCGTGTCTGTATTTCGTTACACGAGTTGCCTAAACAATGCCTGATGGTAACTTTACCTCATTTTAATGTTTTGATGATTTGATTTCAGCATGCCATAGCCACCACTACTTCATTCATTTTCCTCTACTGAAAATACAACACTAATTCAGATTTATTTAAATGAAGGGTAATGGATTATTTTAATCCCACAGCTGTTCTGTTAGCTTTGTTTATTTTTATAATGTAAATCTTTAATGGCCTACCTGCAGTGCATTCAAGGTCCACCAGAAGGTCTGTAGTGTGCAGGTCACACTGTGACATGCTTTTTGGTGCTCTAAAGGTGGGCATTTCAGAATGGGAGTTTCTTTTAAACAATGCCACTGAAGTAGTTGCAGGTTTTTTGTTTGGCCAGAACCTTATAGTGTCCCTGTAAATCAGTGGGCTCTGGGGAACTTATTGTCATGGTTTCAGACCTGATAGCCACCAGAATGTGTAGTATTTAAACAGTTAAAAGAATGGAAGGTTTAAAAAATTTTAGCGCTGACAAACTAATTAAAGAAACTGGAGTCTAACGTTAAAGAAAATGTTTTATTTTTCAAAGGGGGTTCTTAAAATTTGATTCCCTGAGTTCAGTTTCGGTCTCTTATCAGGTCCTGGAAAGCTTTAAGATCATGGACTACAGTCTCCTGCTGGGGATTCACGTTCTGGATAGGAAGCCACTGAGCAGAGGAAGCAGATGTGACAGCAGGAGAGGACAGAAAGTCCTCTACTCCACCGCCCTCGAGTCCATCCAGGGGAATGTCAAGGACCCAGAACCAGTGGCAGATGATGACACGTAAGTGGACACTTTGGACTAAGCAGCACATATGATAGAGGAAACATTTTTTAACATCTCAGATCACAAGTTATTTTTATCTTAAAATAAGTATTACCATATACTTTATACATACTAGTTTGCACGCAGTCAAATCTAATAAGAACGGTTTGCTTCATACTAAAACGCCTGTTTTTAGGTCTTGTTTCCCTTATTTTTCTAGTGGCTTCTTTTTTAAACCTCACTGCTCGCTGATCTGGTGAAAAATGTAGAAAAGCTGGACATTCAAAAGCATAATTTCATTTAAAAAACTGTAAAATTATCATAATCTTTTTTCCAGATTGGGTGGAATTCCTGCCAAACATAAAGACGAGAGTCTGCTCATCTTTTTAGGAATTATCGACATTCTTCAGTCTTACAGGTGAGCTCACAGCATTAACATGCACAAAAATAACATGCAGAAGACAAACTGTCTCATCATCCTTACTCGGCTGCACCTGGATCAACCATCCCCATGCAGCATTACAGAAACATTTGTAGACTTCTTTTTTTTTTCAAATTCATTAAAATAGGCAAAGACATGCAACTCTTTTTTGTTTGTGACTCTTGTTTCCTTGGCATTATTATTAGTTTATATTTTATGATTCTCAGGTTTTCATCCTGTTTTCCTGCTTCAGAAACATTTAAATTAGTTTAAACACTCATTACTGGCTCAGTAAACACAGGCTATATTATTTGTTATTTATTATTTAAACCTGGAAAATCTACCAAAATGGGATCTGTCCCCATCTCTCATGGCAAGATTGACACAGTCATGGCTGAGAGGCACAGCTACAGCTCAGGCTCAACTCGGCTGAGGTGGCCTTCCAAGTCCAAAAACCCAACTCTAAATTAAAGAGATGCATTGCAGCAAAGCCATCAGAAGCATAGAAGGCATGTAAAAGCTGGATTTGCAACAACAAATGGATGGACGAATACCAACAGCTGTAACAGTAAATTGTGTTGAAAAGATATCCGCCCGTATAATTTCATGTAATACCACTTTGTACCACAAGATGGTGCAGTCAGCACAACCGTTATTCAACCAGGCAAGTCCTTAATAAGAGCACATTCTTTATAACTGCAGCTCCTAGAGCAGGGGTGTCGAACTCCAGGCCTCGAGGGCCGGTGTCCTGCAGGTTTTAGATATCACCCTTGGTCAACACACCTCAATCAAATGATTACTTCATTGACAAGCCTCTGGAGAACTTCAAGACATGTTGAGGAGGTAATTTAGCCATTTAAATCAGCTGTGTTGGATCAAGGACACGTCTAAAATCTGCAGGACACCAGCCCTCAAGCCCTGGAGTTCGACATCTGTCCCCTAGGGGAAATAGAGGTATTTAAAAGGAAATCTAAAAAGCTAAACAGCTCACGTATATGTGAACATATACGGTTAACCACTGCCCCCTGGTGGTGAAAAGTAAGAACAAAAAACAAAAACTTCAAGGCTTTGCAGCACAACCTCGCTAACCACAGTGGCTACCTCTATTTTATTATATACAGTCTATGGTCGAGAGCAAGCATAAATATTTACACAAGTAAAAATGTTACATAATGAACTCATTTGATTTTCAATTTTTAATCATTTTCAGGTTCGTTAAGAAGGTGGAACACTCCTGGAAGGCTCTTGTACATGACGGGGTCTGTAATACTTCTTACTTCTCCTTAACTCCAGGCTGTTTTATCCCTTATGTATGCAGCTGCTCACACTTGTGCCCTGTTTTCATTTCAGGACACAGTGTCAGTGCACAGGCCCAGTTTTTATGCAGACAGATTTCTGAAATTCATGGGCACGACTGTTTTCAAGAAGAGCCATCGTAAGTCATGCTAACCTGCCACCATTCTGTTTCCTGCATAAACGCAGCTTTTGTTTTAAATTGTTTCTCTGTGTGTTTAAGCTTTAAGAGGAGCATCTTCAAAGAGGAAGAAGAACTCTCTTTATGCAAAGTCAGTCTCCCAGGAGATTCTGTCCCCGCTGAAGGAGATGAAGGAGGAGAAGAAAGCCCAAAGCATGGACAACCTGGATGGAAACTGTAAGCTGTTTCTTTTGTTCATGTTTGTTTTATTAGAAGCTTTGCTTGACTTGTTCGTTGACGGTGTGTTTGTTTTTAACAGTTTACAGTTCCTCCAAACAGCCGGATCTTCTACCTGAGTCTGCCGTTTCTTTAAAATTGAGCGGAAAAGAGGAAGAAGACTATGAAAACAGGTACTTCACATGTACTGCTTTCAGATCAAAGCCCAGTTTTCAGAAGAGAAGTTGAAAAGTTGATATTTTGATCTGATTCACACTGACACAGACATGAAAGTGTTGAACCAAAATCCATCCATCAGTTCTTGAGATTATTTTTGTGGACATATTTTAGCTTGGACATATTTGAAGCCTTGAAATTTGGCCGTTGCCATGTTGTTGGAGCCATAAAGGACCATATTTGGATGACAGGGTGGCAAACTATGTTATCAGGAAGCTGCTGAAAAAGGCTTTAGTGTATGGGGATCAACTTCCTTATGGAGCCAGCAATGAAGTGGCCATTTGAGGAATTGTGTGTTTTTAGGAGTTGCAGTTCATTTTCAGCTCTAAAGTTTGCTTCTTGTGGCTTGTGAGCTGCAGTTTTTTTCCCTGCCACTGATGAAATGTTCCAAATAACTGTGTTTCTACGGTTTTCTAAAGAGCTAAAGCTACATCTTTCTTTTGATATTCAACAATATATTCTGAGAGGATGCTGAACGATGAATGATGATGTAGACATTAACTCGGCTCATACACACCTTTACACAACAGTAAATTGTATTTCTATGTTGCAGTGAAGACCGACGAGCCTCCAGTTCAACGATTGCTCTGGACGATCCACTGCCGTCCCTCAGCAGAAGCCAATCTGATTCTGAACTGGATGTCTACTTGGTAAGCCATGTAATTTCAATTGCAGAGTCTTAATGGGTTCTGTAATGCTATATTTAGCTTATTGTTAGAATACAAGCAACCCAGGCCCAGCACCGAAGACCAGTAAGCATTTAACAAGTCCTACATAATCCAGTCGGAGCCCTGCTGAACGAGGCTCAGACTGGCTCCTGAAAAGAAAGTGAACAAGATTATTTTTCAAGCTGAAGCTTTAACATTCATCTGTGGTTGTACACCCCTCACTCAGTACAGCATCAAACTGAATTATTTAGCTAGAGAACAGATCTCAGGCTACATTCACTTGTCACACAAGGGGGAGGAGGGGAAAAATATTCAGGCAGGTCAAGCTCAGATGTTTCTATGTCCAGAAACAACAGTTTAAATGTTATCAGCACATTGAATTGCTTGAATAGTTCCATTCGTGTCACCTCATCTGTTTCAATCAGTCTTAGAAACAGAAAGTATACATCTGGTGGTCATGCCAAGAAGTGATTGTAAAATCTTCAATTGCAATTGCAGATACCGTAGCAATTAATTTATGCTTTTGGTGCCTAAAATAAACTACCTGCTTAGGTTTATTTTATTTTGGGGTTTAGATCCAACCAAACAGCTCATAAAAATCAGTTTGTGCATAAAAGCTCCAAACTTTTCGATATATTCTCACATCCATATGGGGACACTTGAAACATTAATACATAACACTGAAGGATTTTAATTGTTTGTTTGGCACACGTCTTTCAAGACATTACTTTACCAAAGACCATGAAAGATAAAGCCACCCACACCCACAAACCCACCCATATTTTAACCATGCATTTTGAAGCTTTCATACTAGTGTTTTGGTTGCAACCATGTAGAGCCATTTTGGAGTCAGGTGGTTGGAGCGCTACATAATCAGGTGCCAAGTATGGCTGGCAAGCCGATAAACTGTATATTCAGTTCAGTGCAGTGCAATTGAGTTTTATTATATATATATATAAAGCAACAAATCGCACCAACAGTCACCTAAAGGCGCTTTATTAACACCAACAATCAAACAACCCAATTTGATCCAGCACATGAAGAAAGTGGGAAGCAAAAACTCCATCTGAACTACAAGAAATCTCCAACAGAACCAGGCTCAGGGAGGGGCGGCCATCTGCTGCAACCGGTTGGGGATGAGTGGAGGAAGAGAGGACAAAAGACACTGTGGCTGTATAGGTCTAAAGCACAGTCTCATATCTCCTCCAAGAGACAGAATAATATAAAACTCATATAAAACCTTCTTGGATGACCCTTCCTTCACAGGAAGTTCCGTTATTTGTCACATAATATCATTTTAAAAAGTATCCAAAAGTTCATATATGTTCTAGAGGTGTGTGCTTTAAACATGAAAGACTTTGGGGACTTGCTCACTTTTAGAGCCAACCTCAACTGGCCATGTTCGTGAAAAATCCCAATTAAATGAGGGGATCTCTGAGTAGACTTCGTAGGATGCCACCTTTTGGCCGTTTAGTGGGCTCATAATGTTTGAATGGATGCCTGAAACTATAGGCTTCAACTAGGGCTCATTAAGGGGCTCATTAAGACCCATTAAGACTACCTTATAAGACAAATGTCATGGCAACAAGATCAGCTCTGTTGTTGAGATATTATATTTAGTCCTCATAAAATTACATAAAAGAATGTATGTATTTAATTTGTACTGATCCTCTGATTGTGGCAAGAAGACATGGAGGCTCTCATGATGTTGTATTTTAGCCCCAATAAAGGCGCTCCATGAACAGAATAGAATCACGTAGCGATTCATGACCATAACAAACTGACCTTTATTCATAAGATGTTACTACCTAATACATACTAACATATTCTTGCTCAACACTCACATGCAATTTATCTCATCTTCTTGGAACTCTCTTCTTTGATGGCGGTAGCCCTGGGGTCCTGAAGCCCCCTCTGACGTCCACTCTGTGTGACTCAGCTGAGTCCAGTTCCCTCCTCGCTGCCCCTCGGTCCTTGTGTCAGCCTAAGAAACCTTCATGTATTCTTTTTTTTTCTACAGCACTTCTCTTACATAACCACAAAATCCTCATTCAGGCTTATATGAAGCCGTTCTTCAGTCTACATTAAGCGGTCCCACTCAGGCTCTGCAGGAAGCCCGCAGACGTCCGAGTTAATCTGATCTCAAAGCCTCTGACATTAAGAGTGGGACTCAGAAACACTGAAAATACTGTAGGTTAAAAAAAAAGGAAATCTGAGCCATGAACCTATCTGTCTCCTCAAGTAAAATTAAGTAAAATAAGTGTTTTGGCTTGGGTGGATGAAAAGCATGCTCCCAGCTGTTACCCTTAACCTCCTAAAAAAAAAAGGCCTGACTTCAAAGACAATGGGTTTTTTACTGTGGGAATGCAGTAAAGAGTCTGCACTCAACACATCAGTTCAAGCATGACAGAAATAGTCAAAGGAGCTTGCAAAGAAAAGCATCTGGACTTCTTTAAGTTACTTGAAGACGTTTCACCTCTCATCCGAGAAGCTTCTTCAGTTCTAAGGTCAAATGGTGGGGAGTCCCAGATATAAGCCTGGTGGGAGTGTCCCCCCACAGAGGGACAAAGGACCCCCTGATGATCCTCTAATTGCCTGAGCCAAGGTGTGGAACTGGGTGTGGGTCCCAATCAGCCAGAGTTTCGGGTGAGTTCATTATGAAACCTGGCCCCACCATGACAGAAATAAATGCAGCCTGACAGCTTCACTTTGATGGACAACCTCATCCTCTGTGGCAAAAAACCTGCTCACTGGAGGGTTGAATAAAATATACTGTACAGCCAAAAGTATTCACTTATTCATCCAAATCATTGAATTCAGATGTTCCATTCACTTCCATAACCACATGGTGTAATAAAATTAAGCACCTGACTTCAGACTGCTTCTAAAAACACTTCTGAAAGAATGGGTCGCTCTCAGGAGCTCAGTGAATTCCAGCATAGTACTGTGATAGGATGCCACCTGTGCAACAAGTCCAGTCAGGAAATTCCCCTCGCTACTAAATACTCCACAATCAACTGTTAGCAAAAGCATTTGGGAATGACAGCAACTCAGCCACAAAGTGATACGTCAGGTAAAATCACAGAGCGGGTCAGTGGACGCTGAGGCGCATAGTGCACAAGGGTCAACAGTTTTCTGCAGAGTTAATCACCACAGACGTCCAAACTTCATGTGGCCTTCAGATTAGCTCAGGAACACTCCACAGAGAGCTTCATGGAATGGGTGTCAATGGCTGAGCAGCTGCATGCAAGCCTTACATGACCAAGTGTAATGCATAACGTTGGTATAAAGCACACCCCCACTGGACACTAGAGCAGTGGAGACTTCTCTGGAGTGACAAACTACTTCTCCATCTGGCAATTCAATGGATAAGTCTGGGTTTGGTGGTTGGCAGGAGAACAGTACTTGTCTGACTGCACTGTGCCAAGTGTAAAGTTTGGTGGAGGGGGGATTATAATGTGGGGTTGTTTTCCAGAAGTTGGGTTTTACCCCTTTGCTCCAGTGTAAGGAACTTTTAATGCTTCGGCATACTGACACACTTTGGAAAATTTCATCTCCCAACTTTGTGGGAGCAGTTTGGGGACGGCCCCTTCTTGTTCCAACATGACTGCACACCAGTGCAGGTCCATAAAGACATAGATGGGTGGGCTTAACACACCCAAGACTGCACAGATGTGTCTGTTGTCACCTGAAGGCAATTAAAATCTTCTCTTCTTGATTTCTAGTGAGGAGAAACAGGGTTATTGCTCCTTTCCAACCACCTGCACTTGTGAACTTTGAAACACCAACCGCAGTCCAACAACATGAAGGCATCAGGACTTCAGCAAACATGGCACAAACTACAAGAAGTACCCTGTTCTTCTCATTTTCTCCACTGTGAGCATCACTATGATCCTTGTAGAAGCGTAATGCAGTCACTCGAGAAAAAAAGTCCCATGTTTCAATCTCAGAAAAAATCTGCTCTGTTTTTCCAAAATAATGAGATGCCTCCTCCATGAATGTGGGAATGTTCTTCCTGCTTGCACCGAGTAGGGCTTGTTACTTCTGCTGCCAGTTTTTAATCCATCTGTACTTCCTTTGACTCCCAAATCTTCTAACAGCTTTTTACTTTTACTCTCTACACTTTAACCACTTTCTATACTTTACATTTAATAATCGTACTTTAGTTTTAAAACATTTGAGGTGTGTTATTATTTCACTGTGCACCTTCCAGACATCATAGCAATATGAATGTATATGTAGGGAATGATAACACATAAAAGACAGTCCCACTGGTGTGTCTGCCAACTGATATGCAAGGTGTAGAGTTGAAAGATGCAAAAGCACACACGAAAAACCCCACACATGCAGGGAAGGTGAGTGTGAAGCAAAGACAGAGAAAAGTACAGCTCGTGATGTCATGACATGAAATCAAGACACTGGTCTGTTAGCATTGCACAAAAATAGCTTGTGAAAAAATAAACTTTTGACTGGTTCTATAAAAAAATAAACTGGACTAATCTAAACAGAGCAGTTTTTTATTACATGTTTTTGGAATTTCTAAGATAAGTATCCAAATTAATAATTCAGAAAAATATTTTTAATTTCAAGAAAAGTTATATAAGAATTAGTGCATGTACATCTTGTTCATTTAAAAAAAAATGGGGGCATTTGTTCTTGAAAAAAGTGCATTAGGCTCTGTTGTTCCTCTTTCTTTTAATTTTAAGTGAAACTCGACTTTCCAAATCAATGGAAACACCTCTACAACTAGCAGATATGTTAATGTGTTAATGTGTATTAGTAGCACTGAACTACTGTGCTGATGTGCAGTAAAACACTACAAAGCTGCTTCTTTGCCTGTTATCGTTTACACTGCTGCTAGTAAATCTTTGTGTTTCTTTGCTAATATTTCTGATTTTCTGTAAATGTTGAAATTTCTCAGTGGCTGGTTCCATGAGGAAGTAAACATATCAGCTCATCGGCTTCAGAAATAGATCAGTGCTCGTTTGTAATGTTTACGTAGAGCTATGTTCAAAGATCATTCAGGTTTTTCAGATGTATGTGTGAAAATCCACATTAGTTGTTCAGTTCAGTTCAGTTCATTTTTATTTCAAACATATACATTCACCAACATATCACAACACCAGTGTACAACAACAACAGCTGTTGTACATTCACTCACATTTGCATGAGTAACGCCCTGTTTTAACCCCGAAGAACATTACAAAATGACATGATTAAAAAATAAATAAAAAGACAAATTCATTAGATGAACTGAATTTTCAGACATAAACTTCCCATTCATAATGACTACTTTGCAACGTACCACAATAGCTTACTAAGATTAGCACTCACGGAGCTGCTGGCATGGCTCTTACACCTGTTTAAACATGCAGAAGATTTTCTACTACGTAAGACTACGTAAGATTTTCTTCTACGTCATTTCACAAAGGTCAACTTTCACGCTATAATGATGTTTGAACACGTGACAAATTAAAGGAAAGATCTGGACCCTTGCCCTCTGCAGTAAAGCAACACGGTCGGTGTTGTGGTTTCCCTCCATTTGTCACAATGCTGTGACTCTGGGTTATCACCTCTGTCCTCTGATGTTTCTTTGCTAATAAGAGTTCAAAGGATGATAAAAAGAGTGAACATTTTGTGAAATGTATGACATTGCCTTTCAAACCCAACTGAACACCTACTGTAGAAGATTTTGTGTTTTAATTTTATCCCCTGATGATGGACTGGGGCTTTAACGCTTTGTGAACCTAAGTGCTTAAGAAGATAAATGGATGGTGGATCCCTTCCACCAAAGTTTCTGAGACTACCCACCTTTTCTTTTTCTTCTAACATTTCTTAAAATCTAAATCAATACAAGATTATATAATAATAATAATAATAATAATAATAATAATAATAGTGTTGGTAAAACTAGACAAGGTGATATTCTGTTGTTTATAGTGTGTCATACCTCATTACACCCATTTTATCTGCACTGGCGTTTCATAAAACTATATCCTGTTACAAACTGTGTTGTAATCTGTAGTAAAAAGACACCATAGTGTGTACCATGTATATACTGGCTTCTTATCTTCCACATGCCTTAAAAACTTTAAAAATCAGTGCTTTAAGATGCTTTGTAGGCCTATAATTGTACTATAGCAATACTTTACACTTGTATCAGGGAAATAAATTATTTCAATATCTTTACTTTGATCTGTGTGTTTGTTTTTTGCTTCAAAATTATGTTGCTTTAATATAAAATAGAGGGCAGTATCCATGGCTTCTGTTGATTAACCCATATTTTTATGTGTTGTTTAGTGGTGAGGGTGTGGTGTTTATTTCCCCTCTTCACTGAGTCAAGTTTCAGTCTTCTGATGATGTCTAACTGCTGATTGTCAACAGCTTGTTCATTGTTTTTCTGTTTACATAGAGACTCTATTCAGGGCAGAGGGTCTGACCAGAGCAGGTTAGACCGGTCACACGAGTTTTATATCACCACACATTCACCGCACGAGTAGTAACAATAGG
Organism: Neolamprologus brichardi; assembly: GCF_056152115.1. Lineage (NCBI taxonomy): Eukaryota > Metazoa > Chordata > Actinopteri > Cichliformes > Cichlidae > Neolamprologus > Neolamprologus brichardi. Next base: position 33,017,676 of record NC_142110.1, read on the forward strand.
AGTGTGTACCGGTGGCAGCAACAGCCTGAATCACTAACAGATTTTACATCAGTGCTCACTGTGGCTCCATACTCGGAGGAAGACGGTGAAAGGTAAAGTGAAAAGTGATCCTTGGTAGTGGTAGTATCACTGTCAGGGCCTGTTTTGCTGCATCTGAAGCAGGGCAGTTACATTTCTTTACTGTTTGATCACCAAAAATGAAACCTCATTTAAAATGTGACAAATGTAGACAGATGTATGTGTGTTTGGCTGCTGGCTAACACATGATTTTAGGCATGTAGACATGATCAAGACGACTTGCTAAAGTTCAATGTGAGCATCAGAATGGAGAAGAGATTCGTGTTACTTTAAACATCACATGTTAGTTAATGCCAGGCAGGCTCGTCTGAGTATTTCATAAAATGCAGATCTAGAGGGATTTCCCACCACAACCATCTCTGGGGTTTATAGAGAGTTATCAGAAAAAGAGAAAATACCCAGTGAGCTGCAGTTGAATGCCAAATCCATCCCTTAGCTGGTTTCTTGGACATGACGAATCATGGTATCATGTCAATATGGACGAAACTCTCTGAGGAATGCTTCCAGCACCTTATTGTGTCATTGTGGGGTTTTAAAATGCTGTTTGAGGAGACTGGCTTCTGGGTCCAATAAAGCATAAACAAATTAAGGTATATGCATTTGAGTATGTTAAACTGTACTAGGGAAATGTGATAGATATAGTACCGTCTCACTGTCTTTAACAGCTGCTGACAGATAAACCATTCATAACCTCTTACTTCCCTCAGTTTTCTTTCACTCCTTCTCCTAACATTTCCCTCTGTATGGTAAATGGACTGGTTCATATATAGCACTTTGCACTGAGTACCCATTTACACACATTCACACAAACACTTTTTTCTATGCTGTGCTTTCGATCTAACATTCACACGTATGCTAACGTGGGGTCAGTATCTTGCCTATAAGGTTATTTGGCGTGCAGACTGGAGCAGACTGGGTTAAAAACACCAACCTTCTGGTTAGTAGGTGACCTGCTTTACCACCTGAGCGCCCCTGTGTAGGCCTGCACAGTATATTTATTTATTATCCACCCCTGTCCAGACAGTCTGAAACATGAGAAATTTTGACTGGCTCTACAAGACACTTTTCTAAAATCTGCCTTTTACTCAATGCATATAAAGGGAATGTGTTTTTATTATAGTCAGAAGGAGAAGGTTGATCATATTCACCAGGAGAAATTACCAAAAATTACAAGTGTTTGCAGATTTTGGTGCCTATGATAGAAACTACCACAAAGAAAGTGAAGCAACAGTGAATACATACTGTTTTTAATGTCAAAACCTGTTACCAGACATAACAACAGCTGAAATAACAGTGAAATAAAAGAATATAGGAGTATAGAAAGACTTTCACATGTGGCCACAAGAACAAACTTATGCTTCCATTTATCCTTATTATATTTACTTAGCAAAAGAGCAGGAAAAAAAATATATGTATATATTAGTCCTGTAACATGCTCAGTTTAATTTATTCTTAAATTCTAAAATGGATATGAAAATGTAACACTACCACCTGGCATTGTCCCACACAGACACACTGATGCACTGCATATTAGCAGTCAACTAGATTAAACAAATTAGCTTGCTAAACCATTGTTTCATTTTAGTTACCCAACCGATTTATTCCAATTTCATTATAACAATCCAACTTGTTTGAAATTTAAAAAAAAATGCAAACAAAAACAAACTTTTCATTCCAAGCTTGCAACAGCCCCCTCCCATCACTCCCTAGTCACTCCCGCTTTCCCTCGGTACAACACCCTTGCACGTACTCACCCTCATTCCATAACCAGACAATCAAACGGGGACTTTTTCTTTTTTAAAGTAGGGCAACACAGGATGGACCAAGAACAAAGCAATTATAGTATCTGACAAGACAAATACTATGAAATAACAAATATACTGGCATAGTAGGCACAATGTTCAGGCTCATTTGCAGCCCTGTACATTAACACAGATGTATAATACTCTGAGTTTAACATTTGTTTTTTATTGAATAACTGTTTTACAAAGTGGTGAAACCAGTATTCACACTTTACTTCAGTTACATTCATAATCCTAATTACAATAAGTAATAGTCCAAACATTTTAGCGTCACATTACACCTGAACTGGCTAAAGTAAAAGTGCTCATTACGCAGAATCATTTAAATGATGTCAGCCATTATAAGACCTAAAACTGCCACGTTTAAGGCCAAACCTCTCACCACAACACAGACTGTGCACAACTCTTAGATGAACAATATCGCCTTTGCATTATTGTGTTTTCACTGATTTACTTTTTTATTACCACAACTAGCTTATGCTATTTCTTTTAAAGTGCTTTTAAAGGTGAAAGAATGAAATTGTAGGTACAAGTGGCTTTCTCTGAAGGGTGGATGGGCTCTCCCTTGGAGACAGGGTGAGTAGTTCAGTCATTCAGAAGGAGCTCAGAGTAGAGCCGCCGCTCCTCCACATCACAAAGAGGCTAAGGCTGTCATTGATTGGGAAAGGTGTTCCGGGTGGGTATGTCTAACTGGGTAGAGGACCCAGGGTAAATCGTGGGTGTGCTGGAGAGATTACATCCATCAGATGGCCTGGGAATGGCATGATACTTCCCTGGATAAGCTGGAGGAGGTGGCAAGAGGGAGGTGTGGGCTTCCCTGCTTCGGCTGCTGCCCCGTGACCTGATTTCAGATAAGCGGAAGAAAATGGCTCGTTTTCGTACTTTCCACCACCGGTCTTGCACAGGCTCTCATGGTGTAATGCATGTAAAATGAGTGGCACTATTGTCCAATGGGACTGTTGGGTGGACACTGGGTAGGCCAATCATATTTCACAGGGAGGCAGTGCCACCCCATCCTCCCTATGTGGCAACACCCCTGCTGTCAATACATGAACTCAGGAGGATCAGGATGATATGGGGTAAAAGTAAAAGAAGTAACATTTGATTAACATTAACAAGCCTTATTTATTAGTATAATTAATTAATTTATTTATTGATTACATCAAAAGATAAATTATGAAACTATGAAAATCTATACATGTTTTCAAGCTTTCAGGAAGCTTGTTCCAGGCCTTAATAGCCATAAATAAAAAAAGGATTCACTCAAAAGAACTCTGAGCAGCTGCCCTTGAAGCTCTACTAGTCAGCTCTGAGCAAAGTTGTCTTTTCTGCAGTGCACATTTAGCACTGAGAATTAAAATGAGACAAACATCTGAGTGCAAGATTAGATTCAAATAACTGAATATTTTGTGTTTACTAAAGTTATCACTGAGGATCAGAATGAGGGGAAAACTACATTTGAAACGGCTTTAAACGTGGCATGGTTCTTGATGCCAGATGGGCTGGTCTGAGTATTTTAGGAACTGCTGATCTGCTGGGATTTTCCCCACACAACCATCTCTAGGGCTTACTGAGAATGGTCCAAAAAAGAGACAATGAGCAGCAGTTCTCTGGACAAAACCTCACTGTTGATGTCAGCTAAGAACAGGGAACTGAAGCTACTGTTTGCACAGGCTCACTGAAATTGTACAACAGAACACTGGAAATGTTTTTGGCACGATTTCTGCTGCAACACTGAAAAGGGTAGGTTCAGAATTTGGTGTGAACAACATGAAAGCTTGGATTCATCCCACCTTGTACCAGTGGTTCAGGATGCTGGCGGTGTAATGATGTGGGGGATGTTTTCTTAACATACTTTGGACCCCTTAGTACCAGATGAACATCATATAAACATCACATCACCTACACGATTATTTTTGCTGATCACATCTATCCCTTTATGATCACGTCCCCTGATGGCTAGCAGCAGGATAACACGTCATTTCACAAAGATCAAATCATCTCAAACTGTTTTGTTGAACCGCTGGTGTCTGTGAGTTCCCTGTACTCAAATGGCTTCCACTGTCACCAGATCTTGATGTAATAGAGCACCTTTGGGATGTGGTGGAGGGGGAGATTTGCATCACGAATGTGCAACCAAATGTGCAGTAACTTTGTGATGTTATCATGTCAAAACAGACCAGAATCTCTGAGGACTGTTTCCTGCAACTTGTGGAATATGCCATAAAGAATTAAAGCCACGCTGGACTCTTGCTATCACTGGGTATGCTATCGCAACCCAGTAGAAGCAATAAAACGCCTGATAAAGTAGCTGGTGAGTGTAGTTTCGGTATAAAAGTCCCTTTTATGACACAGGAAGAGTGACTCAGAAGAATGGCACCGCCCAAAAAGGTCATGTGTGAAACTGCAGTGGAGCCGCACACAGCACACCTGCAGTTTCTAAGCTACGCCCACATACCTGAGAGAACCAGGAAGAAGGATTTTTCGAGGCTCGCCAAAACTTTATTCCGTCAAAATCCTCTCCTTCTTCACCCTTCCTTTGTCCAGTTCAGCTTTTAGGATTACTCTGCTGCCTGCGGTCACATAAGGACAGGACACACGAAGTTTCACCTGGTAAGTAGGTCCGGCATTGTCCGCAGTGAGTATCGCTTTGCTTTCACTGCGTTTGTGGCGCGCACTGCCATTTTACCCCATCTTTATCTGGTGCCTGTGTAAATTTAAGGTGGGGCTCCGACAGCTTAATCAACTAATAGCAATTTTTATCTTGGTTCTTGAAGGCAGCAGGGTGTCATATTTTAATTTATTTGATAGTTTATTCTAGTCAAAACGTCAGGTATGACCTACACTGTATTCGGGCCTGCGTGTAGCTGTCTCCTCTGCCTGTGTATTCATGCGCTTACTACTAGTTTCAGCGCACTAGAGGCACACCTCAAGCCCCTTTAGGCAACTGTTGTTGTGATGTGGCGCAATATAAATAAAATTGTGAAATTGAACAGGGGCTCGCACTGTGAGTGTTTCCTCGTGTTTAATGATTCTTATTCCTATTATTAGTTTATATCTTAACAGTTTACAACATTCAAAAGTATCATTTCATTGTATACATATAAAGCAGTATCATCTCAAATGCTATACTTATAACAAAAAAGCAAGAGGGAAAAAAAAACCTCTCGGAGAACTTTTTATTTACTGACATGCATTTCTGATAACGGTTGAGGTTCAAAGAACGAAGGGTGGAAGCTATAAAGCAGTTTAAACATGGGGTTGAATCATAGACTGTCGATAAAATATGGATATACCTAGAGTCGCATCACCCAGTGCCATTAGACTAGGAATTAGAGGTTTCGGTGTTACTGTTTTTAGCCACTGCTATGTGGAACCATGATCATATTTGGATGAGTTTGGAGTCCTAGCTTGGTTAACAGGCCGTCTCTATAAACTGTGCAAGTAAAACACGGAGATGTACACATGCTACTCCAAAGGACTTAATGTGTTAAAAGTTATAGTTAGCAGGGATTTTATTGTGGTAATTCCTTCAGAAATGTTCCAAAATGTACCACCAGTGCTGAGGCTTATAATGCATCGCTTGCCTAAAACTGCCTGTTTGGGAACGTGTAAATCACAGGAGCCACACCATATACGTTAAAACTAAAATAATAATAATATTGATAATAATCACCACACAGCTGTTATGAAAGTGCTAACTATTCATAGAGGTTCAGGATGTAAACCGTATGCCGTTTACTCTGTAAAACTGTTAAATTTTAACAAGTGGCCGCTAGAAAAACAGCTGTTTTTGGCCCTTCCCCATTGGTTTCATTTTGTAGTTCTGGAGGCTGCTTCTTACCTTAAACTAAGCTCTATGGATACATTTTTTTTTTAGAATAAAACATAAAGATCAGGAATAGTGAGAATTCTTTAAAAAAACATTAAAAAAGTAAAAAAACATTAAACACTGTGTGTAAATGGCGATACAGCATGTGCACCCATAAAACAAATGGCAGAGTTGAACTTTTATCATCTAGAAATCTTTGCATTTACATGTTTGTGGCCCTTATGTTGCGTAATGTTTTCAGACATAGTTCTTTTATTTTGCTTACAATTCAGTATCTAAAACGCAGTAGCCATTAAATGATAGTGAATACAAATTTTCCATGTGGTGGTGTTTACCTGGAATTGTACACATACTTCCTGATATGTGTGTTCAAGTATAACATTCAACCACTAAAATTACTTGTTCAGGATTGCAAGTAAATAACTGTAATTTGGCATCTTAATCAAAAAACGATCCTGTGTTTTATTATTATTTTTCAGCCTTTTTTTGTAAAATGGTAAATCTGAAAATTTGCAAATTACAATATTTGTATTTTGCTGTTAAAAATATAATTTCAGTTAGAGAGTGTGCGCTTATCGGTGGATTAACCATTACAGGAACATAAACAATATTTTTGGTAATTACCAATACTGTTAATTTAGGACAGCTGTGGCATAAGCCTTACTTTGGGTGGTGTTCTTTCTAATATCTGTAGATCTGTGGTTTACAGTACTGTGCTTACTCACATTTCAACCTGTCTGTTGTGTCACATTAATTTTGTTCAAGCTAAATGTCTGAAAATCTGAAAGACTTTGTAAAAATAAAAGACCTGGACCAGTGTAATTTCACAGCTGGTACATCCCCAAAAGAGTTGAAATAATCTACATGGGACGTCTACAGTGTCATTTAGTTTCTTGGATCACGGTGCTCATGTCTCACTGCTATTGAACGGAAACACATCTAGCAGGGAGACCCAGCTTTTTATAGATTAACTGAAAAATGTTGTCTTTTCACTCTCGTGTTGCTTTTTGACTCTTTAATTCATCTTCATGTCACTACATGCTTGCAGCTGATCCAGATTATACCTGTGGAGGGGATGTGCATACTGATTTCCCCCCCTCCCTCCCTTTCTGTCTGCACACTCTCATCCCAGATTTGTGAGTGGCATGTGTCCCTCCATCTGGCACTCACATGCATTGCATACGGACATTGCATAATGGCCCGGGCCTTAGTAATGCAGCACCCCAGCACTACTCGAGCATGTGAGGAAGTGACAAGGGGCAGAGAAACAAACTGCTTATGTAAAAGCATTAAGAAGACCAAGCAGCTCCAGCCGCATTTGTTCACCCCGTGGGAAGATGAGGGGGAAAAAACAGAACTCATTCTCATTAAAAAGTAAAAAAAACATGCAGTGACAAAGGAATTAGCTGGAACCATGACTTACTCTCCCACTTTTTAAAAACTAAAGCGCGTGAGCTGCGTGTGTGGTGCAGTGTGCATTCTCAGGTTAATTCAGATGCATTATAGATTGATAATATTTGACAGATAAAGAACTTGGTTAGAATTTTACTGCTGAAAAAATACATTTTGAAATAAACTTCAGTATATATTTCCTTTGTGGATATGGATACAGTTCCAAGGGATTATTTTAACTTGAACAAGATGCCATCCATCCGTGTTCTCATCCTGGTCTGAGTTGTGTGGGCATCAGTCTAAGCATGATCAGGCATTTCTTTCCCTAACACTACCCCCTTAGTCTTCCTTGAGGGTTACTGAGGAATTCCAAAGCCAGCTGAGAGATAATCTCTCCAGCCCGCCCTAGGTCTGCCTTCAGGGCTCCTCCAAATTAGACGTGCTTGAAATATCTTTCCCAGAATGCATTCAGAGGAATCCTGGTGAGATGCCTGGACCAACTCAGCTGGCTTCTTTCCATGTGGAGGAGAAACAGCACTCCTCTGAGCCCCTCCACCCTTGTGAGGAAAATACTTTCTGTCTTATGGTTATTATCCCCTTCTCCAGGTCATAGCTGAGAACAGGAACGTATATGAACCAGGAAATAGACAGCTTCATCATGGTCACAATGAATACATCCGATTAGAGCACAGGTGTTGAACTCCAGGCCTCGAGGGCCGGTGTTCTGCAGGTTTTAGACGTGTCCTTGATCTAACACAGCTGATTTAAAGGCTAAATTACCTCCTCAACATGTTTTGAAGTTCTCCAGAGGCCTGGTAATGAACTAATCATTTGTTTCAGGTGTGTTGACCCAGGGTGAGATCTAAAACCTGCAGGACACCGGCCCTCGAGGCCTGGAGTTTGACACCCCTGGATTAGAGTTTTCCACGTTTTCTATACAAATGCCAAACCCTAACTGACAAAATTCTCATATGTTTCAATTCAAAGCTTACAGGCTGTATATAAATACTTAGTGGTTTCTGGACTTCATATTTTAAAGTGACAGTATTAGTGTTTTGGCTGCTGCCATTTTGTTTTGTTGGAGCCAGAAGGACCGAGAGTGTGTGGGTGTTTAAGTGATCAACCAAAGGCTAGCAGGCTTGGTCATTAGCCATAAATTAAACGGTTGTCACTCACACAAAATTCATATCTGCTCATTTTTGCAACTTCATTATGCTCCAAAAGGCACCAACAGCGCAAACGCGGTGTAGACGCTCAATTTGGTGGAGGTGATGCTTGGCAGACAGCAGTTGGCTGTGTGTCTTTGCACATCTGCCAAAACATCCCAATAGCATCACTTTAAACATGATCCCTATCCAGGCAGGTGAGTTATTTAAAAAAACAAACACACACACACATAGAAAAACTGTCTTACCTGGCTTTAAAGTTTGACATTTTAACATGCAAGTCTGTGGGGGGTTGACTTGCTTTAAACAGCTGCTGGAGGAACTGGACTTTTTGGCACTTCCACCTTTTATTATCAGGTTACAGTTAGCACGGAGCTCCTCAAATCATCCATCATTTGTTTATTTAAACTGTTAAACTTTGATTTCACAGGCTTTATTTCACAAACTGTTACCTGCAGTATTTTCAGCACCATTATGCTGGTAGGTATCTGGCCAAAAAATAGTTTGCTACGTAACTCTCTTTCTAACCAGTCATCATTGTCCATGTGCCAGGTGTGCACAGGTGTGATTGCTTGTTTAGTTTTTTCACGTTAGCACATGTGTTAGTCATAAGTACGCACGCACATTCTTCAGTGTGGATTGGATCAGTGTTCCCTGTGAGATTACTGTAAAGTGTTGGATTATGATAAAAACGACTGTCACTCTGCTCTGTAAACTTTGCCCTCGGTCCAGCCAATGCTCTTAATCTGTGGCTCATCAGACAAAAACAGACATACAGGGTGAACTCAAAAGAAACCCCTCTCCTCATTTTTTTCCCCTCCTCTCCCCGCATGTTGCCGTTATCCAGTGTTTTTAAAAATAGTCTTGCTATTTCTGTGTCTCCCCTGCTGCGCTCCTGGCATTTTTTGCTCCCCCCTCTTGTAGTGCTGAGGGATTTTTCCTGCTCAGTGAAATCTGCAGCAGCTCTCATGGCACGACTATCCAGAGCCGTAATCCAGACATACAAGCAGCTTGAATATAAATTCTCTCCAGAGTTTGCATTGGCTGGCAGCTCATCAAGAGGCCACAAAGATTTATTTATTTATTTCAAACCTCTCAGGACATGGCAGCCTGCTGTCATCTGGTGACTCGGGGATGGCAAGATACATTTAATCTGCGTGCTGCCGTCGCATGCGTGCCGAGGGTTTATATCAAAGTGGGAGGGAGGAGAGGGATGCATGCAGGGAAGAGTTGGGCATGGATTATTGAAGTTTACTAATGGGACTGAATGGTTGCGAAACCATTGTTAAACAATTATTCATCCACAAATTCAGAATACTGAGGATGAAATCACATTTTTGAGAAGTGAGTTGCAGACTGCAAGTCGAGGCATTATCTGACTCTTGGGTCCTGTCTTGCACCTTTCGCCTTGTGAAAGTCTGTCATTTTGGTTTGTGGAAACTTGTTGTGCAGCCAGCCAATCACAAAAGAAAAATTCTACTGGGTCAGATGAAGGTGTGAATTTGGGCTTGGAAGACACACACACACACACACACACAAAGAAGCCAGATATATTTGGCTTCTCCAGTGAAACATGGGTGTGAAAACGTGCTGTGGTATCACATCTGTTCTTGTGCAAATCTTGAACTGCAGACTGACTGCAGCTTAAAGTTGTCTGGCCATTGCTTTGTCATTAATAATCTTCGGCCATTAGAGGTTAGCTCTGGTATTGAGGGGTGTGTCATCATGTGATTTTTTTTTTTTTTTTTTTTTTTTTTTTTTTTTTTTTTTTGAAGTAGTTGGATCTGTCCGGGTGTAAATGGTGAGAAAACTAAGCCTGGATGGGGGGATTATAGAAGAAGGGGGCGGGGAGCATGCATGATCTGTCAAGGCTTAGTACCACAATTATCCCAGCGGCTGCAGCAGCAGCAGTCACAGCAGCAGCGGTAGCGGCGGCGGTGGTGGCAGAAGCTGCATTTTCATTAGTGTAATGTCCAGAGAAGCTCGAGAATTATGTAAGAGTGACGTGTTGTTATCCCCTCTCGGCCAGCCCACCTCCTGGCAGGAACGTGGCCGTTTGTTTTCCTTTCATCCTCGTTCGCTTGGAAAAGCCAAAAGGACATCTGTGGGAGTCAGCGGTTGAGGACAGGACCCTTAGTGGTCACGCCGCGGGAACCGCGCAGCACTGGACGCTCAATCTGTGGCTCAGTCTCCTGGAGAAAGTGATGCACTGAGGCGCAAGAACAGACAAGTTTGATGATGCCAAAGGAGATGAGTAGACACTCATCACTTCAGGTTGGGATCAGGGAGTGTAGCAGCAGTTAGTGATGAGGTCCATGGGATGTTGATAAAGGAGAGTTAGAAGATGAAGTTTAAGAAGTTCATCACGATCATGCAGGCAGCGATGGGGATTGTACCCTTAAACAAACGGGAGCTGCTGCCACCAGGCAGGAAACTGTGGAGACCCCCAGGGTGAGTTTGATTACCGTACCGTACCGGTACTTGTATTGGATGTTTCCTTCTAGAAGATGGATTTTTATATCCTGCTGTTGCAGTTCAGTGGGGGAAGCAACAGATTTCTGAAGAAAAACAGTTTGGTGGTCATGCAGATAATTCTATTGTTAGTAGTTTCCCAAGCAAGAAGGAAGGGAAAGGTATTTTATTTCATTCACACAGCACAGAAACTGTGTTTCAGTTACTCACCATAATCCTTAAAGGCAGAAATCTGTGAGGCAAATATATCAACATTGTGACCATCTGGGCCACTAGCTGCCACGAGGAAGGGGGAAGAATCGGACAGGTGGATTGTAAACACAATGCATGACACATTCTTCTCACTACAGAGAGACACAGTGATGTAATGTGGAAAGTAATTTTCTTTTAAAGAAAGACGCGTTTGTGTTGTGTCCTGCATTTGGCAGGAAATGTTTTTCTTTTTAAAACTTTGTTTAAAATCATTGTTATGTAGTCTTTTTTTTTTTTTTTTTTTTTTTAATTTTCAATAATTACTTATCAACAAATTGCTTCAGTTTAGTATTTGCTTTATTTACCAGCCTCAGTAATTATTACAATACACTATTCTTCCAAGTTAGACTCACACACCTCGACTCGAGCAGCGACCCATAACAAAGGGGGTCAGGAGTAACAATTACACATTATCGCCCAACCCTAATGTGGAACCCCACCCAGGCTACAACTATTGTAGCAGCATTTTCAGCCTCTTGCCTTTTACACTTCAAAGAATTTGTTATCGTTTGTGTCATGACAGCCAAATCGTCACCACTGTCCCCAAACAGTTTAAAGTTGATTAAAGTTTCAAAGTAGAAACCTCCTCATCCTCTGTCTTTGTAGCTTTTTCTCCTGCATATGTTTTGATACATTTCAGTTTGTCATGCAGAGCGACTAACTTGCTTTATTACCCCATTAGTTTGTCATATATATATATATATATATATATATATATATATATATATATATATATATATATATATATATATATATATATATATATATATATATATATATATATATATATATATATATATATATATATATATATATATATATATATATATATAATTTTTATATATAAATTTTTTTTAATTATTCATAATTATGTAGGTCTTCGTGTGTGCGCACAAAGCTGCAACTGAGGGAGGTATACTTGAAATATTCTTGATCCCAAGGTTATTGAGCAATTCATGTTTCAGCCATAATTACCTCCACCCAGCAGATTATGTGATTGGTTCAGTTTATCTCTCTGTTTGTCTGTCTGTTAGCAGGATTACTAAAATATTATGGACAGATTTGCCATTTCAACATTTTTTTTTTATAGGTGGGGCTTGGTCCAACGTAGACATAATGAACTTTTGGGAAGGATCCAGATCTGATTGAAATTTAAAAAAAAAAAAAAAGGAGACACTGATGATTCCAGGAAGGGATCAAACCAATCTCAAATGAATCCAGTTCTAGATATGCTTCTGGATCTAGCAAGTCAATTCAAGCATGGTGTAGGAAAAAATGAAAAACCATGATATTGCTCTGTAAGTTCAGATGCACTGTCAAAACATCATGACAATACTTTCAATTTGTTTGTCACAAGTGCTGCTGAAGTTTGCTTTGTTTTCTTTGTGTTTCCTTTGTGTGCTACGTAATAAAAGCCATGTTAGGTTTTACTGGTTGAAATCTTTAATATTAATATGCAGCAATTACTTGGAAGCAAGCCGGCAAGCAGTAATCATTTACAGCAATGAGTCACAAAGTCCCACACAGAAGACAAACCAAAAGGAAAACAAAAAACAGAAGAGGGCGGGCGATCAACAGAACAAATGCTTCCTTTTTTATCAGTTTTTGGAGCATGTGGAAGCAACATGAAAATGCATTATAAATTTGGAATATAGAATGCAAGTAAATGCAAACTGTTGATTTTGAGCTGTAATTTGAAAAGAAAAAACAAAACAAATTGGAGAGGTGACTTTGATTCTTTTCCCCAAATGAAATCATTTATGAAGAATGTTTTGAAATTGTTTTGAATGGTTATAGCAAATAGGATGTTTTTGGAGCGTGGCTCATACTAGGGATTAAAATGGTTTGGCTTTCTGTTTTACATTACCCTCTGAGTATCCTGCTTTTAGTAGTAACATAATTATAAATGCCAGGATAAATATCCATGAGCTTGTAGGAAGTGAGGTACTAAAATATCTAAATGCCCTTTTAATGTAGTCGCTCATAGAGTAATGAAGTGCAGAGCAGACTTCGGTAGGAAGTCAGTGGAGACACCACCAGTGTTTTTATCCCCAGGCACGCTTCATGTCTTCCCGGAAATACTGAGCCCCTCCTTTTGCATCCACAGAGTGGTTTTTTTTTTTTTGTTTTTTTTTGAAAGTGTAACGCTTCAGGTTTGGTCACGCAGAGGAAATCTGGTTTCTTCCCTCTCTGTACAATAATGTGATATCTGACTTTATCCACTCAGATCATCTCAGTGTGTTTGACACAATGCCATGAAGCTGGGGATGGGTGTTCACCATATGTTTAGACATGCTGCTTGTGATCAATGGCAGAGACGCTTAAAATGAGACTTGAGATGAGTTTGATAATAGTCTGTTATCTGTGTCAGCCTGGTCTTCTGGTGAGTCTGGTTTAACTGTGTCATGCACCAATGAGAAACGTGGCTAATTCTATTAAAGTATCCGTCATATTATATACTCTATATCATTTCGATTTGCTTTTGATTGCCCTTAACATTTTTTAAGATAATTTTTAATCTTGCTATATTAGGATCTGCATAAAGCCCCACCCACCTGCTCTTCAAACGAGGGACAGCCAATCAAAAGAAGGATGGCTTAACAGGAGAAGGAGAATGAGGGAGAAGGTGGATTACGTCCAAATGTCAGAAAAATATGGATTATTTTCAACTAAAGTCATGCAAAACTACAAGTCGAGCCCAAGAAGAGGTTTTTCCTCCATAATTTGTTTTAAAGTCTCTTATTTAATGTTGCCTGCAAACTGTGTAAAAGACTATAAATGAACATGTCTAGGAAACGTGTAAAGCAATTACATAACTCCGGAATGTTCAGAGAGCCTTATTCTTTTTATGCTGTATAAAAATAGACCTCTCCGCCTGGTGCGAAGCATCTCTTGACACCTCACTTGGACAACATGATTTTCTGAGTCATGCCCATTTAAATATTTCAGACTATTCAACAAATCGCTATGTTTTAAGGTCAAAGCATCCTCTAAAGAAATAAATCTACTCCTCTTGCTGCCCTTTAGACAAAGTGCCATACAGTGAACGTTTTAAATAATCCCTTTTCATTATGGTAACACTGCTGGTTATGTTTGTAATATTGTGTTTCTCTTATGTGCTCAGGGATCAGCCTGGCTCTGACCAGACCAGCACTGACCTTCTCAAGTGCAGCAGAAAGTTCTGCTGGTCCAGAGAAGCCCAGTACTTGTATCTTCGCCGCCTGTCTTCACGCAGCTTCTCGGCTATTATGATGGTACGTCTTTTACATAAACGTCCACGCTGTATCTGATTTGGCCTCGAGTTATGTGATATTTTTTTGTTTTCCTTTCTTCACTAACACTACCTTGTGGATTGTGCCTTGTACCTGGTACTTTTTTGGTATCGAATGCAATAGGTTGAGAGTCTTCCGTGAGCTAAGCCAAGAAAAAAGGCGAGGACCGTTACTCGGCCATCGTGTGTGACAATTGTGGCGTACAACATTAAAACTAACATTTTTAAATGACTATGCTAGGACTGGTTCAGATACTCAACTGTTTGAGCCTAATCTCTACCCAGTGTCCAGTCTCTTACTGAACTGAGTACACAGTTCTGAGCTTTATTTTGCTTTAGTTTCAGTTTGGTTTATTCACAAATCAATCAAAATATACATTCCAACATGATAGTCTATATGAGATGGTTATTTGTGAAATGGTGCTTTCTAAAAGCTATCCTCAACTTATAAATAGGGGCCAAAACATCAGATAATATACAGCAAATACGTATAGAATTACCAATGTACTGTAAATAACCTAGTCACTACAGTATCCTAAGGTAACCTTAAAGATCCTAACATATAACTAACACTATTACACTAACCATCCATTAATACACTAACACACCAATACCTCTAGCTAGTTTCACATAAAGTGTAAATCTCAGGTAGAAAGCCAACCAGAATTTAAAATCTTTCCCTTCAAATCTTGGTGTTTTTGTTTTCTCGTATTATATGTGTGAGAAGGATGATATATTGGATAAGCTCACAAAGTCTTTTGTTAAATGTAAATACTACTCTATACATAGCACAGGCATTGTGAAAGATGTTATATTCTTTTAAATTTAGAGGTTTGTAACCAAGAAAAAGGGGATCAGAAGGAGCATCTAGATTGGACCATAATATTTGAAGTCTGTTATTTGAATTGTGTGTGTGTTATTTGATATGGGAAGGATAAGTATTGCACCGTATAACAGTAACTTAAGTGAGGCTCTAATAGCGATCAGTGTTAGTAGTTCGCTAATACCAACATAGGTAATTTTTTCATTAACTCATCAATATGCCTCTTAAAATGTAGAAGTTCATCAACATGAACCCCCCAGAATTTCGTAAATTTTACCCTTTCGATCATTAACATTTTTCTGATTTTTGTTTGAGTGAAATAATTTAATATCAACCGCTGCAAGACAAATTTGTTGTTGAATGTGTATGTGTCATCCTCTGCTCCCCTTTTGTGTGGTGTCCCACAGGGCTCAGTTCTAGGCCCCCTCCTCTTCTCTTTATATCTGCTTCCTCTTGGTTCTGTACTGAGAAAGCACGGCATTCCTTTCCACTTTTATGCTGATGACTGTCAGATCTATGTCCCTCTAAAGAAAAAAGGCAGATACCTTACACAGCCATTACTTCTGTGTCTCGATGACATTAAGGCTTGGATGTCTGTTAACTTTTTAAGATTCAATGATAAAAAGACAGAGGTGATGGTTTTTGGTAGCCCCACTGAGACCCCCAATGTGTATGTAGATTCCCTGGCACAGTATGTTAAGCCAACTGTCACAAACCTGGGGGTCAAAGTGGACTGTGATCTGAAGTTTGATAATCAGATAAAAGCAGTGGTAAAATCTAGCTTCTTTCACCTCAGGCAGCTGGCAAAAATAAAGCCAATTCTTTCACGGCAGCACTTTGAGACAGTGATCCACGCCTTTGTTAGCACTCGGCTGGATTACTGTAATGCACTTTATATTGGGCTCAGCGCGTCATATATTAGTCATCTACAGAGGGTGCAAAATGCCGCAGCTCGTCTTTTAACTGGCACTCGAAAGTTTGAGCACATTTCCCCTGTTTTAGCTTCACTTCACTGGCTGCCCATTTCTTTTAGGATTCATTTTAAAATTCTTTTATTTGCTTTTAAAGCTCTCCATGGCCTCGCTCCATCTTATCTCTCTGAGCTGCTACAGCCTTATACACCCACCCGCTCTCTCAGGTCAGCTGATCAGCTGCTCCTGAAGATACCCAGGACTGGGCGTAAACTTAGAGGAGATCGTGCTTTTGCTGTAGCAGCTCCAAAACTGTGGAACGAGCTTCCTTTAGAGATTAGACAGGCCAGTTCTTTATCTGTTTTTAAGTCACTCTTGAAAACCCACCTCTTTACCCTGGCCTTTGACACCATGTGAGATGTTGGTTTTTTATTTTTATTTTTATTTTTATTTTAGTTGTTTTTAGGTGATTTGATGCTGTTTTATCTTGTTTTTGTTTTAATATAGGGCTGTTTTAATTTTATGTTTTATGTGTTTTATTTATTTATTTTGCTGTTTTCTGTTATTCTATTGTTTTAACTTATTTTCTGTACAGCACTTTGTTCCTGTGCCTGGTATTTTAAAGTGCTTTATAAATAAAATTGGATTGGAAATTGGATTGAAGTTAAAATTTGATATAGAGGTCTTCCCAGGCTTCAGACATCCCTCCCGTTCACAACTGACATCCCCACACTGTAGTTTACTGTACTTTAAACATCTAGCAGTGAATCTAGTGGCTTTTCAATTAGCCATTGTGCTGTCAGTGAGATCTCAGCCTCAGTTCTCTCTGCACCTACTCAATGTTAGTGACAGGAAAGAGCGAACAACAACACTGATGACTAAGCCATTTGCATATGTGTGGTGTTGTTTGATGGTTTGTTTTCCAGGTGGAGTGTGTGTGTGTGTGTGTGTGTGTGTGTGTGTGTGTGTGTGTGTGTGTGTCTGTGTGTGTGTGTGTGTGTGTCTGTGTGTGTGTGTGTGTGTGTGTGTGTGTCTCTGTGTGTGTGTCTGTGTGTGTGTGTGGAAAAAGGAGCTTTCTCACTGAAAGCTCATTTTGCATGTTAGCATAAAAGAAATCACAGTACAATCATTGTCTTTAATTTTATGGAGATTTTAAAGATAATAAATCAGATGCTAGTTATTTTCCAACCATGTTAAATTCCCCACAAAAGCATCAAAGTAAAGCTGATACTGCTGTGTTCGTGTTCATTTTTGTGGTATTAAAAGCTTTGGGGAAAACAAAGGTTCAGTCATTTGTTTACAGAGCTTTCTACATTGACCACAGTCACCACCTCTTGTTTTCTTGTGAATGCTGTGTGGTGCCCTGTGCGAGAAGGAGGCGAACACAAGAGGCGGAAACCGAGTGAGGAGTTTGTTTTGTAGGGAGGGGTTCAGATTGGAGCTGCTGCTGTTTCTCAGCTCTGAGAATAGCCAGCTGAGGTTTGAGTCCGCACTGATGCTTACTAACCTTGCTCTGTGAAGGTGCAGTGTTTGTGTTGGACTGCACGCACTTGTGAATGGCTTTTGGTGGAAATCCACATGTTTTTGTATGACTGGGAAAGATTTGACTGTAAGTGTTATTGAAAAGCACATTGTAATGCATTATTCTTCTTGTATTGTCAGTCGGGCAACATGGACGCAAGTTTGTGACTGCAATAACTCGAGAAGAAAGTGGTGATTTTCAAATTCATACCATAGTTGCATCTCCTTAAAAATCCCGAACATGTATGAATCTCAGTAACCTCAACCTTTAAGGTCAAGGTCAGAGGTCAAGTTTTCCAAGACTCTTTATCATTTCTGAAACATTTCTGAAATGTAAAACAGCATTTTTCAATTAGCGGTGGACATGATCTTTTACTTGATAGTGACATAAAATGCATCAAGATGATGTTAGAGGTTGTTTTTTTCAGCATCAGAGGACCTCCCACAGCTTCCTGCTGTATTTCCCTCCAACAGTTTGTTAGGAGATCCCTGAAAACGATGTGTTTACCTGGTATGTTTGTCTATGGTGCTAGGCCAAAGTGCAGAGCAATGGAAGGCAATCAAGCAGCCCTCGTCCCGTGGCATACTATGAAGGCCACATGTTTGTTGTGTAGATGCAGCCTGTTGCCTTTGGGTGTTCACCTCTGGACCTTAATTAAGAGACCCTCCAGGAGCCACAAGGGTAAATGGTAAATGGCCTGTATTTGTATAGCGCTTTTCTAGTCCCTAAGGACCCCAAAGCACTTTACACAACCTGTCATCCACCCATTCACACACACATTCACTGACTCATCACAGAGTGAGGAGGTATGAAATTGAGCCTGTGTCTCTCAGGTGGCTTGTTAACGCCTTGACAGATCGCTGGAAGAGCTAGAGGTGATGGCATGTCAGAGGGAGGTCTTTGCAGCTCTGCTCAGGCTGCTGCCTCTGTGATCACAACCTGGATAAGGAGCAGAAGTGAATTCGTGGATATCCTCTGTTGTTCCTGTGTTTGTGGTGTGATCACGTGGATGTTTCTTCAGTTCTGTGTGACATTGCTATCAGTGAGAGTCCAGCAAACTTTGAGGAGGTAGAGGGAAAACACCAGCTACCAAAAACAAGTCAAGCTGAGATGAGACGCATGAAAGTATGATTTTTACTTGAATTGGTTCAGTGGAAATGATGTAATTCAGGTAACTACTTTTTCTTAGTAATGTTTTAATTCAATTCATGGCATTTGTAGAAGTGATTTTGCTTGTTAGCTGGAGCTCATCTAAGCTAAGAAAATGTGTCAAATCCTTGCATTTTAATGATTTCCTTGTGTTGAGTGTAATGCTTTCAGGGCTTGTCTGTGCGCACATGGAGCGCACTGAGTGTCCTTTTTCTTGGCTGTTTGTTTTTGTCAAGCAAGGTTTGGTGGGTTTTGTGGTTAACGTCACTCGGGTGATTGTGTGAAACTCTGCTGTTGAAAATTTAATGCTTTTTCAGTCTTACGAAACTCTTGCGTAATCCCATCAGTGATCTGAAAAATGCAGGCATGTCTTTGATTTGTAAGTTGTGACTGAGACTGCTTCTGCTCTGACACATTGACGACTTGAAGATAAAGTTCAGTGACTCAGTCTTTCCCAGGCTGCTTCCTCCCCCTTTCCTTATTTGAATATAACTACACTGTCGTGACCCCTCCTGAATCCAGAATGATGATTAACCAGGGAGACATGTCACGTCCCAGAAGCTTCATTGTTTTAATGACTTGCTCCCACAAATTATTCAGGGCAGTGAAGCTGTTTTGCATTTGGATGGCCTATTTTAAGATCAGTTTGGCATCTCTTAGTTGGAGTGGAATGTGTTGATTTATTTGGGTTGACCTTAATTTCTCTGAAATTGTATTGTCATTATTTAATTCACTGCCCTAAAAAAAAAAGTGTAGATAAAGTGCTGTGTTCTTCAGAAGCAGAAATTTGTAAAAATGGTGGATATTAAAGGGATACATTTCATGTCGTATAAAGGATTTTGGACATTTTCAGAGTCAGCTGGTGTGCTTATCTGATTCTTCTGTGATAAAATACCAGATGAGGGCGGGTTCGTACACACAGTAAATTGTGCGCAGAGAGATGAAAGGGGAGAAAAAAACAAGGGGTCATTGTGGGACATCTGCATGTGGTCATCTTGACCTTTTTGTATAAGCTTCTCATAATAGGAGCTTTGAGTTTTTCACATGGTATTATGTGGGTGACAAATTAAAGGAAAACCAACATTAAGAGTCATTTTAAGGTGTTGAGCCATCCAAGTGCCACCAAAATGGCTTCAGTGTCCCTTGGATTTGATTCTCCTAGACTCTGTAACTTCACTGTTGAAGCAGAGCACCGTCATTTTGTGTTTTTGATCATGGCGATGTCTGTCATATTTATTTAAGAAAAAGTGGTTTGATTAGATTGAGATCTGGTGGGCGTGTAGGCCATTCCAAGATATGAGCCTCTTGATTGTCACCCAGGAAGACGCTGCTCTCATCGGTTAAAAATAAATTTGCCTGTTAGTAGATAAGTGGAATCAAACAATGCCAATTTCTACCGGTGGAAGCGCATCCAAAGCCAACCATTTCTTGCTTCGTGCATCATTTGAGAGAGGAAAATATTCTGATCTCTTTATTCCATGACCTAAAAAAAAGAAGTTATATTTCAGATGCAAGGACAGATCACGACTGTAGTGGAAGATCCTTTCCTATTACAACAATAGAAGGAATCAGAAGACCACTAACAGGAAGGTCAGTAGTTCAGTCCTCAGGTCTTCCGGTCCACATGTTGAAGGATCCTTGGGCAAGCTACTGAAACCCAAGTAACTCCCAACTCGTCCGTCTGTATATGAGTGAGTGTGCTCTAGAGTACTACTGTATGAATTTGGGCATGTCAGCTTGTATTAAAAAGCCCTTTAAGTGGTCCATTTGACTAGAAAACCTCAATATAAATGTTTGTTCAGTTGAACAGACTAGGCAAGACAAAATATGTCAAATGTCCCATTAAAGAATAAAGTTTTTTTTGAAAGTTAAAAAAGATGTGTTTGAAAAGTTCTGGGAAACATTTTTGAATTTGCAGAGGTTGAATGTAATGTAAAGTCAATCTGTAATGTCACAAATACACATTTAGATGTATAGATGTAGATATTAAGTTAGGGGAAATTTGATATTAACAAACTTAACAGACAGCAAACACCAATGTAAGGTAATAATCAACAAATGGCTGCATTCTGCCTAAATGAACAAACTGTATACTTTTTCCTGTCAAACCTGTTAGTAGATATTTAGGAGCTTAAATATATGTGTCTTTTGGGGGAGGGGTGTTGGATTTACTCACAAGAGTTATTATTATTTACACACCCTGAATAAACGTTGTTTTGTTTTTTTTGCATTGAAAGCAGTTGGAATAAAATATTTCAGTTATCCTAAAATGGACGCGTCGACAGTTTGGTTTATGTCTATAATATTCCTCACTTAGTTTAATTAAGGCTGTTGTTGTGCTGTCTGGCTGGACGCCTCACAGCAGGCTGCCTAAAAATCAATGGGAATTTTGGACGCGTCCATCTCAACGATTTAAGGGTCATAAGCCACCTTTATTTCTCTATATGCTGTGTTATCAGCGGTTTGTAATTACACATATTATTGGAATATCAGTATTAGTTTCAGTAAAGTTAAGTTTCTAAACTGTTGTTCGAGTTGGTCTTTATTTATCTAAATTAGTTTGGACCTAACCCCACCCCTCCCGGGGGGTCCTACTTGGTACAATCTGAACCAAGCTAGGAGCTGTCGGCGCTAATTTTTTACTCTGGATTCACGAAGTCTGTGTGTTTTGTGAGTGAAGTGGTTCACTTAACGTGAAACATTCAGGACTTTTACTTTTTCAAGCTTCGAATTTTTTTTTTAATTCTTCACAACTTGTGGCAGATGTGCCACCGGAAACGCCTAACTAGTCGTAGTTTGGTTTGAATCCTCGGTACCACTCTCGGACAGTTCAAAGTGCGTGATGCCAGTAAACGGAGGGGGGCTGCTCTCTCTGAGCAGATACGCTACTCAGTATTTAACAGTAAGTCCTTTTGTACGCCTACAGTCAGTACTGATGAATACAAATGTAGTGTAATGTAGCATTATTAGATCACTTTAGCCCTGTGGATGTGCTGTGTGTGTTTGTGTGTCTCTCTGTGTGTGTGTATGTGTGTGAATATCCTTGAGGAAAAGTCGGGAGTTTCCATGAATCCCTGCTGAAGCCTGTTGCACCTGCTGTTACTGCTACTGCGACTGCTACCAGCTACACGAACGGTTTAGTTAGCTAACTTTTAACTTTAAACACATCTCTGTTGTCTTAAGATTAGTTTTGACTTCTGATCCAATCCGCAGTTTTTGTTTAGTCGACCGATTGGTACATTTTACAGCGGATTTAACGTTTTTGGTTTTATTTATCTTGTGGTTATTTGAAAATCCACTTTCTCGGGAAACTGCAGTGTTGTGGTCCCCCTGCATTACAAACTAAAGCCTTTAAACTCAATGTAGTTGTTGTTTTTCTACACTAAATTAAATATACTTATGCAGGAGTTGTTTTTCTGGCACACGGGGTAATGCAGGTATACGGCCAGGAGGGGGCAGACTTGCACTGCCTTTTCTTATCAGCAGCACATAAACACAGGAAGTGGCTGGGTCATTTTGTCATTTCCTGATAATGTTCCTTTGATTTCAAGGAAAGATGGGAAGTAATTGGGACAAGAGAAGCATGTTACTCAAATGACCTGATTGTACTCTAAACAAAGCTATAAAACCTAAATAAAACTTTGGTTGATAGGGAGAAAAGTCTTTAACTTCACTGAACATTTTCTTGTAGCATGTTTCATGTCATATTCCTACTTTATATAATTGTATTTATTTAGTTAGTTAGTTTTGGCCTGTAGGGAAGGCAAAGCAATATAATTCAATGTTATAATTAAAATGCATCTCTTTGTGCCTTAATTTACATTTAACATTCAGATTAGTCCAAAAAAAAAACCCCAAACAAATGAAGTTATAATGAAAATGATAATATAGGTCTACCATCTATTAAACATGTTCCAGGTTATTTTTCTTTGGACAAACGTGATTGATATGGATACTTAAATAATTCTGCAAGAGACGTTACTGTCTTACGGTAACAGTAAAAATGGTATGTGTTTCAGCTACACATTTATTTTGTATTTTCTTTGTGATAAGTGATGAGCTGTATCTCTAAATAATTTGTTTTCCAAGTCACATCCTGTGTGTATAACCCAGTATTTCATTTCCCCTCCTCATTAGTGGAAATGTGTTTGTGTTTTGTTATGTAATCGCTTGCACTAGGGACTGTGACTTATCCAGCGGGCCTGCCTGCGAGGACCCATAACGTTCAAATCGCATAGTACAAAAAGACACTCTGACTTAAATTGGTTTGGCTTTGCCTGAAGCACGCTCATATTTCTAAGTCATTCATATGTCTCCCCTCTTCACACATGGCAGTCTGTTTGGCCCTTTGTGGTGCAAATGGATGTCAAGTGATCTCCCCCCTCTCCAATATAAATGTTCCCCCTATTTATTGAGGCTGGGCTCAGTATGTTTCCAATCCTTTGCTCTCCACACACACGAGCCTGGCTTACGAAAAACGGTTTAAGATAAAGTTCCAGATGGGCATTTCAAAGGTCATTTCCAGATCTAAAAAAAAAAACAAAAAAAAATCTCCCTCTCCAAGAGTTTGTTTCCCTTTCCCCCCCACTGTGCAGTCTCTCTGCTTCTGCCACTGGTCCTAAAGTATTCCTGTGCTGGCCAGAAGATCAAAAAAGTGGGTTATGATGGGTGTGCTGCCAGCTCGAGTCATGCCCCCATTTCGCTAAGCCTGAGCCTGAAATGGCAGCAGCACAGAGATTTTTCACTTTCCACGATGTAAAATCCTAACCATTGTACTAACTCAGATTTGAACTCCTCGAACGTTCACTGTGGGTTTGTCTCTGTGAAGTGAGAATCGGCTCTGAAACTTTGGGAAGTGCCCGATATATCTCGATGAGCGAGCGCGTGGCGAAGCCGGAATACGTCGAGTGATCTGCTGTCGCGTTTGTGGATGAACTCTGAGGTTGTTGGGATCGCCGCGCGCTTGCACAGGAGCTGGTGTGCCTGTGTGTTTACACTTTCTGCAGACGGTGGGATTTGTGCTGAATGTAGGCCAGCAGAATCCCTCTTACGTCAAAGGCAGGCGGGCGGGCGGGCAGATGCAGGGAGAGAGCTGCTGGTGGTTGTGCAGCTGTGGCCATGGAGGAGGCTGTGGCGCACATCAGTCTGCCAGAGCACCGCTGGCGGTGAGCAGGGAGAGACACAGAGAGGAAAGAGACTGAGCACCAATGATGAAGACGGTCCTCAGCTTGCACAGGAAATGGGCCCACGCGGTGAAGACCATACGTATCCTGCAGGGGCTCGTGAGTGCTATTCTGATTGCAGCTTAAATTTGATCAGATGTCTGGCCAGCCAGCGTGACCTGAGAGTTTCTTTAATGGTTTGGGTTGTGTTTTATTTTGAAATGAGGATGTCAGAAGTGCAGAAAAGTAGCACTAACGGGTGAAAAAAATTCCGGGTAGTTTACGTGAACGGATATAAAGTAGTTTGCCTTTTCTCTCTCCATGTTTGTTGTGTAAAAAAAAAATTGATGTGTCATTCGTGTTTTTATATTTTGAAATTGCCTTTGTCGTTGTTGAAAATAAGGGCATGTTTGTGACCAACTTTGCGATTTTTCTTTGGACTGAATGAGTTTTTAGTCTCCTAACAGATATAAATAAAGCTGCAGCATCTATTTAAAAAGGAAACATCTTTTAAACAATTTCACTTTATTTCAGTTTTTTCCTCACTCTGTCAGTTTGAGTCTGTCTTCTAATTAGTATTTCTTAGTGTAACCTGTTGGTGGCTTCCTCATACAGCCTGTTTCATACAGTTTTTTGTTTTGTTTTATTTAAAGAGTGCAAACTGATGCTCAAGTGTTCCAAATCCATTTCTAATCAACAAAAGCCAGAAGTTACTTTTCACAGCTTGCACTAAACAGCCCAGTGGAGGGCTGTCATTGTTCTTGTGGTTGTGTAACAACAGGAAGCATGGGCTAATGAACTAGCTTTGTTGTTACATCACAAAATACATTATTAATCTGTCCGGTGAAATAAACCCATCCGTGGTAATCTTTTCTTCTCTCTCCTCAGAACCCGGTCATGGAGGAGACCGTGTGGGAGCAATACACCGTGACCCTGCATAGGGTGAGTCCATCTGCACCTAAAGACACTCCCAACCTCATCTCATTTACAGCATGCACATGTTTTCCATAAGCCCGAGCTGTTGACCCCGGTGGATCACAGGAAATGCATTTAATTGATTGCTTTGATATTTTGCAGTGAACCGATAGTGAAGGGAAAATGATGTCAGTGACATTCCCCTGAACTCTGAATGACCAAATTCAAGCAGAGCTATTATGTTTTAAACCATCAAGAACAGTTATGTTTATGTTTCTGCTTATGATACTTGACTCAGGGTTAAGTAACTTTATAGAGTAATGGATCATGGAGCTTTTAGCAGCTAAGGGGGAGTATAATTCAAACCCACTTATTGTATAGAAGATGGATTTAGCTTTTACAACCAAGTCATAAGTGTCTTTAATCTGCACTCTTTTTAATAGCCAGCAGATGGCGATCTGCTGGTGACCTGTGGTTGTAGAGAAGGCTACCTGGGAAAACACAGCTTGGCTGTTTTGCTCTGCGCCCTCAATAAACAGTTTCCTGATGAGTTTAGGGGCTCAGCTCTTAGTTTCCAGTCTTACTGAATACAACATGAAGTCCAGTCTGTAAGTTTTCATTCTAAGAATCAGAAACAAGTATTATCACGTCAGACACCAAGATGGCGATGGCAATTGCTCAACTCAAGGCTTCTTAAAGACTGCTTTAACTGTCCTTGCCGATTTTGAAGATGACCATAATTTACAACTAAATATTTTATTCAGTGCTACTTGAGACTGACGACATCAAGAAAAAGGTAACAAAGTAAAGGAGCTCAGTTCTGGTTTTCCACATACTTGCATATAACACAAAATCTTACTTGAAACTAAAGTTGTTGGCTTCGTGTGGCCATTGAAAAGACTGCAGGTGTAAAGCACATCCAAGTTACTTATATCTGAAAAGTAAAACTAACGTTCATCTTTTATACTGTCTATAGTCTACCTTAAAGAGGTGGTCAAGACATGAGAATCTGTGTCCTGAGATGATTTTGTGACATGGGGTGTTATCCTGCTGAAAGTAACAACAGACGATGGGTACACTGGTTATAAAGAGATGGACAGGTTCAGCAATAATACTCAGGCTATGGTGTTTAAACAATGCTCAGCTGGTACCAAGTGGCGGACCATTCTCCTCTGCCATCAGTAAGGCATTTTTGCCCAGAGAATTGATGCTCACTGGATGTTTTTCCTTTTGTGGACCCATTCTCTGTAAACCGTAGAGTTAACTGTGCAGGAAAATCCCAGTAAATAAGCAGTTTCTGAAATACTCAAACCAGACCATTTGACACCAACAACCATGCTGCGTTCAAAGTCACTTAAATCACCTATTATCCCCATTCTGATGATCGGTTTTAACTTTAGCAGGTTGTCTTGACCACATCTACATTACTCCAATGCAGCAATGTGGGATTTGCAAATTGGCGGTTGTCAGTTTTTGTTTTTTCCCTGGTTCTGTATGATGTCACTGAGAGTGACTCCCACCTACCAGCTGTTCAAATGTTTTGTTGATGAGGGGCAGCCAATTAGAAGAAAGTTTATTTAAAAAGAGGTTGGTCTCAAAGGGGCAGGAGCTAAAACATATTGAATTTAGGGTCTGAGTCCAAGAATAAAAAAATATGAAACAGAAAATAGCGTAATGGGTTCCTTTTAAAATAGATTTCAGTGTTTAACATGTGGTCATAGTTAGATTACTTTTCAACAATGTTCTGATCATTAATAACTTAAGTTTATTAGAAATACATTTACATTTACTAAATTTTTCAATTTCTCAATTGAAAAATTTAGTCCAGAAATCCTAAACCATATGATCCAGTGACTATTAAAAAATGAAGATATACTTCAGTTCCACTTTTTGATTCTTCCCAGCTATCGCATATTTAATCGTTTATTTGTTCAACTTGTTTAACCATCCTTCAGTGACCAGGGTTCAGGCTGCTGTTATGTTAATCACGTGTGTGACTGTGTAAGCGCAGGAAGTCATTTGAGCTTAGGTAATCATCATGATGAGCTCATTGTCGCGTGCTGTGGCTCACTTAGGCCAGAAAAGCAGATTTTGTGCAAAAAGGTCCTCTGCTGTAGGCATGAGCCCCCCCCTCCCAACCCCCTCACAACCCCACCAGAGCCAGCTGTCACACTCTGCTTTGTGCTTATACTTTTTGGTCCCTTCCACTATTTAACTGAATTTTCTCTCTTTAAATATTCAGAGCATTTCTAACGTCATTTAAGGAGCACAGAGTCTAAATATATGATATTTATTTGATTTTTGGTCTAAGGCAGAGCCCATACTTTGCTTGTAAGGGATTAAAACAGTATTTATTACAGTATGCAACATTCAGCCACATTTCCATTTTCAGGTAGGTTGCAGCTCGTAACTTAGTCGTCCACCCTTTTCTCCAAAAAGAAATGACTTCTGGAGTCTAGATCCACAGACATGTATATACAGCACAAAGTGCAAACTGAATTCACAGTGTAGTACAATATCTGCCCAGTAGTTTATATCATTTGTCAGATTATTGCATTTAAAAAGCTCCAAAAAGAACAAACACAATCCAGAGGTTCAGTTCAGCAACTGGAATTGGTGGAGGTGATCCTGATCACGCAGTTAATCTTTAGTTGCTCGCGTTGTTTTCCATCTCTGTAGCATGCACTTAATAATGGAAAAAGCAGGATTCACATGTGCTTCATATGAATGGGATGTCATCAAACATTCCCAAACTGAATTCTGGATTTATTGCTTTGTTTTTACTCATCTGCCAGCCAATCAATATGCATTTATCAAATCCAATTTAAATAAATATCTGTAAACGTCCTTAGACGGAGGCAAGATTTACAAGATGGCAAAGAGGAAAACGGGGAAGACCTCAGAGGAGATTCATGGTTATAATGGAGGACGACATGCAGTGGGTTGGTGTGACAGGAGGATGTTAGAGGTGGAGATGGAGCTACACCTAGAGGGAGCAGCTGGAAGAAGAAGAAAAGGCAGAACAGGCCACACGCCGTTTATTAACTTGGTTTTGGGCAAAGATGGGTATAATATGGTTGATCTGATGCATCAGAAAATAAAGCATGTTCTGAGTATTTAAAGAGAGACAATTCACTTAAGAATACCCCCCCAAAAAAGTTGTTACCTGCTCTACTTTCATCAACCTGATGGCGAAAAATAATCAGCTCATATCACATTGTAAATATTCCTTAATAATTATAAAATTGGTTTAAGATTTCTTATTTAGATTGGCATCTGCAGGAGCAGCTGGTGGCTTTTTTTTTTTCTTTTTTTTAATCAGGCTCCACAGATCTCCCCTCTTGCTTCAACCACTGGTGGAAACGATGCAAATCAGCAACAGGCTTTCTTCTTGTTTCAGTCAGGGGATTATTCCTGGTTTCATGTTACAAACTGTATGTGTTTTTATTTTTTGAGTAGAAGAAATTCTGTGAGTTATGAAACCTGAGGAAAAATCAGACAATGTCGAGCGTTTTCATGTTAGGATGAAGGCAACCTCGAGAGAGTTGACATTTATGTGAGATCTAAAGGGTTAGATCTGAATTATTACATTATCATTTTTATATATGTAATAATTGGATTACACTTTATATTTGAACTTTTTCTTCTTTTTTCCAAGATAAATATATTTTAGCCATGGAGTTTGTTGATGCAGCCCTCTATTTTCTTTCCCCCCCCCCTCACTGCTGCTCTTACTCTTACCCTTCCTCTATCTCGACAGCCATCTGCCAGAGAGTGGGGTTGTTTTTTTTTTGGTTTTTTTTTTGTTATTCATTTATTTATTTATTTCGTATTTTAAGTACAGATGGAAGGGAGGGGATAAAGAGACAAGGTCAGCAAATCTCTAACCTAATCTCATCAGGGCAAGCTGGAGCAGTTGCAGGTAGAATCTGAGAAACCCAGAAACATGAAGAATTAAGCAGCCTTTAAAAACAGAGTATTTAAATTAAACTTTCTGTTAGTGCTCACATGTTAGATTGGCTTAAAATCTGACACTTGTTACTTATGAAACATCAATGTAGTATTTCAGAAAGCTACATAGTATTGAAGTACAGGTGCTCAGCCGCTGGATAGTCCTACATGCTCTCAGCAGGCAGAGCTGTAATCACAGTCAGTCAAAATCCCTTTAATCACCATGTACAATACACATACAGCCATGATAATGCAGTGTGAGCTGAAATACACCGTTGGGATTATTGGACCTCACACACGCATGCAAAAGCTTAAAAACACAAGGGGACAATGAAGCGAGCCCTCATGATGTACCGTTGGAGGAAAAAAGTTTATGAATTCATTACCTGGGTTTTTTCTTTTTTTATTCTTAAACTAAATCGTGAATAATGCCACATATAATCCAACTAAACTAATAATGTACAAATAGATACTTTTGATGTATTTATTGAGCATGCTGTCACACAGAGCAGGGGTTTAGGAATTCATAGAACCTCCTTTAGCAGAAACAAACTCCATCAGACATTTCCCTCAGCTGCTTATGAGACATAAACAACATCCAGGAAAAATTGTTGACCCTGCATCCAATAGAACATTTTCATTTCATCATACCACAGCATCTCAATTGGATTAAATTGGGTCTTTCCTGGTTTAAAACAGGCCTGTGGGGGTTGACTTTGGTCTTCATTTTATTAAGGCAGTAAGTCAGCGTTGCCTAATCTGTTTTTTAAATGGTATTTTCCTGTTATTTCTGGCCATTGGATAAACAAGTATATTTTGTGCTTCAGTAAACTGATGCATGACAGTAAAAGTCCTGCCCTTCTGTAATGTTAGTGCAGTATAAACTGTGTTTTCATGTTAAATTATCTGTGTTTAAAAAGTAATATGTTCGAAAATGAGAACATATTAACCTCTTAAGGTTAATTGTGGCGCAAAGGCATCAGAAGCAGAGCACTACCAAACCTATTTCAGCGCTACCCCTCTCAATGTAATGAAAAAAAATGGTATTAAGTATGTCTGTGCAGAGTTTGAAATTCTAGTGTCATGACAACTTGACACAAACACAGTTTATGGTCACGTGTAGATATTTCTGCAGGTGTTTTACTGATAGCCTTGCTTAGGATTGTGCAAAAATCACAGCGCACAATGTCCAGTTGTATAGAGAGTAGCTGGAGCGTAGGGGTGGGCGATATAAACGATATAAATTTGGCCAACGATAGAGATTTTGACTATACCGCTCTATCGCGATAGCGCATGTTGATGATGTCATCAAGCTGCGCCTGTTTTGGTTGAAAGCATCAGCGGCTACAACCATTGGTCGTGTCCAAATTCATGGGCTGCATCCTCCTGAGGCCGCATTTGTAGACCGATTACGTCACAGCGACACGCCGAAGGCTGTCCAAATTCGTAGACTCCTCCGAATGCAGCCGACAAATGCGTCCTCCTTTTCCCCGAATTTGGATGGGTCGGGTGTGTCCTTCTTGGCCCACCATATCCCAGAATTCATAGCGCGGCCCAGCCAAGCTCCAGTTTCCGGCAATGGCGGCCGCTACTAAGTTTTAAAATTACTCTTATTAATCTTTCTGGGCCACAAAATAAACTTTAAACATATTTTCAGGCGAGAATGTGGGTTAGCTTGTTGATAATTAAAAATGAACACAAAAAACGGAGAAAGATTTCGGGTCCATTTTCGATTTTCGTGCCGTGGTACTGACAACCGGAAATACTCTGAATTAAGGGCGGGAGTAGATCGAGAAGGCTAGACCGTCCAATTCCATAGCCGTTTACTTCCGGCCTACCCGACCTCCTGAGGACCCGGCCCACGTAGACCGCGAAGGCCGGGTCCTCAGGAGGATGCAGCCCATGAATTTGGACACGACCATTATCATCTGCAAAATAGGCCGACAGTCATAGCAAAGAGATGAAGCACTTTTGAAATATGGGGAAAGACAAAAACTGCGCTTCCTCCACTTCCGGAACATTGATTCATTAATGACTTTTATCGAGTGGAAAAAAGTTGCCGTTCATCCTCCAGCTTCACTGTGCTAATGTTATGCTAACATAGCTGTGTCGCTAGCAATCAGGTAGCACAACATTATATACCAGGTAGTCCAACTTCAGTAACCCTGCAAACGCCACTGCTGTTTAGTTTTCTGTCTTCATTTATGTCGGAAGTGGTAGCAGAGCTGTACGTTTTAATTAGTTTCAATCTCTCAGTCAGAACTTGGTATGTCATGTTTAGGTGGAAACTAGTGAGCTAACTTCCTGCTAACTTCTAACTCCATTAAATTTAATAAATTCTATTTTCATGGATGCCTGGATGTTAAACTTAATTGTTACACCTGGCAAAGCAGCAACGCTGATGATTTTATTAAAGATGAAAGAATTTAGACAGTTTTTAACTCTCAGTGTTTGTTTGACTTTGGGACCAGGAGGGGGTTTTGGACCCAGATTACTCCGCGAAGCTCCTCACTACGGCAGCCGTAATGCTCTGACAATCCATCAAGCAGTGCAGCTTACTAAAGTTGTACTAAAACATTTTTTAACAGATTTCTGCACGCCCAAATCGGTTCGAGGTCAGTAAGCACAACCAGAATTCATACATAAGGCACACTATCGATTTTTGAGAAAATTAAAGGATTTTAAGTTTGCCTTATAGTGTGGAAAATACGTTATACAGAAGAAAATAATATATCGTGATATATATCGTTACCGCACATGCTTGAAATTATATCACGATATGAATTTTAGGCCATATCGCCCAGCCCTACTGGAGCGTTTTTGAGTTCACAAATCTTTCCTCTCTTTTCAGGATTCGAAGATGGGCTTTGGCATTGCTGTATCAGGAGGGCGGGATAACCCAAACGAGGACACTGGCGAGACGTCCATCGTGGTATCTGATGTCCTGCAGGGAGGGCCGGCTGATGGATTGTTGTTGTATGTACCATTTGTTATTTTATGGTTTTACTCCAAAGAAACAAACTCCAAAATAAATCTACTCACAAAACACATGTAACAGCTTGATAAAATAAATAAAAATGTAATTGAGTTCAGTTGGATTAACTTGTGTTTTTACTTTTGTTTAGTGAAAATGACAGAGTAGTGCAGGTGAACACCATCCCCATGGATGGAGCCATCCACTCGTTCGCTGTCCAGACCCTCAGGAAGTGTGGCAAAGTAGCAAAAATTGTAAGTAAAGCATCAATCTCTCTTTTAAAAAAGAATCTACTCTTCACATTAGGAATTAGGATTTTTCTTAAATGGATCTGTTTGTGCTTTTATGGAAAAATTCAGACAGTCAAGAGGCCCAGAAAGGTTCCAGTCAGTGTGCTCAATCGTCAGCCATCACCTGATGACAGAGTCTTCAACAATGACTACAATGATGACTACAACTATGATCAGGACCGACGTAGTGTGTACAGCGCTAGGAGTGGCGGAGGCCAGGACCAAAGCCTGGAGAGGGAGCGAGGCGGCTACATGGACTCCGGCTACCACACACGTGATCGTGACTATGACCGGCGGGAACGTGGCAGGAGCACGGAGAGAGACCTCAGCCCGGACCGCCAGTACCGGCGAGATGGCAGCAGAGGGCGCACTTTGGATAGAGAGTACAGCCCAGATCGCCGCTATAAGAGCGAGCATGCGCTTGACCGTGACTACAGCCCAGACAGAAGGTACCGCAGCGACCGCACATTAGACCGAGATTACAGTCCTGATCGGCGTTTCCGCAGCGATCGAGCCCTCGACCACAGCCCTGACCGACGCTACCGAAGCGACCGAGCCCTGGACCGCAACGAGAGCCCCGATCTGCGCTACAGGCGTGACAGTCCAGGACGAGGCCGCGGCCGTGATCAAAGCTACGATCGAGGACTTGACCGCATCGCAAATGAGCCGCGGAAATATGACGAGCCAATAAAGCGAAGTGCAAGCAGGGACCGCCTTGAACGCACACCGTCACCTGCTGCTGTGCCCCTCCCTCTGCCACGCCCTGCCCGGGACCTGGAGCCGCTGGAGAAACCTGTGAATGTGCTACTGCTGAAAAACCATCCCAACGAAGGTGAGACACTAAAAGGCTGTCAGATAAACAAAACATGTGAATGGTTCACTTCACCTTAAATGAAAAGGGTTACAGTCTCTATGGGTGGCACGGAAAGCTAACCTTTACTAAAATTCAGGTTAAATCCTATTTTTATGTTAATGAATGAATAACAAAACAATCTATGTTGGAGGGTTGTGAACTTCTTCCAGATTCTGAACTAAGACGTAAGAAGAAGTTTGAGAATCCCTCAGTTAGGTTCTTATCTGGTTTATTATTCAGCATAGAAAGGTTAACCACTTTCCTACCAGGTTATCTGGTCTCTTCCTCAGCTGATACCCTTCTACACAACCATTTGGCAAATCTCACAAAGGTTGCTGCCAATAGTACTTGTGCATCTGCAAGCCTGTTGGAAACCTGACTCCTGCCCCAGCTCTTCCTTTTTCTGTTTCTATTTTAATTTCATATCTGTTGCAATTTATATCTGCTCTGTTCTGTAGTGGGGGCTTCCTTCATATGCACAGGGAAGGGCATGGTGATCCCAAAACAAGGGTTTAAGTGGTCCTGACTAGAGTTTTGTTACCCATTTCTAAGTATCTTTGATTGATATCATAAAGAAGTAAATAAAACATGGACAGCTATTTGGGAAAGAAACCCCCTCCTACATTTAGCACAAAAACAAGTGGCGTCTGCCACAAGAAAAACAATTGGCAACAAATTTGATAAATGGTAAGCAGAGGAAAGGATGCACTTTATTTGAAGGTTTTATTAAATGGATGCAAAATGGAAATGTCCTAATTGTACGTTTAATTGTTTACTCAAGCAATTCTAGCTCTCTCTCTATAGAGAGAGAGAGAGAGTTAATGGAGGCACGGCCATGTCAGCATACATCACCACCAGCTGATTACAGCATATCAGCAGATAAAATGGCTTGTACCATTCATCAGTTTGGCGCTCGCTGTTTACTGGCTTTATTTTTAAATTGAGGTGAATTTCTTCACTTGGCACAGAAATGCATAAAACAAAATGAACAGTTGGAAAAGTGATCACAGTGCTTATAGGTAAATTCTTATTTTAAACATCAGCCTAGTATTTCAGTGCATCATTTATACAGATGTGTCCAGAGGCATTTTGGTCAGTGACCGTTAATAAACCCTTCAGAGGTCGAAAAGTGACCTGATTAATTTTTCCATTTGTTCGGTCATGCCAGGTTATCTAGTCTGTGAATGTCAGATATAATTAAAGTGGAGTTGGGTAAAATAAGGTAAAATATTTGTTTGATTATTTATACATAAAATATATGTGTGATTTGTGTTTTTGCAGAATATGGCCTTCGTCTGGGCAGCCAGCTCTTCATCAAAGAGATGACCAGCACAGGACTTGCTAGCAAGGATGGAAACCTGCAGGAAGGGGACATTATTCTGAAGGTAGGGTGGTGTATATTCCTTATTTGTCATTTTTTGCTCGTTAACCGTCCATCTCTGACAGTTCAAATGAATCCTTATTTATATTTTAATGGGCTTTCGCTCAGCATCTTGGGTCACGCTTTGGATGAAACGATCCGTTCACACAGGGTTAAAGACACTGCGTAGCAACTACAGATCGCTACGGAAAATGAGTATTTCCTGACCAGTTGTTGGCAGTCGATGTGAAATCGATGGCTACATCGCAGTCACGCAAGACTAATGACTAGTTTGTGACCCCATGGCCCAGCTGTCGCTATGGAAAAATGAGTATTCCTCAGCTGGTTGCTAAAGCTTGCTGGTATTTGCTCAGTAAGATTGCAGAGAGCTGTATATACCTCTGCACTGAAACGTTCCAGTTGCCTTGTTCACTAGTAGGTTGCTGACAACACAGACACTCCGTAAAAGTTGTTGGTTTCAGTGATATGGTGCGAAATTTAGTTTGAAGGTGAGTGTTCTCCATTTCTGGTTTGCATTACACTTTCTTAAGTTACAGCTCGGCAAGCAATCAAGAGCAGGCGGAAGTGTAACATCTTTAGCAGACAGCTACTGTTATGTAAAATAAGAAACATGCGTCTAACAGAATAGTATTTCGTACTAGAAAGAGCAGCAGCGATTAAACATTTAGTCAACAAGTCGCCCACATTCCTATCAGTACCTGGAAGAAGCAGCTGCCACACAGAGGCAGGGTGGAGTGGTCACTTTTACATTTGTCTCATATTAAACAAGATGAACAAGATTTATGAAAGTTTCAAATAACGAAGACAGCGTGTGTAAAGGTAATCTCAGTGAACCAACGCTCAGGATTCACACTGCTTTAAAAGCTCAGTTTTAAACTTTTTTTTTCCCCCTACTGTTTGCTCTGTATGATATCAGTGAGAGGGGGGTGTCCCAAGTGTGGTCATGAAGCCCCAACAACCTGCGGTTTTTAAATGGTATTTATGTGAATGGCAGTAGTCTTAAAATGAGGGTGGAAGAAGCTAAAAGGATGAACTTAAGGACTGCATTTCTATTTAACTTTAGCATTTAGTAAGCCATTATTGAATTTGAGCTATTTTATTCCATGGAGTATTTCTGAATAGTGTTTTAATGTTTTTTTAAAAATGTGTTTTATTTTTGCTCTTTGTTTTATTTTTGTTTCTTATTTTAGCTTCTTACTGTCATATTTTTTATCTTTTATGTGGACTGTTGTAAATCAGTTTTATTTCTTTACCCTATTTAATTGAGCTCATTTCATTTTTTTTTTTTTTTTTTGTACCTTATTGCTTTGTTCTACTTTAGCTAGCCATTTTTGTTGTTGTGTTTTTGTTACTTTTTGGCTGGTTTTGTCTCCTCTGTCTCTGCCTCTTTTGACTTGTTGTATCTTTACAGTGTACGATAAATAAGGATTATTTTAAGCTTTAACAAAAATCTGGAGCTGGACATATGCCGAATAGGTTCAGTTTAAAGATCCCCCATCTCAATGACATCATACAGAGTCAAGAACAGAAAAAAAGTATCTGAAACTGACTGTTTAAAGCAACCTGAAGCGTGAGTGAGCTTTTGGCTCACGGAGATTAGTTATGTGCTTACCTCATTAAACCTTTGACCATGTGTAATATCAACATTTGTAGTTGTGATAGTAGATGTTTGTATATAACATTAGGAAAAGCATAATTCCTTTTTAAGTGTACCAAATATTTAAAAACTGTAAAACATTGCATGCTTTGTTTGTGTGATTCGTGAGTGAGAAGCGTCTGCACATCTCCTAATCCCCCCTGTCTCTGTCAGATTAACGGGACTGTGACAGAAAACCTGTCTCTCAGCGATGCCGGGAAGCTGATTGAGAAGTCCCGCGGGAAGCTACAGCTGGTGGTGCAGCGAGACAGGAAGAAGATCCTGGTTCGAATCCCGCCAATGGTCGACAGCGACTCGGAGCTCGACGGTGAGAGAAACTCGAAACTGAAAAGCAGCAGGTCCTATGCCGTGTAAAGGCACACCTGGCGAGTGGCCATCATCATCTCCATGATCATCATCATCTTCATCATTTTATATATATATATATCTAGAAATATAAACCTCATTGCATTATGAACTTCTAATGAATCAATTGTGGAAACCTTAATGCCATTAATGTTTCTGTACCTGTCAATCAAATTTGTTCTTAATTCTTAAAATAAAGGCTTTACTTACATCAACTTTTAGTTTTATTTAAATATTATTTCACATACACATTTTCCACAAAGCACTACGAGCTAACCATATTCAGCACATCATCACCATCCCTCCACCCTCTTATTGCTCACCCCTTTATACCTGTTTTTATTGTCACATGACCAGATGGCATGCTGTTATTGGTCGGTAAGGATAGAGATAAGTGGTGTGAGTGGATTGTTCACTGACCAAATGTTTGCCGGGAGGAGGGGGGGGGGATAGCACAAAGACTTGTGACCCAGTTTGACTGGTTTGGGGTGTGTGTGTGTGTGTGTGTGTGTGCATGTGTGAAAGTGCTCATTCGCCTCTAGCGGCGTGATCTAATCCCCTATCATAATCCTGCTACTGGATATGACAGAATTTCATTATGTTAAGGTTTGCACCGCTGCAGCCTTCTGGTTTCTACCATCCAGCACCATTCTTTGTAATTCTGTTTGAGGACAATAGGGACCGACTGACTGAAAAAATTAGGATTTTGAGGTCTGACAGGTACAAATCACCTTAAGTGCACATGTGTAATTTTACTTTGTAATGGTATTGCTGTGCTTATTCCTCCCTGCCCTGCAGTATAACATAAAAGTGCAGTCTAGCTTCCACACCCTGAATGCTAACATTGAAACATCCTGTTGAGTTTTAGTGCTCCTCGTCATCATTGTAACCACAGAAACTGGTATTGCATATCTAATTGGTGTGGCTACTCATCTGGGAACAGTGCTCTGACCTTCATTTGTCTGAGAGCTGTGTGGCCCCCCGCCCCCTGCTTTCACGACCCACGGGCCATTTGAGCCGAGCAAAGGCCATGTTATGTAATTTACAAAACAAAGAAGGAGAGATGCAGCATTTTACTCTTTCTAATAAAGTTTATAGGCTTTACCACCTGAACACAGAGGACCCCACCCCCATAGCTGATTGACTCTTGTGTGGTTTCACAGGGGTTGTGATATTTTTCATCATCCTTGTGTGTTTCAGATATCTCTGAGATCGAGTCGTACCGCTCCTATTCTCCACAGGATGACAGACGGGCCCACCACTCTGACCTCTCCTCCCATTCCTCCAATGAGAGACTTCGAGACAAGCCCAGGTACACTGTCATTAACGGCCAATTCTGGTATATTTCAAGCTGTAAAAGCTTTTAATGAGCTTTTCCCCTCAGCCTCAGGGCTCAGAGACTACATCTGACTACGATGCTCTGACCCAGATGGCATGTAGCTGAGGTGTTTTGGGCATGTCTTATCAGGAGGGAGGAGGCCCCAGAGCAGACCCGGGACATGCTGAGACTGTCTCTTTGCTTGCTTGGGAACTCCTTTGCGTCTTCCAGTCAGTGCTGGAGGAGGTGGCTTGGGAGAGGGAGGTCTGGGAATCTGCTTTAGTGTGAAATCAGAAAATGCAATTTCAGTTTTATTTTTATAGGGGGAAAAAATTGAAAAAGAATACAACAATCAGATAATACTCTATGAACAAGCACTGGGTGATCACGGGAAGGAAATTTAACAGGAAAAGATTTCTGGCAGATTCGGCTCAGGGAGGGGCAGCCATCACCAGGAATGCGCAATTAGGAACTTAACACAAACTGTACCTATTTATTTGGCCATTTGACCTTTTCAAAGATATTGGTGTCTACGACACCAATCCTAGTATGAATCCTAGCCCCTCCTTTATTGTTTGACCCTTTTTATTTTTCATGAAGTCGAGCACAGTGTTCATTCGGTTCACCAAGTTGAACTCAGTCACATTCCTATGATATCAGCTGATCTCAGTGCTAGCCCACATAAACTGATGGTTCAACCGATATCTTCGTGAACATCCTGTTTAACTTGCTTTAGCCTGCTACCGTTGCTGCATCTGAAAGCTGCAACCCCCATCCACTCGTGCTCCTCTTCATGCTTATTCATGTCATATCTGCCATCCATGCCTGCTCTATTTTGGACTGGTTGCTCTTGCAACTGCTGCTTTCCCCATCTCAGGATTTCCACTACACACATGCATATGGAAGGACAGGAAAGTCTAAGAACAGAGCTGTACTCCCAAATCTTACTGCAGAAATAAAGTTCTTCTTTTACTTTCGTGGTCCTGACTGAGTTAGAAGATTTTGTGGCTCCACAGGTTATGCCAATTTGCACTACACACCTCTGCTCCAAAGATTTGTGGAAGATAAACTGAACTGGGTTGGGCAACGATTCCAAATCAACTGGAATTTTATACAGGTCATTTCAAATGTTTCTGAGTCTGACAAAAAGCAAACACACAAAGTTTAATCCTTGAAGAGCTGGGTCTGTATTGTTTTGTCTGCCTGCTCTAAAAACAAACAAACAAACAAACAACCACAATCATCTAAAAATGATTTTAAGTGTTGCTTTGTTTTGTGCTTTTCTTAATTCTAGATACCACAAAAGCATTGAGCTCTGCTTTGGTCAGTCATTTATTACGAATGCATTAAATACACCAGAAACAAATCAGGATAATGTAGGATTATGCTGATTTTATGCTTCATGAAGCTCAGGCAGTCCGTCACATCAAATATCGGAAAAACCACCATGTTATTAAACCAAACCGGAAAAGGAGTCATAATTATATCAACCGAATTAAATGTGTAAAATGCTTCTTTTAAACTTTCCAAAAATTTGGGATATTACCAGAGAGGAACCGCCTAGCAGGCTGGCAAAAATGGGTGCCATGCCAACCCCATTCAGAGGTGCCGACAGAGACGTTGAAGATAAGGCTGCTTTGCACGCAGAGAGGGAGGAGCCACGCTCCGAGACACCACCAGGTAAACATGAATCCGCCAAGAATATACAAGACTGTAAAAAAAAATAAAAGTCAAATCAGACAGTTGAATTGAATACTGTGACTGTAAATGATTTTGTTTCTGCAGTACCAGCTGCCAGTGTCGCCCCAAAGGTTCACGCTCCCCCTAAAGTGCCACTAAAGCCAAGTGCAGAAGACCTGGAAATATACGGGTCCGTATTAGTTTTGTTTTTTTAATTGAGTTGCTCAAACTCAAATTTACTCAAAAACAAGCCAGCTTGGTTGTCTCCGTCATAAATAGACTCTCCCTTTGTCAACTGTTGTTTCCATAATGCAGGCCGAACACGGTGATGGTGCGTTTCCAGAAAGGTGACAGTGTGGGTCTGCGGCTGGCGGGAGGAAATGATGTCGGCATCTTTATCGCCGGTGTTCAGGAGGACAGTGCAGCAGAGCAGGAGGGTCTCCGGACAGGAGATCAGATCATGAGGGTACAGCACGTTTTAGTTCCACATTTAAACCCTGCACACACAAGAGTGCTGTGTCTGAAGTTGGAGAAAAAAGACAGAAGCCTCGTCTTTGAGACGTATATCAGGCCAGATTTCTCATTTTATTCCCTATTGTGTGCTTCAGGTGAACAACAGAGACTTCAGAGGCATGGTGCGTGAAGATGCTGTTCTCTACCTCCTGGAGATTCCTAAAGGAGAGGAAGTTACCATTCTTGCGCAGAGCAAGCCTGAAGGTACTGGACTGGATAAAGAACAGCTGCACAAACAGTACTAATGCCAAAACCTTCCTGTGTTAAAGTATATCACATAGACACACACAGAATATGATAAAAGTCTTAGTAGAGCCAGTGGCTTGCTTTTCTATTTCCTGTAATTTATTTATTTTTATGATAATAGATGAATGAGGAAAAACAAGAGGCCCAAATTTGAGCCATGTGGGATGCCAAATAATGGTGGGGTTTTTTTTTTTTAGCTTCTGTTTTCTTCTATTTTTACCAGTGTATAAAGATGTCTTAGCATCTGGCAGAGGCGACTCCTTCTTCATTAGAACCCACTTTGAATATGAGAAGGAGGCCCCGCAGAGCCTTCCGTTCTCCAGGGGAGAGATCTTCAAAGTGACGGACACACTCTATGATGGCAAACTCGGCAACTGGCTGGCAATCCGTAGTGACAAAAACAACCAGCTGTTAGAAAAGGGAATCATCCCCAACAAGAGCAGGTATGCAATGATGATCATCTTTGTGCAGACACCCTTTCTGCCCCCTGCTGGCCATCAGAAAAATTCACTTTCAGACGTGATGGCTATGTCTTTTGTTGTTGTTTTTTTATTTTAAATCTATATATTTCAAGTTTTTAATTTTTTTTGTATTAAGGATTTGGCTGGATATTTTTATCATTTTACATTTTCTTTCGCTGGTAAGAAATCTGCATATCATTGTGTGAGCAGTCTAACTAGACAAAGTCATATATTCTTGTTTTCGATATCAGAGCAGAGCAAATGGCTAACGTCCAGAATGCTGCACGGGCTGCATCGGGCAATGACAGAGGAGACTTCTGGAGGATGAGGGGCCAAAGAGCTGCAAAGAAGAAAGATTTGCGCAAGAGTCGAGACGACCAGGGCAACGTTCCGGTTACACGCTTCCCCGCCTACGAGAGAGTGGTATTACGTGAAGGTATCCAGGAAACCCTTTCACCCTGCAATTTCACCTGAGGCATTTTGCAGAGGTCCTCGCTGTGCCAGGACTTCTGAATTAATTCTTTTGGTTTCATTTAGCTGGTTTCAGGAGACCGGTGGTGATATTTGGGCCCATTTCTGACGTAGTTAACGAAAAACTGGCCACTGAACTTCCTGATCAGTTTGTCATTGCTAGTAAGTATCACGACCGCCTGTAAATAAACATTAGCACTAACAGAAAAAGGTTTCTGTAGGC
This sequence comes from Neolamprologus brichardi, assembly GCF_056152115.1. Classification (NCBI taxonomy): domain Eukaryota; kingdom Metazoa; phylum Chordata; class Actinopteri; order Cichliformes; family Cichlidae; genus Neolamprologus; species Neolamprologus brichardi. The sequence goes on from NC_142110.1 coordinate 33,058,786, forward strand.
TTTCTTTACTCTGTTCTTGTTTGTGAGTGGTTTTTGTCTCCTCTTTCAGAAACTGAGCCCAAGGATGCAGGAAGTGAGAAGTCCTCTGGGGTGGTGAGATTGAACTCTATCCGGCAAATCATTGAACAGGTATGGTATAATCATTAGAAGATAATGACGCTGTATGAACACTAGTGCAGTGCCTGTTATGGGAGTGTGCAACACCCATTTTGTCCTGTTACAATTTATTATTTCCCCTATTTTTAATTTTTATGTCCCCTAAACACCATTAAACCAGAGTTGAATAATAGTGGCTCCATAATTGTAGCGATATAAAGCTTTAGATAACACGCCAAAGATCCCCAGCGTAATTTTGGGTGGATACACAGATCCTTTTGGAGTTGCATCAAAACTCCAAAGGGATTTGTTGCATCAGAAGCATAAAAATCTGCCAATAGAGGAGCATCTAACAAGAAAGAGTTAAAGAATAACTTGTGCAGCCATGTTTGTTGGAACCCATTTGAATTTTAGACTAAGTGATCTTTTTTTTTATAAAAGATTTGACCTCATAGTTTCATCCACCTGTTTGAGGGCTAAGAATTAAAATAGGGTAGGGTTGTCAGTCTGTTCTGGTCAGCTAATCAAAATTTAATTTTAATTGAGATTTTGCTTTCCAGCTATAACCCTTTATTACCTACCATAAAAAAAGCCATCATAGAGTGCTTCTTTACATGCTGTAGTGCTGTTTTGTGCAGAATTTCAACTTCCTATACATCAGTACAACCTTTATATCCCAAAGTCCATAGTAACCAAATAAACTGCTAAAAGAGACAATGTCATAGTTGAAATTCACCTGCAGAGTTTGAAGTGGCTCAGATGAACAGCTGTCGAGAGTGACAAAACAGAGATTTCTGTGCAATTATTAGTCATCATCCAACATATAACCATGTTTTTCTTTTTTATTATTCTCCTGCAGGACCGTCACGCTCTGCTGGATGTGACTCCCAAAGCTGTGGACACCCTGAATTACACTCAGTGGTACCCCATCGTCCTTTTCCTGAACCCTGACAGCAAACAAGGTCTGAAGACCATGAGAAACCGCCTCATACCCGGATCCAACCGCAGCGCACGCAAACTGTATGAGCAGGCCCTTAGGCTGAAAAAGAGCTGTTCACACCTTTTCACGGGTGAGTTTTATGTGATTTATGGCATGGTTGTCCGTAGTTAACTTGTGATTAATCTGATTTTTTTTTAAATCAGCTGTAACTGTACCCTTAACAGGATAGTTTTCATGTTTCTAATATTCTTACCAGCATGGGGGTGGAAAATATACATACTTTATTCACATTTATGCTTATAATTATTGCAACAGTCCAAATAATGACAACTATTACTGAGAAAACCCCCAGAGGTACTGCATGCTCATAAAATACACTGAATGTACGCAAGAATTTACTTCTTTCTCCATTTCTGCTCACCATCCACAATGTAACTGATGAAACCACTTCCAGACAACCTGATCTACAAGGCCAAGCCAAAGGTCACAGAGCCCACATGCGTTAATCGCGTGTCAAAAAGCCAATAGAGGCGTTAAAAGGAATTTGCGTTGACGTGGTATTGTCATGTTAACTTTGACAGTACTTAGGATTATGAAATCTTTTTCTTCATATATTTTTTCTTTTAAGAATTTTTTTTTGTTTTTTAGACACCATCGACTTGAACTCGGCCAATGACGCATGGTATGGCAGTGTGAAAGATTTAATTCGGGAGCAGCAAGACAAAGCTGTGTGGGTGTGCGAGGGCAAGGTGAGTGTCAGTGAACTTCTGCAGACCACTTGTTTTTGTGTGAATTTGACTGTTTCTTACACCCCTTCCCTTTGCTGTTACTTTCTTTCCTCAGGTGGATGGTTCAGAGGAGGACCTAGATCTCCAAGATGACCGCATGTCCTACCTGTCGGCAATGAGTGACTACCTCAGCATGGACAGCCGGATGACCAGCGACTACGATGACACAGCGGACGAGGGCGGGGCGTACACTGACAATGAGCTGGACGAGACACTGGATGAACCCCAGCCCGTGTCAGCCATCAGTCGATCATCAGAACCTGTACTGCCTGACGAGGTGGGCGTGTCTGCCGATAGACACTCTTCTTTTCCCCAACGTTGTTAATCCATCATCCTCACTGTTAAAATATCTACTCCAACCCCTGTGACCCTTCTCTGTGTGCCGTGTGTTTGTGTAGAGGCCTCTCCCTGAACCCCGTGTACGTATGAGAAGAGAGGTGAGCAGAGAGCCAAGCCCTCCCCCTTCTTTCGTCCCTGAACCCCCAAAGGTGAGAACCTCTCCCTGTTTTTCTCCCATCAGACATCACTGTCGCTACACTTTCTTGTGGTCTCTCAAGCTGCATCTCAATTTAAAGTCTTTAGACTTTTCAGTTCTTGGCAAGACTCGAAGTACCATCAGATCTGCTTCAAACAAAGCTGGAAATGTCTGAGGGTAGAACTGTCTTCTTTGGACTTCATTTAGTGCCTGTGTCCATTTTCAGAACTTTTTCTTGATAAATAACAAAAACTCTAATCTAGATGAATAAAGTTGCCCTTCTATACATCAGTTAAGAGTGCATCCAATATAGGAGGATCTATTTAAATTGCCTCATTTGGTACTTCCTCTGCAAGCCGCTTTGGAACCCACCTGCACCTTGTACTCCTCCTCTAATTGATGTTTCTTTCCACATATGCACATATGTACCTGCAAATATAAGGGACTGAAGATGAGGGGGAAAAAACACCTTTTGTTGCCTAAAGCAGCTGTGACTGAAATAAACTTTCTCACACTAAGCCGATAAAAATGTTCAAAACTCCTGCCTGCTTTATATTTGGAAGTGGCTCTTCCTTAAAAAACAACAAACCACATCCTGTAGTTGAGCAAATGATCACAAATGGTTCTTTTTTTTTTTTTTTTTTGTTTCAGGTTCGTGCTCAGACTCGAACTGACTCCACGCGGAGCTACGAGTCACACTCCAGCAGCACCATCAGCAGCGACGCAGTGGGCGGAAACAAGCCGCCTCCGCCTCCCGTGAAGCCTGTGAAGCCCACTATCGCCCGCCAACCAGTGAACCAGTCGTCAGAAGATCAGAGTCCGGGGAAAGACGAGGAAGCGGAGGACCCCGCCAACAAATCCTTCCTGGGCAAGGTTAGACTCATTTATTGATTTAAATGAATTAATTATTTTTTATTTTATTCTTATACCAACAAGGCAGCTATCTGGGGCAAAAAGTCAGACTTTTTTATGTTTCTTTCTTCCCTTGTTTTAGAAGATTTCACTCTGTTATTATATCAAACTTATTCCCTTCTCCTCCTTTTGTTTTTTTGTTTTTTTACTTTCTCTGCATCTAATGTGAAATAGAAAATGGGTGACCAGGTAACTACAAATTTACCAACACGTGTTTCCAACCCTCCCTTCAAATCCACAACAGCTCGTCATGCATCACAAATGTTCCCATTAATAAATCTCATTATGTATTTGCGTATTTACAGACACTCTTGTCTGTAAATGTTTCATCTGACAATCACTTCCTCGTGAGTTACACCATGTGAGTGGACGTGTGGCATCTATGCTGTTTTGTTTTTGTTTTTTTAAATCAAAAATTGAAGTTTCACTTTTATTTTCTTCCAGATTAAAGCGTTTGAGAAGATGGACCATCTGGCAAGAGCTCAGAGGATCCTGGAGCTACAGGAGGCAGAAAACGCTCGAGTCAGTAGTGCTGTCTTTCTTCATGGTACAGCTGTAAACTTCAGAGCAGGAACAGACACAGCAGGGAGCTTTCAGTTGACTTTTGGCAGTTGAATCCTGTCAGATTTATAGAAAGCTGCATTTAAAGTTCCTCTTACTTCCCCGTCTGTCCTAAAACAATCCTGACATTCCCATATCCAAGTCCAGTGTCTAAAAGCATTTTCTGATGTTCAGTCAGATCCATGAAATGTACATAAAGATGGCTGTGTCCCAACATAAATTGGTTTGTGGACTCATTTTGAATCCTTGAGCATTTTGTCTTTCACCATCTTGCTGTTTTGAAACTTTTTTTCTTTTTTTAATCCACTTAAGTCTTACCTGTGAATCATCACGTGTCTACACTTGGCAATCTTTGCAAAGAACAAGTTTTTAATTGTATCAATAGGCACTTTGTTCCTGTTTCTTGGGCTGAATTTACAAAAAATCCCAAAGATAAGAGTTTGGCAGGAATCAAGTATTTTTGCACCAACAAGAGGATTCCTAAAAACCTGCCATTGGTCAGGATGAACCAAAAAACAAATGAGAAAACAGCATCTGTCATGTAAAGACATTTTGTTAAGAAATAGGAAAAAAATCCAGCAAAGACCTGAAACAGGACCTGAGAGATGCATCTGATCTTTCAGTTGATCAGCCTACTGTTCACTGAAGTTTCATCAATAATATTCTCAGTGAAAACAGTCACTTCCAAGCTCATCAGTATTGTACAAGCTCTGTATTTCCTTTGATGTTTGCATGTTTCAACATCATTTTTTTGTAAATTGTAATAGTCAGAATCTACCTTGCCTTGATTTACAAGGCAAGGTAGATTCTGACTATGTATTAATGTATAGATTTATTAATATTATTACAGTACCCCTCACAGTAGTTGAACTTTGGACTGCAGCGTCTGTCCTCCTACTATTTACTTTAAAAAAGCAGCACTCCAGATTAGAGATGGACCGATCCGATATTAAGTATCGGTCCGATACTGACCCAAATCACTTGATCGGATATCGGCGAGAAATAAAAAATGTAATCCGATCCATTAAATATCAAAAAAGCACCTCACAAAACTTGCTACACAGCGTAACTCAGCTCATAAGCGTAGCAGTCGCAGCAGTATGTGTCACGTGATAGAGCGGCTGTGTGTATTTGTAGCCTCGCTACCAAACCAGCATTTCATCTCTGAGGAAGTTTTCCCAGAGAGAAGTAAAGCAAGTGTGTAAGTTCATCTCTGAATGTTTGTAAAGCATTCCCATGTTAAGCTTAACAACCAACATATGGAGCGACTGCCTCTCTCTCTCTCTCTCTCTCTCTCTCTCTCTCCTGCTGCTACTTCAATGTGAAACTGCTTAATGATCAGCTGATCGGCTTTTCTGTCGCGAGTCCGTCTCTCTTCTTAGTTTTTGGCCCACTTCTCACCAGAAAGAGGAAACCAGCGGCTGAACAACAGCAGCACGTTTAAGCTTGATAAGCTGTTGTTAGAATTTATTTAATATTACTTTCTACACAAGGATCTTTTTCTACGCAGCTGACAGCTGGTAACTGTGCAGGGGCGGATCTAGCAAAGTTTAGCCAGGGGGGGCCGATAGGGCATGAACAGGGAAAAGGGGGCACAAAGACATACTTTTCTTTCTTATTCTCATTTAAAATGTCTAGCTTTTAATAAATAATTATCTGAATCTTACACCCAAAGTTTAATCTGATGTAAAATATATAGAAGTCCATTACTGTATATAGTAACTGTTAAGTCTAATATACCCTAGTAAGCTATACTACTTTTTCCTTTGGGAAGATACCATCTGTGAATTCTGCAATTCTGTTGAAGAAAGATGTTGAATCTATTTAATTATTCTTGAAAAATAATTTATTTCTGTGCATTTTTTTTTCCCACACTGCATCAAATTAAAGTTGATTACGTCGATTAAGCATCATGAGGTGGGGGGGTGGTTCCCTATTTTTTTTTTTTTTTTTTTTTTGCTGGGAGTTTGCAACCCTATTAGTTAGGTTGCTTAATATTTCTGCTAAGTACTGTTTAAAATACCAGAATAGGGAGGATTGAGTAGGTTTAAGTTTATTAGATTGATCAGTATTGCTGAACTATGGGTGCAGTGTGTTTTTTACATACAGGTATAACAGAATAGCTTTAGTGTTGTTATTTATTTAAACTTGAGTATAAACTTATACAAAATGCAGCAAGATATAAAAAAAAAACGTTTTATTGATTAAAAAACACACTATATCGGATTCATATCGGTATCGGCAGATATCCAAATTTATGGTATCGGTATCGGACATAAAAAAGTGGTATTGTGCCATCTCTACTCCAGATGGGAGGAAGAGACACCTGGTTTAATGTTCACCGGGGTTTAAGAGTGTTGTTTTAAGGTAGAACTAAAAATCCTTCAAGTAAAGAAAGATACACTTGCAGCCTGTCTGGGTATAGTAGGATATTTTATTTCTGTTCTTTACTTTTTTGTATTAGATTTGACATATCTGGGTCTGTCCCTCCCTTTATGCAGTTGGAAATTGCCCAGAAGCATCCAGATCTCTACGCTGTCCCAGTGAAGCTGCCAAAACCCAACCTCAGCCGTCCTCAGCCAATAGGGTGAGAGCAGAGCCTCATCTCTGACATCATAAAAAATGTTCTATTTTTATAAAGATGCAAGTTTATGACCCGTGGTGTGTGTTTGTGTGTGTCCAGTTCAAGCTCCATCCCCGAGCCTCAGACTCCCTCCAGGCCGCCGTACTCTGAGTCGAGAGGACACGAGGACGACGAGGATGACTACCGCCGCCAGCTGGCCGACCAGACCAAGAGAGGATATTACAACCCCCAGAAATACAAAGACACTGAGCTGTAAGGCTGGGAAAGCAGGAAGTGACATCATCACCGATCAAAACTCTTCGAACTTCTTGTCGTGTCGTCAGTTTCAGACACTTTTCGCGTCCCTTGTTGTGCAGAAAGCGTGGTGCCCCACACACACAAACACACACAGATATCTCTGGTCTACCTTTGCCACTCGCCGTTACAGAAACTGTGCACAGCTGATGTTTCAATGTAAATATTCTGTTGGTGTCTGTGATCTACATTTTATTTTCCCGCCTTTATTCCGGGACTCAGTTTGTGCCTACCGTGTGTCACTATCACACAGTAAAACGCCCAATGTTTGGAAGGATGAGAAGCATAAAAGAAATGTAAACACGTCACTTTAAGCCATTTCAAACAGCTGGAGATGTCACATTTTTATACTCCCTTTTTGGACAGAAGAAAAATTCATGAACCTAAAACACAGCAATGCAAATTAACTATAATGGCACAATTCGGTGTCCTAAATTTAAGGTTCATGCTCTGCTGCTTAGGTCCTCTGCAGGTGGGACACAAAAGTATGAATATAATATGAATACATGAAGTGAAGCTTGATGAAGAACAGTCGAGGCCAAAAGTTTGGCAGTGGCACAAATTTTTTTTCATTTGCATTATATATGTGATGCGCTTTGAAGACTTTTACTGGTAGATTTATGCAAAGAGTGAGTATTTGCAGATCTGCCCATTCTTCATAACATCTGCTGTTTTCTGTGGTTTGCTGGGTATCAGCTTCTGGGCCAAATTCTGATGGATGGTGATCCGTTTCTGTTGACCTTTGAGTCTTGATGGGTTGACATCACTTTTGCCTTGTGACATGGTGAAAATGCACCATGTTATTTTCACCATGACATGGTACATACAGCAGAAATCGTCACCAAATTGCTGCTGTATGAGCAGTTTGTTGTTTGTTTGGGGTTTTTTTTAGTATGGTCGATCCTTAAAAAGTGAGTGGACAAACAGGCAGAAGTCAGGATTTGGACCAGGAGTCAATGCCCAGCAACTTCAATAAATACTGGAGCAGCAAAGTGTGAGAAGCACAACATCTCTGCTACTACCTAAACTTTTGACCATGACTGTAGAAAGATTGTTGTATCACAATATGAAAGTCCCCGGTTTGAACTTCCTGGCTGGGACCTTCAGGTGGGTGTAGACTCCCTTGGAAAGCTCCGGTTCCAGGGGTTGACTGTGTTGTCTGGCCGGCCACCAGTCCAGGGTATACCTGCCTGTCCTCGAGTGATGGATGGAATAGTCTCAGTTTTTCAGGTTTTCATAATTAAACAAAATTAATGTGAAACTACAGAAATAGCTGTTGATCCCACTGAGTTGCCGAATACCATCAGTGCTGCGCGTGGAGCAGGTGCAAACCTTTTGGACACAATAAAAATGTAACAAATGTAAAATTAAAACCAGCTAAAAACACTGTAAAAATACAACTAATGGCTGTTATTGATACACCGTGCAGTTTTTTTTTTTACATTGTGATGGTGAATACACGAGAGGCTGAAACTGAAGTGAGCAAACGTCCAAATCACTGTTACAGTTCAGACTGCACCTTAGCTTTTTCACCAATTTTGTGCGTTTTTGTGAGGCGCCACATGCTTCGGGCACGCTCCTCTGGTGTTAATTGTCCTCTAATCGCACCTCCCCTGCTGAACTACACATTCCAAAGTGGACGCCTGCGTCTGCAGCACACCGCTGTGTGAGCTGTGCAGTCTGGGAAGCAGCTTATTCTCAAGTGCCTTGCAGCTCTGATTTCAGCTCGGGAGATAAAGACTTCTACCTAAAAAGCACTTGTTTGGTTTTAACTGCTGTTGTAAACTGAAGCAAGCAGAGGTTGAAAAGTATTTTCAGTACAGTTACTGCACACTGTCAAAATACACGAGTAGATTTAAACTGGAAACATCTTTCCTTTGTTGTTTGCTTTTGCTTTAGAAGAGCATTGCAGTCACTGAAGAGATGCGAAGTCAGAAATAGGAGATTCAGATGGATTGCATGAATGCAGCATCTGTATCTCATCATTGCATGACATGGAAGTAATAATTACCAAAAGATTGCCCCCCCCCTTCTTTCTTTTGTCTTTTTTTTTTAATTTAGAACTTTGGCGAATGCAGGGCTCTTGGATAAGATGGGGAAGCTGTGCAGCTGCCTGTTTAGCATTTCTGTGTTAGACCAGCGTGTAAATGATGTCACAGATTTCATTAAAAAGTGTATCACGAGCGAGGCGTTCAGACAACTTGTGATTGAGCTATGTTTCTTTAATAGCTGCTGGCAACCAGAGACAATCACATTTTTATTTTATTTTTTTTTATTGCTGATGCTTTTTCTTGTTGAAAATTTTGAATATATATTCATACACTTGATTCAGTTCAGTGTTTGTGCACTACTGTCTGGGGAATGTGGTGACAATCATGTTGGTTCATCAGTCTCTCTTAAATGTTATTTTATGGGTTTTTTTTTTTTGTTTATTTTTTTTGTTTGCTTGTTTTGCTTTGTCTCCTGAGTGTTACACAACAGTCTCTTGGGAAAATCTAATAAATGTTTTTTTGTTTTGTTTTTTTACACAAAGTCATATTCAGAGTGTCATGTTCCACCTTTGCTTTTGGGATGCTTTTGTTTTAGAAATGCTGCTGTCTTGCTGTCACATTGGGTCTTGTTCCATGACCCAATGTGGGCCAAGCTTCAGATGGCCTCACATTTGACTCTGATACTTTAGTACAGAGAGGACTTCAAGGTCAGCTCGGGGACTGCAAGGTGCCCAGGCCTGTGGCTGAAAAACGAGCCAAAATCATCCCCCTCCACCACCGTGCTTGACAATCTGGCTGTGTGCATTATGGATCACTTTGCAAGCCTTCTGGACCAATGATAAGATCAGTTTGTTCAGATGAAGCTTTGCAAACCTGAGTTGTGCTGTCATGTTCTTTTAGAGAGAAGACTACTCTTCCTACTGGCAACCCTTCTAAACAAGCCATACTTGTTCAGCCTTTTTCTAACTGAACTGTCATGAACACTAAAATTTAATGTGCTAAACGAGGCCCATGGAGTCTCAGAGGAAGCTCTTGGCAGTGCAGTGAGCGCTGCACTCGCAGACCTGGGGGTGAATCCACTGGCAAGATTGTGACATTGTGTTAAAACACAGCTGATATAGAGGTGGTCACACTTGCTGTTTGTCAGCAGCACGTGACTACTACCTGCCCTCTTTATTCCTATGGAAGCAAATAAGTGTGTACTTCAATCAGTCAAGTGAAAAAACTGTTCTAAATTTATACTTGAGAAAAGGTCGACTCCACCACTGGTCCAGTTTTAACTACTTTTCAAACAAAAATAAACCAAACATCACAGACTGCTGCCTTTTCCTTTAGTTTATTCTGCAGAATTATACATGCAACCTTTACAACTTCAGCTTTAAACTCTTTATCACTTGTGTCACCCTGACATTTTATAGGTCCAACATGATTAGAGTACATTCAGAGATTATACAGCTATTTAAACCAAAGCTAATATTGGCTCTGTTCTCCACCTAAATATACACAAGAAAATCCCAAATTTCTCTTTGGTCAAACATAAAACGTCACATTAACACTCGGCCTAGTGAGTTAATCTGCCTTCTGCTGTCACATTGGAGATGTACATGTTTACATGACAGTCAACTGTACAGATTAAGGCAAGTCAAGTGATATCAAACAGGGAAGGGTGAGGGGGGATAAAAGGGATTTAAAACGGAGACAGGCGGGAGTGATGTGTCGAGCGAGACGTGTGTGTTCAGATGTAGACAGGTTGTTCCTGTGCTGTCAGCAGACGGTACATGGCTGCAGGCATCGTCTTCATGTGGATCTGGAGCAGAAAGGAAAAAGTGCAATGAGCAAACTAAACTCTCCTTAAATGAACCTTTTCCATGCAAGAATAACTTTTTGTAGAAAATTACAATAGTTTCTTTTTTAAAGATGTCACATCATTTGTGTTAAACTGTGACACAGTTTGGGCCGGTATCAACCAGGGATGTACTTTGTTTCAGTGAATGCAAATGTTTACCTTCTTCAGGGCCCAGAGTTGATTAATCAGTGTGAATTTTCTCCACTGGAAGGCAATAAATGGTAAATGGCCTGTATTTGTATAGCGCTTTTACTTGGTCCCTATGGACCCCAAAGCGCTTTACACTACACTCAGTCATCCACACATTGGTGATGGCAGCTACATTGTAGTTACAGCTGCCCTGGGGCGCACTGACAGAGGCGAGAGTGCCGGACACTGGTGCCACCGGGCCCTCTGACCACCACCAGGAGGTAACAGGTGAAGGATCTTGCCCAAGGACACAACGACCGAGACTGTCGGAGCCGGGGCTCGAACCGGCAACCTTCTGATTACAAGATGAACTGCCAACTCTTGAGCCACGATCGCTCATTTGAAAAATATTTTATTACAGAAGGCTACCCTGTTGAATAACTACCCAATTGTGGTGTAGGGGTTTAAGTGTACTTCTGGTCTTGGCGTCTGATAGGGTCTCCTACGGTAAACTGGTCCCTGGGGAGGGGCTAGATTAAGGAAGTCCTAATGAAACTTAAGTCTTGGCACTGCATAACCACTCGTGGAAGTGGGCTCTGGGACCACCTCCTCCAGGCCTGGCCACCAAACACTTAAAGCTCATGAATACACCACTCATGTCTTATACATGAGTGATGGGAAGGCAGAGCCTTGGTTGTGCACCTACTGTACTGGACTGTTGTGCTGAACAGAGAGCTGAGCTGTCCATCCAAGTTTTGACCCTCAGTTATAGCCACCTGTGAAGATCTGGGTAATGACTGAAAGAGTAAGGTTGAGAATTCATGGGGCTGAAATAAGTCTCACCTGTAGGATGGGCTCAGTGTTAGGGACAGGGTGAGGAAATCTGGAATGATCTCATATTCATAGTGAGGAGGCAAAACTTTAAAGTTATTGTGCTAGATAAATCGGTTAATGCCGAGAGGACCAGGTGGAATGGACTGATTGATTTTTCATGGCGTGACCCACCCATATAATATAACGGAAGGATTATTTTCAACTGTAAGTCATGCAAAGCTGCCCTAGTAAAGTCCAAGACTTTAAATATGGAGCTGAAAATGACAATAAAGCGTCTCCTTTAAAGTGAAATGGTGCTGTGCTGCACAAAGAACCCTGGGATTACAGCTTTAAAGCCATAAAAAGGCTTTTAATGTGAAATATTGATGCAGGTGGGAAGGCATTCACTGAAGCAAGTCTTTCAGCTGCAGCTGTTTTCCTGATGGAACTGAGGCTGATTTTGAGACAGTTTCAATAATAAATCGAGAAGGCCTATAAAACGGGAATTTACATGTTAAAGATATTTTAGGATACGTCTCAAACATGTTTTTTGCTGCTGAGGTAAATAAAAGAACATATGTGGCCATTTTGAGTATTTACCTCTCCCATGGCATTGGACAGGATCTGAACAATCTTCTCGTGAGGAGTCGCCACGACGCTCTGGCTGTTGATCTCGATGATGCGGTGACCGACGCGGACGCCACCTCTCTCAGCGATACCGCCTCTCATCAGACTGCAGATCTGCACAGGAAGGAAACACAGAGGGATTTGGCTTAGTGGGGACACAGCCGATGCCAAATCTAAGAATTTGACAAGAAGGACAATTCATTTAATTTGTTCCCTGCAGCTGCGAGTGAGTTTCAGTAGCTTCAGATACTCACTATGCCATTCTGGACGCTGAAGCCCAGCTGGTATCGGAGATCCGGCCTGCGAATGAGCACCATGGTGACAGGAGGGCACCTGACAATGTTCATCTTGATCCTGGACTGAGACTTGAGACCCTGGGGAAACAGCAAGCAGACATATGAGACAGATCCAGCAAACATTTAAGAACCCCTTCTGCTTGTAAGGGGTTTAAAACAAGATGAAAAAGAGAGAGCAGCAGCGTACCTTGATGATGCTCTGGCAGGTGCTGAGAGGTAAACCCACCAAGCTTGTACCATTTATGGTCATGATCTGATCTCCGATGTTGAGTCGGCCAGACTTCTCCGCTGGGCCGGCGTGCATCATGCTAGCGATGATCACTGTGGGGAGGATTGAACCCCAGCCAGACTCCACGATCACCACGCCAAGGATCTCGCCTTTTTGCTTCTCGATGTAAACCTGAACGTGAATATGACCTTAGTTTCTTTAAAGATACCAAATAATGCTCATTTACAGCTTCAAAGTTGCATTTTGGGGATTCTAGTAGAACAAATTTTGTCACTCTCTCTGTGAAACGCTCTTTTAGATTCTGTTGGCCCCTAAAATTTGTTTTAAAAAAACTGAAACTCCCAATTTGCTCTCAGTGGAGTCGGATAGCTGCTATAACTCTGTGAGGAGGGGCTCAGGCTTCCAAGAGCTCTCAGCCACATAAGGTAGCGGATCTTTGTTAGTCTGACATCGTGCCAAACAAACAGCCAGATGACTTGGATAATGAAGCCTGGACTACAGTGTTTTTAGGCAATTTAGCAGCAAGTAGCTGTGGCATCAAACTCAGATATAGAACGTATATATGCATAGCTGTATGTGTTAATGAAGCCTCAAGATGGATGTCTTAGTGCTTTAAATCCAAATGTGAGGTGTGTCTGAAAAGTGAAGGAGCACACCAATTTCTCAATCACACAGTAAAACATACCGTGCTTTATCCTAATTTTTACCCTAGTGTGTGCCATAAATTACAAAATTAACATCCCGTTGTGTTCAGTAAGACCTGAATGTGCAACTGAGACCACAAAATTCTCAAGAAAGTGCTCAAAGAATGACTTAAGGGAGCCAAAAGGCCATTATCCCATAGACCTCCCTATAACTGACCGCCCCCTGCTGGCCACTAGATATGAATGCAGGTTTATGGCACTTCAGCTGACATCCACCTGAACACTGGATTGGATAATCTCAAACAGGATGTAACATTTAATCTGCTGCTTCTGCAAGCCACTTTGCAGCCCACCTTCAATTCATGTCATCCATTTCGTACTCCTCATGCTGTTTCTGACTTAACTAATGATGCAATACAATACAATACAAGTTTATTTGTATAGCACATTTAAAACCAAGGGTATACCAAAGTGCTTCACAACAACACCATAAACAGATACGTCTGTTTTCACTGATGCTGGGAAATTTGCAGTTGCTTTCAAGCGTTATCCTTTCCACATATGTGCATGGAGGAGCAGATACAGTCAAATAAAACTTCCTGCAGGTTTTGATTAAAGGCGTCCCCTCTGTCTTTTTTGTGGACTTCATATCAAACTAAGATGTGAATCGCACCAAAGAAAAAGAACTTTACAGAGACACTTTGGACACATATCAACAGTCACCTTGACCAATCCAAATCTACCACAGTCCTCCCAGTTCGGGCTTCTCGCCGCCAACCACACAACTCTGAAAAATGTGAGATGACAGCAGGCAGCGAGAGCAGGGAGGAGGCTCCGAGGTCAGAACAGGTTGAGCATCACAAATTCACCTTTATACTGAGGTTAGGAGTTTGCTCTTTTTAATAAAATGTCATCTCTCAGTACAACTGTCATGCAGCTGTGACTCCTAAACCAGATGCTCATGTAACAGCACTGCGAGGCAAACTAACAACACAATGAGCAGGAAAAACATTAATAGCCTGACCTGAATTAAAGAGATGTGTTGCTATTTTTATCTGAAAGATTCATCCGTATGCAGAGTGGAATATTTTTATCTTGCAAATGCAGACGTGTCCCTGTCGATGATGATTAAAACCTCCCGACTGTGCCGCCACCTGCTGGCTGACTTACGTCTCTGCAGTTCTCCGACTTGGAGAAGTGGATGAGGTCGTCGTTGTACATGTCCTGAGTGTTGAGCAGGTCACTGTACTCCCTCTGGCTCAGGTCCTCGGGGTCGATGCCGTTGGCCCTGAGGAACTCCTGGTAGGCGACGCTGAAGGACTGACCGATGGACTGAGCAATGAGCTGAGCCTGAGAGAAAGAGATCAATCACGGATAATAAGAAACAAGCTACACTACAGCTGTACCTTTAAAGACATTCCCCACCCTAAAAATAACATTTTATTCTAAAATCAAATCCTAAAAGAACGTATAGAGTTTTTAAGCTCTCCCCCTTTTTAGTTTTTAATTTTGTCCATAATTAATATTGGATCGGTCTTTTATGAAATGCAAATATTTTCTTTCTTCTCAGGTTAAGGCTGACATCAGTTGTGCTTTTAGAAACAATGGAAGCAGATTTAAACTGCAAACTATAAATAACTCTCCCCTTTAGAGCTATTTTAGTGTCATTTATCCAATCAGATTTCTTTTTCTGTTTTTTTCTATTTCTGAGTATAGCTGTGGCTCAGGAGGTAAAGTGGGCTTTCTACCAATCGGAAGATCAGTGGTTTGGTGTTGAACCCTGGGTTTCCCTTAAATGCTCCTTCAGCTCCTAAAGGCAAGCCAGATTTGACCTGCCACTGAGAGTTTACGAAATTCTGATGAAATAATCAGTATGGAAGTTCTTCAAGGTGTCCAAGCCTGAAGGATTTATGAGTTAGCAGTAGGTTACCTAGCTAGTAGATATCTAAGGGTTATAATACCATATATTGGCTAAAGTTGATTTTTTTTAAAAAGAAAGAGAAAAACTCTGAAGGTAAATTGAACAGCAACACTTGGAGGGTTAGTTGACATATAGTGATCTGCTACATGATGGTTAGCTGCAGAGCTATGGTTGGGCTAACTTAACACAAAAGCACCAGAAACACATAAGATGAGGATTAAATTGTTCTCAATAAAAGTTCATATTGGAGCTCCTAATGGAGAGACAAATACCATTGTACAGCAAGAAGACAATGCAGAAACAGACCAAATTTAAGGCAAAATGCGACGACCCATTGATATACTAAATTACATTTCAAAGACTTTTACAGCTGTTTTAGGGGAAATTTAATCTAACATGTTTTCAGACTTAAGAGGCAGATATCCTGCAGTAGATTACTTAGATAACTTTTATGGCCTGCCCTACATCAAAGCGAAAAAGACCCTACACCCTAAAAATAAAAAGGTGATCCAAGTTGAATTTGAAGTTAAATAAAATTTTGAGGACCACTGTTTTAGTCATTGACAAAAACCACTAGTAACTCACATCCTCAGACTCGAAGACGTGGCAGATCATTCTGTACAGTCTTCTGTCATCTTGGGTTATGGTGGTTTGCTCTGCTGTGCTGTCCAGGTTTTCCTGTGCGCTGCGGGACCGGACCATCTTCCCTCGGGCCATCAGGACCACCATGTTACCAATGTCAGCTATGTAGGAGATTGTCCTCAGGGGCAGGTCCATTAAACACGCCTGGTAACGACAAATACATGAGTCACTTGTAAATACAGGCCCTCCATAATAAAAATAAAATGAATAATAAATCAAATCTAGTTTAAGCAAATAAATAAAAAACAAAGGACCTAAAATTGAACCTTGCGGTACACCACAGATAACGTGAGCTTTAAATGATGACTATGATGTGGTAGCTGCTAATATACTAAAGGTTTTAATAGAAGTATGGAAAGTGTTGCAAGGGAAAAATGTAATTTTGTGGTGTTGATATAAAACAAAATAATAAATGTTATGTTTATACCTGAGTGTCAGCATTGAGGACCTTGATCCTTTGTGTGGACATGAATAGATCAACCTCAGCAGTGGATGGAGCCTCGTCGTCGGGGCTCTGCATAGCCGAGAAGAAACAACAAGGAAAGAAGTGAACAGAGGAGGCAACAGGTTGATAGAGAGCAGCAAAGAGGTGAGTAGAGCGGGCGTCACAATTGTCCAGAACCTCCAAATCTAACAGCTGCTCATGAGATTGACAAAAGCAAACAGTCACATCTGGTCTAATCTGCGCTCAACAAATGAATAAGACAGAGACAATTGAAGTGTGCATGGCCATTCTCCTCTGTCGTCATCCTTGGCCACAAATTTTGCATAATGCATTGCAATCACAGATAAGCAGAATGAAAAACAAACTCACCTTCTTCCTGTTCTTCGCCTGTTTCTGAGCTGCCTGCAGTGATCAGAAAGAACAGCAATTCAGAAATACAAATCAAGGCAGCGGTGATTTGAGGAAAAGGTGGACAAACACAAAAACAAACCGGATCATGCACTGTAGACTGCCTCTATTCCAAATGCCAAATCAAGGGACACAAGAACCTTAAAGGGGTGAGCGTGTGCTTGTGTGTGTGAGAGAGAGGACAGTGATGTTACTGTCTATCACATTTGACAACAGTGGGATGCCAGAGGCGTTTGCAGCAAACATTATCAAAAGTGTTCTCTGCATCAGTGTGACACAAACGACCCTGAAGAAAGACGAGCGACCTCATGTGTTTGCAGCAGATGCCTCATCACAACTCGAGGTTTCCAAATGCTGCTGTGTCCACCATTTGCTCTTTAAAAAAACCAAACTAAAAAATCCAAACCTGTCTGATCCCCTTTAGAGATGATTTAAAAGGATTTAGTCTGTGAAATCAGAATCCTCATTTTGTTTATGTGGACTCAGACTACAGTTGATTTAGCTTGTGTTATGTTATGTTATGTTATATGTTATCCAGTTTGTGTAACCTTTATTTCCATCCAATTCAATTATATAGCATCAATTTACACCAACAGTTGCCTCAGTGGGAAGGAAAAACTGTTTTAACAGGAAGAAACCTCCAGCAGAACCAGACTCAGGGAGGGGTGCCCTGCTGCCGTGAGCAGCTGGGGGTGAGTTCAGGACAAAAGGAGACAGGACAAAAGACACACTGTGGGAGAGAGAGTCAGAGTTCATTGATTGCTAATGATTAAATACAATATAGAAGAAGACTATAGGCCACTGAAAAAGTGGCCTATAGCAGCATAGCTAAAGGAAGGTTCAGGGTCACTTGATCCAGCTCTAACAATATCCTTTATCAAAAAGGAATGTTTTTTAGGGCCAAGTACAATAACCTCAGCTTTGTTTGAATTTAGAAGCGGGAAGTTAGAGGCCATCCAGGTGTTTATGTTTTTAAGAGATGGTTATAGTTTAACTAACTGATTTGTGTCATTTGGTTTCATGATTAATAATGCTGGGTGCAGTGAAAATGTATGCATGTTTTTCTCTTAATATTACCAAAGGGACACATGTATAATGTAAAAAAGTACTGGTCCCAGCACATAACCCTGTGGAACTCCGTTATTAACTGTTGTATATGAAGAAGACTTCCCACTTACCTAAACAAATCGAAACCAATCAGACAGATATGAGTCAAACAATTGCCGTGCACTTCCATTAATACCAATGTGTGTTCTACTCTCTGTATTAAAATATTGTCATTAACAATGTTAAATGCTGCACTGAGTTCTAACAGGACGAGCATAGAGATGACTCCACAGTGAGAAATCATAAAATCATTTACAACCTCCAGTTGCTGCTGTTGCAGTGCTATGGTGAACTCTGAAGAACTTCACTCAACACTCAAACAGACCATTCATCTATTTAACTCTGAAAAAGATGTGAAAGTAAACATAGCCACCCTGACATCAGCCATTACTTTGTGGACTCCACATTTTGCCATCGTGTTGATTATTTGTAGCCATAGGAAACCATATTTGTACAGGAGAGTGCCATGAAAAGCCTTGTTAGCAAAGCTGCATCTATAAACTAAAATTTCACAGTAGAAAAATGTTTGTGAATCTGAAAACTGCAGCTCATGTGTCTTGTGCCATTTCTGATCATTTTTAATGGAATATCATGACTGATATCATGGCTTGTTTGTGCTCCAGAAATGGTGCATGAGCCACCGTGCTGCCAAATCACAGTTACAGTCACAACAGTTGGTATGGGATATTTTCCACAAATCCCTCTGCCCACATTAAATTAGGAGACACTAAGCATGCATGTGGACGACAGCCTCACACAGAAACAACAGCGGTTTATTTCTAGAGATTACAAGTGGTTGCACTGTTCAAATGTTAGACACAAATGGATGAGAGGTTAGGTAACTGGCACTAGCCAAAATTGATGACTGAAAATAAAATCTAGAGTCTTATGTTTCATGTGAAATAACTACATTTTAAAAAGTGTTTTTACCATTCACCACATAAAGCATCCTTGTTCAGCTTTGGTCACTAGAAGCAGAGTAGAGCTTTCTGGCTTAACTTCACTTTCAAGGAGTATAGACAAGAACATAAAGTCTGAAGATGTTACAGCTCCAGCAACACAGGCAGCATGAAGAAGAGCTTCATTACAAAACCAGGAGTCATCCTCACCCTGATGAAATGCTGATTAAGTAATAAAGTTAAACTTCACACTACAAGCGCTGCTGATGCAAACCAGCCCTCCATTAAATACGACACACACCAATATACCAATATTTCTGAATTAAAAGCTATTTACTGATAACTCTATTATTCTACTATAACACACACAATCTCAGTCTGTTTGTCTGCCAGCACCTTGTACAAAACCTAACTCTGCAAATGGGTACTTCTTAGGCTTCTTGAAGGTTCCTATCAATATCAGACATTATGACACCATTGTGTTGCCTAGTAACCACCTACCAACAGGCTAAAACTGTAATGTTTGTAATGACACCTTAAAAAAAAGCATCGTCTCATTTTGATATCATAACAAGAGGCTCTAATTTTGAACCACAAATGTTTAATGATGCACGGTACATGATGGCGCCATCACGCTGCCTAGCAACTACCAAGCAACAGGCTGAATCTACTCATTTTTAGCATTTATGCAGCCATAACAACATATGAAAGCATTTTCATGATCATTTTCATTTCATCATGAACAGCAACAGCAGCACAAAGATGCTAAACTGCTGTGGTGTGGGCATGTACTAGTAAAGCTATCCTTGAGCTATTTAATTTTTGGTAAACAGTCCCCATGTGGACTCTATGCTTAACTTTTACTATAATTAAAATAAATAAATAAAATTAATAATAACAGCAACAGGAACATACAATTTGAAAGGCTCCCTTTGAAAGAAGGTGTTTTTAAAAAAATGAAAAAATGTTCTTGTTTTTGATAACTAATAAATATAGCAATACCTAATCTAATAGACTCCTTTTTGCATAGTTGAATACTTCAACCATATAGTTGACAAGATATTTAGTTTCTACGCCACATGGGTGATGTCAGTGAGGTTATTTCCATTTTTTAGTACACACTCTATGGACTTGATATTTTATTTTTCAAGCCTTCTTTAATCAGACATTATATTATAGATTATTATGTACAGCACAAAAAAAAACTTATCAGCTACAGACACTGAACCTATTAAGTTGATCTAGTATCAGTTTTCATATCTGATCTGTTTATTTTCTTCAGTAACTGGAGCAGCTTAAATGCATAAAGCCACCGTAATCAACGCTTACTGTACTCACTTTGCATGAAATGCAATTTTATAGAAAATGTGTGTGGAAGAGCTGCACACACATACACACACACATACGACTGAAAACAAAATCAGTTTTACAGAGAGCTGTACAGGTTTTAAAAAAGCCACATCATAAGATTTAGCATCCTTACAGTCAGCTCATCCAGCTTACTAGACAGAAGCCTGTCTCTCCTTTTCTTTCCCATTCTAACAAATAAAAGGACTCATACATCCCCATCATCAGCTCACAGTCTCTGACCTTCTCCCTCTCTGTAGGTTTCTCAGACATTAACAGAGGCGACGTCCCCAAACTATCAGTCAACCATCCAGAGAGGAGCGCAGAGCCGGGCTCAGCTCCTGTCTTCCTCCTCCTGCCTCCAACTTACTTCTTCACAAAGCTCACGTCTCACTACTCATCTCTCACACTCAGATAGCTCTACGTTTGAATGCCACGCTGTCACTGGGAGCCATCTCACTCCCTCCCTCCCCAACACCACCTCCATTTAACTGACTGCATTAGAAAGAAAGGGCTAAACTGTTTTTTGTTCTCATGTTTACAGTAACACCAAAAAGTCACATTTAAATTAACATCCTCCTTTTTTATTACGTCCCCATTTGCGTGATCCCTATTTGACATCATATACTGTGACTGAAGAATAAAGTGAGGTCTCCTAGCCTCATAGCACAGTTTATATAACATCCAGCACTGCTGAGGGGGGAAGCCTGTACGGCTCTGGATCAGAAGCAGTGATCTGTGGTTGATTCACTGCGCGCACACACACACACAGACTTTTTGCTGTGTTGCCCACTGAGGGCTTCTGACTTTAAAGACCAAAATACACAGCAAAGCTCAGTTCCATCTCCAATGATGCGTCAAGGCGCATTAGAAAATGCAGTTCTGAATCAGGGCACTGTGGCTTTAATATCTGAAATCCTTGATGTCTATTTTTCCAGCATGTAAAACATTTTGGCACCCAAAGACATGTTGACCTTACCTCAAAGGAAATATCACCCAGACTGTGATAAGTGGGGATTAATTTAAGACACATTTTTGTTCATCAGTCACCGGATAAACACAGGAGAATGCACAGATGTCTGTTAAGTAAGATAACACACACTCCATAACTTTAAAAACACTCAGTGGCCACTTTATTAGATACATTGGCCATTAACACAAATGTCTAAGTAGCTAATCACATGGCAGCAACAAGACGGACCGCTAAAGGTCAAACTGAGCATCAGAATAGGGAGGAAAGGTAGATTAAGTGACTTTGAACGTGGCGTGGATAATTTTTCCACACGACCATCTCCAGGGTTTACAGAGAATGGTCCACAAAAGAGAAAATATCCAGTGAGTGGCAGTTCTCTGGCTGGAAATCCCTTGTTGACGTCAGAGATCAGAGGAGAATCGGTGAAGTGCTTTAAGCCTATATGAAGGCAAATGCTTAACTCAAATAGACACTGGTCACAACCAAGCAGAATAACCTTTATGAAAGCGCAACGCATCAAACCTTGAAGTAGATGAGCTACAGCAGCAGAACACCACACCGAGTGACTCTCTTGTCAGATAAGAACAGAAAACTCAGGCAACAGTTTCTAAAACCGGATGACAGAAGATTTGAAAAACATCTCCTGGTTTGCCTTGTATCAGTGCTCCAGGCCTGCAACGGTGGTATAAAACTGTGGAGGATATTGGAGGATACGTTTAAAGCCACAGGCTACCTAACCACGTCAGTACCTTCATCATCACAGGGTACCCGTCTGATGGATGCTTCCAGCAGGCTAAAGCACCATGTTACAAAGCTCTGCTCATCTCATAGAGGCTGGAGCCTATCCCAGCTGTCTTAGGGCGAAAGGCAGAGCACACACTGGACAGGTTGCCAACCTGTTACAGGGCTAAAATACAGAGACATACAAACATTCTGATGGGCAATTTAGAGTTGCCAGCACAAGACCACCAGTGTGTCTGCAACTGGCCTTGTGCTTGCCCATGTGTGGGCCATATCTGGCAAACCTGATCTGGGCCACCAAAGGGCCGTCATTCTTTGCGGTATGTGGGCCATGTGTAAGCACATTGTGTGGGCCAGATCCAGGCCATACCAATTTTGCTATGTGGGATTAGTGTGACACCTTAGGGCAGTGGTTCCCAAACTCTTTTTGCTAGGCCCCCCTGTGTTTTACAAGAAAAAGGCCCCCCCCTCCCCCCCCGCGCACGCGCACGAGCGCACACGCACGCACTAACACATCCTCCAACCACACACACCCATATTTTGCTCCATTGCGGTTTATTTCACACCTCAAACATTTAGTAAACAATTAAGCAAATACAAGTAATCTGCAATAAATTACAGGTAGTAAGAAAATAAACTACTAACTCTTTTACGCTACGTCCACATCTACACGGGTATTTTTAAAAACGCAGCTGTTTCGTCCACACGTAAACGGCGTTTCGAATCAGCGAAAACTGAGATTTTTTAAAACTCCTTTTTTGCGTTTACGTGTGGACGAGGAATACAGAGTTCGTCATGCAATGTTAAAGCTATGTGCCTTTTTCACATCACGCTGTGCGCCACGTTATTGCTTACATGAGATGAATTGCAGAATGGCAGGTAGAGACAAAATACTGTTAATCTGACTATCTTCAGGTTTTACAAGCTTACGTATAAACAAGCAGTTACTGTCCCTCTATTTAGAAAGGCAGAGGCGTCACGGTGTGATTATTTTACATGTAGTTGTTTTTTTCCTGTGTAATAATATTCAACATTGCTATCAATACATTTTTCAAAAAATGAACCTCTGTGCAAAATGGGTTTAAAAACATAAACAGCTGTGGGATACTGTTTGTCCGTGATTTGAACCGGGGGAACATAATCGTGGCAGGATCAGCCTGATGTTATTTGTATCCCGCTGTAACTTTACTGTATAAAGAGCAAACATCTCCAAAATGTCAGGAGTAGTTAGTCATTACAAGTGTTTGTGAACTAAAAATCAAGAATGTGGGATACTGTTTGTCCGTGATTTGAAGAGCCCAGCCAGTGCTCCAGACGAAGGGAAAACCAATTCTGCAGGGGAGACCTACCTCGGCACTTGTGCAGGTGAAACCAAAGGGAAGATATGCTTCACCATATTTTCTAGTCTTAGCCCCCTAGGGGGCGGGCCCCACACTTTGGGAAGGTCTACCTTAGGGTCATGTCCAATTTCTATAGGCTGGAAAAGATCTGGTGATCGTGTGCAAAAATCACAAGCGTTCCGTGATTGTTAGTCCAGTACCAAATAAATATGTGGTTACTGCAGCATCTGTGAGTTTTTCACTCACATCTTGACATTTCTGGTTTTATTTTAAATATAAACCCCTCTATAAGTCATATTTTACCCTAGAGTGGCCTTAATAACAGGTATCTGTTACATAAAGAATAGTTACAAAGGGATTTTTGGCAAAGCCACATTTTTTTCCTGTTCATATCCTTTCACTGTGATGTGAACACAGAATGAAACGTGCTCTTACCCGGACTCTACTCATGGCCTCTTGGGCCTGCTGCATGCGGGCGCTCTTTGTGGGTGTCCTCTCTGACAGCAGGTGGGTGCAGCCCATGTAGGTCGCTGCAAAGATGATGCCATCAATAAGGTCTTCAGGGTCACACGGTCCCGGGACTGCATTTAACAAGATGCACTTGTTAGAAAAACACACATAAATGCTGCATATGTACATTAACATACTTTCAAATAAATATCTGATATATGAGAAATACTAAACAGAGGTTCAGCTGAGAATAAAAATATGATTATCACTCACCGTCTACAAACGTGGGAAACTGTGGAAGAGATCTGCGAATCTGAGAAGGCGCAGGAAATTAAAAGAAAAAACGTTTATTATTTCTCCTCACACGCTGCAGGTCTCCACTGACTCATTCACATTCAGATGAACACCGTATAAGAGATGCAGGTCTTTGCAAGATTTATCATCACCCTAGAGTCTTACTGTGTTTCTATGATGGCATTTTAGATTCATTTAAGGGGTCGCAGGAATGTTACTGGAAAGAACTAGACATAAGAGCAATATGCTATAAATGTGGTGGTTTTTTTATAATAATGAAAATATACGTTTTTTTTAACCTTTTTTTCCTTATTGGTAAATTTTTATTCGTAAATTTGCAAATTTTCTTATAGCAAACTTGTGTGTTTATAAACTTGTGTGTATATTTACTTTATTTCTTATAAATTTGTGACTTTTTAAATCTCTTAGATGTTGGAGTTTCTTTCAAGTAAATTTGTGGGATGTTTTTTTTTCTCCCACATTTGTAAATTATTCTCATAAATTTGCAACGTTTTTCTAGTAGATCTGTAAGTTTACTTTATGTCAATTTTATACACTTAGTTTTATACCTCATACATTGGCACGTTTTCCCCCATAAATCTGAGATTATTTCTTGTAAATCTGCATTTTATCTACATTACTGAGTTTCCTTTCTCATAACTTCTATGACTTTAATATTACCTTTTCTACGAATATTATCCCTCCTTTTCCACAAACCTGCACAGGCTGTAACACTTTTTCAAACACCCAAAGATCTTTCTTAGCCTTATTATGACCCACATTTAAAAAACTCTCATGTGACATTTATTCCAAATATCAGTCGGTTGTTATCTACAGAAACTTAATACTGGGTAAAACAAAAAGCTGCATTTTGGTAAGTTAAACTCTCACCTCCTGCACAGACGGCTTCTGAGGAGGTGACTGTTGCTGAGCTTGAGTCTGTGGCTGTTGAGAGGGGAGCTGCTGCTGCTGTTGCTGATGTTGACACTGTTGATGCTGATTAGGCGGCATGTGTGGGTACGGCTGTGGCTGGGTGTATGTCTGCGGTGACCTAGCGGCATCCCTCTGCTGTGACTGGTGGCCTTGTTGGTGCAGGTGGTGGTGATGGTTGTGCTGGGACTGTCCAGTGTGATAACTTTGGGGATTGGGTGCTCTAGAAGAGTGATCAACCCTCAGGGGACTGACCGGATCCCGAACTGGAGCTGAGGTGTAGCAGCTCGGAGACTCAGAAGCTGACTCAGAGGGTGAGTGAGGAGAAGACTGTGGGAGGGGAAAAGAGAAACAGGAAAAACCCCTGTGAAACTGCAACTCGATACAAGGGTCAGGATGAAGCATTAATACGTGTACCATAAAATCAAATGAGAGCTAGCAATGTAAGCTAACTGGAAAGGATAAAAAAAACTTTATCAGTGCAGTGCTCCACAGAAAAATCACTTGATGACATCAGTCAAGCCCTAATGACAGTCTACTATGTTTTTTCGTATTTATGGAATTTGTTGTTGAAATGAGTGCAGTGCGATTGTGGCTCAGCAGATAAGAGTTTAAAAGTCCTATATACTGTAAGTACCAAATGTTCTATTTAGTGGGAGTAGATATCCCTTATATCAGGGGTGTCAAAAGTAAGGCCCAGGGGCCAATATTGGCCTGGCAAAAATTTAAACTTTTAAATTGTAACATTTTCTAAGAATTAACAAAAACTCACAGGACAGTCTGGGCAACAAACTACCAGAACTACTACTATAATTTTACAAATTAATCATGTAGTTTCACTGGTCCAGCCCACTTAACATCAAAGTGTTGCTGTATGTAGCATGAATTATGTAAATTAAAAGGAGTCTGAAATCCCTGCTTTATATATTGATCTCAGGCACAAAGCCCCACCCACGCACTATTCAAACTTTCTGTTTATCAGGGGCAGCCCATCAGAAGAAAGTTGTCTATAATGACTGGACTGAGACAGCAGATGAACTGAGGGGCTGGACCATGAATATGGATTATTTTGCACTGTGAATCATGCAAAGCTGCTCTAGCAGAGTCCAAGAATACAGAGGTGGAACTGAGCCCAACAGATCCCCTTTAACACTGTGGAAAATAAACAGCAGTAATACATAATAATATTTTAAAATATATTTTTCGAACACCTGTCACTGCTTTAAAATGATCTTTATATGTTTCTCCATCTTTGTTCAGCACCAGCCTAATTCTGCTCTGCCCCCTGCCTCCTGTTGACATGCTAGGCTAGACAAAACTCCTATCTCAGCTAAGGCAAATATGTAAGTCGCGCCAAAATCATAAATTAATACTTTACTCTGTGCCATACCGCCATAGCACCTTACCACCAGGTGCGATAATTAACACTTTGAGGCACTTTATGAAGGATTCATTTTTTTTTAGTAAAATGCAACTGAAACACACAAAATTAAAAGTCTATTTATTCAAATAATTAATCATTGAGGGAAAAATGCTTGGAATAACTGAATGAATACCAATCAATCGTATTTCATTTGACCCAGATTCTATCAAATAACATTTTTACAATTTATGTAACAAAGTTACATGTAATCGCATTACTTAAATTCAGAATTTTGGCATAAATAATTTGAGGGCACATGAGTAGTAGTGCATCATGGATTTGATGTGCTTTCTGGTAGGGGTATATATAAGATTAATAGTAAAGAACTCAAAGAGACTTGGACAAAATATTTCATGATTTCAACTCTGGTGACTATGATAGATACCGGCGGCTCTATAGCAGTGTGAGAGAATATTTACTGATGCTCAAGTTTCTCAAATATTTGAATAGTAATCAAATTAATAAGAAAATAAAATTGTTTCTGCAAGTATTGCTTTTTTTATGTGCGGCTGGTAGTATGTAGCTCACAAACTATTTGAAGACTACCATATAACGACAAGAAAATGCATCAAATGTGTATAGAGCTCATAAAATATGTGTGAAACATGAAATTACATGCTACTGTAGAAACAGAAGAAGCATGAAAATAAATAAAAAAAATCGGTAGAGATGTTAAAAAGTCCTGAAAAATCACAGAAAATGAGGCAAAAACCAAGAAGCTGCAGGTCTTCTATATCTCTGCACTGTCATGTGATAGTGCGGTTGGATGGCTTCCTGTACTTAAAATGCTGATCCCTAAAAAGATTCAGCTTTCTGTTCTGTTTCTGTTTAATGACTTCTATATTTATCTGCTGCCATCACGAGAGAAACCTGCTCACTGTGGAAAAACAAAACAGCAGGAACATGAAAATAAAAAGGCTAAACTGATCTACTCCCCTGAGTCAATCAAACTGCAACTTTCAGTCTGTTGCGAAATTAATAAAGTAACTGAAGGGATACTAACATGGCCAGCTGTAGTGTGCAGGGGGTACATATCCTCCGTGGGGCTGACCTCCTGTCTCATCACCCAGATCGGCTCCACAGGTTGGTCAGGTGTGTACGGGGAGCGCATTGTCTTCGTCTTCACCCCCTCAATCGCCTCTTTGATGTCTTTAATCGCTAGGCTAATGGCGTCGCCTGAGCCCTTTGCACCTTCTGCATTCTGCTCATCCTGGGCCTCGCCTGAGCTGCTCAGCCCAGATGGAGGTGTCTTGGCTTGGGTTTCTGGCTGTCTGGGTGGCTGCCTGCGGTTTTTAGTGACAGGGCTTTGATCGGCACTGCCTCCCTCGCCATCAGACTGACCGTCATAGTGGTGCAGCCGGCAGCCAACAGAGCGATCCAGAGGGGAGCGCTGTGAGCGCCGGTCTCTGGCCTGCCTCGGGACATGATGGGAGCCCTCGATTGGGGAGGGCAGAGCTCCTTTTTGTACATTCTCCTGTCTGTGGGGGGTAAAGGGCTCTTGGCGGGACTCTTGGTGGCCCCTGTTAGCCTCGGTCCTCTGACTGGCCTGCCTGCGAGGTTCCCTGTTTGGCTCAGGGTAGGAGGTCTTAAGCGGCTCTGGAAAAGAGTTGGGATGGGGTTTTGATTCCGAGTATGACTCATAGACCGGCTCTGAGTAAGACTTTTGGTGGGACTCTGTATAAAAGTCTGCATAGGTTTTTGGATAAGATTCAGAGCAAGAAGTGGAGTGGGACAACGAGCATGACTCAGAGCAATCCTCATCCTCCTCTTCTTCTGGTGGCAGGTCATTATCGGGTAGAGGGCTCATACTGGCGTCCTCACCGAAGTGGTCCAGCTGGGGGAAAGCTGGAACATCAGGGGAGGAAGGAGGAGTTGGTGAGTGAAGTGGAGGCGGGCTGTGGAGAGGTCCATCCATACTGAGTGAGGCGGCACTCTCTGTGTCAGAGCAGAGATCTGTGATTTCACTTCCCTGAGCTGAAGGATCCTCCTCCACATTGTCTATCACTCTCTCTTCATCCTCCTCCACCCTCTCAGCATACTCCTCAGCTTTCTCATCATGCCCGCAGCCAGAGTGACCTTCTCCTGGACGGTGGTCTCCATCTTCATCCCCTACCTTCTCCTGCTTTCGATGATCCTCTTTAAGATCTGATTCCTGCTCACACTCCATTTTACTCTCCTGAAGATCTTCTTCAGCATCATCAGGAGGAGCATTGTGAGTGTCAAGCTGTACTTCACGGGGTGCAGCACCAGATGCAAGGTGGGTAGGTGTAACAACAGCAATGGGAGTCTGGTGAGAAGATTCCCTGTCCTGTGATTGGTCCATTACAGGATCAGCTGTGGATGATTCCTGCACCTGCACCTGCCGTGGACCTTCTCTCTCTTCCACACCTGGTGAGGAGTCCTGAACCTCTCTGAATGGCTGCCGCTGTCTGTGACTTCTCAGTCTGGGGTTAGGGTCACCGTGACGGCGGTAGCGAGTGACGGCAGCGCGGGGTTGCTGGACAGGACGTGGGTCAGCATCGTGACTAACCACAGCTGGGGCAGAGACCGGACTCAGAGGCTGACTTTGCCCTTGCCCTGATGGAGGCCGGCGGCGGTGCCGAGGCGGTCCACGACCTCCAGGTGGGTGGTGGTGGTGGTGATGGTGGTGGTGATGGTGAGGAGGAGGGTGATGGTGATGATGGGGATTCAGTTCCCCATCCTGGTTGAGCATCTGACATGGTCTCCAGGACCGGCGTACAGGAGGGTCTCCAGTGGTCCCATTGGGCTGCCTGCTCCTCTGAGGCCCCGAGACCTCCTTGTGTTCCTCGCTGCCTTCCCCCGTTGCCTCTCCCTGATACTTGTGGCTCATGGCTGGGGTATGATTCGAGTCCAATTTTCAGAACATGCTCCTCTTACTGCCAAGAAAAGCCAGCTCAGGGCACAACCTGGGAGAGATGGAGACACGACATAAGCAGGAAAATTATTAAAGGGTAAGGGTAAAACATGAAGGCTTTGAAGCCTGAGACAAACGGGGTAAAAACTATATTAAAATAAAAAATTTTAACTACTTTTGCTAACGGATAAGTGAGAGAATAATAATCATTGTGTTGATATAAGGACTCACAGATGCCATTAACATGTTTGCCTAACATCTAAAATAAAATAATGGTGGCTTTGGTGATCACCCCTAGTTTGCACTGCAGGTCTCTGCCGCCTGGGGCTCATTCTCAGTGTCGGATGGACCCGTGTCCTCAGTCATGTCCACCTCTTTTTGTAAGCTATACTTTGCCTTATCCAATGGTGCAGTAGCAGAGGTGTGAAAATAAGTCTGCAGCTCTATTTATTTATTACTTACACACCTACGTCCCACTCACCCCATTTGTCTGATTGTTTAAACCGGAATAAGAGCTACAGAAGGATTTATGAGCTTGAGATGAACGCTATGATGTCTCCCGAGATCGCCAAGCACGGATAACAATCACCTCTTTTTCAGACACGGGTACACCTTGTCTGTACCAAAATACATAAGGCTGCTAGTAACTGGAGGCCAGTCACCGTGAATCTAGATTGATTTCCCACTGATCTGTGCCAGCTGCCGACGCGCTTCGTCACAAATCAATATCTTAATTACCGGTCTTTATTTACTACAAAAGCATTAAGTTAAAATTATTGTAGACTGCTACTTTACATTTTCCAGGTCTTTTGTTTTGAAGGTTTATATGCCATTGACTAATGAACATCTTTTTAAAAAACAGCAATATTGCATATCACACTAAGCAGGGACTATACTGCTAATAGCAAAAAACCAAAACAAAAAATCCAAATCCTCTGGGATGCAGAGCAATTTAATCTGCACCCCGTTCATCCGCCCGTCCGCCAGCAGCTGGCAGATGGCACAGGGTGGAAAACACGAGAAGGAAGAGGGAGAGGAGGAGGCAGGGCAGGGCAGGAGGACAAGGAGGGCTTCTATCTTGCTACATGATAAGATCTGACAGAGAAGAATGGAAAAGGGAGTGATCTAAATAATAAATGCCCTCTGTGAAGGAGAAGCCCCTTTTTGATATGTATTTAATGTGACGAGGCTACCGGGGAATCACTCATTTATCTTGTATCGCAGGCTTCTGAGGTCAATAAGCTGAGAGAGGACACCCGAACGTCACCTCGCAGCATGTTTCAGAATATTAAACTGGTTCTGGACAGTGGAGAAAACACTGCAGTGTAGTTTATAAAGACCAGCGCAGATGCATCTTAAAAGGTTCGTATCTGATCTGCCCTCACTTATTACAAGAATCTATAAATACATTAGAGTTACATTACAACTTTTTTAGCTTCTTCTTACAGCTCTGCAGCTAATGGTCAATCAGAGAGTCCATCGGTGCGCTTGTTTACTGACTTGGCCTCCGGGGGTTATGGACTTTTTCAGGGCCTCCAATGCTGGCCGTGAATATGTGAACCAAGACTTCCATTTTTGCATTCATTGCTAAAGAACGCAGATAAACACCTCAAAACCTTTTTCTTATTTATTCTGAACGTAAGCACAAAAACCTCAGGATAAAGGCTCGTGGCTTTAGCAATGCAAGGAAGAACTTAAAATAGGAGATTACGACAGTAATCTGAAAACAAATGACTATTTTTTTTACTATATTTACTCAAAAATGTGAGCAAGTAACATCTGAGAAAAGGGAGACATGGCTGTACCGAGGAGCCAAGCAGGAGGGGCTATTGCAGTACTAGAGATGATCTGCAGATACACATCATTTCCTCGATGGTTTTCATATTGTGGAAATTAGTCCCGCTTCTGCAGAACTGGCTATGTATGTGTGTATCTTCTCCACCTTGGACACCTACTAGGCATAATCCTTGTTTCTCTTTTTCTGAACTGAGTGGTTTCTGTGATATTTTGGGCCTGCTTCTAGAACAAAATAACTGGGTGTACATAAGAAGTTAGTGAGGGTGATCTCTTCCTGTACAGCTTACTACGGCTATGCTCGGAAAAACCCAGAAATTCTAACGGCTGTCAAATTGTGCTTTGACTGATAAACTGGGGCGCCAAAACATGTCATTAAGGCTACAGGGGCGGTCGTCTTTATGGAGGAAATGGTTCATGTGGGGTTGCAAACCTAAATGCAGACAGCTGCAGACACCACACGACTGCTTTCTCTGTTCACTTGTAAGCATGATGCCTCAAAAAGTTTTGGACGCATCTGCGGAGCTAATTAAGGATGTTAACTTGAGGAGTCTTTCCGGATCTAGATCTCGATCCAGAACTTTTTGGTTGGATTCTTTATGAATGTGACATTTCGAAAAATGGGATGTTTTGCAATGCATCTTCACAGAAAAACTGGGAGACATCATCTTGATGCCAAAGAAAGAATCGTAACTTCATCTGGATCCAGGAAGTCTATTTATGCATGGTGTTTCTGGAAGCTTTCCCACAGCTCGCTAGTTAAGTGTTCCACAAACATCTTTGACTTAATTTTTTTCGTTTATTCCTAACAAACAGACACAGGAAGCTCCTGAGAATGCTTACTGCTATTTTTTTTATTTTTTTGTTAAGGCAATTTCAAAAGACCTACTGAGGGAAAAACTGATTTGTATACAGCTTTAGAAAACCAAGAATCTGGAGCATTCAGCTACTTACTTAACAAAGATTGGTCTGCATATACTTAAAGCAGTATGTGACCATACTTAATGAAAGTCTGTGGATATTCCTGTTATTTTTTATCTATTTAATAAACAGAAAAATGTATATTTATATTTTTTAATCATATTCCTGATGATTTTTCTTTGGTGAAAGGCCAAGGTCTTTGGTGGGTGCCAACATTTTTCACATGCTGGAAAACCTCTGAAGCATCCTTATTTTTTTCCCCCTCTCATCTTCATGTCATTTGCATCTCTTCTGATGAATGTCAGTGGCTTTGCAGCAGTCATAATAAACTGTGAAAAGGTGGTACAAGGATTACAGCTGTCTCGTAACACCACTACCTGTGTAAAGGTGTTAAGTAAATTAAAGGCACAAAAGCGAATATGTGAATATGCTGGATGGTGAGGGCAAAGGTTAATGGTGATGATGAAACACGAGGACAGAACACAACTGTCAGGAGGGGAAGCAGGAAGATTGAGGATGGACCTCCAGCATGGCTAATGTCCCGCTCTGAGTGGAGTTTACAACTGGATAGCAGCGGCTGGGTGAGTCCAGGGAGAAAGGGGTGACTTGGGTCACAGATGGCCCTGGCAGCACTGCTGTTAGTCAGGCCGGGCATGCAAAGCTGAGAGGTGAACGCCACGCCTCCATCTGTCAGGCTGAAGTGAAAGCTGCCGGGTGGGGGATTTACTAACCCATTAACTCGCTGACCTTTCACTGACAATCAGCCACATACACTATAGATACCAGCAAAGCCCTGAATGATTAAATCTATTTAACACTCTATGCATGCATCAGGGCTAAAAGGAAGAATTAAACCAACAAATAATTGATTTCAGTATCAATGCTGCTGTCATTATGTTACATGATTAAACATTTAGTCTATGAACTATCAGGAAACTGTGACAAACACTAGCATCACATTTCACACATCCAACTATTGGCACAAACTTGGACAATCCAGGCCACGTTTACAAACTTGAGGTGGACCGTCAACACCTGCTTAACGCCATCAGGGAGAACGTCACATAAAAGAAATATCTGTGTGTTGTTCTACTATACTCACATTTCAATGTGGATCTTAACAGCTAAGCTAAGTAAAGCTAACCTCAGCTAATTGGTCCCACAGTGAAAATAAATTCACTCAAAATGGAAAAGATAAGTAATAATTAAGTATATATATATATATATATATATATATATATATATATATATTTCCAAAAGTGCTCCAACGTTTTCTGAGACATCTGTTACCCGGCAGCTCGATAGCTAGCCAGGAGGTCAAGGCTCACTAGAGCTGTCGAGAACAACGGACTCCCAGCACGTTGTTTTCAGACCCCCCGCGATCTTTTGCTACTCAGATCATGATATATAAGTCACTTAGATAACTTAAAAATGTTATTGTTTGGATTTTTTCTGTGTTTTATTTGTTCCTCAGTAAATCGGCTTGGCTGAGATTAAAGTTATAGTTTTCACAAAGCTGAATAAACGTCCAACAGAAAACTGATTAAACAGAAGTGTGAGATGGTCGAGAATTTACTCCAATGTCCTGTTATATTTTAGATAGCAAGGAGCAGACAGCTGAGTTTATTAAACTCCACCAAGACAGCGGTGACGCAAATCTGAAGGCTAGAATGTCCCATTTCACAGCTTTGCACTTTCGGCCTTCTCAGTCTTCTGAGGACCTGACCCACGTAGACCGCGAAGGCCGGGTCAATTGAAGTATGTGGCCAAGTTCTGTGGCACTCCTGAGTTACTTTTGCGAGATCACGCAAAAGGTTTTGCGAGATCTCGCAAAAGTAACTCGGGATCTCGCAAAAGTTTTGTAGGATCTCGTAAAAGTTCATCTTCATTTTTTGTTTCTCCAGTGTCCCTTGTGGGGCTCTGTAGGAAAGTCACATTGGGAGGGAAAAACTCCCTTTTAACAGGAAGAAACCTCTGGCAAAAGCAGGCTCAGGGAGGTGCCATCTGCCATTTTTTTGGGAGCGAGGGAAGGAAGACAAGAAAAAGACACGAAAGTGTTTTGTTGGTTATCAGCTAGCTAGGTAGTTAGGTTGTCAGGCGAAGCTAGTATTCACAAACTGTAAGGGTGCAATGCACAGATACATATCTACTAATTCATACAAGGTTAACAAACAATGTCATTAATCAAAACTGAAGCTTTCAAACCAACTGGCCACCCCCTAACTGCAGAATACACCTGGAAGAGTCGTCATTTATAGAAGCTAAAACTGTTTTCATACCAGGCTTTAAAAAAATGCTTTTAATGGTTTAAAGTTGAGCATTTTAACATCGGAGATGATGGGAAATGACTCACTCGGCCTCAAGTGGCCACTACAGGAATTACAGGCTCTCTTGTATTGGTTTTTAAGCCTGCACACTCAATACTGCAGTAACACTTAAAGCAACTTTAGTTATTTTTGTTCAGTTATGATTAGTTCATTGGCAGCTAACCAAAAACAAATTTGATTTGCATATTTCAAAGAAAACATGCCCAACATAACCCAGTTCCATCTTCTTGTCATGATTAGCTGCCTTACATAACAGTAAACTGAAGTAACCTATGCTAGTTTAGGGTTTTAATACATAATTTTAATATTTTTTCTCATATTATGCTTTAAGTAAATTAAAAAAAAAAAAAGAAAGCAATGGGTAGATGAAAACGTATGTACACCTATCCTCATCGTTCTCTATCCAAGTATGATTCATCCTCTCCCACACACACACACACACACACACACTCAGCAAGCATATGGCCCATGCAGGGATGCATCAATCGTGACATTACGTGCACTGTATTACATGTAGCCTCTGGGAGACGATTAACCCATAAAGCTGCCATGAGCTTTTATTTTGAAGGCGGTTTCTTAAATACCCTCCCATGGCCTTGATGTTAAAATACCAAAAGCCGTCTTTGCTTTTGTGATTGCTACTATCATTATAAATGATCAGCCAGTCTTACAGCCCGCTTCTTCGAATCGTTGAAATGTTATAGTTCCCATTTCCTAAACGGTCATTGGTGGGGGTTTGTTTTTCTTTTTTTTGTGGATATTTTATAGTCGTTCACTGCATCACGATCTCTAAAACATTTCCTGACGTGCTCGTGGAGAGGAGATAAAACCGTTTAGCGAACTGTCACCTGTCTAAAAGCCTCCCTCTCTGCCCTCTCGCGCTCCACATTCATCCTCCGCAGGTGTCAGATCCGCCATCAGTGGAAACGACCCGTTTACATTCCCACTAAAACCACCAGAAATCCACGATTCCTCGTCTATCACACCAGCTCCGGGAGGTGTCATTTACTCATTTACCTGCATGTCAGTGGAGGAGAGGCCCGGCTTCGGCTGCCGTAGTGTACATCGCCCCTGTGTCTGCGCGTTCTCGCCCGGATCGGCTCGGTTTGTCCCTCCAGACACAACTTGCTCGGATTACAGAGAGAGCTCAGCCCCTCCTTCTGCACCGTGACATCAGAGCGGATTAGCGATGCACAAAGCGCCTTTATGAACACTGCTGATGTCGGTGGTGCAGACACAAGCAGCTCTTTACGGCCGTGAGCTCAGTCAGCCTCATCCCACCTCCTCCATCAGCAGACAGCAGCCTGCAGCTCTGCAGCACCGTCACACTCTCACGGGCTGTCGGAGGGGTCGCTGTTATCCTTCTGTTGATCTCTCCGGTGTCATCCGTTAGAAAGAAAACACCTGTGAAACCCGCGCAGGTACACAAAGAGGTATACATATATATATATTTGAAGGCCAACTTCTTTTTAATAGAGCGTTTTCAGATTTTCCACGGTGCATAAACCAAAATAAAGTAAAATAATAACAAAAAAGAAATAGAAAAACATCTTAATTTTGAAGACTAAAACACGAAATAAAATAAAATACAATAAAATACTTAACAATACATTTTTTGAGAAATAAATTGGCAAACTTGCCTAAAAGAACAGCAAATTTTCTAGAAAGAAATTGCAAATTAATAAGAAAAAATGGGGAAAAAATAGCAAATTTAAGGAAAAAAATCTTGGCAAATTCACATGTTAAATAATGGAAATTTTATTTAAAAAATAATAAACTGGCAAATTTACCAGCAAGAAAACAGCATTTTTTTTTAGAAAGAAATGGCAGGTTGAGAAGGAAAAGAAAGAAAGAAAAGTATTCACAAAGCTTTAGGAAAAGAATAAAACAAAATAAAATACTGGCAAATCTAGGGCAACAATTAAAAAAAATATTAAAGACAAATTGGCAAATTCACACAAAAAAACACAAATTTATGTGTTGAAAAACAAAACCTCACAGATTTTAAAGAAATACATTTGAAATCAATAAGAAAAAGAGAGAAAATACTTTGAGAAAAATATCTGCAGCCTTTAAAAAGGTGAAAATATTAGGAAAAATAAACTAGCAAATGTACTAGGAAGAAATGATAAAACAATAAAAGAGGGAAAACAAAGGAAATTTATGAATTTATGAGCCACTGTGCATGTAACTAGTACATGTACTCATCAGTACTGATAGATAGGCCCATAGATTTACTGTCCTTTATTTAAGCATTTCTAAGTTATGCTGCTTTGTACTTTGGTGGCCCCCAGAGACAAAACACGTACAAACTCCGAAGCACGTTGCTAGCGTTAACTGAACGTCCAAAACAGAGCTACCTAGATCACTTAATTTACACAATTGAAAGCATATGTGAATTGTTTGTGTATTTATACACAAACACTCCTATATATTCAAATCATTGAAAAAATGTTCATTTACCAAATCCGGTTGTTGGTACTTCCTGGCTTGTGTAGCCACTAGGTATTTGTAAGTGTTTTTGAATTTGCATGTGTTTTGGAGTTTGTACATGCTTTGTCTCTAGTGGCCACCATGAATATACTTTTATTTATTCACTCCACATAAAATGTAATAAACAAATTATAAAATACAAAAACCAACTATTTACATTTCAACTTTTAACTATTTACATTTTCAGCTTTTTCCTTTGAAACAAATTTAAAGTGAAACTACACAAAACACTGCAAACCACAACCCAATTAAATACAAATTAAAATATGCAAAACAAAAAGAAGATACATATTCTCTTTCATATAGGCCTGGGATGATTTTTTGGGAGAGTGTTTTCCTGCTTGGAATTGCATACATAGGATTCACTGCATGAATAAACGTTCTGAATCCTTTATCATCCGCAATTGAAAATAGTTGTGGATGATTACTATACCTTTCTAATGTGATGTTGTCTCTTGTTGTCCCTGGCTCTTTTTCTCTCTCTCTCCCTCCCGCTCTGTTCCTGTGCTACTGCGAGTGTAACTAGCGCCCCTCCCCTCTCTGCTCAGCGCAAGCACAAGGCTCACATGCGGAGTGAAGCAGAAAAAAGTGCGAGAGAGAGGGTGAGAGAAGAAGAAGAAAAACCCCACGGCTCCCAATAAGGAGCTGGCTTGTGTCGTTCACTTCAATGATCCGCCTCTAAGAGCCGTTTTGTTCACAACCACACATCACTACCCAGCAGTATGTAAGTAACCGATGCCGCATTAAACTGCAGGATTAAAAGTAAATACACATTAACCAATCAATAGTTATGATTCAGTCGCGTAATACATACAGGCTTCTTCACGCTGAGTGCTTTCACCTCAGCTACTTTATTTTAGGAACAAGATGCTGAACTCTGAGCTGCCTGTGACGCATCTATGTGAGTGTGACTGTTAGATAAAAAGCTTAGGCACTGATAAAAGCACTGTACGAATGTGTATGTGTGGGTGAGTAATGCTAAGATTGAGTAGAAAACAAAGAATCAAAGCCTTGTTTAAGTGCCAGCTTTCATCTGTGTCACAGTACAGGGCTCTATTAGCCTGTAAATAGTGCACAATGTTTTCTACGCTACGTTTATTCCTGATTAAATATTCAAATTTGCCATATTCTTGCCCCCTGAAATGCTCTGATTGGATATTCTAGTACAAGTGATATATATAAATATTATATTTTTCACAAGATACCCTGACACACCTCCATGTAGTTGATAATCTTTATAAATTATTTAAAAGGGGTTTGTGAAAGGTTTTCTTCATATGCGTATTAATATTATATACTAATAGTCCTTAGTTGCAGTTGCATATTTTCTGAACACCTTATCTTGAGAATGATTTACTTCCTTGCTTTTTTTGCAATACATGTGTCTGAAGTAAAATTAATTATTGATATTTATAAACGCTGACAAAGTGTAACCCTAACCTTTGAACACTGACATTTTTCCTCACTTTTATAGACAAAGTGCAGATTTTACATCCTTAGTTTTCTTGCTGTTTTAATGTATTGCTGACTTCTACAGCATAAAATGGAATAAGCGAGAATAATTTTCAAACTTTGTCAGTCGCATGTTTTTGTAAACAGTCACAGAAGCATATTTTCCAAGCTCTTATCATTGCTGCCACGTAGATAGGTCCAGCTTATGTCATTCAGTCACAAAAG
This sequence comes from Neolamprologus brichardi, assembly GCF_056152115.1. Taxonomy (NCBI): domain Eukaryota; kingdom Metazoa; phylum Chordata; class Actinopteri; order Cichliformes; family Cichlidae; genus Neolamprologus; species Neolamprologus brichardi. Next base: position 33,097,018 of record NC_142110.1, read on the forward strand.
AGATGATTCAACCACGACCCAGGTGTTGTGAATGCCAAATCCCTGTCACACAATCAGGGCTACTTAAACAGAAAAAAGCCATTGTTATATTTATTCGTAAGACCTGTGCTTTTACTACCATAACATGTGAAAATGACAAAGAAGGATCACCGAGTTGCTCCCACTAAGCTTTGAGGCAGATTCCCCCTTCAATTAAGATTAAATTGACTTTGACCTAGCATATAATCCAAACTGAGACTTATTATTGTGTTCACAAAGTTTTGCACAGCACTTTGGTTAGTTTCTGCTGTTTGTATTGTGATGTATAAACAAACTAGACTTGAAAACGTCTGCTTAAAAAGAAAACTAAAAACCCCATCCTTATCAAAGGCATAAACTCTGCCAACAAATTTTGTTTGTTCAACTGAAAAAGGTTCAATCATTGAGCAGTAGATGGACCACTATTTATTTCAGGTGTACAGAAAGTCTTATAGACTTACAGGCTCTGTTTACACAGTTCTTAGCCTAAAAAAGTGAAGTGAGCATAGAGCCTACATTCTTTTTAATGGCCAGCAGGGGGCGACGCCTCTGGTTGTAAAAAGGAAACCCGGTTGTACAGAAGTTTGGGAGCAAACGGCCCTTGGCTCCTTCACTCTGTGACCTCGGTAAACACTTATGGGCTCAGTGACTGTCTTCAGGCCATACTGAAAAAAACCCCATGATGTTAATCTTGTAAATGATTGTCTTTCTAAGCGTCAGAAAGGGGGAACATTCAGATTTTGGTTATTAGCTAACAGCTTGCCAAACACAAATTGTCAGCCAATGATCATGTACTTTCCCAGTTACATCCACACTTTGCTAAAAAACATCAAGATGGAAAAAAACACTCAGCTCGAGGCCAGTGGGTGGTGTCACAGTAGATACGCAAATCCTTTATGCTGTCTGTGATCTCGGGCGATCAGATCAAATCAGCTACTCTAAGTACAAATATAATCTCCACCGGTGTCCTGTGCTACGACACAGAAGTTCACCTCAACCAGGTAACTTCAGCCCTAACTCTGGATTTTCTGTATACAAAGGTGGCTAACTATTTACTGACATAAATTATCATGATAACTAATGCTGCAAACTTAGCCTGCTCTGGAGTAGGTTATGATCCAAATCTGAGATAAACAGATATGACATAAACCGACCAATCAGTTCTCCAGGAAATAGTGCCACCATTGCTAGAGGCTGACTTCAAAAGGGCTTAACCTAATTAATTTTGGTGCTCTTTTCCAGACTTACTGACTAAAGCACTTAAAGTGCACACTTCACATACTACATCACTCTACAGTGCTTTCCCTCTAACACACTGGTGTGTTGCTTCAGTCACAGTTGCTGGTAGTATTATTTTATCTTCCTGTTTAAAGTCTGCTGACATACACTTATAAATCATTGTGATTGGTTAGAAACAGCCAGAGCCACCCCTTTCATGTGAACTTGCAGGGGAAACCCTAGATTAGCTTTGTGTGACTGTTTCACTGACTCCTGATTGTCATTGTAGGGGCAAGTAAATCTAGATATTTGAAATATACCCTGAGTATGTTGAACACGTGTCCAGGAAAATGTGTAATCGCTGCAGGAACCAGTGTTCTTTCCACTCTTACTGCATCCCTTTAAGTGGTTAATGGCTTCCAGTCTCAACAGCTGTAATCATTTTTGTCTCCGACACTTAAGATTAATATATGAGCATGTCTGTCTTTGTCTAATACATGTGTGGTTTTCCCAGATTGTGTAAAACATGACTCCAGCTTTTGGATGTGCCAGTGCTTCAAACCTGCATTTTCTTTAATGGCCAGGAGGGGGCGACTCTTCTGGTTGCAAATGACATCCAGTTGTATACAAGTGTATAAGAAAATCATCCTTCAGCTCCCCCGATACACAGCCTCAATAAACACTTTCAACATATGTTCACAGTTTACACTGCTAGTGTCAAGTCTTGGACCACAACCCATCATTAGTTTAGGAAGTAATAGTTCCCATTAGAGTTAAATAAGAGAAGAAAGCCAGGTATGTTTCACCATGTGACTAACAGATCGCTGGGCTGTGACTCTTAATGGGTATGAGCTGCTTTAACAGAATCAGTTAATGCAATCAAAATTGATTTCTTATTCTTATTCTTTTTTTCAGCTACTCCGTTTAGGGGTCCATCTTCCTCAATCCGTGGAATTATTCTGATTTGATTTGGCAAAGACTTTATGTCAGATGTTCCTACTGATGCCACCCTTCCCCGGGGCCTGCTTACTTGCTATTTTTTTTCAGCTTTTTGTGGAAAATTCACACGATGTTAACTGCAGACCTTTCGTGTTGTAGGCTGACATGTATGATATAAAATCTAGTAACTTTTAAGAGGTGATGGAATAAGCTATCTTAAGCTCCTGTTCCCAATGAGCCATGATAATAAAGAGGCTGTGTCTTCATTACTGATCGAGCATTGTTACTTAAAAGTCACATGCACCTTTCTGCAACTGCTCGTGTTACCTTGACAACAATATTTGATGAAGGATGGCGATGGAGTGGAGTATAGTAACCATGGCATCAAATCTGTTATTAGCATCTCAGCAGGCACACGTCTTTGATCCCACACAAACAACCGGCACACTTTTTATGAAATACCGGCTATGAACTGAAAAGCTCCATAATAGGGCCAACATGGAGAATCGGGTCAGTGGAGTGGGTCTGGGGTAATGTCACGTAGCCTATAGTTCATGTTCTGTGTTCAGCTTGCTGCTGTTCTATTTACAGAGAAAACATTAATAATTTCTGCATCTCTCTCTGCATACATCAATGCAGCTGTACTGTATATGTTCCTTCTGTAGTTAGATGGCATGCAGTCGGCACAGGCTGAACCCATTAGTGGAATTAACTCACATCAATGTTTCATTAGGGAGTCATCTCTTATCACGCAGAAAACCAGTGGCCTCACTTTACATGCTCCGGTTTCCATTATGTTCAGGAGATGATCCATGTTTAAACTACAAGCCACAGGGCCCGTGCTTGTTTGAGCCTGGCTGCAGGTGGAGCCCTTCAGCAGGATGGAAGTGGTAATATAACAATAAAAATCTAATTATGTAGCGCTTTTCAACAAGGAGTCACAAAATAAAGCAAACACCGAATGGGGAAAGCACATAAAGGCCAATACTCTAGAAAGTGTTTTGGAAAGAAAAAATGGTTTAAAGGAAATTAAGACTCAAGAAACCTTGGGAAAGGATTTCCCATTAAAGCACATTTCAAGTCACTGACTAAGCTGACCTGATTTACTCAGGCAGCTCATTCCTGAGCCTCCAGGCCCCTTTAGAGTTCGCAGCAAGACACAAAAGACCTCTGCCCTTAAGGTATGCACTGCTGCACGTGATACTAAAAGGTTAGGTAAGGCCATGAAGGGCATAATCCTTAAGAGTAATCCATAAAATCAGCTGTTATCTCAGTTGTGTATGAAATATAGCAGGGTCATGCTTCAGGTTTTCATACAGTTCATCTGATGGAGGTTTAAATTCTCAATATGCACATAAATTGATCAACTTTGCAATTAAATATTACATTAACCTCAGTGATATAAAGATTTTTTCCTATTATTAAATAATTTTGCTGTTTAAATAAAACACATATAAAATTATAATACTGTGTTATAAGTCTAAAAACCAGCAACGGTTTTATTCTGCTTAAATGTCCTCAAAAATTCCAAATATTGACTTTCAAGCTCTTTAGAATTGCACAATTGTAGAATTGAATCTCTGTTTTTGCCATTATTACCATGCATGTTTGCACAATTTTCAGTAAATCTCTGTACTTGTTTCCAATTTTCCAAGCAAAATGAGGGGTGGCTCATGACCTTTGCACAGTACTCTGTATTTCATCATATTGAGCATTTCTTCTAAGTAACCATTATCATAGTTAGGTCCATAATTATTTGACTTACGGAGCTTTTTTTGTAGTTTTGCCTCTGTACACCACCACAGCTGAGTTTAAATCAATATGTGATCAAAGTGCAGACTTTCAGGTATAGGAATTATAGTGATTTTTATACATAGTGTCATGTTTTCAGAGACTTACAAGTAATTTAACAAGTGATAATCAAACACATTTCTGTACCAACTGAAGCAGATATATCATGAGTCCATTCCAAGTGTTGAGCTTATATTTGGTAACCCTTTCACTGGATGCTGGAACTCTCAATATAAGATTCAAAAACACTGAGGACGCAAGCAGACCATCATTAGGCTGAAAACCCAAAATAACTATCCAGCTCGGCAACATCAAAAGGCCTGAGCGACCGCAGAAGACAACTAAAGTGCACAATGACCGAATTATTTCCACAGTTAAGAAAAACAGCTTCATGACATTTAGCTGTGAAGACTCTCGAGGAGGCAGGCGCATCACAGTCAAAGTCTACAACTAGGAGACATCTACATGAATGTAGATACAGAGAAAAGAGGGCAGATTAGAATTAGCCCGAAAACACCTAAAAAATGTTATGGCACTGCATGCATGCTGTCAGTGGAACTGGGTCACCAATGCTTATTGATGATGTGACTGGTGATAGAAGCACATGGATGGACTGTGGAGCATACAGGGCTATACTCTCTGCTCAGACTCACCCAAATGCTGCTAAACTGATAGACGGTGCTTCACCGTGCAGATGGATAACGGATAATGACACAAAACATACTTCCTTAAGAGCTTCTTACAGTAAAGAGATGCGATAATCCTCAATGGCCAATTCAGTTACATGAGCAGCAACCCAACAGAGCAGCTTTTCAATTATTACACACACAGCCGCATGCAAAAAGATCCAAAGGCACAAAGATAAGTAGCAACTGAAGCCATCTGTTGTAAAGGGAGGAAAAACAGCATTTGGTGATGTTCATGGTTTTATCCAAGTGCTAAAAACAATCCTTATTTTTACATCACTTTTTCCAGTTAATTTTGAGCTTCTGGGGGACATTGCTTCCTGGATTAAAAAAGAAAGCCTGCCCTTCAGTCACATCTTGCTTTAGAATCCACTGTGGCGGTGTATTGTCTGAAAACGTCTGGGCCTAACTGTATAAACTGTTGTTAAAAAATCCCAACAGACTAAGTAAAAGTGGAGTTTTCTGTTTTTGCACAAAACAGATTTGTGACCAAGTTTTCCCTCGCAGACACATCACTTTGTACTCAGCAAAGATCAAACCTTTTCATTTAAACAAATGTTATAACAGCTGTTGTAGGGTCAACCACCGCGAGCAGAAGTGGTGGGCTGGGGTGTTCCCAGAAAAAGGGTGGGGGTTCAGCGACTACATTGTTTGGTGTTCTTTTTGGCAGTAAATCACACACTGAGGAGAACGTTTCATAACTGAATCATCGAGCAAACAATGACGTTTGCATGCACCGCACATGACAGAACCCTGACAGCACCCTTCAGTTCTTTATTGAAGCTTCACTTTGTTGTTTACAGAGACAGACCAGAAAATACACAGAAAAAAATGAACTTTTAATTATAATCTGTGAAGCCGAGGGAAAGCAGAAATCTCTGGACGCTGTTTTCAATCTTCCCTCTGTGTTCTCAAACAAAGAATCAGTATTTGTATTCCCCCCCTTTTTTTTAGTTCTGCATTTTCCTCTGCATTTTCTAGCAAGACAATATTGATGGCTTCAGTCAGGCCTTCTTGCCATGCAATTAACAGGTTTCACAAATATCCACCTCCCCATGTGCTCTATATTTGTTTCAGATTTCTTGTTAAAATTCTGGTGAACACAAGAGATAAGAGTGCAGAACTGCAGAAAATGAGGAGGGGAAAAAACAGAGGCAGAGAAAGCAAGGCTGACAGATGGACCACAAATGTGGAGGAGAGCTCTCCCTCTGAAAAGTACAGCAAAGTCTGGTCTTCCATACCCAGCATGCTCCATTTTTTTTTCCACCATTCAAATTCATTTTCCTTCTGCAGTTGGACTCAGAGTATCTGTGCTGACATGAACTAGTGTGAACTGCAGGATTAGTGCAGGATTTCCTAATACAAGCTGTTCACATATTTTAGATCATTGAAAAATGTTTTGACGCTCCACAAGTGTGTAAAACACAGTTCAGATCATTTGTAGACCCCAGGAAACATCATTATACCGCTTCCAGACAGGTTCTCAAATATGTCTTCTCATTAAATTCTAGCTGTTATGCTACGAATATGAACTCAAAACAAAAGTATTTGACTACCTAACATGCTTGTGTTATAGCTGAAGGTGTCATTATATAGCAGTGTCTTTTAACGTGCACTATTTTAGAGCTCTGCTGCAGAGATTTACTCCAGAGGGTGTAGAGGAAAACTTCTATGGGTCCTGGCTTTGTGCATGTGGGAAATGCTGTAATATTGAAAAGGGATGTCCCGAAATTAAAAGTATATTGTCTAAATTAAAGGAATCATTGTGTGAAAAAAATCTCTTGTCTTGATCAGAAAAAGTTGCTCATTAAAAAAAGAAGTATTGTCCATATATTTTTGACTACCTTATGCACTTTATTACAAAAGGAAATCTGCACTGGAGTTAAATTGGAGCATCTGGAAAAGATTTTCAGCAACACAATAAAGTCTGTGTCTCAAAAAGACCCACATGTTTATTAAAAAATGATAAAAGTGTCACCACATAAACAGGTTCAGCAAGAGCAGGAGTACTCTTGGCTGGGTTTAGATGTTTTGCATCCCCATCAGGTTAGAGGTGCCCAATTGCTTTACTAGTTAATAAGCAAGAAATCAAAGATATATGATACACTGAGTGAACAGTAAATCCATCCATCCATCCATCTTCATCCGCTTTATCCGGGGCCGGGTCGCAGCAGCCTAAGCAAAGAGGCCCAGACCTCCCTCTCCCCAGCCACCACCTCCAGCTCATCCGGGGGAACACCAAGGCGTTCCCAGGCCAGCCGAGAGATATAATCTCTCCAGCGTGTCCTGGGTCTGCCCTGGGGCCTCCTCCCGGTGGGACATGCCTGGAACACCTCATCCAGGAGGCGCCCAGGAGGCATCCTTGTCAGATGCCCAAACCACCTCAGCTGGCTCCTTTCGATGTGGAGCAGCAGCGGCTCTACTCTGAGCCCCTCCCGGATGGCCGAACTTCTCACCCTATCTCTAAGGGAGAGGCCAGCCACCCTTCGGAGGAAGCTCATTTCCGCCGCTTGTATCCGCGATCTCGTCCTTTCGGTCACTACCCACAGCTCGTGGCCATAGGTGAGGGTAGGGATGTAGATTGACCGGTAAATTGAGAGCTTCGCTTTTACACTCAGCTCCCTCTTCACCACGACGGACCGGTGCAGCGTCTGCATTACTGCAGCTGCAGCCCCAATCAGTCTGTCGATCTCCGGCTCCCTTCTCCCATCACTCGCGAACAAGACCCCGAGATACTTGAACTCCTCCACTTGGGGCAGGACCTCATCCCCGACCCGGAGTGGGCACTCCACCCTTTTCTGGCTGAGAACCATGGCCTCAGATTTGGAGGTGCTGATCCTCATTCCCGCTGCTTCACACTCGGCTGCGAACCGCTCCAGTGCGAGCTGGAGGCCCTCACCCGATGAAGCCAACAGAACCACATCATCCGCAAAGATCAGAGATGAGATCCTGAGGCCACCAAAGCGAAAGCCCTCCGCCACTTGGCTGCGCCTAGAAATCCTATCCATAAAAATTATGAATAGAACCGGTGACAAAGGGCAGCCCTGGCGGAACCCATCACCCACCGGAAACGAGTCCGACTTATTGCCGGCAATGCGAACCAAGCTCTTGCAACGGTTGTATAGGGATCGAATGGCCCGTAGCAATGGGCCAGACACCCCATACTCCCGCAACACCTCCCACAGGACACCCCGAGGGACACGGTCGAATGCCTTCTCCAAGTCCACAAAACACATGTAGACTGGTTGGGCAAACTCCCATGCACCCTCAAGTATCCTCGAGAGGATGAAGAGCTGGTCCAGTGTTCCGCGACCAGGACGAAAACCGCATTGTTCCTCCTGTATCCGAGGTTCGACTAGCGGACGAACTCTCCTTTCCAGCACCCTGGCATAGACTTTCCCGGGGAGGCTGAGGAGTGTGATCCCCCTGTAGTTGGAACACACCCTCCGGTCCCCCTTCTTAAAGATGGGGACCACCACCCCGGTCTGCCAATCCACGGGTGCTGCCCCTGATCTCCACGCAACATTGCAGAGGCGTGTCAACCAGGACAGCCCTACAACGTCCAGAGCCTTCAGGAACTCGGGGTGGACCTCATCAACACCAGGGGCTCTGCCACCAAGGAGTTGTTTAACTGCCTCAGTGACCTCGCCCCCGGAAATTGGCGGGTCATTCCCCTCATCCCCAGACTCTGCTTCCTCCTCGGAAGACGCGTCAGTGGGATTAAGGAGGTCCTCGAAGTATTCCTTCCACCGCCTGACAATTTTCTCAGTCGACGTCAGCAGTGCTCCGCCAGCACTATACACAGTGCAGGTAGAGCACCGCTTTCCCCTCCTGAGACGCCTGACGGTTTGCCAGAACCTCTTCGAGGCAGTCCGAAAGTCTTTTTCCATGGCCTCTCCGAACTCCTCCCACACCCGAGTTTTTGCTTCAGCCACTGCCCGAGCCGCATTCCGCTTGGCCTGTCGACACCTGTCGGCTGCCTCCGGAGTCCCACAGGCTAACCAAGCCCGATAGGACTCCTTCTTCAGCACAGTACAGTACAGTACAGTAAATGTCCCCCAAATCTTCTTTTTTTATGTTTTTTTTTCACTGCCAAGACGTTTTTGTAGTGTTTATATGTGTGTGTGTGTCATTCTGTCTGTAAACACAATAGCTTGAAACGTTTTGAATGAACTATGTGGGGGTGTAGAGTGGGGTTATGTTAACAGTCCATTAAAATTTGTCATCTTAACGATTTATTGGTCAAAAATGAACAAAAACTCTTATAACCTATAAAACTTCTATAATTCTTACAAGGTCGACCCTTCATCAAATGTCTTTTATCTTTAAAACTATTGGCAACATTTAGGCAATTATACCAATATATGAAGATTCTGACTCTACAGAAAGAGAATGTCTAGTTAGTCAGAAATAAACTGTAAACTCAAGCTATTCATGTGCAGTTACTCACATTATCCATTATCAACTCCTACATCATGCTTGCGTAATCAAAGTAATAATCTGCACTGCAAACTTCTTAAAGTTTGCTCAAAAAGAACACAGAAAACAAAATGAATAAATACGAAACACATTACTGTTCCCTTAAATGTAAATAAAGCCCAGAGAGAGAGAGCTGCCTTGATGGAGGAGTGCTTCTTGTTTTCCATAAGTTCATCATTTAGCTGACAAAAGCCTCTCACTTCTCTCCTTCCAGCCTGATTCATGTAGCTGTAACGTTTCCATAGCAGCCTGTGCACTCCAGAATTTTCATGTCATGATAAAATTAGCTCTATTATTTCCTTTTGGGGGTCCATTTACCATCTTCTACCTCCATCTGAACCTACTGATCAATGACGCCGCTTCTCGTGAGAGTCCGATGGCCAAAAATATTCAATTGCGCACATTTTTTGAATAAACGTTGCCCTTCTGTCTCAAAGGATTTCTCTATATGAAGCTGGTAAAAGCACATGTGACATAATATAATTTAATGCATTCAAAGGTTGTAACAACAGGCCCTCCTCAAAAATGTGTAGTTTTTCTACACCGCTGCAAGTTACTGCTGATCACTCAACACTAAAACACCTCCAGAGAGGAGACAACCCTTTACAAATTCATCTGAAGTTCATATCAGGACAATCTTTCATAGCGCAGTATTGTTTGACAGTTTATCACAGCACACTGATTCTTGCAATCTTATATCTTTTAAACCTCTGTCCCTCTGAAATGTTAGTCATCCATTAATTAATTTGGGAACACAGGTTTCCATTTCAATGATAAAACTTAGTATAATTTCTAGAAGCATGATAACTTGTTCTATCCTGTGTGTAGTATGGGGGATTAGCGTGCTGATGGTTTGAACATTTACATGAAAAACTAATGCTCACATTGTGGTGAGGTTAGTGTACACCAAGTATACATAGGTTTACTGCACAGTCATGTTGTTCACACCATAATTAGGTTGTTTGCAAGGAAACTGCAAACTCTGGAGATTTTAAGCATTTTAAAAATGTACCGACTCTGTCGTTTTTCTCTGATAAGGACAGTTTCGCTCATTAGGTTCATGTCTTAACTGGAAGACGCAGGCCTAATGCTCAGGGTGGGGGGGTGAACTGAGTAACTGAGCTGCACAGGACATTAAACCCCTAACTCTGGTTTTACTCTGAGGCCAACAGATCAGAAGAGGAGAGCTGCACAGTCGTTGCTGTTTTAAGTCAGTTTCTGATAGTGTGTGAGGTGCCCCCCCTTCCAGCCTCTTCATTTTCTCCTTCCCCCAGCTCCCTCTCTCGCCTAACATCAGCCCATCAGTCACCTTCTTTCTCCTCCTCCTCCTCTCTGCTTTTCCTCCCCACTCTCCCCACAGACAGTGTGCTGCCGGTCTGTGAGCTGGAGAGACACTCAGACGACACACAAGAGAGAAGTCTTCAAAAACAAACTTTGCAGAGCCATCTTGCCTTTTCCCCGACCGTGGATGAAAGAGGACTGCTCCTTGTTCTTTTCCTACATCCTCCAAGAGTTTTCTTTGTATATTTTCCACAGAAAGCAGCAATGCTTAGATTCTACATTCTCCTAACTTTTGCTGGTGAGTACATCTTAACGGTTTTGGCCAGCGCTGGTGAATGAGGGCATGCTTCTATTAATGCCAGTTGCAATGATTCATACTTACCATTCCCTCTCTCTCTAACGTCTTCCTCCTCTTCGTTTCTCTCTCAGTCAACATCCAAGCCAACAGCCAGCTGTTGCCAGGCTCTTGCAACTTTGAGTCCAACACCTGCGGATACACGTCAGATGCAGACTTTATGAGCTGGACCCTGCAAAAAGATGGTACTTAAAACGATGGCACCCTGCACTTTCAGGGTTTAAAACGAATTTAACGTAGGAGCTTATAATGAGTGTAGAGTTAAAGATATTTTAATGACCGTTTTGGTGCTGGTTTTGGCTGTGCCACTAAAGCAGTACGGTGAAAAGAAGCCCATCTGGTCTGCACTGATTGCAGCATCTCTGAACATCTGGAGTCAGTGAAATAACACATTTAGTTATTCTCGTCGGGTTGGTACCGCTGCAGCTGATATGAATGAATGCTGCACATGCCCTTATCTTAGTATCTGTGTGATATCACTGTGTGTTCATGAAAATGATCAAAGCCAACAGATGGATGAATGAAGGTTAACGTTTGTGTACGCTATGGTCGTCGTGGCAGAAACTACACAATTTCTTAACCCTTGCTAAACAAGCATGTGTAAAATTGTACACTCCTGTGTGGTCCATGAACAAAATACTGAGAAGTCCTGAGCTGTATTTATCCTGGTGAACCAGTGACAAGGTTTCGTCACGTAAATAGTGACATGAGGTGGAGCCCGCGTTAAGCCTTTGAGGTCTAAGTGATCACTGGTAATCACATTAACCCAAATATGATCAGAATCGTATCAGATTTTTTTTTCCAGACTCTTGGCAATCAGAGATTAAAGAAATTACTCGTTCTGATAGATTAAATCCTGTTCACATTTTCCAGAAAAGCCAATTTTGCTTTTCTCTAAAAAAAGGATTGGGGCAGAATTATCATCAGTAGTTTCTATGAAACTGATCCAGCCCAATAATCTTTTATTTGGTATATATAAATGTGGATCACTGGTGATAACCTTAACCTTGTATTTTGGAGAAAGGAAACAAATTTGGGAGCGTAATTTAAAAAATACTCCAATAATAATATTTTTTAAAAAATCCTCCAAACTCAATATTTTGATTGCCTTGACTTACGGTTAGGGGGCGCCACTGATCATGACTGAAGTGGGATGTATGCTTGTAACTGGAGAATGAAAGTACGTGTCACATGATTGTGACTGGCCTGTTCATACCATCGTTTCCTCTTATGTATTTTTGGCTACATCTTCTGCCGCCATTTTTCAAATTGACTGGAAGAAAACACCCGACGCCAGCACAAGTATAAATGCTGGCAATGGTATCAACCACTTGCATAGGCTCTACTTAGAGTCGACGCAGAAGCATAAATTATGCAGAATTCATGGTAATGTGTTTGTGTCAGAAGGTTAAGAGGATACGCCAGTAGTTTGCCTAAGTGTTTGGCTTTGCAGAGTGAAGGATTATGGGTATACAGCCTATGCAGAGGTGTTTGTGTGCAGTCCTCCAAAACCACCAGTGCATAGCTGAATAGGGAACTGTGTGGTGGTAAAATGCTGATTGGTTGAAAAGTTGGCCTGAACAGGAAAGGAAAGGACCGCAGAGAAGCACAGACAGTGGACACCTTTCATTGTTTTCAAACACTCAGTGTCACTTCAGCTCTTTGCATCCTGTAATTGTGACAATTTTCTTCACGGCCAGCTGAAGGAACGGCAACAGCCAAAGCGAGACTAGCCAAAAAAATCCACATATTTTTCACACTGCTCCTGATGACAGTGAACACCAGGAGCAGTAATCCAAAGAACAGAGAAGGTGAGGGGAAAAACTGGACAGATCTATATAGACAGAAACAAGAATGCCACATGGACTATACACTCAGGGCTAATTTGGGGATAAGACACAGCTGCATGTGATGAAGACAATCAAAGAGGAAGCAAAACTCAAACAGCCATAGAAAAATAGAAAAACAGTCATACTACAACAGGAAATGAACAAAAGCTGTTTAGTCTGTCATTTTTGTTTCACTAATTCACACCAATAACAAACTCAAATTAGGAACTAAAGGTAAATACAAATCAAGAATGTAGAACTAATACTGGAACAGTAAACCATCTAGAAAGGCATTGAAAAGTCCAAGAAAACTTATCTAGAGCCATAAATACAATCAACAAACTACATTATGAATATATTACTGTACTGAAAGGACATGACAACAGAGATCAAAAACTCAACCTACAAACAGTAAGAATCAAAACTTCAAACAGAAGAACCTGAACAGAAACCCAAACCCAAATATATTGATTGAGGATTCCCAATCCAAAAACAACCTCAAACCCAAGGACTGTGGAATTAACTCCGATTCAAGCATTTACTGACAAGCTGTGTTCACTGATATTGGGTTTTAGAAGTCCTCTTGAGCCTGTGCCGTGACTTACGCTGAATAACACCTGTTTTTAATTCAGAATGGAGGGCCTGACAGTCAAAACCACTTTTTGGTCCTATGTGTAGATAGTAAGATGTTAATAAATTAAGTGTTTGAGTTGAAGGCAACTAGACTTCTTATTTAAGTTCTTTAAGATGTTTTACTTGTCATTCAGAAGGTTTCTTCAGTTCTAACAGCTGATGTGGGGTCCCAGATATTTAACTGCTAGTGGGGCTTTCACCTTGGAGGTGGTCCTGAAAGTCCTTGATACCGACCTGTCATCAAATGAGCGGTTAGACTCACATGAGCTAAAATATGAATACCTGGGACTCCTCATCAGTTTTTAGAACTGAAGAAGCCTTTTGAATGAGAAGGCAACCATGACCTGGATGACTGAGAACCCACTCACACGACTTCTTGCCATCTATTCAAGGATATAGTTAAGGTTAGAGGTAGGTTAACATCCTGCAAAAAAATAAAAGAAGCTTCATTTTAGAGGCAAAATTTTCTAGTTTCTGAAAATGAGTCTATTTAGCTCGTGGTTAAATCAGTCCCTAACACTAGCCCTTACTCACCTATGATCTGGTGGTTGATGAGAGGTTAGATGATATCAGTCATAAAAACAAACAAACAAAAAAACTCTTTATCTCTAATCTTGAGCCATGTAACTGGTGAGGCAGAATTTCTATCACGGCTCTATCCTGCTGCTCCAAATCCTGCTGAAGAAAACCTCTAATTACCACTTTTTCCCCACTACGATGTTTGCTCACAGCCCACTTTGTCCAAAAATTGCTCTGCTTCTGTCTGGGATACTCTGTGTTTTCCTGTTTCCATCTTTGTTGCTAATGCCGCTGGCGTGCCAGAAAAGTTGGTGTATTTGGTGCATTAGTAGTGTGCTTAGTTCCTGCTCATTTCTTTTCCTTTCCTCCACTGCTCTTTATCCCTTTCACTGCTCTGCGCAGCCAGAACAGGAGCAGTGAAGTCATGTCAAATGTATGTATAAAGCAGTTTTTATGTACCCTTTTTACTCTGCTTGAAACCAAATCAGGCATTGGGATGATCTAACCAAGACATTACATCAGTTTGAGGTTTTAACATCTGTCGATTCAGTTTTTAAATATAAACAATTGCAGTTTACTGGGGGGAAAAAAAGAAACATTGAATTTTCCAAACTGAAATCATCTCAGTCCTCCCTGTGTGAGTGTGTTTAGGAGCCCCGGGGCAGCAGGGCATTCCACAGGGACAAATAATAAATGACAGACCACTAAGAAGAGCTCAGAGGACCCTGGAGCAGAAAAAGAGTTACTGAGGTGGATTTTATGATGCTCTGACTCAAAGTGTCTTGACTTTGGCCTTGAATCCTGATGCAAAATGTCACATCCCGTAAATCTGGGCCTTCTATAACTTTTTTCAGATAGAAATGTCCAGTAACACTACATCTGATTTTTAACAGTGTAAGTGTAAAGAAAATGATTGATTTTTGTATATTATCTGGAGCTGTCTCAGACACATTTTATAATTCCAAGCATTTAAACACAAACTGATGCTGGGATTTAAAGCTTATTTCTCCTCCCCTTGTGCCTAAATAAAGAAAAATATATTTGACAGATCAAGTTCAGTCATCAAGTCCACTTTTAGTACAGCCAAGCTCATGTTGGTTTGCTAGGCATCAATCTAAAATGAAATCCCAGACAACTGGATAGATCAGTTGATTCCGGCCTTCATTTTAGTCCCATTATCAAACAGAGACGTCAGAACGTCCAAACCTGCACATCGATCAGTTAGCCTGTTAGCTGCCTCTGTGTTCATATTTAACTCAGTTAATTAGGGTGGCTGCACTGTGTGGATCAGCTAATATGATTTCAGGTCCAGCAACAACAACACCCAACTCTGTTAATTTGCTAGTGCCTTTCAGTTTGTACTCTCACAAGCTAGCAAATAGCTTGCTTGTTAGTTCGCCACAAACGGTATAAAAGGTACAGTATGTACCTTGATTTCTACCAGAAACTAAAATTTGTGACTTTGGGCCAAATTTACTAATGCATGTGCAGTCCTGTGAAAACACTAAGTGCACCCCATGATTTATCTGGCTATAAAACCACCTTTTATTAGAAATAACCTAAAGTAATTGTTTTCTGTATGAATTCATCAGTTTCTCACTTTGTGGAGGAATTTCGACCCATCTTTCTGTACAATGTTGTATCAGTTCATTGAGGTTTCCAAGAATTTGATTTTGCACACAGACTTTCACTGGGATACTGAAACACCTTGACCTTTTTTTCCAGTCTTTCTGTTGTAGATTTGTTTGATCAGATGTTTTTTCTCATTGTACTGTCAACATTTAGCATGCTAAGTGAGGTTTGTAGAATCTGAATTTGGGTTTTCTCTGAGCCTTGCACAGTTTGACCTTAGTGAATTTGCTGAGATCTACTGATGATCGCTTAATTAAGTGCATTTGATTAGCAGCACCTGCCTGCTGTGTGCCCCCTTAATTCCTATGGAAGCAGGAAGGACTGCATAGAGTCCTGTGAAAACTGAAAACTGGACTGTAAGGGTCTCTCTTGTATTACAGTGAAACATGGGTTCGCAGTACTTTAGGTTTTTAGTCACATTTCTGTACAGACTTAGGTCCACAGTGCAACCTTTTCTACATGTGTTTTCTTAACAGTGCACACCCCTTTAGTAACTTTTCTCTAGTAAGTATTGAACTGAAATTACTGCCAAAGTGCAGAAATTCAATTCAATTCAATTCAATTCAATTCAATTTTATTTATATAGCGCCAAATCACAACAAAAGTCGCCTCGAGGCGCTTCATAGATACAGAGAAAAACCCAACAATCGTATGACCCCCTATGAGCAAGCACTTTGGCGACAGTGGGAAGGAAAAACTCCCTTTTAACAGGAAGAAACCTCCGGCAGAACCAGGCTCAGGGAGGGGCGGCCATCTGCTGCGACCGGTTGGGGTGAGAGAAGGAAGACAGGATAAAAGACATGCTGTGGAAGAGAGACAGAGATTAATAACAGATATGATTCAACGCAGAGAAGTCTGTTAATACATAGAGAGCGAGAAAGGTGACTGGAAAGGAAAAACTCAATGCATCATGGGAATCCCCCGGCAGCCTACATCTATTGCAGCATAACTGAGGGAGGATTCAGGGTCACCTGGTCCAGCCCTAACTATATGCTTTAGCAAAAAGGAAAGTTTTAAGCCTAATCTTAAAAGTAGAGATAGTGTCTGTCTCCCGAATCCAAACTGGAAGCTGGTTCCACAGAAGAGGGGCCTGAAAACTGAAGGCTCTCCCTCCCATTCTACTTTTAAATACTCTAGGAACAACAAGTAGGCCTGCAGAGCGAGAGCGAAGTGCTCTAATAGGGTGATATGGTACCACAAGGTCATTAAGATAAGATGGGGTCTGATTATTTAAGACCTTGTATGAAAGAAGTCCTGCCATTGATTAATTCTTCGATCTTATATATGATCAACCTATCTCTAATAATCGGCTATGTACCACAGGCCTTCAAGGTGGCTGCAGTTAAACCTTTACTCAAAAAGCCATCTCTAGACCCAGCAGTCTTAGCTAATTATAGGCCAATCTCCAACCTTCCTTTCATATCAAAAATAGTAGTTGTCAAACAGCTAACAGATCATCTGCAGAGGAATGGTTTATTTGAAGAGTTTCAGTCAGGTTTCAGAGTTCATCACAGCACAGAAACAGCTTTAGTGAAGGTTACAAATGATCTTCTTATGGCCTCTGACAGTGGACTCATCTCTGTGCTTGTCCTTCTTGACCTTAGTGCAGCATTCGATACTGTTGACCATAATATCCTGTTAGAGCGATTAGAACATGCTGTAGGTATTACAGGTATTGCACTGCAGTGGTTTGTATCATATCTATCTAATAGACTCCAATTTGTGCATGTAAATGGAGAGTCCTCTTCACACACTGAGGTTAATTATGGAGTTCCACAGGGTTCAGTGCTAGGACCAATTCTGTTTACATTATACATGCTTCCCCTAGGCAGCATCATTAGAAGCATAAATTTTCACTGCTATGCAGATGACACGCAGCTCTATCTATCTATGAAGCCAGATAACACACACCAATTAGTTAAACTGCAGGAATGTCTTAAAGACATAAAGACTTGGATGGCCACTAACTTTCTGCTTCTTAACTCAGATAAAACTGAGGTCATTGTACTCGGCGCTGAAAAGCTTAGAAATATGGTATCTAACCAGATTCTTACTCTGGATGGCATTACCTTGGCCTCCAGTAACACTGTGAGGAACCTTGGAGTCATTTTTGACCAGGATATGTCCTTCAACGCACATATTAAACAAATATGTAAGACTGCGTTCTTCCATTTGCGCAACATCTCTAAAATTAGAAATATCCTGTCTCAGAGTGACGCTGAAAAACTAGTTCATGCATTTATTACTTCCAGGCTGGACTACTGCAATTCATTATTATCAGGATGTCCAAAAAACTCACTGAAAAGCCTTCAGCTAATCCAAAATGCTGCAGCAAGAGTACTGACAGGGACTAGAAAGAGAGAAATTAATGGGAGACAGATCTAAAATGTGTTAGATGTCTGAATACTGACTACATGTATAATAACAGTCTGCAGAAGTGCAGCATCCTGCTTATTTGGCCAGCTTTTTAAATTGCTGGCTTTTTGTGTCATGCAGTTGTGTTGTTGATTGTTTGTGCAATCATGTAGAGACACATGAAAGGAAGAAGTGGTAATAATTTTCCACATTTCTTGGTCCTTTTTGATCCAAGACCTTTTCTTTGTCAGATTCTTGGAAAATCCAGGAAAAGAGATGTTCATTCACCACGAGAGTGGCTATTTGGGTTAAATTCCCATTATGAGCTAGCATAATGTTTTAACCTTGAAGCTGCTTTTCTGATGATCCATCTGCATTTTATTATCTATTATCATGTTGTTGTGCACTTCTCATGAAGGATCTATATTTCCAATTAGTTTTACAGCTGACAGATACTTATGGCTGGTATTGAGTGTGCTGTTAAAAATCTACCTCCAGAACATTTTTATGGAGAAATGAACAATAAGAAATGTACCTCCAAAGTGCTGAAAGTTTTTAAAGTCTTATTCCAAACATTGAAACGTTTGCTTTAAAGCAAGACATCACCAAGCTTTTCCTTACTGATATATGTGATATTAGAGTGGTGGCTGCTGATATCAAAGGCAGCCAAAGTTTCCAATAACAAGGTTAGCTTATGTAATATTAGTCACTCTAGACCAAAAGATCAGCTTCTGACTGCCCTAAACACCCAGTTTCAGACTTTTTTTTTTTTTTTTACCATTCTTGGCTCTGTATGATGTCAGAAAGAGGTTTTTCTTATGCAAGTTTTTAAAAGTTGTTTTTGTCGGGGGAACCAATCAGAAAGAAGCTAGCTTAAAGCAGGAGGAGCTAAAACAGTCTGTTTTAGACAGGATAAACTGAAGGCCCACTAACAGACAAACAGTGATAATTTACACTGTTCACCATTCAAAATTTACTCTGGTAGAGTCCAAAAATAAAAATATGGAGCTGGAAATGAGGAGACTACATTACTTAACTTAAGAACCTTATTTGTGGCACAAGTATTAAAGGTTTGTACAGCAGCAGGGGGTGAAAGATCAGGCAGCAGCTGCCATAAATATGCTCTTGATCATGCTTTCTTTATAATGAATGAAATGCTGTATTTGTAATCCGTCTGTTCAGGCCGTTTTGTCACAGTGGAAGCAGCCGTGAATGAGGATCAGGAGGACTACATAGGCAGTGGTGCCGACCCACAGCGAGAGATCATAGGGGTGCTGCTGAGTCCCCGTTTGGAGCATGGTGAGTGGAGCTGCCTGAGGCTTGTCTATCAGATCACAGAGTCAGGAAGCCTGGAGGTCCTGCAGCGCACCGAGGGGAACAGCTTTGACAGGCCGCTGTGGAGCAGCCGGTTGCCCTCCGACAGCTGGGTGGTCTCAAGCATCGACCTGCAGAACAATACAGAGCCTTACAGGGTAAAACACTTTTCAAATAGTATCTAATCTTTGTTTAAGAAAGAGATCAGATTAAAATGTACCAAAACATGGCTGAAGTTCCACCACAGGCTCAGGGCTGTTTATATCTCTTTTTAAAATATAAAAGGTACAACAGCTAAGCTATTCTTAGGTACTAAAAGGGGAATGGTTGGGTAGATTACAGCCGGAAGAAAAGGTATAAAATGGAAAATGTTCATCCTGGGACTCGGCTGATAAACACCCAGCTGTCTAGGTGTGCAAGAAAAAAAAAATAAGAATAAAGGTGTGATCTTACAAGAAATCCCACTGCACTTCAGTTCAACTTTCTCACAGATTACCAACTAATGAGAGAAAATTAGTGCAAATCTAAAAAATACTAAATATTTACTCACAATTTCCTGTTTTTATTTTTTAAAGACTGAAGATGCAGTCGGACAGCCGATTTTCTAACCTACTGTGTGCAGAAAACTAATGTGCAGAAAACCTCTCAATCTCTCATTGAAACTACACATGCAGGTTAAAATGACACATGCAGACCTAAATTGAAGCGAGTATGAAACATGCTTGTAATTATCCAAACACTCTGGGAATAGTACAGCACATGTTTACACTATATGCAGAGGCAGAGCTGAGTCTGACAGGGTCTGTGACCTACATCAGGCTATTTCAGACCTGTGCTATGTGCAGGCCCCTCAGTGCATAAACACATTTCAGTCCAGACCTGGGTGAAGAGAATTTATGTGCCAGAGGTTTAGATTTCACACCAACTGCTGAAGCATTGTGCTATTTACTCCCACTCAATGAAATAAATTCACCCAGCATTAACTTTTGTTATTGGAAACAAAAGCTAGCTTGACTTAGGGATGGAGGTAGTGTTAGTTTGCTAAAGATGGGACATACTTGGCCAAGTTTAAGTGCTTTGGCGCCTGTTGTATTGTTTTTTAGAGGCACTGGATGAGAGAGTGAAGGGTTATTAGTTAATGATGGCAAGCTGCATCTGTGGACAGTGCGGGGGTTGTGCAGGGAAACAGATATATCTGCGAATAACCAAATAACAAAAGCAAACCTGCTTGTTGTAAGAGATAAACTGGCTATTGAAATAAAAGCATATCATTGTATCATCCTACATCTAAAATATGCTTATTTTTTCTGTAAAGTTGGGCGTTTTAACATGGGAATCTGTGGAGGCCGCCTCACTTTTAGATCAGACTCAAGTGGCCGCTCAAGGAACTGCAGTTTTTGATGCTTCACCTTAAATTTAAAATGTTCAACTTGAAAGCTGCAGCCAAAATATTTCAATTATTTTTTAGATTGAGATGCACTGGTAGGACTGTCCTTCCCACCTTTAAATATGAAGACTTGTTTCTGCCAGCGACTTCTAATAACTAATTTTGAAGGAGTAACCCTATTTCTGGCATTTCTTGCCACCTTGCGGTGCCAGAAATGTTCATGCTTCCATAAATTAAAGCAAAAAATAAATAAATAAGACAAAAAAACAAAACTTCTAGTATAAATAGACACCATCCAGCAGAGGCACTCCTCATCGTAATAGGCTACACTAATTTGAATACACATTGTATCAAGAACAGAAACCTGGACAAAGCCAAGCTAAATTTCTTTTTTAAATTTTGTTTTTTGATATCTCTTTTTATGACTTCACAAGTCAGAAAAACATCATCATAGTAATAAAATAGCAGACAGATCAATCCATGAATGATATAAACAAACTCCTTTATAACCTCTTTAAGATTATAGGCAGGAATAAAACAGGTTTTTCATGTAAACTGTAATAGAGTGTATATTTCTGTCTCAGAGGTTGAGAAAATAACCAGTAAAAATTAAAATATTTTTTAATTGAAAAGGTGAAAGATGCATTGTTTTACTAATCTATATTGCCACGGCAGTTCACTAGATGAGTACGTTTTTGTATTTCTGATTATTGCTGTCTTCCTCCCTTCACCCCCAACCAGTCATGGAAGATGTCCGGCCCTTCCTGAGCCTGGGTCTGGTCTCGTTCTTCCTGTAAAACTGAGTTTTTTCCTTCCCACTGTTGCCAAAGTGCTTGCTCATAGGGGTCATACTATACTGATGTGCTTGTCAAATGATGAGAGGACCCAAGTGTAGGTTACAGAGGGAAAGACAAAAGATTTCAGGAAACAAAGAATGTACTAGACAGAAAAATGAATGAATATCAGGGAACAAGTGGAAACTATCAAAAGCAGGTTCAAATAATGAGGGCAGGGCAGACGATCTCAAACGGGAGAAGACAAAGAGAGGACGTAGACACAAAAACAAGATACGCGAGAAAAGAAAATCTCAGAGTAAAACAGGAAATAACTAAGATTAAGTGATGAAGGCCAGCAGTAAAGGTGATGACAGAGACAGGGCAGCACAGCAGGCAGGAGAAGAAAATAGTGGTGGTGAACCATGATGATTTACTTAAAGAGGATGCTTGACATTAACGCTTTTTGAGCATGCTCCAATAAACCCATAAAGTATTATCAAGCTGTTTTCACTTTGGAGGTTTTTAATCACTTTTAGCTTGTAGTTTTGGCTTTATTGCACACTTGCTGCAAAACAGTCTCAGCATTTTCCCCCAAAACCACCTTAACACCTTAAAAGGCATGACATATCTTATTCATCGACCCGTGTGTCATTCCCTCTTCTGCACGCCACTTTAAAGCAAATCAGAGTTAGGAAAACTAGACTAGCTATCAGCATAATTCATAAATGAACTGTTTTAAACCTCATGTGATGCCTTTGTGATGTCAGACCTCACTTCGGGGGATTACTGAGCATGTGTCGTTGATTAGGTCGTCATCGAAGGTAAACCTGGGTCGAGCAAAGGGAGCAGCGTGGCCATCTTTGAGATCCACATCAGCCCCGGATACTGCCTGGGTCGGTGACTTCACACTTATGTCACTCACACATCTTACTTTAAACTGAAAGAAAAACATGACCCACATATGTACGCCTTGATGAAGACCATCTGCATCCTGATCCTCACACATTACAAAGCTCCAAAAGCATGAAAGCGCTTTCACATGCGCACCCATAACAGCGGGTCTGTTGTTCATTTGTCTGTCTCTAGAATGTGATTTTGAGGAGTCTCACCTGTGTGGATACAATAACCAGTGGAATGCCAATGTAAACTGGTATGTGGGAGGAGGTGGGGTCCAGGTTCTCCACAAGGATATGCCAAATGATCACACATACAACAACGGGTCAGGTGAGCAAGAGTGATTTGTACATATAATTACTGGGTGTACTATTAATGACTCGTGAAGGGTCAAACTGGTTTTAGTTCATAAGCTAACTACCAAAAAGGGCTACAATGGGTCAAAGTACAGGTACACTCATACAAATACAAATAATGAACTGCCTGGGATACTTTAAAAAAGTGAAATTTCATCATTATATGTCAGACAGTTTAAAATATGGGATGTAGTTTCTAGGTTTTTAGGTAGTGCTTCAAATCTGCATTCTTTATAATGACCTCTAGGGATGGGATGTACTAATTATTTAACGATTCTGATTCCATTATCGATATCACTTATGATTCGATTTCTCACTGGCTCTGCTTTTGGACTAACCACCATCACTAAGCAGGGTATGAAAGACATTACATTCATGCAAATGTCGTCAGTATTTCCCTTATTTATTGTGATATGTGTTGGGTAGTAATTATTACACATATTACACAGAACACTGTTCTTAATAATAATGTAGTACGTTGCTTAATCACTTCCAGGAGAAAGTAAATGCACTGTATCATGAATACCATTTACCAATATAAACCCGAGGCTACAGCCCCATACACCAACACATAACCCTGGGCTAATGAGAATACACATATGATCTTTCACTTAGTATTTAGGAATGAACACAAAACCGACAACACGAAGCAAGGATCAAAACCAGTACAAAGAGTTTAACGTGATCGCCACAGTGATTCTACTTTAGAAACATGAACAGGTAGAAACGGAGGCTGCAGCCTGACTGCTCATCAGTTTGTTATCCATTGAGGTTCAGGGTCTGGCTGCAGGGCTGGGGTCAGCTTTAACGTCACTCAGGGTTCTTGGCTTAGCTTGTCTGTGCAGATGCTTGCAAAGAGTCAAACTTGTGTTAGCAGTAGAGTAGACAATTACACTCTTGTCTTTTTGTGCAATTAAAATAAAAGTAATGTTCATATGCACTCTAAAGACCGCGCCACTATTTTCCTCCGAACTGAAGTCAGTTGAGTGCAAGTTCAAGTGGAACCCACAAGTGGGATCAATAAGCAAGGAAACTAACAACCTCAAGGAATTTAACTACTGTGAACCAGTTCTCTACAAGAACTCTAATGTCTATCCTTCCAGTCTGCTTCCACTTTGTTCATCCAATAAAAGGGACAAACAAGAAAAGCCCCAAAATGTATTCATCCATCTTCTTAACTGCTTACCAAGTTCAGTGTCGTGGGTCTGGAGTCTAACCTAACAAATGGACTGACCCATAGTCCATTGCAGAGCGCCGAACTATGCCTTCAATTGCAAAGCAATTCAGTCAATCCAGACTGGATCCTCGGGAGGGTTAATTCTGGGCCCCAGGCTTCGCATTTGATACCCCTGATCCTGGTATAGACCATTTCGTTTTTCTTCAATGGTCTGTAGAACGGTCACCAGTTGGACTGAGCTTGCCTGTTACAAACATAACAAAGGTCTGTAATGACTTGTCCTATGTGCTTGGCTCTAACTTGACAAGAGTGGTAAACATAATTCAAAATGTAACCAGAATGGTCCTAACTTTTAGACTGACAGCGTCAAAGCAACACATTATTGTAACTTTAAAGTTGTTAAAGCTTTAAAGACTTTAATGTAGGTGTTTAGACATCTAGAAATCACCAAATCAGTGGTTACGTGGTCTAAATAAACCCAGAAAACTCTCCCACTGAATTCCTTTCAGGTCACTTCATGTATGTCGACTCCATCTACGGCAAGACCTTTAAAGAAGTGGCCAAACTGGTGTCTCCAATGACGCAGGTGCCGATGTCCGGCTGTCTGAGTTTTCAGTACCAGCGCAGTGAGATAGGAAACCTCTTCTCTGTTTTCACCCGGGACCAGCTGGGTCAGTACCAGGAGTTGTGGAGGGCAGGGTTGGAGAATCAAAACGACTGGACAGAAATTCCTGGAGAATGGATACCTGTGCAGGTGGACCTGAAGGCACCCTACTCGGTACAGGTCAGTTCAACACCTCTTATGAAGTCTTATGTGATGACTTAATGAACAACGCAAGACCGCTACTTTTAAAGGAGTCAACTTTTTTCTTATAAAAGCAAAAATAAATTAAATGGTAGTTAAATATATACTTTTGCTGCTGTGAACCTAATTTTAAAGCTGGATTCTTTTAGATAAATTCCAATGATGTATTTCTTGAGCTCAAAATTATCTTATCTTATGTGCTGTTCTCCTATTTCTGTCTTGTCTTTCCCCTAACCCCAAAACAAAAGTCTGTCTGTTCCTGTTAAAAGAGACCCCACAATCACCAGATGCTCTCTCTAACAATGTACGTAATATATGTGACTTACAGTATAAAGTGCCTGGAGACAACTGTTGTTTTGGGTTTTATACAAGATAAATAAAACTGATTGAATTTTTTTTTTTAAAGTTTGCTATTGAGGTATACAATAAAAACCTCTTTGAACCTTAGCAGATTGCCACGGTCACCCATACTTTCCACGGAAGAAAACAACTTGCCTGTAAACACTGAGCAGAAGATAAATTGTGAACTTGCAAACCAAAAAACAGAGAACCTTTGCCTTCAAAGGGAAAGTTGCACATTTTAAAACGTGTTGGTTGCAGTGGTGAGGCCTAACTTTTATGCCTTGATATGGTCCATTGCAAATGCAGACAGCTGGAGACCTGGTTGAGCAGTCATTGCTCTTATACTTCTTTGAAGACCCCTTGAAGATCACTGCCGGGAGCACATGTGTAGCTGGCGCATTGAAATGTTAATTCTCAGCAGACAAGTATATGCAGTCACAAAAAAGGCAGGCACGTGGACATTCACAAAGCAAACCCTACTACTTTACTTTGAAGGTGAAAGTTCTCCATTTCTGGTTTGCATTGCACTTTTTCTATCCATCCATCCAAACAAAAATACATTGGAGAGCATATCTCTAGTGTCATTGGGGAAATATAAAAACATTAATTGTGCTATCAATTGTGTTATTGTTTGACAAATGTCCCATATCGTTTATGTATATTTTTCTGTCTCTGTGGCCACATGCAAGAGATGATTGAGTTGGATTTCACTGAACGTCTCCGTTATTCACATAATGGTCAGGATTTTAACTTTTAAAATCTTTAATTGTTCCGTAGCTTTAGTCGTGTAGTATTAATTGAAAGTGCAAGTTTCTGACAATGTAAAAAACAAAACAAAAACAAAAACCAATCAATGAGTGACTGTTTTAAACTGTGACTTGAATTTCTTTCCATGTGTATTTAATATAGTCGCCAGTGTATCTACAAAGGGAATAATACGAGTAATCTATGTTAAGGTAGTCTTAATTGATAGATTAATTGATAAACTGCTTGCGGTCTCATAGGTATACATGATGACCTATAACACAGATGTTCTGGTAGGTAGTAAACTGGGCAGGGTTAAATGCAGTGACTCTATGTTAGGTTATCTTTAACTTCTTGTGCTTCCATCATTCGTCTGACAAATGTTTTTGTTCCTTATTTGGTTTTAAAAAGTTTTTGGGGTTTGACTTAAAACTGCTACTAAACTACTACGACTACTGTGCATTAACAGGTAAATATGAAGACATCTGTGTGAACACATAACGACCTTTGTTTATGTCCCTTTAGGTGGTCTTTGAAGTGGCGTTTAACAGTCCACGTGGCGGACGTGTTGCACTTGATGATGTTTCCTTTTCTTCACAGTTCTGCACCACAGACACTGGTGAGCTGCAAATAAAGCCCCTTATTCTTTCACCGCTAATATCACCAGTAGAATAGTCAAACTTGGTCAATCTTAAGCCTCCAAATTTTAAGAATTTAAATTAATTAATATCTTAAAGCACCAAAGCCAAGTAGCAGTAAAGTCATAAAGTCTTTCATATATCAAAATTTGGGAGTTTGCATGTAGATTAAGAAGATGAAAATAACCATGATTAATCCTACAGGGTCTACAGATGTTAACATGAAATTGAATACATATGTTTAAAGGACTGAACAGGAGCCACAAAAGTGTTTATCCTACATTAACCTGCTGTTTCTGTGCATTTATTCTACAGAGCCAACTTTTGACCCCTCTATCGCCAACTGTGATTTTGAGTCTGGTTTCTGCCTCTACACCCAGGAGCAGGCGAAGGAGTCACCGTGGAGAAGAGTCTCCGTGAAGCCCAACATATTCAGGAATGGAGACCACACCACAGGAGCAGGTGGAAAAACAACATCTGACCGTGGACTTTGTAAAACTTCCACTGTTTAAAGGGGACTTATTACACTTTTCTGTATTTCCTATCATATATAAAATGTGACAATACTGTTAAAAATGGCCCAAGTTTCAAATAATAGGGTAAGCTGATGTGCACGTAATTATGCATGAATCATGAAACGCTTTTAGAGTCCGAGAATAACAATACAAGCAGAATAGGTCAACTGTGAGGCTGCCTCAGAGAGAAACTCCTGATTTTTTCCACCACCAAAGAATCCTTTTTGTTAGAAAAAAAACATCTAGCAGACCAGCACTCGTAAAACATCTTTTATTCTACCTTATCACCCAGGTTTCCTATGGGCAACACATAATTGGCTTGACCATAGAAAACCCACATGGGGGCCCAAAGAGCAAAACTGGTATGTGCCCTGGATGGGTACACACATGTGGAAAAATGTGGGTTTGCCTTGCCTAGTTCCACGGTTTATCCACACCTACTCGCAGTGGGCCCAGATGTGCTCTACATTTCATGCCAGTACTGTGGGTTTGCCCACAGCGGCCTCATACAGGCCCCAAGAGGGCACGTTTGCTGGGTAGTTGAGTTTTCTTGAAATTTCTTTAAGTAGTCTTCGATAATAGTTCTCCATGCTTTGTGACATCGAGGGCATTGAGAGTTTTCCTTTGGATGTTGGCTGCCTTTTGTTTCATTATCTGCAGAGATGATCCCCCATTGCTACAATAACGCTGAGGTCCTGGGAAGGCCAATCCATGGTCTATAGTGCTCTGCTCCATTGTGTGTTTTTCATTTCCCTTTCTTAAGACTGGCACTTCCACTGAAACCATTACTCATAAGTCTTAACAGAACAGTGTGGATCAAGTGAAAGGCCAGATGAATTTCTAAGGTGCAGTGTCAGGTGTTTGGTGGATTCTTTTTTTTTTTTTTGTATTTCCTAGGACATGACTTTTAGCTGTTTATCACCTGCAGATAGTTTCCTCCACTTTTTTCCACTTTTGGTCTGAAAAATATTATTGTATGCCCGTCGAGTAACAAAGTGCCAGAAGATTAAAGAGTTTAAAACTGGCAAAGTTGTTTGTTATGTTTAGACACAGCACTGGTTCATCTCAGTGTTAAGTGGCTTAAACAAAAAAAACCCAAAATATTCCTTTTGTCAGGTACAAAGATTGGACTAAAAAATGCGTGAAAAAGCAGCCAATGGTCAAAGAAAAACTTTGAAATACCCCCAGAAAGCTGTTCAAGACCACTTTTAAAAATACAAAAAAGTCTGTCTCCTTCATAAAGAAATGAAGGCTTTTACACAGAACTGTAGCTGGTAAACCAAGTGAACCACAGAGCATTAACAGCCTGGTATTGTTCTCATTAGATGGTGGATGTGAAAAAACATCAAAGCTGTGAAATTTAGGCCAGCGTTCTGGTGGCTGCGTGTCTGTCGGCTTTTTAGACATTTCTTTGCCTTCACGTGGCGACAGCATCCATGCATGCAAACAAAGCACAGTTTGCCACTGAAAAACAGTCGAGCAGCAGATCATTACCAGGTGTGAGCGGTGATGGGAACGATCACAGCAAGCAGATTCCGAGGAAGAGAGAGTTAGCAAGAAAATAAAATGCTGTCTTCTCCCTCCAGGATCTTTCCTGTTGGCTCACTCCCGACTGGGCCCACGCTCCGGCTACGTTAGCCGCCTCATCGGTCCAACTCTAGCCGGGAACATGAAGTACTGTCTGACATTTTACTTCTCTTTGAGGGGTGAGCTGCAACCTGAAACTCGACAGATTCATATATTTTCCCTGCATGTTGGCATTTATTTGAAATGTGTGAATCTTCTGCTGGAGCTGATCTGAATGATTCACCAACCAGAAATAACTCTGGCAAATGCAGGTTTCAATCAGACGGACCAGGCTCTGGCTGTTTATCTGCTGCATGCGAACGGCAGCCAGGAGAAGATCTGGACTCAAGCAGAGAGGTCGAGGGGAATCTGGATCGCAGCGGATGTCACCTTCCAGACGTCACAGTCTGCCAAGGTCAGCTATGAGGAAGTGGGGGGAAAAGCACACATGTGTGAAAGAATAAACAAGGAGTTGGATAAATATATATCCACCTCTTTGTTTATTCTTTTATATATGTGTGTGTGTGTGTGTATCCTGGTTGACTGTTTTCCTGGAGGAAAAGAAAAAAATGGAGGAAGATTAGAAAGGAGTGAACAAGACAGGAAGGAGAGAAGAAGGAAAGAACCAATCGAAAAATGGGGAAAAGGAAAAGAAAGAAATGAAAAGAAGTGAGAATTGTAATGCACAAGCATCAGTACAAGAGGGAGAAAGAGGGAAAATGTGCAACTGACAGAACTGAAAAGAAAAAGTGGGAACAAGAAACAAGGAATTGATCCATTAATTATGATGGGAAAATATACAAATAATGGGAGTAAATACAGGGGAAGAAAGAAAAATGAACGACAGAGTAAAGAATGTGAGAAATAGATAAGAAATACACTGAGAAATGAAAAGAATGGTTCAGAGAGGGAAAGATAAAAAGGAGAAATTGTTTTTTTTTTTTAATTTACTGCTGCTGTAGGACATCATCATCACATGTGCTATGTGATGAAAATAAAGTCATTCAGATGGCAAAGTACTCAAAGGATTTCTCCACACTGGCTCAGTATTTCACTCACGATTCATTCCTGTCCTCGCAGACTAACTGAGGCTCGCGCACACACCAGCAGCAACCTAAACAAAGGGTTTTGGTTAAAGTGTCTTTGGTTGGGATCGATCTTTAAATATGTAAACACCTCGTGGCTCACCGGTTTGTCCTGTGTTGTTCAGGTGGTCTTCGTGAGCACCTGCAGGAGTTTCTGGGACTGTGGCTCTGTGGCTTTGGATGACATCAGCATGAGCCTTGGAGACTGCGAGGTGGTGGCAGGTAACAGCTACAAAAAAGCACAGAGAGAGAAAGAGATGTTTTTATTTTATAACCCTGCTTTCAAAGAAAAAACCCTACTAGCCTAAAAACAAGAAGCTGGAACCCTGCTTCTTCTCTTATTCTGCATATTGATTTTCCTCTTGTAGGCCTGCTGTCGTCTCTTCTCCCTGGACGCTGTGATTTTGAAGCAGGGTTTTGTGGTTACACTCAGGACAAGAAGAGCGATGCTGCTGACTGGGAGAGGAGGCGGGGGCCCACACCGACCTCATACACTGGACCCAGAGGGGACCACACGGCGGGACTTGGTGAGTCACTTCTCTTTTTGTATAAATTGATCCTTTCAGTCATTATAACCCCCTGACCTACACTGTGTGCTCCGCAGGACACTACCTCCACGTGGAGGCGTCGCCGATGCTGCCCGGCCAGAACGCCCGGCTGCTGTCCCGCCCTGTGAGAGGAACCAGGGGACGGCACTGTATTAGCTTTTTCTACCACATGTATGGGTCGGGCACAGGCCAGCTTAACGTTCGCATCAACAAATATGGAAAGGAAGAGCTGCTGTGGCAGAGGAGCGGCGAGCAGAGCATCGCGTGGCTGAAGGCCCAAGTCGAGTACCAGTGCCACAGCCAGCATCAGGCAAGAGTGGAAATAACTTTCTCCTTAATGCAGAAAAAAATATTTTAAACAGTTTAGATGAAGATGATGGTGGATGCTGACTGGCAAACAACTCACTTGTGGAACACGTGAAGACAGATCTGTAGAGGAGGGGCGATGATCTCAGTTTCTCTAAGAAGCCATGCTGAGAAATGAGGATCACTTTAATGTCACTGAGATGCTTTAATGCAGCGGTCTCCAACCTTTTTTGCGCCACGGACCAGTTTATGCCCGGCAATATTTTTACAGACCGGCCTTTAAGGTGTCGCGGATAAATACAACAAAATAAAACTAGTACCGGTACCGAAAAAAAGAAGATTTATTCATAACACACGTGAAAAGACCCAGGAAAACCGAGTTAACGATCAAAACGATAACAAAATAACGCTGAAAACCAATAAAAACCCTGAAAACCACACATTTCACACCTGAGCCTCAACTCTCGCAGCCCGGTACAAAACGACTCACGGACCGGTCCGAGGCCCGGGGGTTGGGGACCGCTGCTTTAATGCTTTCATTTAACCCTCAAAAATACAAGGCCAGAATTGGCCCTGCAAAGACTCAGTGTGGCCCACTAGACTGCTTCAGAAAAAATGAAGGAGGCCATGCATTTCTAGAATTTTAACTAAAGTAGTTAAGTAATAGATAAACAATTACATGACAGAAAAGTAACCGCTTAATAAATCCAGGACAGTCTGGGCAATGAGCTACAAGAACGTTTTCTGTAATTTTACATATTTACCATGTAGAAAAACTAAAGAACCGATGCTGTTGAAACTGCTCTTCTATTTCTTATATTGAGATATCTCAGGGATTGAATGTGTAGTTAAACATATTTACACTGATAGAAAGATCAAAGTGGGCTCAACGTGCTAACAAAAAAACTTTAAGTTACCTCTTCATTATACCACTTAAATCAATAACATGTTTCATAAGCTGTTAAGCAGCATAACAAACTAATTCCTGATGTAAAAGTGAAATGATGCGTCTTTAATTTTATTCTTTAACATTATTTTCAGTATCTGACAGGCATGAAAATAACAGCTCAGTGGTTCTGCGAGAAATTTAAAAGGCAAAAGCAGAACATATATTTTCCTTTTGATAACAAAGGGGATTTTCTTTTGGAAAGAAAATCACTCCAGTGTGGTCTTTCTGACTCCACTGTGATGAAACTCGCCTCCACACCTCGATCTCTTTGGCACAGATGAAGCTTCAGGCTTCTTTTCAGTTCGACGGATTTCTGAAGACTGTCATTTTGAAACCACACACAACCAGTGGTACAGAGTCATTGCCCAGGAAACAAAGTAGCCTATATGAGACTGTGTCATGGAAACATGGGCCTCGCTTTAGTCTCGGTAAGATGAACTCAGTTCGACATCCTCTCTTGAACTATTCTGCCTTCAGCATCAGCTTTGCCCCTGTCAGCCTGCAGGTTCAGTATAATTGGTCCTGTCTGGACTCATCACTGTGCAGACTGCATGCACACGTGGGTGTGCCAGAATATACTGAGTACCTAAAATACAGAAATTACAATGTTGAGTGAATGACTCTCGAGGTGAATGGATCTTATCTGCAAACAAACTTTAGCACATTTGATCTCATTTATCCTCTGTTCTGGGTATTTCAACATCTCGGCTGTTTTTATTTGGCTAAATGAAAGTTTCAATAATTAAAGGATCATTTTTAAATTTCGCTCGCTCCCCTTTGATCTCTCTTCTTTCTCCCCACCACTCCCCCACCCAGTCGGGGCAGATGACTGCTCCTTCATGAGCCAGCCTCTGTTGGACTTCCCTTCATCTTAAAAGGGATTTCTTCCTCCCCACTTTCACCAAGCGCTTACTCTGTGTTGCAGGTCTCACTCTAATATTGTAAGGTCTTTATCTTACAATATAAACACATTGAGACGAGGAGCTAAAAATTAAAAAAAAAACAACAACCCTCATTCTCATAGGTTAGATATGAAAAATATTCAGTGGAGTAGGAATTGTGATTAAAAATCTATAAAGAACATTAAAAATAGTAACAGTAAAATTCAATACTGCTGTTAATAAGACAAGAGATTAGTGCTGCAGAAAATTGTTACCCTGGTGATTTAGCTACTAAAGTAGTACTGAAGCTTTAAACCGCCTGAGTCTATTTGTTTTATTAGCTGCAGTTCCAGCAGTGTAAAAGAGACTCAACAGCAGATCAGTATAAGTCTAATACATTCATGTGTCACCAAATTAAGACATGCACATGCGGTCCACTGCTGACCTGAACTTTCTTAATCTAAACACTTTATTTGTCCTTTTGTCCCAGGTTGTGTTTGAAGCGATCAGGGGTTCTTCAATAAGGAGTGACATTGCCATTGATGATGTTATTTTGGAAGGTGGACCTTGCCCAGGTAAACAAACTGAAACATCCTACAAAAAAGAAAACATGCAAGAAAGGATTTCAGATTTGTCACAACTTCCTGCTTACTTAATTTTTTCCTGCAGAAATGGGGATCAGCACCACTGTGGGAACCTCCAATGAGATCGAGTAAAGGGTGCAAGGAGTGAAAACAGCGTATAATGCTTACCCCCCTCCCCTTCCTGTTTTTTGCACATTACAGACAACTTAAAATGTTGTTGAGTCCTGACTCCTGCATGTCAGTCTAAACATGTGGACAAAGGAAACTTCTCATGTAGTTTCTCTCTTCTTGGAGCGACACATATCAGTCATGTCACAGTCAGCGTTTCACTGCACTGTAGCAGCAGTGAGCATGTGTTTTTCTTCACATTTGTATTGCATTAGATTAATGCTCATTACTCAAATAAAGCGAGGACGTTCTTTAACATGAGTTGCTTTTGGTTCTCTCTGTTGATGCCTGGAGTTGGATACAAGAAATACTGTATTTTACTGTCACCTAGTGGGAATACAGCATAGCATACAGGGTCATTTATAAAGGAACAGTGTGAGGGGATTGAGATTCCTTCTCAGGTGATTCAACCTCCAGTCAAACCTTGAACCATGTCGCCTGAATAATTCTTAGGGTGGGTAAATGACTCTACAGACCTCTTCCGAGGTGAAAAACACACTACGGGTTAAATACCTGAGACTCCCCATTAGCTCTGAACTGAAGAAGCCTCTTTTCAACAAGCTAAATAAAAGTTTAGCTGCCTTCAACTTATACCCTTAAGTCTGCAGTAAGAACGAACCTCATACATTTAATTTAAAAAAAAGTTACATCAGAGGCTCCACACTGTTTTTCCTACACAACCTGTTCATTAATCACCTTAACTGACAGAGCTACAGCTAAAATCCTGTGGTCCAAACAGTAGACTTCATAGAAATGTTTTTTGGATTTAAGTGTGGCTGTTCTCATGACCATTTCCCCCAGTTTTAACCAGATTGACTGGTGATTGTACAATGGAATATGGACATTATATTAGCACTGCCAGAATATTCCTGAGTCCAGATATGCTGATGTATTCTCATACACACACCGGTCACATGCATGCGTAGGTAAGCGCCCTAACATGGATCCTGTACTTGTATGAAGTCTCCCATCTGATGTCATGGTAACAGAGGTCTGGTTCTTCGCTAATCTTGGATCGCTCCAGCTTTAAGCCGGAAATGTCAGAGTAACCTGCGAGTAAATTAAAAATAACAGAAGATGTCATGTTTATGCATCAGTAACTGTAACAAAAAAATGGAAACAAAGGGAAGATTTATCTTGTTCATATACCTATATACAGCATTTATGTTTGACAACTTTTAATTAACTGCTTTAGCCCACTTACAATGAAAATTTAAAAAAAAAAAAAGTTGTTCATGACCTGTGTAGTATGTTAACACTATTGGAAGTAAAAGTAACTTGAACTCCAATTTTGAAAACACAACTTTCTTTCTTTTTTTTTCTTTTCTTATAAAGCTTTGACTTGTATGAGTCTGTGGTCTGGGAGAGAGTCCTGTAACTCTCTGTCTGCAAAATACAGTATATAATGACCAATGTTGGGCAATTAATTATATAGTTACTTCTTCAAAAAAAGTAACTGAGTTTTGCAAACAACAAAGTTTTTTGCAGCTATTGACCTAAAAATGCAGCCAAGGCGTTTTTAAAAAATGAACATTTCAAACTATTTACAGAACAATCAGCTGTTCTGCATCAAATTTGATGCCACACAAATGGTTTGTGCCACTCCAAAAAATAATTTCTGTCCACTATGAGATAAAGGAGAACAACAGCCTGATACCTGCAGGCCTGACAACAGGAGATGTATCACTCCTGTAACATTCCGCAGTGGCCTCATTGTTCTGACACACACAACAAAACTATTGACTACACTACACACTAACTACACAAGATTTGCGCTAAACGTCGCAAACCTCTCACATATCAAAACACTCCTAAAACTTCCTCCTTCCTAAACAACTGTTGCCATATCATTTTTTGATTGGTTGACATGGTATATTTTTCGACCAATAGGAAAGGGTGGGGTGTTTTGGTTTTGGTTTTGCTCACAGGTAGAGAGTGCTTTCCAGCGTTTTCCTTATAAAACGCCGTTTTTACCGTTTCTTCCCGCAGTAAATATAAACAACGACAGTATTCAGGAAGGAAACCAAACATGGCATATATTTTTATCGTAACTCTGGTTTTACGTGGCCTATCAACACAATTTAAAAACTGATATAAAGTCCACACTGTTTCCGTCAATTGTTCCGTCTGTCCTGCTCACATCTCCAATGGTTGTACACGTTGTCATTAACGTGGCTTCACTCCACATCAGCCGCTTTGCTAAAACACCGGTGTCGGCACATAAGGACGCTGTCATAGCCCGTCAACGACGTTGATTAGCTGCGTATATACGAATGTGAATCGCATTATTGGCTGGACTATGGAATAAGGTGGCATCGTTCTAATCCCATACGGGAGCAGCCAGTCACTTACTGACTAACACCGCAAAACAGAATTGTTAAAGTTTTAATTTTAATTTCAATTCAGGTTAATTTTTTTTTCTGCGCAACGCAGATTTTCTGTGCGCAGAGACCGTGCCAGCAGTGCGCAATTGCGCACGCGCGCAGCTTAGAGGGAACATTGCTCCAGAGTAGTTTGTTATTGTTTTTGATAAGATCAAGACAATGTTGCCAGTTTTTCCATGTTAACCTGACGTGTGCACATAATGTTCACCCAATCCTGCAAGAATCCTTCCCAAGATTCCAGTTTTTTAGTCTTTTCAAAGCTGAATCGAGCCAAACATCTACGGTATCAATTTTCCCTTCTTGAGTTATCGATTCAGAAGATAGTTAGAAAACTTGACCTCTGACCTTGACTTCAAGGTCACGGAAATTCTAATTTGTCTGAGACTTTTATTAGCTGCATCTAGGGCAGTGGTTCTTAACCTTGTTGGAGGTACCGAACCCCACCAGTTTCATATGCGCATTCACTGAACCCCTCTTTAGTGAAAAATAAAATATGATTTTTTTCAAATTCAAGACATAGATATGTTTTTTATTGGTGCACAAAATGAGCCGTGCATGTCACGGTGGAGGCTCTGCCGAACCCCTGAGACCGACTCACCGAACCCCTAGGGTTCGATCGAACCCAGGTTAAGAACCACTGATCTAGGGTATGAATACAAAAGCCTACATCACTTTCAAGCCAATCGGACTAACAAACCTAGATTATCTTTAGAGTCGGATTGGGTTTCGTTTTTTTCCTTTTAGAATAAAGCTAAAATGTCAGTTTACTTGAAGACAGAGTGTCTGCCATCATTCATATGGTTATAATTGTGGTTGGACATGATAAACCAATCCCATAGCCTCTCTGGTGTGCTGTGAGTCTTTAGTACAACGAACCTGAATTGTGACATTGGGTAAATAAAGACGACAGCAAAATAAAACCAATATATTCAGATTTATTTAAACCACATACGTACACTGTACATATCAATGAAAACAGACTTGTTAGTGTTTCTTTTGGTCTACATGATGCACGTCCCGTCGTTCAGGTACTTCATGGACTCCATCTGCTGCGTCATCGCCAGAACTTCGTGAAACCCGGTGCTGAGTCCTGACATGTGCTGGAAGTATGCCTCCTTCTCCACCTGCACTGACAAATTGTTCACCCCGGCTTCTTTCAAAATGGCGGTCACCTGTTGAAACCAGAATTACAGTTCACCATGAAAATCCTCAGTGCCAACAATCTAGCCTAAATGTACCTGTAAAACCTTTTTTTTTTTTTTTTTTACATTTAAATATTTAATAGTAAATAAATGTGCATAAAGATATTCTAAGAAATTAACTGAAGACAACACAGAAAAAAAGAGCAGCATGTGAATGAGAGAAAATATAGTATTAATGCCCCCATATGGATGCTTTTTGAAGCTTTAGAAACTCTAATGGAATATAAATTCTTAAATTAATGTTTAGATGTTTTTTTCTTTTGTTCTTGCAGTATACCACTGCTGGTATAGGAGGAGAAATCAAAACCGGAAGCAAAGAAGACTTAGATTCTTTTTTCCTCCACTACATTTATTTTTTACTTTTTAGTTACTAAATATTGTCCAAACTGAACTTTTTAACCCTATAACACCAAGTTTATTAGATTTGATGCTTGAGGTTTTGAGACAGTGTGAAGGTTCAAGAAAAACTACTTTTTAAATTGAATTTTCTGGCTATTATTTCACTGTACTTCTTATTTATGCTTTATTAATATAGATTATGTAACTACCCAGTAATAACCCAGGTGTGCCATTACAAACAGCCAAGACAATGTTTGGTATTCATTCGCCAAACAATAGGATTCATTGCTCTAAAGTAAAAGATTAGTATTAATTCTATTTCTAGAGTTTGTGCCAACCTGCTGAATGATCCTCTGCTCTACCACGTCAGACATGACCTGGAGGTGGATGGTTCCGGCGATCATGTTGGCTGAATGCCTCCAGAAATGAGGGTCTCTGTACGATAAAACTCCTTCAATTTTCTCAATCTGAAACATGAAGAAAATTAAAATCAGAAAATGTTTTTTGAAAGTTTATCTTGTTGCTTATGTCCAAAAATGTTATATATATATACAGAATCCGCAGCCACGGCAGGGTCCAAGCCGTAATTAGGAACTAAAAAGTTAAAATAGGTAGGAAGTAGTGTAACCTAGTAAATTATTTTCTCTATTTATGTACTAGCTTTCCAAATTTCATTGATCCTGCAAACAGATAAGCAGTTCTCAATACAGATTCTCTTCCTCTCATCCACGTCGAAAATAAATTTCACGACAGTCTGCTGAGCCCATCTAGATCTCCTCACCTTTTCCAGCGCATTGTTCAGGTCCTTCTCCTGCTCTGGGGGAGTTCGCAGAAGCAGAACCTCGCAGGCGTCCTTCAACAGAGGGATGACACTGAGGAAAATGAGAGTGGCAATGAAGAGCGAGCATATGGGGTCAGCGATCAACCAGCCGAACTGCCGGATGAGGATGGTGGAGATGATCACGCCAACGCTGCCCAAGGTGTCAGCCAAGACATGGAGAAAAACACCTGAAGAAAAAGAAATCAATAAATAATGACTTCATCTAGCTTTTTGTTTCTCACCACAGACCACGTTCTCAAACACACACCTCTCATGTTGGCATTCATGCCTCCAGAGCCGTGGGAGTGCCCGTGTCCCCCGTGTCCCCCGTGGCCGCCATGCCCGTGGCCTCCGTGTGAGTGCCCGTGGCCTCCATGCGAGTGCCCGTGGCCTCCGTGGCTGTGCTCACTGTGGGAGTGGCCATGATGTGAGTGCCCGTGTTCGTGTGACGAGCAGCTTTTGCCTCCATGGGAATGAGCGTGACTGAAAGCGCAGATGCCCACTAGGTTGACGAGTAAGCCTCCAACAGACACGGGCTGCAGAGAAGGATGAACAGAGTTCAAACCACACGAACGCTTTCATATTGTCTCTATGATATCCAGCTGTATAACATCACTCCAAAACTGACAAGATGCAATCAGGAAATATTAAAAGGCGTGATTTTAGTGACCAAAGGTAAAAAAGATATTCAACTGGTGTGGTGGAATCCTTTTACTCACCGTCAGCATGTCTGTGTTTATGTTGGGAGGATCCAACAAACGGGTGACCGACTCCACAAAGACAAAGAAAGCGATGACCATCAGGAACAGGCCGTTGATGAATCCGGAAAGAATTTCAACACGACCGTAACTGCAAAACCACAAAACTCTCCGTTCATTAAGAATCCAGCTGGAGGTGATGTTCTTCAATTTTACGATCACGAGTTCTTGATGGATTTTACCCGTAGGAGAAGATCCTGGTGGCTTTCCAGCGGGTCATGAGGGCGGCAAACAGGCCCAGAACTAAAGCAGAGCAGTCGAACAGCATGTGGAAACCATCAGAGATGAGTCCCAGGCTGTTGGTCCAAACGCCATAAAACAGTTCCACAAAGGTGAAAGCCTGAAACAATGCAGAGCAACAAAAGTCTTACGAAATACCTGCAGAGTGTGTGAGCCTAAACACAGCAGGCAAGTCTTTCAACAGCTTGAAATGCTTTAATGTATTAGATTAAGTTATTTAAGATGATCTCCAGATGTGATTATCTAATTCTTTTATTTAATTGACAACTGGAAATTACTTTTTTTTTTTTTTACATTCTGTTTAGTCAGAGGCAATCTGTTGTTCTCACTGGGGTGTAGATTTTATTGTTTGCTTATTAACTTGTGCATTTCATTTATTCCACCTGTTATACTTAGTTTAGTTTTATTTTATATTTTTTTAAGAAACAGGCACAAATCAAATATTCATACACACCCATCCCTCATTAAAAGACTATCCATTCAAAATATAAGCACAGTATAAGAATCAGGATCATTAAAGATTAAGAAATGTGGAATTTCATTAATGCTGGCATAAGTGTTTCTTTGAATAGGTTTGTAAAAGTAAAATATGTAAAATATTAGCTTTTAGAAGCCTGCAACTGTATAATGTTAGACTGCTCCTCAGGTTATTGAACCCTTTATGACATAGTCAAAGGAGCTTGCAAAGAAAAGCGTCTGGACTTCTTTAAGTTACTTGAAGACGTTTCACCTCTCATCTGAGAAGCTTCTTCAGTTCTAAGGTCAAATGGTGGAGAGTCCCAGATTTAAACCTAGTGGGAGTGTCCCCCCACAGAGGGACAAAAGGACCCCCTGATGATCCTCTAATCGCCTGAGCCAAGGTGTGAAACTGGGTGTGGGTCCCAATCAGCCAGAGTTTCGGGTGAGTTCATTGTGAAACCTGGCCCCACCTTATCATGCGAATTCCTGAGGTCAGATGGCCCAGGATGTGAGTGGGCGTTAAGGCGTCTGGGAAGGGAATTCAAAACTGGATTATAGATGGCAGAGAGTTGGTGTCGTAAACCACCGCCTCTGTTCAAAGATGGTCGCTCACAGTGGACATAGATGGCTTCTTTCACTCCTCTTTCAAACCATCTGTCCTCTCTGTCCAAAATGTGAACATTGGCATCCTCGAAAGAGTGTCCTTTATCCTTAAGATGCAGATGGACAGCTGAGTCTTGTCCTGTGGAGGTTGCTCTTCTGTGTTGTGCCATGCGCTTGTGAAGTGGCTGTTTGGTCTCTCCAATGTAGAAGTCTGGGCATTCCTCGCTGCACTGTACAGCATACACCACATTGTTAAGTCTGTGTTTTGGCGTTTTGTCTTTTGGGTTTTCTCCAAGCATGACATCCCGGTGCATTTCAGACCCAGCAACACGCTCAGACAAAAACTGGTTCACCCAAAAGACAAAACGCCAAAACACAGACTTAACAATGTGGTGTTTGCTGTACAGTGCAGCGAGGAATGCCCAGACCTCTACATTGGAGAGACCAAACAGCCACTTCACAAGCGCATGGCACAACACAGAAGAGCCACCTCCACAGGACAAGACTCAGCTGTCCATCTGCATCTTAAGGATAAAGGACACTCTTTCGAGGATGCCAATGTTCACATTTTGGACAGAGAAGACAGATGGTTTGAAAGAGGAGTGAAAGAAGCCATTTATGTCCACTGTGAGCGACCATCTTTGAACAGAGGCGGTGGTTTACGACACCAACTCTCTGCCATCTATAATCCAGTTTTGAATTCCCTCCCCAGACGCCTTAACGCCCACTCACATCCTGGGCCATCTGACCTCAGGAATTCGCATGATAAGGTGGGGCCAGGTTTCACAATGAACTCACCCGAAACTCTGGCTGATTGGGACCCACACCCAGTTCCACACCTTGGCTCAGGCGATTAGAGGATCATCAGGGGGTCCTTTTGTCCCTCTGTGGGGGGACACTCCCACCAGGTTTATATCTGGGACTCTCCACCATTTGACCTTAGAACTGAAGAAGCCTCTCGGATGAGAGGTGAAACGTCTTCAAGTAACTTAAAGAAGTCCAGACGCTTTTCTTTGCAAGCTCCTTTGACTAAGATGACCTGGATGACTGAGAAACTTCACAGACATATTGCCTTTATGACATATGTTTTCTATCCTCAATGGCAGCTATGATCTTTATTACTAAGATTCATTTTAGCAGGAAACCTCATTTCCAGGCACAAATGTCAGTGAGATGTAGATCGGATCCTATTAAACAGCTGATATTAAAAGACTGTAAGCTCAGACGTGTTTTTCCCTTCATTTCTCCTGTATACGCTGATCCGTTTTTGGACCTCTATGAATCGGCATTCTGCTTTCTGTTGCTATTGGAGTTCGGGTACGGAGCTCTTACTTTGAAATTAGATGGTCTAAAATGTGAAAGATCAGAACAAAAAGAAGCAACTTCCTACACACCAGGTTGAGACACAGGAAGTAGAAGATCTGTCTGGAGTCATACTCCTCCAGGATCTGTTTCAGGGAGTCTTTGATGAATCGTGGAAGGGACTGGGATGTGTGCTGCAGGGCGTCACCCATGAAATTGTAGAGAGGTGTCCCTTCAGGGGAGTAACCCACCAAGGTGCCCTTCTGGCCTTTCTTTGAAGGAGATGAGAGAATATTGGATGCTGCAGGGAGAGAGGAGGGCAGGGAGAGAGGTGTAAACAAGGGTTTTTGTTATTATTATCCATTTCTAATTAGTTTTTATTAATTTTTTTCGGTTTTCAGTTCAGTTCTAGTTAGTGTCCTAGTTTTAGTCTTTATTTTAAGTGTTATTGTATTAAGGGCATGTATCAGTGCAGTAATTACAATAAAAATAAAAAAAAACTATTTGAAAACAGTTGACTCACAATCTTGTTTATTGACTTTATTGAGACCTCATCCGGCAAGTTTTGATAACAAAATCTTTATCAACAACAAAAAAAATACACTAAAGCTATGTTTTCAATTTTAGTTAGTTTTTCCCAAGTCCACAAAATTGTGTCAGTTAATTTTATTCATTTATTTTAGTTAATTAAAATATGTTTTCACATTTGCTTCTTTTGTTTAGGTTTAGTTAACTATAACAACTTTGGTGTAAACCCAGTTTAAAGACCAGGTTTTGACCAAAAAATAAATAATTAAAACCCGGTGTTTCAGAAACCCTTTCACTTTAAGTGAAAGGCAGGGGTGATGTTTTTTTGTATTTGAACAGACAGAACAAAAATTCCTCGAGTAAGACAGATGTAATGTTTTGTTTCCATATCAATTTCAGGTTAGTCCCTGCCTGAGTTTTAAAGGATGTAAAGGAGAGTGGATTCTGAAAAGTCGGAGCTGCGTTGTATTAAATGTCGAGGTGGCATTTCTGGTTTTGTGACTGCGTTTTCTCAGATGTTGCTACATTTTACTAAATGTTGCCATGCAACAAATTTCCACAATAGGCCTTCATTTTTGTGTAGCACTTCCTGAAAGGTGTTCACTCCATTTTTTCAAATCCCATCATGCATTTCCTAAAATGCCTGTTTCTCTGTAGGCAGTGTCACTTAATTTTGAATTAATTCTTGTTTTGGTGTTTGAAGTCTTTCTCCCCATTTAACTTTAACTGTTAAATGCAAAATATGATTAAAAAGGCAGGTAAAACAAATTAGCTAGGTATCCCAGAGCCGTTACTCACACATAATGAAGAAGATGGCGCTAACCAGCACTCCACCAGAGAGCACGTGCTCTGTGCTGCCGTGGTGCGCTGGTTTGCTCATGGAGCGCAACTGGTCAGTCAGCGGGTGAGTCCAGAAGTTTGCCAGCAGCAATGCGCTGAAGAAGAGGGCCAAGGCGCCATAACGGGCGCACCTCGGCGTCTCCATCTTGGTGCTGCAGATGGCCTCGACGTAAAACTCCAGGATCGTCACGGAGAAGATGATCATCCCGAAAGGCAGGACGAGAGAGGACCACGACTCCACTTTGCTCTGGGGTTAAGATGAGATGTTTACAACACGGCTAGCTAAACAACAAACACGTTTTATCATGTGATCTGGTGCACGTACTTCTGTGGTCGCAGAAAGTACTATAACCCAGGGCAGCAGCACCATGGCAGAAACCAGGTTGTCGAGGGCATAGAGACGTTTGGCACCGCCGATCTCCACTGACAACTTCCTGGAGGCCGTGTGGAATCCGACCTTCAGACACACGGATGCCACCAGCAGCACAACACCACCCTGACAGGAAGTACAAGTACACATTACCATAAACATAAA
Source organism: Neolamprologus brichardi (assembly GCF_056152115.1). Taxonomy (NCBI): domain Eukaryota; kingdom Metazoa; phylum Chordata; class Actinopteri; order Cichliformes; family Cichlidae; genus Neolamprologus; species Neolamprologus brichardi. Next base: position 33,139,798 of record NC_142110.1, read on the forward strand.
TATATATCTCAATAAGGAACTGAATCAGACAGAAAGAGCACAGACTCCCTTTCTTCTGCTGTATATAAACTGAATTAAATTATTGGAAAGCCAATATTTAGAAAGAAAAAACAAGAAGGTAGGGAATAAGCTTTACTCACTTTGTGATCTGCTACCCCTAAAAATGAAATCACAGTATACAGGAAGTGAGTGAGAGCACTGTCATGGTGTCCCTCGGCTGGTTATGAGGGGGAATCAAGGCAAATGCAGTAAAGGACAGAGGCGTAACAACGCAACACAAACACATAAACTAACAAACACTGACAATAGACTAAAGTGTCGGTTCAAAGGATACGGTGCTCGGCCATCTTTGCCATGAGATCATCGTTGTCAAAGAGGAGCAGGCAGATCACAGCGATGATGAAAAAAGCAGCACCTCTAGTCTGCACAAAGTCACAGCAAAGTAAACAGAGATGCACATTATAAACATTTAACACAGAGAGTTCAATCATTTACCTTTTTCAAAATAATGAGTGTTTTAGCTATTATTATTCCCCAATTTTGTGCCTCTTTGCCTGCTCTATAATACCAGTTCTTAAACTGTATATGGAGGAGAGAGGCGGCTTGTAATCGGTCAGTTATGTTTCAGTTTATATTTATAATGAAGATTTGTTTCCTTCGCACAAATAAATACAAACATTACCTGTACTTTTCAAACATCAGGAAATGAAACACAAAAACATGTTACAGAGATAAAGCGCTCATGTCATATAACCACGATCACACCGACACTAAAAGCAGTTTCTGCCATGTGAATTTATGGCCGCCTACCTTTGATGGCCCTCCTCCTGAGTTTGTGAAGAGAACCCCAAGTAGAGCAATGACCACAACGTCACTGTGCTCAAACAGCAACAACGTTCTGTGAAAGACACACTTTTAATAATACACCTGAATACAGCTGTGAGTCTGCAGATACTCACAAAAATTTCTGGCACAACTTCACCTACTTCCAAGGTGCAAGAAGAGGATAAGAAACTAACAACGCAGGAACTCCAGCAACACTCAAAGGTAAAGAGGAACAACTCTATTAACTGACCAACGCGTTTCGGCATGTGGCATTCATTAGGGTCATGACCCTGATGAAAGCCACATTTACCTTTAAGTGTTGCTGGAGTTCCTGTATTGTTAGTCTGCAGATATTCTCATAAACACTTGTAGGAGGTAGGGATAGCGTACAAAGCCAATAAAATGCCATGTAACAAGCTGAATATAATACAAGAACATAAGTCTGTAAAGTGAAATACTTGCCTACTACATTAAAATACCACTTTAAAGTAGCTCACTGCAGGAACTGTGCATGTGACTTTCTCTGGTCTTAAAATATGTATTTGTGTGTTTTACCCACACCTGGTGAGCTGTAATGCTGTAAAGCCCCAGAAGCTCTCAATTACTATTAAACGGCAAAACCAGAGGAACATACTGCCAGATGTTGAACAAATACAGTGTGTGTGTGTGTGTGAAATGAGATGCTACTGTACTAACTGAAGAAACATGCAAATATAAAGAAATAAAGACAGGTGTCAAATTATTCTAGTGAAAATTCTGCCAGGCAAAGCAATCATGTCTGCCATAACTATATGCAGCAGTTTAGGTTGGAGACTGTGAGATGATCTTTGAAGTATCGTTGGATAGTTCCCAGTTAAAAATCCACAACCCTAACTGATTTAAATCGATCAACTATTCCCTGAAGGTTGTGTCCTTGTGCACCTGTAGCTAACCTGACTTTCTTGTTTCTTTTAGGAGACCACCAAACAACCAGTTTTAGTCCAAAGAAACACAATGGGACTCTCAGGGAGGGATTTAAACTGTTTTCCTCAAACTCTAATGCTGCATTTGGTTTTATTTAACTACTGTTTAACTACTTCTTACCTAAGAGGTCCACAAAGAGTTAGGCCGAAGAAGCCCAGGAGGGATATGACACAGCTGAAAACAGCATGCTTTAACAACTTTATCCACTGCAAAGAAAATAGATTCATCAACAGAAATTAATACAATGCACAAGGTGTTTTTTTTTTCTTTTTGCAAAGCTAGACTTGAATCATCTTAAACACGACATATATAAGTTGTTCAAGCTAATGAACAACAGTAAAAAGAACAGGAAGATTAGAGGTTTTAAAGCAGACAAACCTGTCTTTTTGAGATGACTTTTCCAGATGAAAAAGGTTTTTGGAAAAAAAGTAGAAACACTGCACTCCTAAAATCAAAACAATAAAAAAGAATCAGCACTTTTTTCACCATCTATAAATACAAAATGAGCAAAAGGTCTTGGTGAATAATCACATTTTGTCTTTAACTCCACCTGAAAAACCTCAAACACACTCACTGCAGCCGGTAACACGTTCAGCTGAGATGATGGACATTAAATATCTATTCGTCGCTCTTATCGAGCAAGTGTGTGAAGTTTGCAAAGTCAACAAAAATTGGCCAGAATAACTGTAATTAAGATTTTTGTCACTACAGAGCAGCCCCAACTAACAATAATACATAAAAACACAAAGAGTACTTACCCTAATTTCAGTATGAAGATGAACTGAACTATGTGAACCACCTTTAGGATATCGTATGACTCAAAGATCCCAAGAGCTTTGAGGACCTTCGAGATGACCAGTAGAACAATGTACCTGGTTAACCTGCACAAGGAAAGAACAAGCTACACATTAGTACAGGCTGTGTGTGATAAGAGCAAAAACAACTGTCATCTACACTGATTCTAGCTATGGGCAAACTTCATACAGTAACAGGCATAATCTTCCCCAAGAAACAAAATCTGAACTGTCCGTTCTGATAGAAAACCTCTGTGTTATATTTCCAGTTTAGTCTATTCTTTTCTACCATTTTCCATCAGGTTTCCCTCTTCTCCCAGGACAGAAATATTTGACTTCAATTCACTGAGGGTTTAAAGAGAGTCTGTGTGTGTTCCTTTTTTGCACCTCAGACTTTCAGCATAACAACAGGTCATGCCACCTACAGAAACACTGAAGATTATGCAGTGATTGGATTCATTAGTCATGGGCAGGAGAAGGAGTACTAAGCGCTAGCTGAATGCTTTTGTGGAGTGATCTAGGAGGAGGAATGGAAACATTGCATACATTACTGAATATGTATACCAAATACCTATATACGTGTGTGTGTGCGTGCATACATATATATAAAAAATAAAGTAAAATATACAGGTATAACGCTTAATAATAATGTAATGACTATTAGTTTATAAGCAAATCTGACGGCTTTTTGTTATAGTGTTCTTACATATGGTGTCTGGTTGCAAATATCGGACACAACAAGCAATGGGAATCAATAATGGTGGTTTTTCCACTGCTGTGGACAATTTACAGAGTAATCAATTCTTCACAAACGCTAACGTATGGACTACAGATGCATGGATGAGACTTGAATGATTCTTGACATGAAAACAGTTACATCAGTTTAAACTGAGAGTTTTTGATGACGGAAGGAGAACATACCTGGAATCGGGCACTTCGACCATCCCCAGCTGACCCCCTGAGAGCACGTTACTGCTGTATTTTTCTTCCATTTTCAAGCTCCCCAAACCCACCAGCTCACTCCACCGAAAGTTACTTCTGTTACTTGTGCATCCTTTACATCGCTGCTGGCGGGAGAGTCAGCTTAAACTACGGTCTGTTCACCGCCGGAGAAAATAAACTGGCTTCTTCTGCGTTCTATTCATCCTCCCGTCAGTGTCTGATGTGTAAACTACAATCAGCTGGTAGCTTCGTTAGCGTATTAGCCGGCTAGCTAGCCACGTTCCCCCCCAAAGTTTCCAGTGGCGTCACGTCCTCGGTGTACGGTTTACTTGACCCAGAAGCTTGTGGACGCGTGGTCATAAAAAGATACTGAAAAGTTATGAGTCTGAAGTGGTTGTAATAACCGAGAAAATCCGCAATGACAGGATAAAGAAAATCAAACACTGCCCGTGTTGCCACGGCACTTCCGGACACGGTAAACGGTCCACGTTACGTACAGTTACTCGTCAGCGTTGCGCCTGCGCAGATAATGAGGATCGAAGATATATTTTTGTTTGTTTGTTTTTCACTTTATTTAGAAAGTTATTTTATGAACATTTTCGTTGTTTCTTTCTTTCTGGAGAAACATATAAAATATATTTTAAAAGGTTGCCCTTTGTCGTGTCCTCCCCCTATGGCGCATGCTCCTCTGCAATTTGTTTTTCTTCTGCTCTGGATGTTTTTGTTTCTCCTGTGAGTTTCCCGCAATGAGTTTTTGAGTTCATGTTTTGTCTCCCGGATCCTGCATCTGCAGTGTTATGAGCGATTTTTTTAGCCACATGCAAAACAGACCAAATTTCCTTTAAGTAAGTCCTTTCAAACAAAAGCCTCAAACATATTGGCATTGGAGATTTGTTTTTTGTCTTGCTTTGAAATTTTTACTTTTAAGTTTTCGAAAACAACACTGCAAAACAACAACAACAACAAAAACACATACATGGGAAGAGTACCAAAAAGGAAGGAAAAAGAATAAGATATGCACGACATATATATCAGGGGTCCAAAAAGGACTGGATCTGGGAATACCCAAATGTACCCCAGATTTAGACAGTTGCACTTAAGTACAGTTTTTTGGCAAAGCTAGGATGCCCGACTACTCCAAAGATCCCTGTTTGCTACTTTGCTGGTCTAATTATGTATTATTAGAATAATTTCACCATTCTTTAATCTTTTAATGGCCTGTTCAACTTCTTCTTTAGTTATATTTTATATGAGTCTCATATTCTGGTCATTTGTAACTCGGGGCAGTTCCAATTTAGCTAAAAATGTATCAATGGCTTCCTTACTACATTCTTTGGGTTGGGAATACAATTTTTGATAGTAAGAATTTTGTGTTTTCAAAGCACTAAAAAAATACAAGCGCATGACATTAACCAATTCAAACACATTATTTTAACCCTAGATGGTTTTGTCAGTTATCTGGAGGCTACAAGTTTATGTAATATAAAAAGCCTTACTACTGATATAAAGTAAAGACTTTGAAGATTAAATAGAAAATATTTGATTTCCCATGTTATTTTCTGCATTTCTAATAACCAAATATCATTTTAATGCATATTTATACAACTTCCTCATACATTATATTTCAAAGGACATTAAAAGAAAGAGAAGAAATGCATTTTGCCAGAAAGAAGGTATGAAATGCTTGATGCTGGAATAACTTCTTTATTAAAATTTAATCTCAATAGAACAGAGTAGTCATGCACTTCAGATTCAAAGCTGTGAGTATTTAGTGGAATAAGCTGGTCTCGGTTTCCAGAGTAAAACGGTAACAGATGAATTTCAAAAAGCTCCACACAAGCTAAGCAGGACTTTCCGATAGTGCTCCTTGGTGTCTTTCTGTGGAACAAAGATATTATTAGCTGAAATTTCCAGATACTGTACACTGTCATTTTAGTTTTTAATCATTAAAGACAACATGATAACAACAAGGTGTTTTTGTGTTTTGTTTTTTACCTCTATGTCATCATTCAGGGATCTTTGTTGACAGTTCCAATATACCTCCTTGATCTTCTTGAGGTCGACCTCAGAGCGACTCACCAGTATCCTGTTGAGGGTTTTCTCACACGTGCCTGGTTTCTGTGAGAGCAGAGCAGAGCAAAGCTTCAGTTATTGATTTTATGCTATATAGACTTTATGTTGGGGTTAAGCTCCACACAGTTACTTAAGAGTTAGCTACTGATCAGAAACCTTTTTTCAGTGGCTAAGAGTACAGACTCCTTCAGCAACTTGCAGTGTTCCTGTAGCTATGTAGTATATGGGACACAGGTTCACTTTCTTCTAACACAACTAAATAGTATGTACAAGCACCCTCAACTTTCTGAGGCAAAAGTCTAAGCCGTTCATTGTGGTATTTTCTAAATGTAACTTGTTAAACTAAGGTTATATAAAGTAAATTTAAAACAAACTAGAGCTCTGTTATTTGATATGCTGTTAAGTATTGTATACTTAATATAAAGTTAGTATAAGTGGCCCAGCTTAAGTCTTTAAGACGACTTAATTTTTGAGGGAACAAGTAAGTGAAGTAAGTAAATAAGTGAAGTAAGTGAACAAGTAAGTGAATCCGTTTTGCAATGTAGATACTGCAGAGGTACTCAATCTCAAACTGCTTGAACAGTTTAAAACATCCAGCATCCAGAATACATTAGTCCAAAAACATGAAATTACTTACAGACTTGAAGCTTCCTTTTAAAATACATAAATCAATGTACATTTATGTGAATGAATGAATACACGTACACACACACACACACACACACACACACACACACACACACACACACACACACACACACACCTTAGTGAGGACCTTCATTGACATAATGGTTTCCCTAGCCCCTTACCGTAACCCTAACCATTAAAAATGAATGCCTAACCCTGAACCTAACCATAACCTAATTGTAACTCTGACACTAAAACCACATTTTGAACCTCAAAAAGGCCTTCAAGCTTGTGAGGACCGACGAGTGTGTCCTCACAAGTGCCTGTTGGTTCTCACAAGTATAGTAGAATGCAGATTTCGGTCCTCACAAAGATAGCTAGACAAGAACACACACACATGAAAAAAAATTATACACACACCTCCAAAGCCTTAACAAGCTTCTGGGCAAAGACAGCTGGTGTGTTCCAGGCATACTTTGCTATGGACATCAAAGAGAGAAAAACAGTTACAAAATGATCTCAAGTCGAGTCCAGATGCTGCGCTGCCTCACAGCTGTGTTAGAGCCCATACTGTGGAAATCTGTTTTCACGTTATCCTGCTCAATCAATCTTAAATCTCTCCTGATCTTAATGTACACAAGACGTGCTATGTGATGCACATTTCCTGCTCGCGAGAGGATGGATTTCATCGCTCACATGACCTTTGATCTCACCCCACCCCCACCTTGAACAGAAAACACAATTAAAACTACATAAACTGATGAGGACAAACATCAACTTACCAAGGTCGATGAGACAATTTTCAGTGTCTCCTTTCAGCTCCTTTTTCAGCACTGTGGGTAATTTGACATCCGTCTGTTTGCCAAATGCCTCCAATACTAACAGGTAAACAGACAAACTGGTAATTCTGAGTTATTAGACCAAAATCAAATATGTTGTTAAGGCTATGCAGAATATTTCATTAGCAACTGAGGAAATGAAAAAGCAGTTTTAAAATATGTATAAACATAAACATTCAGATTTTAGTGACCAGTGAAACATTAGGCTGAAGTCTAAAAAAAAAAGAGAAAACAAATACACCATTACTTCACACAACAGCAGTTTCGATTAGAAAATATATGCAATTGTACAACAGATTTCAGGATCATCAGTTCAAACAACTCTATGCAAATGGAAGAGTATAGTAGAGCCTTCAAACCTAGGAACACTGTACTAAGTGTCAAGCAAAGTGGTGGTAGCATCAGGCTCTGGGGCTGTTTTGCTGCCAATGGTATGTACATTGCAAGTGGAAGGGAAAAGAAGGAGGACTAGTTCCAAATTCTTCAACTTCACTTTAAATATCAAATTTCAAAAACTGCTTTTGCAATGGATAAAGTAGGCCAAGATTAGCACCTGGAATGGACTTCCCAAAACCCTGACTGTAATCCTGATGATACTTTGCTAAAACCGGGTCCATGTCAGGAAACCAGTTTAAATAAACGCTACCAGTTCTGTTAAGAAGAACGGTCAAATATCCAGCCAGAATCATGTCAGGAGCTTGTTGATGGCTACCAAAAATATCTGGTTGAAGTACAACTTGCTCAGAGACATTTGACCAAATGATAGTGAGAGTGTATGTATATGTTTGAGCTTGTATGTATTTTGAGCCTATATGCAGATAAAAAGTAAACAGATTTCATAACTCTTGTAAAATCCAGACTGACTGTAACTGTATTGTTCTCAGACTGCTGGGTGTGTTTCGCCTCCTACCTGCAAGAGTTTGGTTCCACCTGTTTTTCCAGAAGTGCATTGTGTCTAATGAGTCAAACCCAACCAAGAAGAAGTGTTCACACTTTTCAAGAACTCACCTTTCCGGAGGTGAGGATAGCTGCGCTTGGTCATCAAGTCAATGAAGGTGGACACATTGAATTCGCTGCCCTGCTCACATAACTTCAGCAGCGTCTACAGACACACACAAAAAAATTGGATGATAATCATAAAGACTTATACTCCTTATAATTTCAATAATTTATATTCCAAGTATTTTACCAAAAGTCAGACTTATTCTTCGCAACTATGCCACTGTTGCACCATGCAACAAACTTTATATATGTTCACTTAATGTGCATATGCAGACCCCTATAAATGCAGCATTTCCTACCCAACCAAAAATCATGTGCCTAACTGTATCAGGAAATGGCTGAAGTTTTTTTTTACCCACATAATTATGACTAATGAGTATTCCAGCTGTGAAAAATGAAGCCAGCACCTAAATGGAAATAACTGCAGTTCCTCTAGTGGCCAAATGAGGCTGACTCTAAAAGGCAGCCATTGACTCCCACATTAAAGGCCCCCAGAATTACAACACTAAACAGCCTGATACAAAAAACTGCTTTGATCTATATAGCCAAGAAGATTTTGCTTCAGCTTTAGTGGGTGAAATTTCAGCGTTTTATTAGTTCGTTGCTTAGCAGATAAAGCACAGTTTATGGGTGTAGCTTGCTAACCAAGTCTGCTAATGTCCACCAACATGTTTGTTTGAATTAATGACTAGGTCCATCTTTTATACCCTCCATGAATGTTACATTATGTTCACACACATTATGTTTGGCCAAATGCCACAGATAGGAACCGTTAAACTAGAGTTCTCAAAATATATTCTCACATAATTTGTTGACAACATAAAGCAAAATAGTTTAAGATTTTGTTTATGTGATTTTACCTTTGTGTCTTTTGAAACAAGATCATTGTCTACGCGAGTGCTCTCATCTCTACCTCCACTTAGTAATTGCAGGAGGATCTTGGTGTAGTTGCCACTGGTCTCACTTTTAATAACTTCTTCCAGCTCTTTTTTGTACTCTGAGGAATCGGGAGAATTTCAGAATAAGCATCAGTTTACAACAATATGATGGCCAAATGTGACTACAATAAGTCTAGCTTTCTAGCAGCTACAGACACTGAAGACACTTATGAGAGTCAGCTAGATATCTAAGATGTTGTATAAAATTCTATCTTAGTTCAGCATTAAGCTCAAACAACAACCGTTTGATTTCACATGACTGTGATAACACCTTGTTTGAAGGCCTTCTTGATCTCTTGAATCTCTTGGTTTGTTCTTGTTGCCAAAATCTCAGTCAGAACTTCCTCATCTGTGCCCAAACCCTGTGGGAATAAATCAAATAACAGAAATAATAAAATCTATAAACAGTAAGAAGAAACATTTAAGGGCCCCTCAAACAGAATTACAAGTAAGTAGTTTGTTGTTGTTTTTATTTGTTAATTCTAATCTACGTTTAAGTTTTCTTTAACTGTGGCACAAGAATTCCCTTAAGTTCAAACCCCGACCTACAAACCAAAAGTGTGCTAGTGGGAGGGTTCTTGGCCAATACTGAACCAACTGGCAATTTTGTGATCACAATTTAATTCAGTTACTAATGACACAACCTAAATGATAAACTTAATCTAAATATGTAACGTCTCAATTAACTGAAAAAACAACAACAAAACAACAACAACTATAAAACTGCTCTATGAATGAAAACAAAAGAAGTAATATTGCCCCAATCAAAGGTTTAGTACATAAATCAAAGATCCTACCTTTGTGGCTTTCATGAGTTGGTAGGCATCATTCTGAGCTGGTGTCATGAGTAGTGCCAGACAGATGTCCTCCAAATCTCCTGTCAAGGCTGCTTTCAAATTGTCAGTCAGCTTCTGCAACACACAAGGATGATCTTTATGAAGGACTACTCTGTCCACTGTAATCATCGTTTGAGTTTTGATGCATTCTCAATCATCCAGGAAGGCAAATCTCCAAAAGTTGATTCTGTTCATCTGGATGTAGCGTTTTGTGGAAGAAATGTTTCGTCACTCATCCAAGTGACTTCTTCGGTCTCAGCTGACTGCAGGTTTAAGAATTAAGGTCATGAGAATTTGCTTAATTAAGATTAAGGAACTGACCTCACAGCCCATTGTTCCTTCAGTGGGCTGGTTTCAGTCATTATGCAAATGTACTGTTGATAAGATTGGGGAAACCTGCAGTCAGCTGAGACTGAAGAAGTCACTTGGATGAGTGACGAAACGTTTCTCCCACAAAACGCTACGTCCAGATGAACAGAATCAACTTTTGGAGGCATCTTTTGAGTTTAAATTAAATATATGAAGGTTATCTTTTGTGATGTGAACACTGCGTTTGTAGACCAATTATGACTCAGTTATATGGTTGCTCTGTAATTGCTGACTTGTTATGCATTCAGTTACAGATAACAAGGGTTCAACAGCCTTTAGCCTCTAGACAAGTGGCCTGGTGGTGGGCAGTCTGTCTCCTGCAATCACAGTCGCCTCAGCTCAGTCGATTCAGATATATTTCTATATAAAAGCAAGGTTGTCGAGTGTCTTTCTCATTTTGAAGTTAAACTTTTATCCTGCAGCAATGACGTCAACATTTGTAGAGAAATTTCACCCATCACTGTGCATTTTCACCTGCAGAGGTTCAGCCAATCATGTCATACCTCTCAAATTCTTTTGAGGCGAAAGATTCATATGCCTCTGGGACTGGTTGGACAACTTTTTGATTCAGACTAATCTGTACGTGTTACACTTTAATCAAACCACTTAGTTGAAAACAGTCACACAGATTTTTTTGGACAATTATACCTTTAACTTGGCAGTGTTAAAGGTAAACAACATTGTTGATACCAATCAAGGAATTTTGAAGTTAAACTTTTATCCTGCCGCAATGACGTCAACATTTGTAGAGAAATTTCTGTCTCTGATCTATGAGGTTCTGGCTGTACTGTGAATGTAGGTAGATAATGTGTGTAGAAAGCAACAGGTTTGGTTTTTCACCAGCTACCAACTTGACTGCATTCATCCACCTAATTGCAGACAGACTCCTTTTTACTGCCAACAATTTCAAAGGCAACAACACTGTAAGTTTATTGAACATGGTCAAGTTATTTTGGTCATGCCAAAGTCTCCAGCAACCATTTTCTCTAGTGTGACTGTACCATTAGGGAGCTGGCAGGGTAAAGGTTGTTTCATGTCTGGTCTGACAGCATCTGAGATGTAAGGTGTGACCACATTGTTTGATTTTTGGAGCCAGAAGTCAACATATTCCCATGATGCACTGAGCATTTCTATATGTAATATTTTCCCAGACACTACCATTGTTCTCAGCCTCATGCTGTACAGATTTGAATACGGCAGAAATTAATTACTCACCTTCCCATTTTCCGTTTCATAGACTGCTTTGATCCTTTGCCTCTGCTCGTTGCTTCGCTTTACCAGGACTGCAATGATCGCATCCTCATTGACTCCTGTTGGGATGACAAGTTACATTTTACTGTAAGCACCACAAAATGATAAAATCATCCAAGCCAAAAGAAGCAAACTACCTCACACCCAATTCAAAATTGCAATAAATATTCGTTTTTTCCGACCTGTATTTCAGCTTTAAACTTCATATCGTCTAAATTAAAACAAACATAACGTGTATAATACATTAAAACGAGAGAGTGCACACGCACCTTTAGTTTCAATGGCACGCCGAATAATTGCAGTGTCGTCGCTCGCATTGAAGTTTGGATATGGAGTGACTGTTCCATAATAAATAGGTTTATCCTTATCATTCACCTAAAAGATCAGCCAAAATACAGACTTTAAAGGACTTTAAAAAGTTTATTCGCCAGCCAGTAAAATTCATATGAAATTCAAATACTCAAGTAAGCAGACTTGGGTGCAATATCCTCACAATATGACTCACTTTGACAGTGTCATCATCGGAGTTTCGGGAGAAAATGTCCTTCAAACGATCGAAGAATGGCATTTTTGCTTGGATGAGAGACTCAAAAACTGAAACAAAACTGTAAAGAGAAAAGTGTAGAGGGTAAAGGTATGAAATTTAGCTCTGCAACCACCCTGACACTTCCTTTAAATCTCATTCTGTTTAGTCTTCTGTGATTGTTAGCAGCAGGTGTGTCACAGGGAGGAGCCACAAAAACTGCAACTCATCACAGAGATCACACTTCCACAATGCTCTACCACAGACATACATACATACTCTGTTTTAGTCACTGTGTGTTTTTATCCACTTGACAAATATCTTTTTTTCTTTTACAGTATTTTTGTAATTGCCATCTAACTCCTGAACTCTGTTGCTGTCATTTCCGTCCTTACTCTGTGGCTAAACTGTCCTTTTCATTATAACGCTTGTCATTAAGTTATCTTTTTCCCCTTTTTTATCCTGACTCACCTTGAATTCCTCATAACAATAAGAAAATGGGAGTTCAAGTGTTTTACATATCCAGCAAGAAACCCTCACCTGTGCTGCTGAAGACCGTCCTGCACTCTAGCTCGTAGCTACTGCAGTGTGGAGCTCACTCTGCGGCGTCTCCACCCATCACTGTGCATTTTCACCTGCAGAGGTTCAGCCAATCATGTCATACCTCTCAAATTCTTTTGAGGCGAAAGATTCATATGCCTCTGGGACTGGTTGGACAACTTTTTGATTCAGACTAATCTGTACGTGTTACACTTTAATCAAACCACTTAGTTGAAAACAGTCACACAGATTTTTTTGGACAATTATACCTTTAACTTGGCAGTGTTAAAGATAAACAACATTGTTGATACCAATCAAAGAATACTGTCAGGTGTAGTCTACATGAAAATGTTACTTAACCATACCTTTGTGGCACTCCCTTAATTCTTGCTTGAGTTTGGCACCTTGAGTTGCAGTGCAGGTAATGTAGGGAACAGGTTTTGAAAGAGAAGCATGTATATTAAAAACACTGCATTTGGTTCTGCTGCATTCATTTTAATAGAATGGTTGTTAGAGGAGGCCTAACCACAACTATATACTTTGCTCTTAATTGTTTCTTGTTGGTTAATTTTCTTTCACTCGGTGGAGCTCAGTGGGGGTTTTTTTCTCTGTGGTATCAGAAGGTTACCCTGCTGCTATAGATATAGTTTCTATATCAATAAATCTGTTTTTCCTACATGATATTATAAAATTAGAGAAAAGTAACAAAGTAAAAAGCCAAACAAACTCTGCTGCCAGTAGTAGGGGGAAATTGAACGGCAAGTATGGGAACGTGCTGTAAGGTATGAGGATAATAACATACTATATAGAAACATATATAAAAGCAGGTGAACTGTTGTTAAGGTGTTAGTGAGCGACTGGTGTTTTTCCGTGTCCACCCCTGGGCGGTGTCCTGGCCACTCTTGCTCACCTGCTCCTTGTTCCGTGACAATCAGCGTGGCTGCATTTAAGCCTGGCGTGGTCATCTCTTCTTTGTAACTCTGTCAGCTACCTATGGTGACAAGATGAGTTCTCTGTAGTTGTATACTGACATCATTTCCTTGTGCCAACAGCTTGCCCTTGCGTCCATTTTCAGCCTGACTCTGTCTGCAGCCTCACACAGGCCTCTCATCAAACCTTATTAAACTAAATTAACGCAGTGTACTGTAACTCAGGACATGGTATTACTATAGTACATCCATACATAGAAAACATATTACAGTATTAAAACTAGAGAATTACAGCAATGCAATGTATCATCAGGTCATGGTATTTCTAGGTTAACATATTGTAAAATACAACATTGCTGGCAGTAGCCTGATGTAAAAGTGTAAGAAATACAGGAATCAGCTGTAATTTAGGCCATGTTTTGACATTAAAAAAATGTAACAGATAGAGATACAGATAAAAATAGATATGGTAACATCTTGTAATTAATATGTCATGTTTTCAGTATTGCCAGACCAAAGTAGCAGACTACTATAACAGATTACAGATTATTACAGTGTCCGCTCTGGCGCGGCGGAGCAGGCTCATCACTGCAGCCCCTGTTGCTTCTGCACCGCAGCTGCTGGGTGACTCCACGTCTCGGGCTCTCCTAAGCGGGTGGCACAGTTGCCCCTCTGATGGTCCTCCTTGGGCTCTCGCGCTCTGAGGGCCCTTGCCTGCTTCATGCCCTGGGGGGCAGGGCTATGGCTGCCCACACCGTCTTACAGATCGTTACATCGAGAAACCTTTTGAATACAAGCGCGCTCACACACACAGGTGTGCACACAGGTGCAGACATGGGTGCTCATAGGCGCAAACTATATTTTTCTTGGCTCCTACCTCAAAGCACATTGTGTTACGTTGATTGTGTTGCTCTCCTTTTGCTTGTTTTCTTTTTTTTCTTTCAACAGGTGATCCAGCTGATTTGTTTTTTTAGTGTCTTCTCTCACTGTCCCTCTTCCCCTCCCTTTCCTATACCCCAGTCATGTCTGTCCTGCCTGTAATAACTCAAATAATTAATAATAAATGTTTCATTTGATTACATTTTATATGATGAATTATGCAGAAAAAGTAGAATTGGGCTGTAAGATCTATTGCTTTGTTACCTATTCAAGTTGTGTATCATGTTTTTAAAAAGTAACTAAGTAACTAAGTAACTAATTACTTTTGAAAATAAGTAATCAGTAAATTAACGGGATTACTTTTGGAAGTAATCAGTAATTAGTTACAAATTATTTTTTTCAAGTAACTTGACCAACACTGGTTGCCACATACTGTAGAGTAATGTAGGAAAATTGCTTCCAGTAGTCTACTGTAGAATAAATGAACTACACAATAATCTGATCTGTGGTATTATCCTGTAAAGTAGATTACACTACAAGAGCTGAGAGTAGGCCATGGTATCATTAGGATAACACAATGAAAAACAATACAACAGTAGAAAAAATATTAAATTAAAAGCTACACACAGCAAAATGTTGCCTGTAGTCAACTATAAAGGCCAGTAAATACAGAAATATACTTTAATTTAGGCCATGAAAATATTACCATACCAGAGTGCAAAATACACAACAGTAAAAGAACTGTAAATTTAACAGCAGCATACTGTAAAATGTAGACAATACAATTATGCATTATGATTAAGGACATGGTTTTATCACACTAGTGTAGTGTAATATATATAACAGTAGGAAAACTGTAAAGTTAACTTTAATACTGGCAATCATGCTGCTAATAGTCAGGAAGATTATAGCAATTTACTGTAATCGAGAGCATAGTTTCATTACAGTAACATATTGCACTATACAATATATACTTGTATGAAAATTGTAAATAGGACTATTTATTTTTTCCCAGTGTATTTATTTTTTTTATGTTCTTACAGTTTTACTACATGGCAATCAGTACGCATGAAAAAATAGAAGCAAACAAAGACAGTAAGCTAATATTTTACAAATGTTATTTTATAAATGTAAAATAATTTTATTGGAAAGCCAGTCTCATACAATTAATATAAAGTCAGTGTAAATGTAAGAAAAAAATAAGTGAAAATCTATAAAAGACATCGGAAAATGAACACACACTGTTTCTGCCTCAAGTAAATGAATGTATGTCTGTGTTGTAGGTAGATTATCTTCAAAATCATTACATTATTTTAACATTATTAACAAACTGATATTAAATCAGTGGCTAATATGGCTACTTCTATATAGTTTAACAGTTTGTGCACCCTTACAGTTAGGTGCAACTTAGCTTAACTGAGTGTTGAATATTATTATTTTCCAGCCAATCAGAAACAATGTGGCTGCGTATTTATCTTTAACCACGTCTGTTAAAAAAAATTCAAGATGAGGATGGCCAAACTGTTAAAATTAGTGTTAACATCCTTCTTTTGTACACAGCCTATGACTTTTTTAAATAACTGTGGACACAGAATCATAATTAATGTCGCTTCAGTGCCATCGTCACAATGAATGTTGCAACATCAGTAAAATGATCACAAATGAGAAGAATTTGCCTCAAAATGAAATCTAAACACGTACAAGACCATAAACTAGCTGACAGCAGATGGGCTAACCCCTTTCCTCCATCCTCAACTTTGTCTTACTATGAACTTTTGCTTTCTTTATATGACTATGTGACTTATATATGACTATATATGACTTTCCCCATTTTTCCTCTCCCTTTCTTTGTATTATTATGATCTAGACATGACACCAAAAACGCAATGTCAGATATACCAAGTTTAGGCAGAACCAAGGGACATCCCATTTGTGTCATACATTTGCCTGAAAGGGCTAAATATGGTTGCAGTGTACCCACTAAGCAAACATAGATGAACTGTACTGTATGTTACAGATTGTAGATTCAAAATATCCAAATATCTTTCCAGCTGACTTCAAGGAGCTATTAAAAAGTATTTAGTGAAATTAAGAAAGACGGAGGAATGAAAACCACCTGCAGGAACATCAGTTTCTCCCACTATTATCTCGGAGGGGGCCCTCTCCCACGGCCTCGACCCGGTCCAGCACCTGGACCTGGTCCAGGTCCTCTGGGTCCAGGTGGCCTGCTTACTGGCCCTCGAGCATTGGGGTTGGACGACGCTAGAGCCACATCTTTCTGCAGGTTAACACCTTTACCAGCTGTCCCGGGTTTTGTCTTTGTTGGTTTTGGTTTTGGTTCTTGCTCTGGTGTTTTTTCTGTTCAGAGAGAGAGAAATGGTTATTGTCCACGTTGTAGTCTAGTCAGAGTTATGCTTTGAAAGTCAACGCTATCATCAGGATGTAGTTCTGACCAGGCTCTGGTGGAGCAGGGGGAATGAGGGATCGGTTCGGTAGAAGGTCCTCCAGGTCTTTCATGACCTGGTTGGTGGTGTCTGCATTGTTCCTTCGATTCTTCTCTTCATCGCGAGCCTGGATTGAAAAATAGAGTTAGGCATAATAGTTTTGGAGGTTCTATTAGATGCACACAATATATTGCTGAGCCTGGTCTTTGAGTATGATATGCTATAAACAAGAAAAGTTTGGGAATTCCAGCTGGCTTGTTCATTGAGCAGATCTTTATGTGCCCTGAGGTGAAAATGAATGTCTCTACCAAACATCATGACCACTATCACTTGCTATGATCTGATATTTTAGCCTGTGTCTGACATTTTTGCTAAAAAGGTATTAATCCTAGACATAGTTTATGCAGTTCTCAGCTCTAGAGCAAGAGACCTATTCAGCACGTGTGCAGAATGAACTTTGGACATTTTCTACACACCATCTTCATCTTTTTCTTCAGCTCCATGTTGGAGTTTTGGTATGCCTCTGATACTGAGTTCAAATAATAGATGGCGAGTCTGTGAAAGAGATAGGACAGGATTAATTTTCTTTTTTAGTGGCTTCAAATGAAAAAGTGGGATTTTGAGTAATTCTACACCTGCATGTAGGCCAGAGTGTGGTTTTATGGGTGTTTACACTCACACCATGAGAAGTACAGCTGGTATAATGAGACCGGGGTTAGCTGCATAGCTAAAGAGTGTTCCCATGAAGGCCGGCAGGTCCAGGTCAATCGTCTCCATGATTATGTCAAACATCTTGTCCTTTCCACTGCAAACAAAAACTCACTCGCTGCATTTCATAATAGCAATATAATAGCACTTCATGTATCTTTTTTTTTGTATTAATATCTGTGCTTTTTATCACCTGAAAGGTCCACAGTCAAACGAAGGTGGCAGCGTCATGATGGTGTAGACAACAGGTAACAGGCTAAGGAAGAGCACGAGGAGCAGGAGACCCATGTAGAAGTTGTTGGACTTAGAGGCCTTGAAAACTCTCTCATGGGGGACGTTAGTGGCCATCACAGCCCAACACTGATAGTACATGGAGCTGAGGAGGCGGAGCACATTGATGCCCACCAGCCCGGGGGCATAAAATGCACCCATCCTTATATCAAAAAGGATCAAGTGAGCAGGTAAATACCAAAACAAGATTGATTTACCACCAGAAATAGGTCAAATTTAAAAACACTGAGTAGGAAAAGATATATTGTAATGATCACAAAAATGGTTTCTCAGCTTTAGAGTGGCTTGATAAATACAAGGGTTGCAGGTCAGTGTACATGACGCTCATAGGTAAAGTAAAGTTTGTACCAAATCATGCCTTGATTGAAGACCAATCCAAGAACATTTCCACTGATGTCAAACTCGCCGTATGATGGCTGAAGTGATCAGAGACAAGTATTAGTTTCACAGCAAAACAGACTAGTGGGCCATAATATTTTTCAGCTAACTAAATTAATATAAAGGCACCAACTCTTGTCAAGTGGCCATGCCCCTAACTCCAGTATCCAGATGGATGAGTTATAAAAGAAATCATGAATCTTTTTGAAGGATGAAATTATCCAAAGAATGTTAAAATCATTTTTGGGTGTAGCTGTAACCATGTTTAGTTGGGTATCATACATGGACGTCTACAATATTGACTCGCTTCTGGATTCTGTCTCAATTGGTCATTTATAGGAAGTGCAGTTATTGACCACTTACCTAATCCACTCAGACTTTGTTATAATCATTGGTAGAATGGCTAATAGTGAATCATTCTACAAACTATCTACTAGAATGAATGCAAGAATACAATTTTACATCAAGTTTGGTTTCATTTTGAGCCTGGTTCTTCCAGACGTTTCTTCCTGTTAAAAGGGAGTTTTTCCTTCCCACTGTTGTCAAGTATTTGCTCAGAGGGGGTCATCTGCTTTTTTGGGATTTTCTCTGTATGATTGTAGGGTCTTTACCTCACCTTATAAAGCACCTCGAGGGGGCTGTTGAATTTAACTGAAACCTCTCTTGAAGTGCCAGTTTTTTTCATGCAAATCCCTCAACATTCATGAAACTACCAATAGTACCAAGGACACTAGCAAAAAACACAACTAGAGAGAAATCCATTTGGATGGATAAGGTGAGAGCCAGTGTTTATGGCCACCACCTGCAAGAACATTACTTTTATGGGGAAGTTGTCTTTTTGTTTTCACCTCTGCACTTGTATTTTTTTTTTTCACATTCATTGGTTTATGATGGTTTTATAAACAATGCTTTATAATTCCTAACCAGAGAGATTAATATTTTTGAAGTTTAACAGACTTTGTGTTTTACTGTGATAATCAAGTGTCTTATAAATTTTTGTTGAGCAATGTTTCATCAAATGCTTAATTCAAATATCCAGTGTCTGGTATTCCTAAATGAAATCCATATTATTACATGTTGTTTTTACAGAAGACATATTGACATCTTATGAAAGCAACAGGTGTGACTGAATGATTGCTTGATTCCATTTGGTCCTAATTTGAGGCTCCTCTTGTGCACGCTGGCTCAACATGCTATAGCTCACTTTGTAAATGTGAAATGTCCCCTGGGTAAAATGCCTCTTCCACCTCAAAATTTACTACAATGACCACAGATAAGAAGGAGCTGTGGAGTGTTTACATTAATTTAATTAAGAGACTTACAAATCCAGCCTCCAGGTCCCAGCACCAGCAGTAGTTAAGGAAACGTACAATCACGGCTCGGGCAAAGTCACCAATCAGGATGGTTAGGTAGGACACCTGGATGTCTGACACGGTCAGCTTCACAAACTCCTGGAACAGCACAGTTATACATAAATTTTAACACCTCTAATTCATGCTGTTAAAAAATTCACCAATTTTTTGGCCATAGTTTTTTTTTTTTTAGGTCAAAATTCTCCCGCTTTCCTGTTAGCTTGTTAGTTTTCTGTGGTTGTGGTTTTACTTGTGATTGAGATGTTTATTATAAATGAAAATAGGTTGTCATTTGTACAATGCCCACTGCAGTCTCCCAGCATGGTCCTCTAATGACATCAGCTGGATCCATTGGAGGCGGGGTGGCTTCTGAGTCATTCATCAGACGTGAGTAGTTGGCGTAGTACTCCTTCATGGCCCAGATGGAGGCGTTCTTTATGGACTGCTCTTCCTCCAGCTGAAGGGAACAAAGAGGATAATCAGTCAGTAAATTTTCACACGGCAGACGTATTGTTACAATTACATGGGTATATAACTCAAGGCCACTATAAAATATTGGCCCTATTTTATACACAATGGAACATAAAAACATAAAATGTTTAACCTTTTCATGCATAGTGGTCACTACAGTGTTCACTACAGTGTTCAGCTATTCAAAAGCTGTTTTCTTGTATTTGTGTCAGTGTTGATGATATACTTGCACATAAACCACTACATTGGACACTGATGTGTCACTCCATACCCTGCCACCCACTGGTCGTTTAGTGTTACTATAGATGTATGACGTGTTTCATTGTAATTATTGTTATTTAACCCTGTCATGCATGAATTATGACAACCCCAATCAGGATTTTTTTCTTAAGTATTTTTATGCATCGTTTCATGCTTAAAGATTAATAAAAAAATACTCAAGAAAACAATCCTGATTGAGGTTGTCATAATTCATGCATGAAAGGGTTAAACTCAGACTTTGTAGGTGTTTATTCAAATATTAGCTCATTTTGAATTTGACAGCAACATGTCTCAAAAATATTGGGACAGGGTACAAAAGGCAGGAAAATTAAGTGGTGCTATATAGAACAGCTAATTAAGTTAATTGGCAACAGGTCAGTAACATTATAGGGGTAAAGATAGGCAGACATTGTCCATCCATCCGCTTCCGCTTCTCAGGGTTGCAGGGTGGGAGGCAGGGTACACCCTGGACAGGTCACCAGCGCAGGGCTAACACATAGACAAGAGACAACCAATCACACTCACACCAATTTAGCGTTTCCTATTAACCTTTCTGGGGAAATTTTTGTGTTAGCTCAGCTCAGCTGCATGTCTTTGGACTGTGGGAGGAAGCCAGAGTACCTGGTGAGAACCCATGTGAATGCAGGAAGAACATGAAAACTCCACAGAGAAAGACCCGGCCTGATGGCGGAATTGAACTCTGGGCCTTCTTGCTGTGAGGCAACTGTGCTAACCACCGTGCCATCATGTTGCCCAGCAGACATTGTTAATAATTCAATTATGCGATAATCTACAGTACATAAATTCATCAAAAGATTCAGAGAATGTAAAGAAATTCCTGTGTGCAAGGAACACGGTCAAAATCAATACTGGATGTCTGTGATGTTTAGGCCTTGCTGCATTACAAACAGGTATGATTCTGTGAGCAGCTGGTGTCCTCAGTTCCCAGATGTTTACAGACTGGACAGGATGCTACCCAGTGATAAATATGGCCTTACGCCACTTTTTTCTTTTTAATTTTGTCAGTTTCAACATTTGATTATTTTTATGTTTTATTGTGAATGAAATATGGGTTTGAGATCATTACATTCTAATTTTATTTGCATTTTAAACAACATCCCAGTTTCCCAGGAATTGGAGTTGTACATGCATTGTTAAATGTAAGATTTAGAGAAGCGCTAATGGATTATAATGACTAAGGGTGTACACATTCAACCTTTAGAAATCCAGACAAAATAAATAGACAAGAAGAGTCTATAAAGTTTTGCTAGAGAACCTTAATTGGAAAAGATTCTCATTCAATTAACAGTTTGCAATGTAGATGATGTACCCTAATGTTTATAATGTGCAATATTTATTTATTTGTACAAACTGCAACAGACAGAAAAATAAAATGTAAATCTTTACATGAGAGGTAAATTCTCAACATGACCAGTGAATTTCAGTAACATATGTAACTATTACTATGTCAGTGTGTTTCTCTACAAGGTTCAACTTTGGTTCAACTTTACCATAACAGAGATAAACGTGCTACTGTCTAAGTGGACAAATTAAATGGAGACAACAGCTGCAATACCTTGGTGTTGACCTCATCAAACAGGGCGAACAGAAACGTGTAGAGGTTTCCAAGGAAAAGGGCAAAGATGCGTCCGAGCTGCCATTTGAGGGCGATCCGAGGATGGTAGTCCTCCAGCTCAGCAATGGTCTCAAACAGAGGTGGACACACCAGGCCCAGAAGAGACATGACAATCTCCATCTGAAAAAACGGTCAAAATTATGCATAAGCTTTTTAAAAAAAATCTTCATTATCTTTATATGAACCGAGGTGAAGTATTCAACAGCATTGTGAGTCTGACCATTATTACCTCATTCTTCTCGTACCAGCTGAGGTCGTCCCTTGTGGCAAACTCCTGAGATCTCTTCACCACAAAGTAGATGAGGTACCCACTGCCGCCGAGGCTACAGGTGATCAGGAAGTTAGCCAGGACTCTGAGGAACCTGCGCAGGTGGATGTTCTCGTCCTTCTGGTTCTCCTGCTCGTCCACAATGGACTCCTGTTCTTATCAAAACATGAGGGGAACTGACTGTCAGTAAAGCACTTTTTTATTATAATGAGCAGTTCTAAACCCTCAAATAACTAAGCTATTATAGAGACTAAAATCACAGATAAGGTCATTTATGATGCCATTATATTTCATACAGGAATACAATTTTTATTGGCCTTATTTATGTTTATCCTCACTGTTTACTTTATCTGTGATAGAGCTAAAATGTTCTCATGTCATTAATTATTGTTTTAAATTACATTAATGCCTAAAGGCTTCACCAGCAGTAAATCTTGCTAATCTGGGTCTGTTAGCCAAGGATCGCTACAAAACATTATAAACATCAGAAGCTGTAAATTATAATATAATAATATGTAATAATATGATATAAAATAACACATATATTTTGCACAAGTTTCCTTGTTAGACCTATGGGTCAATTCCTGTAAAAAATGCAAAAATATTGTAAATGAAGTAGATTGGATGTTGTATATATTCCATATTGAGCATCCCAAAGGCTTTAGGATTGCTCTGGTTACCTTGAAACTGGTGGTGATGGAGGCGTACTTGTTGTCAGCGGTCTCCGCATTGCCAATGAGGTAATCCCAGCTGGTGAACATCTTCCAGGCGAAGGTGAAGTCTGAATCCTCCCCATCTCCACCACCAACGTCAGCATTTTTGGCCATTCTACAAGCAAAGAAAATAAAAATACCGTACCTTCTAACTTATCTTCAGTTTCTACATTATTTAATGATGATGATGTCATTTATAGTTAAAGACATTTTTCGCAAACTGCTTAGCGCTTTTGGATAAAAAACAAATAAATGTATCAAAATATATCCCTGCATACATCCGATTTCTTAACTCTGCATTGAATCTGCGACCACCTGGTTTGTGATGTATGTGACTGAACCTGCACGCATCCACGCATGTACTGTACACTCACGTGCGGATCACAAGCATCAGGCTGTAGCCGAAAGTGCCAATGCCGACCATGAGGTAGGACAAAGGTAGCCTGAACTTCAGCACGCCGACGGTCCTCTGGTCGTTGTAATATCCGTAGAACAGCACTGAATATTTGCAGTACCCCTGAGAATGGAAGAAATGTCATTTTGGATGCCATGTTTTCTCACTTATCTCCTTGCCTATAGATCCAAAGGGGTAATACTGAAAATAGCAGTAATTTAAATGACGAGTTGCTCTGCCAGAGACCTGTCTGTGCCAGGTGGTTTTCAATATATATTATAATATATATATTTTAAAAAAAACTTTCCTAACTCTTCAGATCATTATGAGTGCTCACACACAGGAAAAGTGAATATTCATTCCAACTCAATTTGCTTTAGCTAAAACATCTTTGATGGATCACCAAAGGTTCCTGCATGTAGAAAAAGAAAATCACGCAAACACATGCGCTCAACGGCAGCACATTTACAACAGCCTCACAGCACACACAGACTTATAGGACACACACACAAGCCACGCTTGTTCATATTAGTGAATATACACACACATAGTCAGACTTATGGAGCCTCTCTTTCTATTTACAAACAAGTGATGTATGTTATACACACACACAATTATGGGCACACTAAGGTTTGTCACATGGAATGTAAATGGAGCTGGCACCAGAGAAAAAAGGTTAAAGATATTTAACCAGCTTAAAAAACTACAGGCAGATGTTGTTTTATTACAAGAGACTCACAGGCCTGTCACAGGTTTAAACAAACTTAAAACACCTGAGTTTCCTAATGTGTTCGCAGCTTGTTATAATTCTAGACAAAGGGGAGTAGCAATTTTAATACATAAAAATGTTAATTTTACAGTACTGGATACAGTTATAGATCCAGAGGGCAGATTTCTAATTATTATTCCTTATTATTAAATTATCAGTATTTAACAAAAAGCTATGTATTGTAAGTATATATGGTCCAAATGTTGATGTTGACCCTCATTCTTCCACGGATTTCTCAGTGCACTCTCTGAACACCTTGATTGCACACTTATTCTTGGAGGCATCCTCAACCTTGGACTAAATGAAGAAATGGATAGGCTCAACACAACAGGAACTCAGCATAATTGGCAGTCCACAAATGTAATCAAACAGTATATCAGCGACTATGGCCTTTGCGATGCATGGCGCTCCCTTCACCCCAACAGTAAGGAATATACTTTCTTCTCACATGTCCATCACTTCTACTCTCGTCTGGATTATTTCCTAGTCAGCAGCTCACTGCTGAGTGATATTTCAGACACTGAGATTCACCCTATAGTTGTCAGCGATCATGCTCCTGTATCTTTAACACTAATGCATGAGAAGAACGCTACACCAAGTAAAAACTGGAGATTCAATACATCGCTGCTCAAAGATGAAGACTTTATTAAATATTTTAAAAAAGAGTGGACTTCATATTTCCTCCTTGGGTCCTCGCACTCTGGGGCCTCTGGGGCCTCTGGATGTCTGGGGCCTGGATCTCCTCCATGCCTGCTTCATGCCCTGGGGGACGGGGCTATGGCTCTCTACATCCTCTAGCAGACCATTACATGGGGAAACCATTTGAATACAAGCGCGCTGATCCACACAGGTGTGCACACGGGTGTTCACTGTTCATAGACATGAACTACACCTTTATTGGCTGCTATTTCCAAGCACATTGTGCGCTGTCGGTCCTGCTTGCTACACAACAACATTCAATATTTAGTATTTACTGCTGTTTACACTTAGCTAGATTTACGTGATGGTGTTGTGTTTAGTATGTTGCTCTGGTTTTTTTTGCTTGTTTTCTCTTCTTTTTCTCTCAACAGGTGATCCAGGAGATTTTTTTTCTTCTTTCTCTTTTTAAGTGCCCTTTCTCACTGTCCCTCTTCCCTTCTGTTTTTCTTTTCCTTCATCTTTCTTTCTCCCTTTCCTATCCCTCAGTCATGTATGCCCAGTCTGTAACAACTGAAAATAAAATAAAATAAACAATAACAACAAAGGTTGATCAAATGGACAAATAAGGCAAGGCCGTGATGATCCATCTGGCGAAGTAAATCCATTGGGTATCCTTGTTGGTCTTCAGACAACAATTCTGACGGCTAAAGAACCAAATGGGACAGAAAAAGAAAGAAAAAGAAAAAGAAAAAGAAAAAGAAAAAGAAAAAGAAAAAGAAAAAGAAAAAAATTCATTTTGTGCTAAACTCACATTGAAGTCCATGAGGACAGAGTAGTCTTGAGCAGTATCCTGCTCTGCTCTGGGTACAGTCTTCCTGGGAATAGACCCATAGGGAAGACCCATCAGGACCTGGAGACAACATAAAACAATGAATTTGTGCAAATTTCAAATATCATCCAGCAAGTTCTTCCTGGCAACATGGTGACAAATCCCAGTTTTAACAATTAATAGTTCTTAAATGTTCTTAAATGAGAGTTTAATATCAGAAAGGTTTTGTCTTCACTGTCCTGAAAACTGGACATGCTTTCAAAATGTGTGGATGATCAGTGTGACATTCCTAACAATGGTAAATTTATGTGCAAGAAAGCTTTTATATTGTCCTTTTATCGATTAAAAAAAAGAATCGAGAGGAGAAGGGGGGGCGTGAGATCAACTCCATCTCCCAACTGCTACCTCTGAAGTCCAGTTCTTATCTTAATGAACTAACTGACCCAGGAGCTGACCGAACCACAGCAGCAGCTTGGATTTATAATGCATAAGGAGATGTTTGTCCCACGTGAAGTTTGTCAATTGAAGTAAACGAGAATTTATATGGAGGTAAAGGTAAATGGCTTCAAAGTGTTGTTTATATAGTGAAAAATGGGTATTTGGTAATTCCTGTCTGTGTAGGTGGAGACTACATTAGGTTGGTGTCTTTACACAACCATTTAATTACAAAATTAGCTGTCAACAACAAAGCCATATTTGTTGCCTTCAACAACCATCAACATCTGACCATCAACGGTACAGTGTTTACATTTACGTATTTTTCTGGGTAAGAGGACAACATGATGTCACCTCAGGGATGACCACAAGTCCAAAGGTGAAGCCAAAAAGCACAAGGTTCATGCCGTACATCCATCGCAGGAAAATAAAGTAAGATGCAACGGATGACCCAAAGTGGCCTGGGGACAGTGAGAACATTTTTAGTTTTTGCATCCGCCCAGAAGGAGTTTTCCATTGCTGCTAAACACAGATGAGCTGTAAACAATAAACTTACTTTCCACCTCCTTGATCTTCCTCTCCCATGGGATGCACGCTGTTCTGAAATTTTCAAAATCCCTCTGAAACTTGATCCATTTCTTAGATTTAAAAAACAAAACAAGACAGCAAATTAGAGAAGCAGAGCACAAGCAAACACAAGGATAAAATCTAAATATTGTGCCTAACCTTTGTCATCATCACTTTGTAGGCATACCACTTTCGGCCTTTCCCTTTCCCCAAAGCGCCTTCAAACTTATCCACAAATTCTTGAGCTTCCCTGTGAAGAAATGGGAAAAAAAATTTCAATAGAATGCAATAAACCATTTTTAAAATACAAATATTGTAGTCCAAGATAAGTTTCATGTTAAAATATGAGTAACATGAGAAAGAAGGAGATTACTTTAGGAGTTTGAGCCTCCGCTGCATCCTCCAAGGCTTATTCCTGATGTTGGCGATGAGTTTCTTCTTCTCCTCCACCTCCTCCATCAGCCGAGCCATCTCTCCCTCTGACATGGACTCCTCTTCCTCACTCGAGTTAGAGTTGGAATCTGATGAACTGGGGAGGAAAGGGCCGACGGAGTCAAATCCTACATAAATGACTATTAGGGAATTCAGAGGAGTCTTCAGAGAATCTTAAAGATTCATCACGAGGGTACGATGACTTCCTCTGACCTACCTGTCACCCTTTTTCTTTTTCTTCTTCTTGTCCTTGTCATCATCTTTGTCTTTGCCCTTGTCCTTCCCTTTCCCTTTGCCATTACCCTTCTTACCCTTGGTCTCCTCTTCTTCCTCCTTCTTTCCTTTCTTCCCTCCTCCCTTCTTTCCCTTCTTTCCTTTCCCCACATCACTGTCCTCCTCATCACTGTCCTGGGCTTTGCCTCCTCTCTTCTTATTGGCTGCTCCTCCTCTCTTCTTCTTGGGAGGCTCATCCTCGCTCTCATCCTCATCATCATTGCCACCACGTTTCTTGGCCGGCTTCTTCCTGTTTGCTCCTCTGCGCCCCCTGGGAGCTTCGTCTTCCTCCTCATCGTCCTCATCATCATCATCACTGGCCGGTTTTTTGCCTCGTCCTCGTCCCTTTACGCCTCCTCTTCCTCCCGCCTGCCTCCTGTTCGCTCTCCTCTGAGTGCCACCATCTGTGTAAACCGCATGATTGATATTCTGAGCATTTAATTAGACTCTCAACTTTTCATCGTTGTTATAAAGAAGTTCAGTGAAATGCAGTTTTATTCACTCACCGTCACTTTCACTTAAATCTCCGTCTATCTCAATGCCAACTGAGGAAGAACACAAAGACACACAATCAAAAATAAAACAACACAATCAAGTAATCACCTCAGCTTAAACCATATCAGCTGCCTTCCCCAGAGCAGCAGATATCATTTACAGACTCTTTGCCTGCAGGATATTTTAGTATCAACTGGCTTCTTGATATAAGATGATGTGTTTAAAATGCATTCAGACTGCCTATGTGGTTCTCAAGACAAAAAGGACTCCAGGCCACATGTGATGATTAAAAACAAAAGTACATAAAACTTTATTAACTTAACCTGGGGGTCATTACTGCTCAAGAAATCAAGATTTCAAGTTGCAGAAGGTTTTCAACCCGTGTGATGCCAACTGTATCATATTTATTACACAGGTTTTTGTGAGTTTTTGAGATGTTCACATTATGAGTGTAATTGTTTCCCCAAAAACCTAAATAAATTACTCAATAGATTACCCAATTTAACACAAAAACAAATTAATATTTAAATGTTTTTTTATTTGTCAGAGGTTCAGTTAATTCAATCAATACTTTTTTAAAGATTGAATTTTCTGGCTTTTATTTCATGAATGTTTTTGGGTGATTTTTTTAAATAACCAGTGGAAGGTCACTGGAACTTATACCAGGTGACTTTGGTTAAGAGGCAGAGTACACCCTCAACAGATCACTAATACCGGCCAACACAGAGAGACTGCCAACCACACACTCCCACGTGTACACCTCTATAATTACAGACATACTTCACAAACAAGTCTTTGAGCTGTGGAATGAAGCTCAGAGAGACAAAAAACAAATGCAAGATGCAAAAAACCTGAAAATACAAGAAGTATTGTGCAACACTGGCTCGGGAAACTAACTCTCGTGCAAGTACACAACGTGAAAAGGGCAAGAAATAAACTGACTATAGAAACACTGGGAACTCTTTAGATGAAGAGACACAGCAGGGAGGAGGACAGGTGAAGACAGTCAGGGCACAGCAGACAATCACAAAGAGGAAGTAAAACTACTGCAAGACATGAGATAGCTGAGACCATGTAGACAAGAAAGATTCTGAATATATTATGCAGGGAAAACTTACACACACACACACACGTGCAAACACATCATGTATTTGCAATATTAACTGAGCCTCTTGCCCCATTCATTAGTCTGGACTGCACCTCACTGCACTATAGAGCACTTTAGAGACAGGTATTGTTACACTGCACTGATCTGTTACATGCACTTGTATTTTGTATCATGTTGTGCACTGTTGGATGTGTCTTGGGTGAGCAGACCAAGACTAATTCCTTCCCTGGGATGCAGAAGTGGTGAAAGTAAATGTGAAGTTGAACTTAAGGAAGGAACACAACTCTAACCTGTAAAATTAGTGGGGTGGGTTTTAAAGATAGAAATATCTTATCTTTAATAATTTCATAATTAGTAACATACTAGTTTCATGTTGTCCCACAAAAAGATACTGCCATTTTTTTTATTTTATTTTGCCCTGTGTGCATCAGGACAAGAGCAACAAGAGAGAACATCCTGAGCTATAAAGCATCCTTCGCCAGCTTTGAGAGTGTTTAAAGTCGTGCAGGTTTTTAGCTACAATTACACAATTAAGTCTTACACTGGGAGTGTTGCTTTGGTCCAAAAAGAGAAAGCAGCCAAATTACATCAGGATCAGGATGAGGCCACAAGTTAGTGGATTAATTTGAACATTAAAGAAGGAAGCCAACATGTTAGGCCCTAGACCAAAAGTAAAAAGGCTTGAATCGTCCTTGAATAGGTAAACCTGTCTGCACTTTCTTCAATTACCAATGAAACTAAATTAATCCTCCAGTCCTGCAGCCATTAACTTACCTTCTTCCATTTTAGCTGCATCACCTTTTCTCGGCATGATGAAAAATAGGACGTGTCTGACTCTCCGTCCTCTGCAGCACTTACAGATCCCGACCTCCTCAGCTGGCTGACTCTCCTTTGCCTTGGATGCCCGCCAAGCACCCAACTCAGGTATCCAGTCCTGTCACTATGGCGACTGTGAGCTGCTCAACAGGTGAGTTCATAGATAAGTCAAGCAAATTCTGGAAACCAAAGGTGATCTTGGTCAGGCTGTTATCCTCAGAAGCTGCGACACTTACGTTTTTATTAACATACAGATGATATGGCTGATTGTGTGAGTGTGTGTGTGTGTCTTCACGGCTCTTCCCAACAGACCAAAGATCCAGATTATCTAATGCACCTCTTACTTGTGTTGTTACTTGACCACACATACATACAAACACATACACACACCACCACCAGGCCAGACATCCTAAAGATTTAATGAAGGTTTTGGTTTCTATCTGTCCATCACAGTAAGCAGGCAGCAAACACCTTGAGGTGACCTTGCAGCCCTCATACTTTTTTTGTTTTAGTTAATAAAAACAAGGCAGGTGTTGGAATCAGCTCACCTGAAGCAGAGGCTGATCAAGTGTGTTGAGACAGAAACGATAACAGCAGCGTAACGCATCGAGGACTCATTAAATAATAGAACAGGGCTCATTTTTCACATCCAAAATGATTCCATTACACGGTTGTCAGCTCCTACAGGTAAGAGGTGGATTACATCTTTTAAGACCTGTTGCCTATTCACACAATATTGGCACATACCATGTGAATAGTGCCATGGAAAGCATTGCCATGAAGCCTCCAGATACAAAGTTTTTGTGCTGATACTAATGCCAGAAGAGGTTTGATATCATCTGGCTTTAGTGTACACACTGCGTCCAGCTTTTAGGTACAGTCTATGATATAACTCCCGTTCAGTTTGTATGTGAAATACTCCTGAAAGCTTGTATTAACAATTGTTGCTTAGCCACCCGGTAGATACTGACGAACACTGACACATTTAAATTTAATCCTTAAAATTTACAAAAATAAATATATCAACTCTGTAATCACAGGGTGTGCAACTTTAAATTATTTAATAAAACTGCTTATTTCTTATTTATTTTACAATAATGTATGCCTGGCAGAAAAAAAATCCAGTGTTTCTGAATCAATATTTCATGCAAGGCCATCATAAAATATGCATAAGCAGTTAGAAATTAAAGGCTCAGGTGTGGTGAGTGTTGTAATATTGACTGTACATCTGCAGTGGCACTATTAATCAGCATATTTTTTTAAAAAAAAAAAGTGTCTTGTTTCTCCCTATCCCCCTCTGATCTAAAACATGCTGGGGACCCAGGTAATTTTTTCTCACCCCTTAAATATTTTCACTACTCAGGCACCCTCCTGCTGGGTCTGAGCTTGGCTCAGAGCAAACCAGTCATGGTATACTGCTTCAGAGGCTCTGAATGAGGGCTCAATGCACACAGATGTTTTTCCAGTTCCTTCCCACTAGGGCTGTTCCGTCTCCTGTCATCCATGGTAAAACTGGTCCGTGCCATTGGAGCGTCAGCTTCTGGACCAAACAAAAGATCAAACAGCCGGACAGCACCCCATCACGCACACTTGTTACGTCACTGTGTTATTTTGTCAGTATTTTGCGCCACTACCTTTTCTTTTCTATGACTTTTTGTTTTCAAAACTATATATTTTCTAAAGTACTGGTGACCCTACAATATGTATATAACTTTAATTTAAACCCTTAACTTCTTCTATAGTTTATACTGGCTGTATGTTTATGTTACAATAAGAAGCCCACACTGGAGCTCCAGGTCTTTGTTCACGTTTTACTCCTTAAATTATGTCTACTGGGCCACCTGGTGGTGGGTCATGATAATACAAGCAACTCATAAATTAATATGAACTAAGATTTGATTTTGAGATCATGTTAAGTATTTAAATGGTTAATCAAACTTCATACAGTGTCACTTTTTCTTAGTTTCTGTTAACCTGTTGCATGTTGCTCTTAGGTTTTTGCTATATTAGCTGAGAAAGGCTGGTTGATTACAGCAAAAGTCTGTCTTCACGTCATCTCATCTTGAGCTGAGGTGAATATAAAACAGCCTGTAAGTAAATTAACATTTTCTGTGTTTTATTATGAGGAAAATTTGGGTTTATTAGATTTCTAAATCACTTTTTTACTCTCTTAACTCTTTTCTCCTTCTATCTCCTTTGTTTTGGACATTTATACTTTCTTTAACCAACTTCAGTTATTTCTGTGGAACCTGAAAGCCAAATAAGACGGCCACAGCAGAACAGTGGCTGAATCCAAAAAACAATACGCAATAGGAATAACATTTATGCTATAAATAATCTCCTGGAGAAACAACCATGTCATCGCCCTCTTTTATGGACATACTCAGACTGCAGGAAGGCCAGAGGACAGTGGTCTGTGTACACTAAAGGCAGCCCTTCTGTTCCTGTATGGTAAACACAAGTGTTACGTAAAGCAGAGAGCTTCAACTGGGTCAGCACCCAGTTGTAGGCAAACACAGAGGAGGAAAGTACATTTTGTAATTACACGAAATTAAAAACACTTTTTTAAAAATACCTTGCCTAGTAAATTAAAATTGGATATTTTTCTATTTCTTCTTCTTGTATTGTTAAGATTAGCTTGTTTTTCTTCCCAGTGAATTTGCACTGACTGTTTGAAGACTACTTTACTGCAGTTAACACATGAAGTGACCAGAGGAAGATAACAAGGAGACATTTAAAAAAAAAAAAAACTCAACTCACTCTATTATTCTGGATAGAGATGAGAGCCTGTGGGGGTGGTGGGGAACAAAAGTGTACATGTTGCGTTCTTGTGCCTGATAAGTGAGTACACTCTGCACTTGTGTATCAAAACAGGGAGAAGGTGTCATAATGTGACCCGAGGCCAGCGCTCACTGAAGCAGGCCCTGTTGAGTCACATGGAAACGGCAGCCAGCAGCCTGGAAATGTCAACTGGATGTTGTGTGCATGCCCTTTAGGGGGAAATGTTACAGTAGTATCTAAATGTTTACTAAAGACTGCTGAAAATATGTGAAAAAATGTTCAATAATTTATTCATTGAGCAATATAACATCTTTAAAGACAGTTAAATGCAACTTCCACTCACTTACTGTTGATAAATACACCAATCAAAAAAAAAAAAAAAATCCACACATATAAAAAAGAAATATTCATTTTCTTTATTGACATGCCTGTACAGTTTCAAACATTGGTCCTGTGAACAGCATGCTGTAGCTCATTACTGTCACCAGGGGGTCAGTGTCACAAACAACCAGTCTGTGGACTATCAATGGCTCAGTCACAGTAGAGCAAGTATCCCAAAAGTCTCACTGTAAAGAACAAATCTTTGAGCTTAAAATGTAAGAAATAAATGTGTAAAATTGGCAGCTCATTGTCCAGACAATGGAAGGTTTTTGTTACTTCAGAGTTCTACATTTTTATTTTACTTTTTTGTTAAAACAAAACAAAACTGAAAAACAGAAAACGGGAACTTTTCTGTTTAATTATCTATCACTCAGTGACTTTGTTGTAATGATCAAAGGTGAGGTCTTTAATGGGGGTAGGGGGCTAAAACTCATGAAAATACTGTTGAAAAGTCCTACGATTTTGTGTATTTATTATGCAAAAACATTTATTCATACATGTGTAATGACAAAGTTGAATATTAATTTTCTAAGGTTTCATTGTGAAATGCATGCTCAACTGGGTTAAGATCAGGTGACTGAGGTGGCCATTTAAGAATGTCGTTCTGGCAGACGATCTGTCCAAAGAATGTTTTTCCAGAACTACGACGGCTGTTTTAGAAATATTTTTCTTCTTCCTTTAGCAAAGTCCAATCAACCCTTTCTATTCTTGAGACTTATGAATAGCTTGCACCTTGCAGTGAACCCTCTGTATTTACTTTCATGCAGTCTTGTCTTTATGGTAGATTTGGATATCGATACCTGAAGAGGTCAGGGTATCGATATTGTTAACTTGGCTTGTTGTTGTGAAGGAGTTTCTCATCACCACGGAACTTATTCTGGGATTATTTCTCCAGTACTTTCTTTCTCAGGATGCACAAAACTTTTCCCTTTTATAATATTGTGGCAATTTATCAGATGGGTTGGGTTTTCTGGCAGCTTTTTATCATTTTATCCAAAACAAATCTCAAGCCACCTTCACCCCATTCATTTAAACAGGTTGCAGTATCTTATTGCCGTTTAATGGCACCAAAGTTCCCTTGAAGACGGCAACTGACAGCAAGTTGATGCAGACCATTTTTCCACCCAGTCTCCAAACATCATTTTCCCTAGTGTGATTAAGGATAAGTGAGTGTATGTGCTGTCTGTGCCTTATATGTTTTCATCTCACTTTTCCTCTGCTTTCATGTTGAGCTATATCAAGCAAGGTATGTATATATCCTGAATTTCCCAGAGGAACCCACCGGAGGGATTTTCATCTATATAGGTTGTATACCTATAATCCTCACTCCAAGTAGGTAAATACCTTCACAAACAGCCACAAAAGCAGGACTATGAGCAGTGTAGCTTTAATAGTATTTATGAAAGTTTGTGTTTAAGTAATGTCTGTAGTTTTCTCGTGCCAGTCAATGTAGTCTTAAAGAAGTCGAGTCACCTTCTTCTCAAGATAATAAAACCTGAATAGAAAACTAAGTATCTTTTTTTGTAATTTATGTGATGATGATGATGATGATGATGATGATGATGATGATGATGATGATGATGATGATGA
Organism: Neolamprologus brichardi; assembly: GCF_056152115.1. Lineage (NCBI taxonomy): Eukaryota > Metazoa > Chordata > Actinopteri > Cichliformes > Cichlidae > Neolamprologus > Neolamprologus brichardi. Next base: position 33,174,159 of record NC_142110.1, read on the forward strand.
TGGGAGGTATCAAGTATCAGGCCCAGGTCCAGAATTAGCACAGGAAAGACTCCTATCCAACCCATGGGATGTCTTTAGAAAATGTGAAAGAGAACATAAAATTTACTTACTTTATGGACCATCTGGAGAAGCTAGATGTGCTACCAGGATTTTTTCCTGTAATTTGACACATTTCTTACAATTTACGCTCCTGCACAGACATTCTGAAAGATTTTCCATTTACTACAGCAACATTTCTTCATGATGTGGAAAAATTACGATTTACTTAAACTGCATTTATATCAAGATATCTCAGGGATTAAATTTGTACTTAAACTTAGCTTCCCTTAGAGAAAGACGACCTTCAATGCTCCAGCCCACAAGATCAATCTGAGTCTGAGCCAGGAGTCTGGCATGCCTGCCTTACAGTATGCAGACACAGTTATGTCAACCTCTCAGTCTCTAATATTACTCCAAAGCTTCTTGATGCAGGTCACTTTGACAAATTTGATCTAATTGTACTAATTTTTTGTACATTTCACATAAGTTACCTAGTGATCCTTGTGTATGGACAGTCTGAATTTTTCTTATTATGCTGGCTTAATGTTAACAGGCAAGTCTTGTTTGGGGGCTTATTAACCCTAATCCTGACTTTAAGCTAAAGTATGAAAGACAAGAACAAAATGACGAGCCGTGACCTCCTTACCGTTTAGTGGTGAACATAATTTATTTACAATCGTACAATTTATTCTGTATTATTAGAAGATTAAGCACACGACAGTGTATAAATAAAGAGGTTTGTACAAACTTGCATGACGGAAAAGGGGTCAAAACCAAGATGATTAAGCAGCCGGACCAAAAATCAACTGAAATCGTAAATTATTGATAACTAACTTCACTAAATCACTACCTCATTCAACACTCCCAACACTGTCAATTCAACTCACATTAAAAACCTGAAGAAAACATTCAATAGTGAAGTAAGATGATTATTGAAGGAGCTAAACCCTCCCAAATGTTTTAGCGTATGACACACTAACCAGACATCCAAAGGAAAAAAAAAAAAAATTAAAAAAAACCAAAAAAAAAAAAAAAACCAAATCAATGGGAGAGAAAACGGTCCAACTACCTTAGGTTTCTGGGAAAGAATATGAGCCAGAGAGAAACAAAGTCCAAGAAGATAAAAACTCTGGCAAGACGGGAGGGTTAAACACTGACTTCACAGAGCGACGGCTGCAAACGGAAAAGCAAGATATCCATTTTGCTACTCAAGCCAGCAGAGAGCAAGCACAGCTGAGAAGTCCCAGAGTCCAAGGCTATCACAGCCCCATTCCAAGCGAAGTTCAAACGATTTCAGCAGGATCACAAAAAACCGGCAAGGAAGGGTTTTTCCCCTCCCCCCTTCCCTCTAAAGGGCAATCACACTTTTCTCCAACATCAGCCGGTTACTGTGACACAAAACCACCTCACTTCAGTCCCAACATTTCTTTAGTTCAATAAAACCCTGTTAAAGTGTTTAACTCACACACAAACAAGAAGCTGAAAACATGTGAACATCCATGCACAGGGGGCCCCAAAACACCCTGAGAAAAAAAAACAAACAAGTCCTTTGGGAGGAAAAGTCGGGCTATAGTCCATTGTCTGAAAGGCGATCACTTCCAGGCTTCAAAGTCAAACTCACAGTTTCATATTCTCTGGATCTTTTCAGCAACTACAACGGGGTTCTCCTTACGGATCTTTGCGGCAGCTTCAGCTTTATAGTCGTATGGACAGTTGTGCTTATCGGAGTAACGGTGAATTCCGCAAAAGAGATTTCCACAGCGACAGTCAAAACCTGAAAAAGCAGAAAAGGAAAGGAAAGGTCTTAGAGGATGAGGCAGGGGGGGGGGGGGGGGGGGGAATGATACCAGAACACACCACTGTGTTTCAGTTTTTTGATTTTACACTTTTTTCTTTTAAACCTGGACTTTTCCATACAAAACACAAATCCTAAAGTCAACCTGTTCTGCTCATTTCCATCTCCATGTTTTTATTCTTGGACTCAACTTCCATTGTTTTACATGGCTTACTGTTCAAAAATAATCCTGATTAGTCCTGAGACTAAGATGCATCTTGAGATGCTTGATTTGGATTTTCTTTGTTGCAGCCTCCTATTTCTTCATTGTCTTCATCAACTGGTGTCTTGGTACATCTGGTGACCAAGTTCCCTCTAAGCTGCACGTGCGCACAAAAAAAAAAAAAAAAATATCCAACCTGAATTGAAATTAAAATAAATGTGTAAATTCATTCTGTGCTGTTTTGCAGTGTGAGTCAGTAAGTGACAGGTGACTGGCTGCTCCAGCCAATAATGCGATTCACATTTGTATATACGCAGCTAAATAAAGTCGTTGACAGGTTATGACAGTGTCCTTATGTGCCGCCACCAGTGTTTTAGCTAGGAAAGTGGTGTGGCCAATGTGGAGTGAAGACACGCTAATGACAACGTGTACAACCACTGGAGATGTGAGCAGGACAGATGGAAAAATTGAAGGAAAAAGTGTGGACTTCAAACTAGGGCTGTGCGATATGACCAAAATCTCATATCCCGATATAAGACATCTATCGTCCCAATAACAATATAAATTACAAAAATTTAACATTTTCTGTAAATTCTGTGAATGTCAGGCAGCTCGACTTGCGTGAAGTGTTTTCAGCTGGGCGTGGTGTACCTGGAGTCGTGTTTTAACCAATGCATGAAACAATTTTAGACACAAGTTGTAACAGCTGTTTTCTTTGTGAGTATTTATTACACAGCGTGGTGCGGGGAAAAGCCTGTTCTAACGTTTGAATCTAAGGTTAATTTTTTTAGCACCTGACGGCTCTTTTTTGCTTCTCATCTGTAAACACTCTTTCACGTGATTCCGTTTATTTTGAAAAGTCTCAACAGGATCTTGAGCTTTATTGTGAAAGGTTTATGTGGAAAATAAACAAGCGGACACGCGATGGTTTTACCGTTGTTGTTGCTAATGACAACGCATAAAAATAGTCGCTTGTCCGTCCGTAGTGTGGTTAAATATAAGAGAGAGAACTTTAAGAAATGAATATAGCCACTACAGGGACCATCAAAACGATGAAAAAATATTGCCGTAAACAGTTTATTTTGCAACACCACAAAACAAAAGAGTGTAAAATGAAACGATAGATGTTTTTACGTTATACATCATCATCCGATATATATCGTTATATCGAACAGCCCTACTTTAAACTATATTGTTTTTGGCAAAACCAGAGTTATAATTCACTATGTTTTTTTATTATGTTTTTTCCCCCGAATCCTGTCGTTGTTTATATTTACTGCGGGAAGAAATGGTAAAAACTGTGTTTTCTAAGGAAAGCGCTCAAAAGCACTCTCTACCTGTGAGTAAAGAAAAAACAAAAGCAAAAAGACCCCAGCCTTTCCTATTAGTTGAAAAATGTACCATGTCGACCAATCAAAAAAATGACATGGCAACGCGGCATTTGGTTGTTTAACCTCTTTTAACGCTGGTTATTTTCAGAACATAACACCTGCGATAAACGAGCAGTGATGGGAATAACGGCGTTACAAGTAACGGCGTTACTTTTTTCAGTAACAAGTAATCTAACTAATTACTATTTCTATCGTTACAACGCCCTTACCGTTACTAAAAAGAAAATGTGGTGCGGTCACGTTATTATTTTTCAACAAACAGACTGTTGAAGCTGTGTTCAGTTTACCGCACCTTATGCCAGTTGCACGGAAGTAGCTGTAAGTAATCAGTGCGCTACAGCTTTAAGCATCTCCGCGCACTCCCGTGGACGGCAATCACTTTCTTAGTAACTAAGTAACTTACCCAACACTGTAAACGAGTGACCACTGTATACAAATACTGAGAAATATACAATTTGAATCCTTTCTCTCTTTTGCTCTGAGGCGCAGGGGAAAATATATCGACAACACGATGAACATCATCTACAGATATATTCGGTAAATACCCAAGACATCTTGAGAAATGCAAATCGCCACTTGATTAATCCACATGTCTGCCATTACTCACAATGGTCCAAGGGACCGCTCAGGGAGTTTGTGTGTTTGCTCAGACACATGAGAAATTAGAGGGAAAATTGCTAGTGACTTTAAATATCCATCCATTTCTTTGTGAGACATCTTACCTGTAAGGCCAACCTTTTTACGACACATGAAGCACCGATTCTTCTTGGGTTTGGGGGGCTCGTGGGATTTGGAGTCTTCACTGCCAGCAGTGGAGGGATGCAAGGCTGAGACGGCTGGCTGACTCACAACTGGAAAAAGAAGGAAAAAGATTACTTAAACTAGAGCTAGGCATTCGTATAAAGCTTTGTAAACTGGGTGGTGAAAATACAAATATTCCATTTAAAAAAAAAAAAAAAAGAAGCACATTTTCTTTCATTTCTACCTTACATAACCTCATACTAATGACACTTTTCTCATTTCATGGTAAAAATAAGGGCAAAAGCAGAACATAAATTTGTTAGTCACACTTTTCCATCCTCAGGACTGAACATGTGCACTCAGTAAAGTGGTTGTCTGTCTATGTGTTAGCCCTTTGACAGGGTGGCAACCTCTTCAGGGTGTACCCTGCCTCTCGCCTTATGACAGCTGGGATAGGCTCTAGGCTCCAGCCACCCCCGATTCAAGAGAATGGATGGACGGAGAAAACAGATCCATTTTTAGTGCCCACCTGGCTCTATGAGCTCCACTTTACTGCCTGACGCTCCTTTCTCTTCAGAGGAGAGACTCATCTCAGTCATCTGTTGTGTTACAGAAATGGCAGGTGAAATCCCACTGCAAAGGATAAAAAAATAAATAAATAAATAAACAGATTTAAAGTGGACCTATTGTGCTCTTACTTTCTGTCATGTTTATATTGGTGCTCATGCTATGTACGAGTAATCCTTGCACTAAACACAGAAGTTTTTTTCTTCTTTTAAATCTCTATGATGTCACTTTAAATGGATATCCCCAGATATGATCTTTTTTCAGGCAGAGAAATAGCCAATCACAGATAAGTCTGCTTAAAAGGAGAGGATCTAAAACTGCTCGTTTCAGACAGTGGGTGTATTTGTGAATTCGAATTGTGAATCATGCTAAGCTGCTCTACAGTAATCAAAAAATAATCGAAGCAAATTGGAGCAGAGCTGCTGCTTCTACGTGATTTCCTTTGGAGATTTTCAGGGCATGCCCAAGCAGAAGACACTGAGGCAGACCCTCAACCCTCTGAGATGATTATACTTCTCATCTCAGGATCCCCCAGGAGAAATGGGGCTAAGGAGAAGGACAACTGGGAATACCCTGCTTAGCCTACTGCCACTGCCATTCCAAGGTTAGATAAGCAGAAGACCATGAATGGATGAAACTACACATAGTCCTCAATGGTCACAAAATTATTGTACAGCTGTAAGAGACTACTGATTGGCTTGAAGGAAATCCCAGTTTTTACCTCTATATAAACCAAATCTTGATGGTTGCTGATGTTTTACATTCCTGCCATAGATGCCACTTCCTGTCACTGTTTGACAGGCACCCTGCTGGGTCCTACTCACCTGAGTGCCTCTGTGGCAGCGGCAGCAGCAGCATCAGAGGCAGCGGCGGCCTCAGCTGCCACCTCTGCAGCAGCAACCGCAGCAGCCGCAGCATTATTCAGGGTAGCCTCTAACCTTTGGATGGCAGAAGCCTCAGCTGTGGAGCTGCTGCCTGAGGAGAAATAAATCACAGCATGCCACAGTGAGACACCGGGGATGAAGGCAGAGCAGCTGCACACAGACGAGGAGAAGAAAATAAAACCCGAGGTCTTACCCACTCCACTCAAAGAACCAACTCCTCCATTGTTCTGTCGTGACAGGTGCTCCTTGTGGCACACAGAGCACATGCCGTTAGTCCTGGGGTTGCCATAAAAACCACAGCCAGTGGCACAGAGCATAGGAACTGGGCTTTGATTGGTCTCCTGGGCCATAGCGGTATTTCTGCCACCTGATGAGCTGACCTGGAGACAGACATACAAAAATAAAAGGCATCGTTACCGCAGCAGAGTCACATAGCACAAAGAGACTACTGAAGAGGAAAGAAATGATCGTGTCCTGAACCTAAAGCAGTTATATTCACATCTGTACCTGATGTGTAGCCTTTTTATTAAATCACTGACTCAGTTGGAAGCTGTTCCAAATCAGCTGTCACGAAACCCATTATCACCATCAGCCTCACATGTTTACATCTCATTATCTGTAATGAACGCAATTATTCGTTATTCTTTTGGGGACATACATTTTAAAGAGCAGCTAATCACTAAAAACCTCTCCAGCCAATAATTGAGGTTGTTGCTTTACTTTGTGCGAGTTTCACTTCAGTTTAGTATTCTCCCTGAAAAGTTAGCCAGTCGTGTGATTTATAAGGCTGCATAATATCTGGATGTTTGCTCACTGGATCCTCTGATATTTGCAATATTTTAATGTGAAATAAATTCTTAGCTTGTCCAGCTGATGTTTTACTTTATTAAGACACTTATTACATGGTGTTCTATTGGCATTTATTTTGGATTTTTATTTATTAGGTTCCTTCATCTTATTTTTTCTACTCGTCCAAGTTAGTAACTAATTTGTGTATTTGACATTTTGAAATAAATTTTGAGTCATTTTACTTTTTAGCTATTCTGTTATAGGTCATGTGTGCTGCAACAGGAATTTCAACTTACCTATATAGAATCTAAAAAATAAAAACTACAAAACAAAATAATATGTGAAACTAAATATTAGTTTGTTCCAAAGTGGGTTCAAACAGGAAAGGGAGCGGTAGCAGAGTTCACAAGGAAGGAAGCTCAAATGAACATCAATCAAAAAAATAAAATAAATTAAAAGTACAAACTGTGACTGCAGTGGAATTTTTATTGTTTTTAATCTCTTAGTTTCACGTCACTGCAAAAGAAGAGGTCTTTCTCGATTGTGACTTTACTCCACTTAAAAAGGGCTTAGACAAAGGACTAAAGACCACCACAAACATATGAAAAAAAAGACAAGCCCACATTTTTCACTTCCCCAGTGACAGTACACAACTACAACATGTAGATTTTTCCCTAAGCACCTACGCATCATTACCTCTGGCACTTCAGCCACTTTTCATACCCCAAAAATAAAAATGAAAACCCATGGGAGATATCCTACTGCTTCACAAGGACAGCTTTCTCTGTCTTTGCTATGTTTAAGTGTGAGTGAGAAGCAAGGCTTCAGAGTGGCAGTGAGAAGGACTACTGAGACCTTCTGTTGCTTTTAGTTTTCCTCTGACTGACCATTGTAGCTTAAATCACAGCATAACCGTTAACTAATCTGGACGGTGATTATTAACTTTAGATTACATCAAACCCCAAAGAAAATGTATAATGACAAATAGTGATATAAACCCCAACTATAAATATTTTTTTGTACTAAAACCCCTTGACATACTAGTGAAATTTACTCATGAAATTTTCACTCAGATTTTAATCTAATAAAATAATACCCATTAAAACTTGACTTACTTCCCTTTCACTGGAGCTTCAGGGGACACCTTACTATTTTCTAATAATAAAACTGCTGAGGTGTAATCACATGACCTGAGCCTCAAGTGCCACGAACCAGATAACAGTGTTGAGGCACACTGTCAGCAGTCTTGGTTAGAGAAGTTATTTATTTAGTGTGTAAACCAAACAGCATTCTTGACCTTTGCTTGAAAAGAGTGCAGGAGGACAAAACAACAACAACAAAAACACAAAACATCTTTAATCAGTGCTCAGACTACACAATGATTTCTGTTTCAGTGGTCGCTCTGTCAGAAAATCACATTTTCCTGACAAATGAATCATGTCTGTGGCAATAAATGACATTTGTGTGTGCCCACACAAACATGTAGTTGAAAAAATTTATGCAGGATACCAATGTCTTCTACAGATGGTTGAGGTCCAATTACAGTAATCACCCTGAAAGTATGAACATCCTTCAACAGTACAAACTGAGCCCAATCTAATTGGCAAGGTTAAACTCCCCATGCAGGTACTGTAAGAATTTGCCAAAAGTTGCCAACATCAGCATTGCTGGCATCAGCAGCATTGCATCCTTAAAGGTTAAATGTGCAGCTACGATTGATACATTGGTCATTATCAAAGTTTTCTTGACCAACTGGCTCGTGACAAAGCATTTCCAAATTATTCAGTAAAACGAATCAATTTAAAATAAAAATATAAGCATAACTAAATCAGAAACCTTAACCAATTCAAAGACATGAATAAAGCCAAATGAAACCCAAGTGAATTTTAAAAAACGCTAAATAAAACACACAAAAAAAGAGAATACGCAATAAAAATGATTAGGTAACTTCTTCTTACTCAAAAGTGAAAGCAGCTTGCTTCAAAATTAATCAGAAGAGATCTCAGTTAAAAATTGATGAAAGGGCAGGCAAAAGAAAGTGCCAAGTAAAACACAATGAAATGCTAAACCAAATAAAAATGCTTTATAAGATGCTGAAAAATACTTTTAAATAATATAGCTCACATAATTTTAAATGAAAGTAACTACGGGTTTACTAAACTAAAGTCAAATATAAAGCTACTCTACTCTACTCTAGATACCACATTAAATAATACTTTTTAAGGGAATAGCTAAATAAAAGAATGAAATGCTAAACTACAGAGAATTCAAGGAAAAAATCTAAATTCACAAAATACTAAAATGCTCAAAAAAAAATACAGACTGTATAATAACAATACAATGCAAATTCTCTTCCTCAAAGCTGAGAACAGCTTCCTGCCAGGCAAGTTTAGCCTAGTAAACAGCTGCAGCAGCCTTGTGATGACAAAGATTTTTATAGGAAGTTGTGAAGATCTTGCTTCGGGGGAAATCAACTGTCTACAGTTACAGTTTATACACAGTGGAAGCAAAAGGGGAAGAATTCCCATCACTAAGTTCATATCCTGGTGAGTTACACTAGTCTCTCCTCTTCCCCAAAACTGTGGATAGTTACCGACCACTGCAATGTGCAGCTTCACGTGTGCTCATTGCAGTGTGACTGCAGACTGCGGAGCTCCGCTTCCAGCCAGGCTCACATGGACATGTGCATGAGGGCTTTCCACTGTCACAGGAGTGCAATGTGACACACTCACGGGTTACCTCAATACACCAAGGCTGTGAACACATCTATTTATAGACAACCTCAGGAGTGCTGCAACCAGAGCTGGAACCCTGGCTAAAATTTGTATCCACGTCAGAGACAAGGTTTCTCCTTAAACATAAGAACAGCCCACACACACTTTGCTGGAACATGCAGGTGGAGGAATCTAAACAAAGGGGTAACCATAAAAATTCATAACAACACCTGTGGATAACACAAAGAGCAGCTGGAGCACGTTTATCACCCAGACAAAAGGCGAGTCACTCCTCAGCCATACTTCTGCCTTAATTCCAGAGGTAAACGCGCATTTATATATCCCCAAAGGGCTCAGTCAAGTGAGGAAATATCCTTCATCTTCAACTACTTCACAGCACACAAACAGGGCCACACAACCGTTTTACTTCTACAAATCCACTGAGTCATGCTAGCAAGCTAATGCACGCTGTTTGTGTTTAAACCCCCATTTAAAACCAAACATTTAACAAATAATTATTCCTCATGGTGTTTGGTAACACTCTGGGTATTTTTTCAAGGTAAAGCTGTGATTTAAAGGGTTACTTAGAAATACGAGACAGCATGCTCCTTGCTAAGTATGACTCTTCTGATCTCCCCGCTAGCATGCTAAAGGCTACCTGCAGCTAGCAAGTTTAGCGTGACTAGTTTGCTTTGTTCGCTCTTTTGTTGTTTGTTTAGAGTTACCACAAATATTATAAACAGAAGCCCCAACGACTCTTAAATAAGAGAAATAAGGGGACAAAATACACACTAAAAATAAATGTTAAAACATCACTGCTAATTAGACACAACCTAGGGAAATTCAGATGCTACTGCGAGCTGCCGATAGATTTAAGTTGAAAAAAGGCGATTTTTTAGAAAGGAGAAAGATCGGTTTTTAAATAGCTGTAAGGTTAATGCCAAGTTTAGCATCTATATAGCCTCTTAAACCTATTTAACATGTAGTCTTACCCTTGGAAAACTTTTTAAGGACACGTGTTAAGCAGCCAGACAGTCACTCTTTAATCCTCACTAATTAAGTAAGCCAATTTTACACCAACGCCGACGTTACTCGTTTTGGAAAATGTGCTTTTTAAACTGTTTGTAGCTACAATTAGTCCTAGACTGAGACACTTCCCGAAAGAACTACTAAGTAACTAACTAACCAGCAGACTGCGGTTTAACTACTCGGTGTTATCTTACCTTTTCGTGCCAGAGAAACGCTGTTTTGTCGGCTAACAAAAACACCTGGATTTCTCTTGGAGCTGACTAACTAGGGCCGTCTAGGTTTAGTCGTCGCTTGTGCCCGTTTCTTTTCGGTCCTCTCTCCGTCTGGGAGTGATGTTATGTTATGTTAGTTGCTCCCGCTGACGTCCTCAGTCTAGGAGAGGTAGTGGCATCTGTTTAGTTTTACGTGTTACGTTTGCGTCCTCTCTGCCTTCCGGTACACGTCATGGAAATTGTGATCCTCTGATTGGAGGGCATGGTTGTTGGCGAAGAGCCACTAAAGATTTCAGGACAGCAGTCCTGGTTTCTACAAACATACCTTTACCCCACATAAACAAACATCTTTGTAGAAAAACAGATTTCAAAACATCAACACGGCACTAAAAGTAATGAGAGCAGACAAACACAAAACAGTACAAAACATGACACATCTACATTGAGTTCCACAGGTGATGCTGTAGTGTTTCCAAGGGAGAAGACTGGTCTTGACCAACATTAAAAAGACCACTTTGGACTCTTCCTAACATACATACAGACAGATCCGGTACACTGATGACACCCTCACACACCGAGGAACATGTAGCAATTTTTGTCAGAAGTTTAAATACACAAATTATGAACATGAATGTCATGGTAATTTTGTGCTTTTAATGACTTATTTGAACTTTTTTAATTTTACAATGTAACTCTTTTTGTTTAAAAATTAATAACTGGGTTCACAAGTTTGAATTTATTTTAGATTTAAATTCACGCAAGATCACCACACTACACTAGCAAGGGAGGGCCTTACTAACAGCAGAGATCAACAACCCAGCAATGAACCTTAGCCACCACCTTAAGTACTGGCCTGCTGATGAAATCCTTTGGAACAGGTTGCTGCTTGCTGCACGTTCATTCAACCAGAGGCGGTAACCACTGTCCCTCCCATGAACACAGACGCAACCTACCATAACATTCATGACCATAATGAGCGCATGTGAACTTCTGACCACAGCTGCATGTAAGAATGTTGTTCATTGGCAACAGCTCAGAATTCAACACTAATTGCAGTAATCTCTGGGAAGTCACTTTCTGTGAGTGCTGAAATTCCAGTCAAACACTCAGGAAAACCGCACATCAGGCAATAGACCCATGAGCATGATAACCAATCAGGGGTGCATGATGAGGCCTCTCCTTTACACCGTCTTCACATATGACGGTGTGGTCTCCTTATAAAGTTTGCATATGACACTACAGTCATTGGGATGTTTGCTGATGGAGAGGCGGTGACATAGAAGTGTCAGGCCTGGCGGTGTGGTGTCAGGAAACAATCATTCTCTAAATGTAGATAAGACCAAAGAAATGATTACACCACTGAGGCAGAGATAGGGAGTAAAAACCTTTAAATTTCTCTCTTACTTGATCTCACAACACTCAGCAGCTTCTGAAAAATTCTCAGAAGGCTGATGGAAATTTGGCATGTCACCCAGAAACGTTTACACAGTTGTAGAGCTAAGAGCGTCATCGCTGCCTCAGTTACAGTGTGGCGTGGAGGCTGCATTGTTCAGGACAGGAAGGCTCTCCAGCGTGTGACAAAAAATACACAGTATGTCACTGGAGCAGCCTTCCCATCACTACCAGTCTTTCTTGAGTAGAGTGCAAAGTACATATAAGGTTACTGGACTTTTGGTGAGGTCCCATTGTAATTCCAGCTGCTCAAGAGCCCTGGATCTTTATTGTATTTTTTCATAATGGGTCTAATGTTTTCAACTGGCACCTTGCCTCAAATGACCTCAGCAGCTCACAGGACAGGATAGTGGGACAATGTTTTACATAGTTTCACTGGTGCCAAGGTGGTGGATGGTTTGCTTTTTTCGCACTAGGGAAACTCACATGACTGATATCGCCTCAACAACCCGAAGGACGACCTCCAAGAGAGCAAAAACCATCCTGGATCAAACCACTGGGATTCTATGTCACTTGTTTTAGAACTGAAGAAGCCTCTTGGATGACCAATAAGAAGCCCAGTTGCCTTCTTTTCAAGCACTTGAGACTACCATGATATGGATGACTTGTACCCTTCTTACTTGTTACTAACCTGTTGACAACTAACTTTATTAACATAAAATCTTTCCATAGCTGTTTTTCCAGCCTTTTGGTGTCCCAATTTTTTTTTTGAGATGTGTTCCTCTCATCAAATTCAAAAGAACTTTATTTTTTGGTAAAATTGTACGTTTATGTTTTCTGGTGTAAATATAATATGGATATCTATGATGCGCATCTTATTGCATTCTGTTTTTAATCAGAATCATCAGAATCAGAATCAGAATACTTTATTGATCCCTAGGGGAAATTATTTTTTTGTTACAGTGCTCCATTATAAACCAACATTAACAAGACAGACAATACGCTAACTAAGAATAGTACAATATATACATACATATATATATATATATATATATATATATATATATATATATATATATATATATATATATATAAGTCACTTATTAATAAATAGCTGGAAAGGAAACATGTGTAGTTGTAGCAGTAACCAGTGTGTTAAGTGGATGCATTGTACAGGGAGATGGCCACAGGCAGGAAAGATTTTCTGTGTCGTTCAGTGGTGCTTTTCGGTAATCTCAGTCTCTCACTGAACGAGCTCCTGTGACTGACCAGCATGTCATGGAGTGGGTGGGAGGTGTTATCCAACATTGTCTTTATTTTGGACAACATCCGCCTCTCCGACACCACCTTGAGGGAGTCCAGCTCCATCCCCACAACATTACTGGCCTTACGGATTAGTTTATTGAGTCTGTTGGCATCTGCGACCCTCAGCCTGCTCCCCCAGCATGCAACAGCATAGAGGATCGCACTGGCCACAACAGACTCGTAGAAAACCCTCAGCATTTTCTGGCAGATGTTGAAGGACCTCAGTCACCTCAAAAAATAGAGACGACTCTGGCCCTTCCTGTAAAGTGCTGTGGTGTTTTTAGCCCAGTCCAGTTTATTGGACTGGTATTCACTCCAAGGTATTTATAGTCCTCCACAATGTCAACACTGACCCCCTGGATTGAAACAGGGGTCAAGTGTTTCCTGGTCTTCCTGAAGTCCACTATCAATTCCTTGGTCTTTGCCACGTTGAGCTGCAGATGATTCTGCTCACACCACGTGACAAAGGAGTTGACCACAGCCCGGTACTCTGTCTCATCATCCCTGCTGATGCATCCAACCACCGCAGAGTCATCAGAAAACTTCTGAAGATGGCAGGTCTCTGTGCAGTGGCTGAAGTCTATGGTATAGAGGGTGAAGAGGAAGGGGGAGAGGACAGTCCCCTGTGGTGCCCCTGTGTTGCTGATTACCTTGTCAGACACACACTGTGGGAGACGTACATATTCTGGTCTTCCTGTCAGGTAATCAACAATCCAGGACACCAGAGAAGCATCCACCTGCATCGCTGCTAACTTATCACCCAGGAGGGTCGGCCTGATGGTATTGAAAGCACTAGAAAAGTCAAAAAACATGACCCTCACAGTGCTCGCCGGCTGGTCCAGATGGGTGTGGACACGATTGAGCAGGTAGATGATGGCGTCCTCAGTTCCGAGACGAGGCTGATAAGCGAACTGAAGGGGATCCAGATGTGGTCTTACTATGGGTCGCAGCTGGTCCAGGATGAGCCTTTCCAGGGTCTTTATGATGTTTTATTTACATTTTGCACATTTATTTATTTTGATATTTTGTAATTTGGGTTGTAGAATGCAATTACTTATTGCCAAGGAGACAGAGTCAACTTTACATTTATGTATCCAAGCAAAAAAGTAGAGTATATCTACTTTTTGCTAAGTGAATATGTTTTACTTGGTGAACAAAGGCATTTAAAGATACACAGAAATCTGAAGAGATAAATACTGTCGCTTATTTAATGGATGACAAAAGTAAAGTGTTATATCGTGAGTTATGTGAGAAATTCCTTTTGAAATGTAGACTTTTAGAAGCTATAAAAGAAAAATAAAAGCAAAAACAGCCTCTATCGTTCAAAAAGGCATTTTTACTCTTAGGTGTCTCATGTACTAAGGCAGCTCTGTATAGCAGAAATGGACTTTTATTACATTAAATGAAATAACAGAGCTTAAAAAATATAATGTTAAAGAAAGTCTATCATACTCAAAATGAAAGGAATTGTGTTCTGAACGAATTTGAGGCAATAGAAGTTAAAGTATAACGATAAAATACACTTTAAGATTTGATTCCTCTCCCTCCTAAAGTGACTTCTTATTAATTTATTTACTTACTTGAAATGCAGCATTAGAGAAAAAGCGTATAAAAACAAGCAGGACGCAACAGGAAAAGGAAATGAACGTCAAGAAAACAAATCACGTGACCATAAGTTGTCCGGGGAACGCATTTCAAACAGGTGCGTTCGACCAATCAGACGCCCAGAACAGTCTTAGGTCAGCGAATCAGCTTCCAGCGAGCGAGGATTTAAACCTCGCTCGCTGTTCCTTGAATATATGCCATACTGTTCTCCATTACGACTATTCGCCTGTTTGTTGAAGCATCGCTATTTTCGAAATGGCTCTCAGAGTGACCCGGGTAAGACTTTCTCATCTCTATTTGTTACTGTTTTTTTAATCGTTGAATCTGGGGAAGCACTTCCAAGCTTTTTCTTTGACTTTTTCGCTTAAAACCCCCCCAAAACGTAGCTATAGCCTTCGTTTCTTGCTTTGGGATTTCTTATCATGGAGCAGGTCGAGAGTAAGGGTTTCCGCTTAAGCCTCTTTAACTAAAAGATAAAAGCGTGCAAACTGTTATAATCATTGTGATTTAAAATTATCTTTTTTTTTTTTTTTTTTTTTTCTTCTTCTTCTTTCCTGCAGAATCGTTTGGCTTCCACCAAGGTCGACCTCGGTGGCAAGGCCTGCTCTGTGTCTGGGCCCACACAGAAGCCCCGAGCAGCCCTGGGGGAAATTGGAAACATCGCAGTTAACAAAGACGCACAGAAAAAGGTAAACATTTCATCCCGAATTTTAAATGCTCTTCTGTTCTGGAAAACAATAGAATTATACAATGAAATCATATGGGCACAGTGGCTTCTAGCTCTGATCTCAAAACAGTTAAAATGGCCCGAGCGGGGCCACACTTGCAACAACTGGCACAAAATGCTTAATTGAGTCAAAGCGTTGGACAAGCTAAAACTGGTTTAAAAGTTTATTTAAAAATTATAACGTCCTGTTAGGGTATGAAGGTGTTAAGCTTGTTGGTTTTTTTTTTTTTTTTAAAACCTCCCTGGCACACTGTGCCTTGACTACACATGGAACCAGTTATTAGTCAGCATTTGGCCTCTTGCTCTAAAAGAAGCCTACACATTTTCCTGCTTTAGATTCTCTAATTCAAAAAATATACCTCAAACAGAACAGGAAAACCCCTGAGAGTACAATGTGCTCAGATTGACTGATACTGACTTAACTTTAAGTGCTGTTTAGACTAAAATTCAGTGTCTAGGTGATTCAAGTTTTTATTTTAACCTTAGGGAACACCTGAGGTGGCTGCAGGACTGCTGCTTAAATGGGGGGCATTGATAACAAGAGAACTCACACTTGCATGTCACCCTCCTTTGGGCTACATTAAAATGGCAGCATAGCGTACCTGCAGGAGTGAGTTACACTAGATTGTCTAAATGAGGCTTAAAATCATGCTGGGAAGTGATCTCTATTTGAAAGTTAACACTAAATTGGTCCTATGTTAATTTTTTTTTTAAAAGTTGTCTTCTAGACTACTGAGTTTTCTGGCTTTAACATGCTTTTTCCCTTAGCCTGTAAAGACTGAAGCCCTCAAGAAGACCAAAGTTACAACTAGAGCTGAAAAGGCTGAACAGACCAAGCAAAAAGATGTCATTCCTGTTAAACCTGAGGTGCAAGCCCCACCTGAGCCAGCTTCTCCCACACCAATGGAGACCTCTGGCTGTGAGCCTGCAGACCTATGCCAAGCATTTTCAGATGTCATTCTGCACACTGCTATCAGAGATGTCGACGCAGATGACTATGACAACCCTATGCTCTGCAGTGAATATGTGAAGGACATCTACAAATATCTCCGCCAGCTTGAGGCAAGCAACTTAAAATAAAGGAATTTAAAGTGGGAATATTGAGCTACTTTCTCCACAGACCACTGTAACCATTTCTTGTCTGTTCAGGTTGAACAGAACGTCAGACAGAACTATCTGCAGGGTCAGGAGGTGACGGGCAACATGAGAGCCATTCTCATTGACTGGCTCGTGCAAGTAAATCTGAAGTTTCGTCTCCTGCAGGAGACTATGTACATGACCGTGGGCATCATTGACCGCTTTCTTCAGGTGGGTGAATCCTGGTTCTCCTAACAAATGCTGTTAGTCCTGCACTACACCGGTCCACCTTTCATGGTTTTCATCTCACTAATGGCAACTGTACCTCCCAACAGGACAATCCAGTCCCCAAGAAGCAGCTGCAGCTTGTTGGCGTGACTGCCATGTTCCTTGCTTCAAAGTATGAGGAGATGTATCCCCCAGAGATCTCAGACTTTGCCTACGTCACAGACAAGGCCTACACCACAGCCCAAATCAGAGACATGGAGATGACAATTCTGCGGGTGCTGAAGTTCCAACTGGGCCGTCCTCTCCCCCTTCAGTTCCTCAGAAGGGCCTCCAAAATTTATGAGGTTTGCAGCATATGTTGTGTCACAGGAAGTGCTGATGGGTGACGGTAAGTGTTCGTGCAGCAACTTATTCCTCGTGCATGTCTTCACAGGTAACTGCTGAGCAGCACACTCTGGCAAAGTATCTCCTGGAGCTCACAATGGTTGACTACGAGATGGTCCATTTGCCACCTTCAATGGTGGCAAGTGCTGCTTTGGCACTCACCCTCAAAATATTGGCTGCTGGAGAATGGGTAAGTGCATCTGAAGGGTCTAAGAGTTTTGGTGTGTCTGTAAGAAATTAAAGTTGTGTCCTTGCTAAAAGTTCCTAGTGGTAAAAACTAGGTCTGAAGTATTAGTCCTAAGAAAGGACCTATGAAGCCATGTCAAGAGTATTAATCCATAATTGAGTGCAACAAATGGCTGCCATAAAGCTGCAGTGCAATTGTTAACTTGTAGCACTTCCTGGCAAGTTTAATAATACTGGTGCAACAGAAGCTTGTCTGACCTTTGCTTATCCCAGACTTTAGAGCTGAATCTATACAGAACATAAGTGGCTGACATGATTGCAATAATCTACACCTGTGCAGGTAATGGTTGCAATATTGCAACCATAAGTTTTATGAACTGTCATGGGAATTTTACATATTTGTAAAAGGACTCCTTGGATGAGTTTCAATATCAAAAGGCTTTGCTTTATGTGAAGGAATTGTCAAATAAGTTTTTACATCTAGATCAGTAAATTCAAACTAACCCCTATACCTGCTTAACTGAGTGAGTTAAATGCAGAGAGGAATTTCACCACAAGGATCAAAGTGTACATGTAATAGTGACTCATGCACATTTCAAATTGTCTTTCCAGGATGTGACGCTGCAGCACTACATGGACTACACAGCAGAGAGTTTGATTCCTGTTATGGCACACATCGCCAAGAACGTTGTCAAAGTGAATAATGGGCTGACCAAGCACATGGTAAGCTTCTCATCCTTCAAATTTAAACTAATTTTAAACTTGACAAGACCTAACTACACTGTCTTCTGCAGGCCATCAAAGGCAAATACTCCACCTCAAAGCAGATGAGGATTGCCAACATTTCGCAGCTCAAATCATCAGTGGTTAAGGACCTGGCAAAGCAGGTCACACAGTGAGGAGATCAATGTCCTTGGCACCATGTGCTGATTTGTACAGATGTAAATTAACTTAACCTGACAAGGATCTGCACACCAAGGATGTCACTAGTTTAGTACTTGTGGTTTTTTCTTTTTTTTTTTTTCAAAAAATAAGACTGTATTTTTACAGCCTGCCCAAAGCACACCACAAGTTTTAAGTTTGACCTGAGCAACAAAATGGAAGTTCTTCTAAGATTGACAGCTGGGCTACATGATCAGACTAGTGCAAGGCAACAATTTTTGTTTCACTTATTCACAAGTACTCATGCACTAATCTTATTAGGCCTGAAGACCTCTGACCCTACACCTTTAAGTCTAATGCACCTCTAAACTGCTGCTGAAGTGTTTAATCTAAAACTTGTGGTGTGACTTATGGCCAGCAATGTGACTTTTTAAAAATTTTTCAGTGGATGTGTTGGTGTGAAATGTACAGCAATGCTTTTTAAATAAATTTGGTTTTTGCGTTCTTACTATCTTGTTCTTAAAGGATTTATTAAATGGCTTTGACCAGAAAGCTGCCTGCCTTGTTGTTCCTTTTGCTCTCCACTAGAGGCTGCTGTGAGACTGTTCAAGCATTTTAAAGCTAAAGTACAAGTGAGGCTGTCAAAGTGCCCACATTGAGAAATGTTGACTTTGCCCTGCTGTGCTTCAGGTTAGAGCAATGTTAATATTTGGTGACTGAGCCCAGGGCAGTACAGCTTGTATCAAAACGGCTCATGTGAAGTGTCCCTTAATCATGATGGTTTTTGTGACTTCAGGGAAGCTTAAAGCAGACCTCTGGGACTTTCAATTCACGTTAGGTCACTTTCTGAGTCTTATTTTGCTTAAGGGCTAACATTTCAGGGCTGTCCTTAGATCGGAGGCTAAAACAGGCACTTTGACTGGTAACAGACATCTTTTATCACCCAGAGGAGTCTTCCTTTACAGGAGCTTTCCTTTACATATAATTTTGGAGGCAGTACATGAGCATTGGGTCTCTAAGTTTGCTCAATCAAGTGCCTTTCCAACTAGGGGTGACCTGAAGTGCTCTCCAGTTGAAGGTGCACAGTCTCTAGAAAGCCCTGGGTTTGTCTCTAATGAGGGGAAACAAAACACGGGCTTTCAGACTTGACAACATGCAAGGCTCTTTTCAACATGTTTTAAATGGGACAATGCACCAAGCCCAACACTGCTTTACTTCTGAGATCTGACATCAAGCGTGCTCGGGGTGGAATGTGTTAGCCCTGCAACAGACTGGCGACCTGTCCAGGGTGTACCCCGCCTTGTCCTAAGAAAGCTGAGATAGGCTCCAGTAACCCCTGACCCTGAAAAGGATAAGCAGATAGATGAATGAGAGAGACTAGTCCAGAGTGTGGTGGTTGTGCTTTTGACAAAAGGCAAAATTCTAATAAATCTGGGTTCACAGCTAGCAACTTTGCATCTCAAACATCTGCAGTCAAGAGCGGAACTGCACAAACCTATACAGAGTTAGAATAGACTAGCCAGGAGGACCTAAAGGGGTAACTTCTAAGTCCTAGAAAGAGAACCAGCCTTAATTTAGTGATGCTTCTCACTGGTGAATGGTGCCTTTCACAGCTTTTTCACTGTAAAGCCCCCAAGATTTTAACTAGAGTTTCAAACACCTGGATAAAGAACCAAGTCAGTTTATTTTGGATGTCAAAGCTAATGGACGATGAAGATGCCAGTCTTTAGCTGAAACTGAACTAGGGCCCTTTTACTTCTTATGCAAACACTGAGTTTAAACTTTAAAGTGCTGTAAAAGTGCATTCTTTTTAACAGCCAGAAGGTGGCACACAGCCTTCCAGTGTCCCCAAGGCTCCCTAGCTTTTTGACCTCAGCAGACACTTAAACCAGACCTTCCCAAAGTGTGGGGCCTGCCCCCTAGGGGGCGCGGCATGAAAAGGGAAAAAACAAAACAACGCTTGGACACTGCTAGCACGGGGCGCCCACACAAACGCAAAGCAGGAGATGAAGCATCGCTGAATATGCTTCCAAACCAACTTCATTCTAAGCCAAAGACTAGAAAATATGGTGAAGCATATCTTCCTTTGGCTTCACCTGCACACGTGCCGAGGTAGGTCTCCCCTGCATAATTGGTTTTCCCTGCAAGCGCTGGGCTCTTCAAATCACGGACAAACAGGATCCCACATTCTTGATTTTTAGTTCACAAACACTTGTTGTAATGACTAACTACTCCTGACATTTTGGAGATGTTTGCTCTTTATACAGTAAAGTTACAGCGGGATACAAATACTATCAGGCTGATCCTGCCACGATTTGTTCCCCGGTTCAAATCACGGACAAACAGCATCCCACAGCTGTTTATGTTTTTAAACCCATTTTGCACAGAGAGGCATTTTTAAAAAAAAAATGTATTGATAACAATGTTGAATATTATTACACAGGAAAAAAACAACTACATGTAAAATAATTACACTGTGACGCCTCTGCCTTTCTAAATGGAGGGACAGTAACTGCGTGTTTATATGTAAGCGTGTAAAACCTGAAGATTGAGACAAAATACTGTTAATCTGACTATCTGCCATTCTGCAATTCCTCTCATGTAAGCAATAACGTGCACACAGCGTGACGTGAAAAAAAGGCACATACCTTTGACGTTGCCTGACGAACTCTGTATTCCTCGTCCACACGTAAACGCAAAAAATGAGTTTTAAAAAATCTCAGTTTTCGGTGATTTCAAACGCCGTTTACGTGGGCGCGAACATTTTTCTGTAAAACAAAGGGGAGGCCCAGCAAAAAAAGTTTGGGAACCACTGACTTAAACGATGACTCCATGGGCTCAGTCATTAATCTGCAGTCTTACTGAGTCCAATTTGGAAATTATTCACAAGACACTAGCTAATTTGAGTGCAGTTGCACAGTTCAGATCCACCCCTCAGTGATCACACCTGAATTCAAAACACAAAGGTAAAGAACGCGAAAAGGTGACATCATAGTTTCCTATGATAACGACGTCTCTTTCGTACGTTCTGTGTGTACATGTGATCATTGTGAGCCAAAGGCTCAGACTACAGACTGTTTTCAATGCTGTTCATTTTTTTCTACTCCTTGACACAAGCTCTACTTGTGTGCTGTCCAGAATTTCTGTTTGCAAGGAGTAGCAAGTCAGAAGGAAGTTGGCTTAAAGCAGGAAGATATGGCCTTCTTTCAGATAGATGTTGCATGAAGGGCCAGTATAAGATAGTTTATGTGAATTATTTAATGGATAATATATATAGTAATTTAACGAAACATCTGCAAGCACACATGTAAAAATAGTATATAAGGCAAAAATGGAGTTCTGTTATTTAAGTTAAATTCTTCAAGTAGTCTTCAGGAAAAGTTTTCCAGGTTTCTTGAGGGACATTTAAAGCCATGTTTGGATGTTGGCTGCCTGTCGTTAGGGTTTTCCTTCCACCTCAAAGCCTCTTAATTGTGTGGCATCACAATATATTGTTTTTTATTCAGGTTTGAGTTCATTCCTAACTTACAGCTGTATCTTTTTAATTACGTAACTTATTCATTGTTTCTGTTTTTTGTTTTTGCTTTAATTTAAATTGAGCTATTTGAGCTAATTTTGTTATATTTTACTCAGCTTTTCCATTTTATGCAAAGTAAGTTTTCTTGATTGTTTGCATGCAAGTTTTTACTTTTATTGTATCTTTTTTGACTTACTTTATAACTATATTTTAGTTATTGTACTTTATTTTACCATTAATTGAGCTTTATTTTGTCTTCCTTGAAATTTGTTTCATTGTATTGTATTTTGTTGAATGTGATTTAATGTGGATGGTCCTCCTTAAGAAACAGAAGAGAGCATCTCTGCATGATGTTTATTTATAAGGTTCTTCTTTGAAAACGGCCCAATTATCTCTGCTCCCCTTTTACATTTAAATATAGTAGTTACAATATTAGGTCACAGGATATTAATAACATTAACTGTGCCTGTCATTCACACTGAGATTGGAGAAGTGTGTTGAAGTGAGTTTAAATCCTCCACTGTCTACAAATGGAATGAATGACAAATATACTTCCTCTGATTTCATTAAAACATTATAAAATATTATGTTTATCTATCTTTATGCTGTCTGTACATTTGGTCTGGATTGAAATGAGAGAGAGTGTTTTTTGTGCAAGTCTCTTTTGAAAAAGAGATGTGGACCTTAATGACACTATTGTACTTTAAATAACGGTAAATTACAGAACTCTTTCCTGTCCAGGAAATTGTTGTGAATCATTATTAGAGACTTCCTTCCTAAGAAGCCGGAAGATCTCATGTAAGGTGCAAATTTGAGGACTCCTCACAGTAATTGCATAACATCAGGCCACGTGTAGTTAAAGCTAATGGACAGGACAGAGTGGGAGCTATTATCACAGAAACCCATTCACAGCTGAAACCCTGGGGAACACCCCCTGCTTCATCAGTCCATTCATCCTGTTATCCTCAGGGAGATGTCCAAAGATCATCTGCCATCTGTATGACGTAAGGCACTCTGTGTCTTAAACTCAGGATCATAAGGCCATCACTGCTACAGGCCTGCTGGATAACAGCTTGACTACATCTGTCGCAATACAGACAGTAAGACCGGAAATCATCTGCTGCTCAAAGGGGAAAAAACATATTACACATTTTGGGAAATTGGTTTTATTGTAGTTCATGCGCAGAGTTCAAAAAGTGAAATATGAAGATTAAGGTCCTTTAAGGTACAAGAAAAAAAAAAACCTCAACTGATCTGAGAGCCCAAGATGTACATCTGTTTCCTGACATAATGACATACAGGCTGTAATCCTGACACCTCCATCCATCTAGCCCTGTAGCCTCTGTTTTCCACAGAGACACATGATAATTAGTCTCAGTTATCCTGAAAAAGCCTGCCTTTAAAACCCACAGATCAAACTGAGCATTCATATTTTAAGGCTGAGGTCACAACTGGATAGCCATATCAGTTTACGGGACAGATTCCCCCTCTGCAGGGCTCTAAGCCCTACACGTGCAGCTGCCTGGAACAGTATTTGGCATTTTTCAGCGATATTTTGCTGTGTGACATTATTACGATGGAAAGTTGAATATGATAGCTCTTGTCTTCAAGGCAATTCAGCCACTGGCACACTGAAATCCGTGGGTTTTTTTTAACCAAAAACTATATAAACGTGTCATCACTCTGATCTTCTCTTCTCTGTCTATCAAAATGTTTTTGGTTTAAAGGCACTTTTTGTAATTACCTACTGCACAATTTAACCAAATCTTCCATCACCAGGGGGTAGCAGTTTACCAGTTTTTCCATGTGTTTGGCTGTTTTTGTAACTTACCTTGATTTCCTGAAGAAAGCCTGCTTTTTCCAGGCCACCAGTATAAATAAGAACTACTTATGATGTACCATCCTATGGTTCAAACTGATACAACACAAAAATACGACTGCCACTTGTTTGGCACATTAGATGGTCACAAAATATCCATCTAGGTCTAGATGACTGCTAGCCCTCGAGCTGTAAAAATAGGGGACACCCTACCCTTCGCTGCAAAATACAGAGGTAGAGCAAAGGTAGGAAAACTGATTATCCCCTAGATCCCTTGGATTCTAGTAGCTCTAGTATCTCTTAAAGATATACTTTACTGATTAATCTCAGGTTTGACAGTCACAGCATTGAGACAATGCTTTTTTTTAAAGCCTTGTCATGATACAATCACAGTATGAACAACAACATGTTCTTCCAGGTGTTAAACTTTACTGTAACACCTGGAAGAACATTTGGCCCAACAGATGACTAAAACTCTCAGACCTGATGTAGGTCTCTGTAGTGCAAATCCAAATGACCTGCAGATCAAAGCTGACTTAATTAGTGAAACATCTTGACCCCCTTCAACAGGACTGACATTTGATTGATTTTGGTTATACTACTTTACAAAACCTTCTGATACTGATTTTAGACGGGAACTTTAGTAAACTGGTGATCAGATATGATAAGGATGATTGCCTCCTCTTAAAAGATGTGCTCTGGAAGTTTTGGACACTACCCACTAACTCTAATGACTTTTACTCACACTAAGTAGATTTGGTGATGTGTTTTGGTGTTTCTTTTGTTCCAGTGACAACTATTGAAAACAAGGCTGATTGATGAGCTTGATTTTTAATGGATTTGGATAATGGATCATGGAAAATTGTGTAAACCCAAAATATAATACATTTATTGTTAAGTAAAACCAGCATTCATATTACTGCACTGTGAAAGTGTGCAGTAATATGATGGAATTAGATCTCCAGTGATATTTAACACACCTTTTTAAAGATGTTTATGCATTTGTAAAAATTTCTGTATCCTTAAAGCCCAAACGTGTCTGTCCTTTCCCATGTTTATTCAAGCTCACCCCATTAAACGAATCTGCAAGTCAGCATTGAGGTCCAGAAAGAATGTGAAGCTTGGCGGCATCAGACCGCTCAGAATTTCAGCAATACAGATTTCACCCACAAGCAGATCATCCAAGAAGAGAGTAAAAAGTTTGGAGATTGTCCCCCAAACTTCCAGTCTAAACATCGCCCGAGATGGGCAGAGTTTTAACAAGTGCACCCTTCAAAGTGAGTCAGTGCTTATTCTCTCCTCTTATCCTCCAAGTCTGTGCGCCTCAGTTCAGTAATGGCAAAGTCAAACAAACAACCGGCCTGTGGCAGCACTGTTAGGGTTTCTGTGGGGTGCTAATAGGTTGGCAGCTGGTGTACTGAATGAGGTCTCTGGAACTGAAAGTGGAGTGAAGCACAAATAAACACAGGGGGCATTCATTTTCACAATTTATAGATTTTCAAATAAAAATCACGTGCTTCCTGAACTTTATCGACCTTTGGCGTTTTAAAGTCAAACCGAGGAAACAAAGGCTCCCATTGTGGCCTGAACAGCGGTGTGTATGAGCCAGGTGTGAAAAGGATTTTCTCCAGATCACTTTAAGCTCTGCTTGTATGGTCTGAATGCCGAGCAGGAAGTCACCTTATCCTCACAGTCAAAGAGCTGAATGTTTGTTGAACTGCAGATGCCTTTTCCTTCCATGGTCAATGCACTGTGATAGGCATTTAGATGGAGAGCAGAATGACATTTCATAGCTTATATTTATTTAAAAGAGAGCGAAGAAATAAACCAGATAAAGCTTTAATTCCATGGAGTATAACTAAAACATCCAGAACATGCATGAGCAAAGAAATCAAGTTGTAATAAACCAAAAAATACCCTTCATCTGGGTTTTACATGCTTTAAAAAAAGAGCCATAACCATGACTGGTCTGCTCATGGTTAGGGGAATTCATCTGTTGAGTCTTACATAACAGAAGCCTGCATTTTCCTGGTATTTCTGGTCATTTCATAAACAATAGTACATTTTATTCTGGAGAAAATTAAACCCCACTTTAAAAAATCTGATTAAAATCAAGGAATGAAGCGTTAAAGCTACTACAGAAAGGCAGAACTTTATTACATGCATGTTTTGGCAAGTAATTTTGTTTTGTGGAGACAAAACAAGTTATCTTGTTTCAGCTCTCAGAGATTGTTTTTGGCCACTGAGGAGCAACCCCTGAGCCAAAGCAGAACAGTGTAGTAGCAGCAAGGCGAGGACTCGATTATTTGCCTTCCCCAGTTATTTTTTTTACTGGTGTTCACTACATAGGTTTAGGGATTAATGGGTTTGTCCAGTGATTTTAAAACAAGAGTAAACTTGTATTTTCTCACAGGAAGAAACCAGAAGCCAGGCAATCTCTATATGTCCTCCACACACAAATATACAGAATGTGAATCCAAGGAATTAGATTTTTGGTGTAGGAAGTTTCTTATTTCCGTTTTTGCAGTGCACTTATAGTCCGAGTTCTTTTGACGAATCGTGTTTGAGTGGGCTTTGACTGCATACAGGTAAACTGGCACGGTCCGGGCAGGTTTGGGGTTTTTGTACTGTGTTTTTTTGTCTTTTGTTCTCTCTCAAAGTTACCAGTGTACCTGTGGATACACGTGCTAGTTCTTTTGCCATCGTGGTGATCACGTTTATTTCTTCCTCTGTGAATGTTTTCCTATCTTGCTAACTCAGAGTTTTTGTCTGCCTTTTAGTTCTCAGCCTCTCACCAACCAAAGAAATCTGATTGCCCCTTTATGGTCTCCTCTGCAGCGAGTTGTGCTTGCCAGCCAAAGTTTTGTTCTGGAATACGTCAAGTGTGATAACAAGATCTGCTTAGAGTAGTTTAGAGATTCTTCCTTACCCTCCTTGGTCCAAGCTAGCATTCCGTCTTACTCTCGTAGAGTTCCTGGTTCACTTCCTGCAGTAAATTGTAAATAAATCTTTTAAATTTGCTCCTGGTATGCTCAGTCTGAATTTAGAGTCAAAACATGACATCCATGTAGAAAGGAAAAGATTGCATTAGCCTGTTCCATCTACAAACCACTAGCTATTATCTGACAGTGATAAGCATTAATAGATTTAGAGTCACTCGTAAACAATGGTTAGACGTCTTCAAGTCTTTAGGTAGGACCTCTGGCTAAATATATTAGTTTCCATGTGCAAAGTAAAATACCATATGCATCCAAAATAAAACAAGACTGTGTTAAAAATTCTTTGCTTTGTTTAACAGAAATATATATATATATATTTATTTATTAGGGTTGCAACGATATTTTTGTATCGATATTTTTTCGATACAAAAAAATGTTCATGCCTTTTTAATTTGTCATTTATTAAAATTATAAATATATATATATATATATATATATTTTTTAACTCAAAAGTACAGTTTTTAAATTTAATGTTGCTGAAACAACAAAGTAATAAAATTAATAAATCTGATTGAGGAATCACCCATCTTTGGAAAAAGAGAGTTTATTACAGAGAAATGGCTCTTTCCAAAATAAAAGCTATACTATATGCTTCTTCTGGGCTATATTCTCAGCAGCATATTAAACATATCAGGTCCCCATAAGGAGAATCATGTGCTAACGGCTGTCTAAACGACTCGGGTAAAGTTTGTAGCATGCGTGCTTGTTGTTTTTGTCTGCTTCCACTTGTCTTTGCACTAGGATGATGTCAGCGTAAATGTGCAGTCATATTCGTTATGTTCCCACTAGTGCTGTCAGCTACCGCAGATCGCCCCGTGCGTGGGGCTAGACGGCCAACACGTTAACGAGCTAACTGTGCTAACACACTAGTTCCCACTCATGTAATTGAGCGTTGCTGGCACATCCAACATACTGTTTTACTTTAGTCCATGACGCGCTTACCTTCAGGGTCATACGTCACATGAAAACCAAAATAGTTCCAAGCGCCAGATCTGAATGAGGGTGGGGGAGGTTCAATTTGCCATGTTGCAAGGAGAGCTTAACTTCTGTCTGCTAGCTTGCCCTGCGCTCAGTGAATCTGCGTTCGACTACTCCGCCTAGGCTGCACTGTCGAGCGCAGATCCACTGAGCGGTCAACACAGACAGCACCATCAGAAGGAAAGTTGATAAAATAAATTAAAAATTTTGTATTGTTCGATACATATGCGTACCGAACCGAAAGCACTGTATCGAACGGTTCAATATCGATACGAGTATTGTTGCACCCCTAATATATATATATATATAAATGCGTTTAATATGAGACTAATTATTTGGACCTAATCTGTAGATACAGTTAATGAGTTCGGCTTATCAGAATCAAAAGAAGCAGACAAACCATCTCGCCACTGGCACGTACATTGCATCTTGACTGAGTTTCATCATGATTTCATCATCCTGACTGGGGCCCCGAAGTTTGCCCCTGTACTTAACCCAACATAATTGTGCAAGAGAATAATCCCTAAACGGCTATTAAGTTAATGTTGCCATACACAGTGATTATCGGAGGTTAAATCACCCTGCTTCACTTTCAGGGACCTGTGCCAGTGTTTGTGTTTTGATTAATGAGATCGGTAATAATGAGAACATGGCCCATGAAGCTTGTGTTGATCATGTGATTGGGTTTTTTTTTTTTTTAAATTCTTTTTGTTAGTTTCTTTCAATGATGACAAGACTCATAGGCTGATTTATGAGCCATGTAATGCAGTTTTAAGGTTTTCCATGTTTCACTTTTAACAGTATGCCATAAAACTCTGAAAAGACTTATTTATGGATGTTGTGAGATGTGTTTTTTTTTCCATATAAATGTGCCAGTGTGCTGTTTATTGTCTTAATTTAAAGTGAAGTAAACACTCAGTGTGACGGAATCTCTTTAAAGATGTCTACTAGCTATCTACTGTGTGTTGTAATCCGACCTGTTTTGGTGAGTCACACTGCCTGGCTAATGTCAGCTCTGATGTGTGATAAATCCTCACAGTGTACGAGGGAGGAGGAGGAGGGAAGGGCAAACAAAGCTGCTCCTGCTGACACGTTGTAAATCAACCTCTGGGGTCACTTGGCTATCTCCTTTGTTGTCCACATGTGACAGGGAGACTGACAGATATTGTTTGCTACTGAACCTTAGCACCTCCAGTGTTTCTAATGTGAACTAACAACATCCCAAAGCCATGAAATCTGTCATGATATCAGTCAGCCCCAGATCATGCAGAAAAATGCCACCTGTCTGATACCAACCCTGTTAGCAGAGCTAAACTGATGGGTCTGCGGTTCTTTTTTCAGCAGACCCTTACTTATCTCATCCAAATGTGCATAATGATCAATTAATTCCCATCTCACTTCCCAAAATTTATAGTTTTATTCTAAACAAACCTGATAACTGATGCTAATTCCCAGATGATCTCTAAATGTGAACATTTCTGCACAATATTACTTTTAGTTGGCTACATTTTACTCTGGAACATAAATGTCAGCATATGGTGCCAGAGGAAATGTCAGAGGATCGCCAAGTCACTGAGATTTATCACATAACTGTGCAACTTTTAATGCCAATCTATTTAGTAATAAATCTGCTAGTTGTTGACTTATGGGCTACAGTGGGGGGCCAACATCACCATAACTGGAGTCACAAGTAGCTTTAAACACTTGCAATTACTCAAACTCAAGACCACCTGTATAAAAGAAAAATACTCTGCTCAGTAGCCAGACGTAGAGTCACTGGGCACTTGGTAGTGTCAGATTGGACCCCCTTATTGCTTTCAGAGCTGCCTTAATCCTTTGTGGCACAGATTCAACAGGGTGCTGGAAACATTCCTCAAAAATGTTGGTCTATGTTTATTGGAAGATTGAGAACACTGTGGTCATAAAGAGATGGCCAAAACAACACTCAGGTAAGCTGTGGTGTTTAAGCTCTAGGAGGCCCAAAGTGTGCAAAAAATACCCATGACCTCTAGCATCTACAAGGCATTTAAACCCACATAACCTGCCACTTACTAGATATTTTCTCTTTTTCGGATCATTCTCTGTAAACCATAGAGATGGTTAAGTGGGGAAATCTCACAAAAGTGCAAAGAATTCCTCTTTTAAATAGCATAATGTACAAAGCAAGAGTGACTTTTACTCTGGGACAGGGTGACTGTGAGTGCAGAATCCCATCAATACTTTTCCATTTATTTTACAATTTTCAGCTGAGATCATGCTTTGAAACTAGTTGCACAAGCTGATGAATGACTGCCTTTTACTTCCAAAAAGACATAAGTTTTATTTCCCAAAGTCTGACTTCGATAGGCCAATCTGCTGAAAAATCACCAGACTATATCTCCATCAGTCACTTGAATTAAGCTACAAATGCCAGTGTGGATGTTTAACTCTATTATTACTAAAATGTAAGATCTAAGTTTACTTTTCGATGTAAAATTATGTCAGTAGACTGTAACTTAAGGGGCCACAGTAGACCTGCACTCCAAAGGTTGTGCATAGCACAAATCCTGACCTGCTGGTTTGTGGATCATGAGGCTAGTTTTTAGCAGAACGTGACTACATCAAGATGAGAGACCCAGACCTATAGGCCTAATACTAATGCTAGCTAGACATCCATCCATCCATCCATCCATCCATCCATCCTCTTCCGCTTATCCAATTCAGGAAGGTGGATGGGGGGGGGGGGTGTCTACCACTGCTTCTCTACCACAGGGCGAGAAGCAGGGTACACCCCGGTATAACAGACTGGCCTTGATTTGGGAGACATGAAACGTGGGCTGGATGCATAGAGATTGAGGCAACTTGAGTTTAACTAGAGAAGGGTTAATGATGGAATCAATTTCACTAGGAGCAATAATGTGTGGTGCAGGCTTGCATGTCAAGGGACCTCAAGGGAATGTCTTTAGCTGAGAGCCATACCTTGTGTCTGGGCTCGTAGCAGGGAGGCGTAAGACCGATGGTGATCAGCATGATGCTGGTTTCTCTCAACCATCTTGAGGAGTGCCTCCCTGGTCTGGGTGTACAGCTGCCTGCTCCACTATAGGTGCTGCAGTACTGATGGCACGGCGATGTCGGCTTCTATGGAAGGGAAAAGTGGAGTCTGGTACCCTGGAGAAGCTTTGAAGGGTGAAAAACCAGTAGCAGCAGAGTTATGTGCCAATTCCACCTTTGCCAGTTTTGAGGACCAGGAGGATGGGTTTGGGGAGGTTACACAGCGGAGAGCTGTCTCTAGTTCATGATTTACTCTGTCTGATTGACAGTGTTGGGGAGTAACGGGATACATGTACCGCCGTTACGTATTTAAAATACAAAATATGAGTAACTGTATTCCGTTACAGTTACAGTTTAAAAAGGTGGTATTTAGAATACAGTTACTTTGTTGAAATAAATGGATTACACGGCGGTACTTTCCTGTTTCATATTGTCGCGGGTCAAGACTGTTTGGGTTTTGTTGGACAGCTACGTTCTGTAATTCCAGGCGGCAGCGTTGTGGTTGCCATGGTTACAGGGTGACGCTCTCGCTCTGCGTGTTTCCTGGGTGAGAGAGCGCCTTTTTGTTGTTGTTGTTGTGCTAAGCTAATAGGCAGAATGCTACAGGCTCTAAAGAATGTAGCCTCTTGGGCAGTGTAGTCCGTGCTGCAGGGAGAATGGACTGCCATACCTGTTATGTGTCTGTGAGCGAGGGAGTGAGAAAAAGGAAAAGTACGAGCTGTCATTGAGCAAAAACGGGAGCTGGAAGCATGTAAATATAATAATAACCACTGCAGCCAAGAAGAGTGCCTGACGAGCCCAGTTGTAAGTAAGCTATTAAGACTCGACTGTACACTGTGTTCGTGTTTTCCTCCGAAACAATAAGTTCCGTTGGAGCAGCCTTTCAACGCCTCTCTCTGTCTCTCGCAAGCAGAGTTGACCCAGACAACAAAGTAAAGCTATTTTTCAGCTACAAGCCCGACACGGAACCCGTATTAGTCAGAGGTCCCTTTACTACGGTTCGGAGCCGCGGACCTTCAGTAATAGTAATAAATCACATAGCAATAGTACATTCACTTAGTTGTAAACAGCATGATAATATATTAAGTAATCCAAAGTATTCAGAATACGTTACTCTCATTGAGTAACGTAACGGAAAATGTTACAGAATACATTTTGGGGCATGTATTCTGTATTCTGTAATGGAATACATTTTAAAAGTAACCTTCCCAACACTGCTGATTGATCACTGGTTTGACGATGAAAACCTGAGCTGAGACATACCTTGGCTCTCAGTGCAGCACAAAATGTCCTTCATACCTGGGAGATGAACTGGGGGCCCTGGTTAATAGGGAAATTTCTTGAGAGTGATGAAGTGAGCAGCCTTGGAAAACCTAAAATCTACTATGATGATTATGACTGTCTTGCCACTGGAGGTGGGTAGACCTGTAATCATGGTCTAGTGCAATGTGGGACCAAGGGCGATGAGGTGTAGGTAAGAGGTTGAAGTAGCCCCGCAGGGCGTTGAGTGTTACTCTTACTGTGAGCATAGATGGAACACACTGCCACACAATATTTTATAACCCTTTTCCATGATTCCCACCTGAAGCAGTGCTTGAGAAACAATATAGTCCTATTCACCCCAGGATGACAGTTCAGCGGGCAGCCGTGGCCACATAGCATCAGCACCTGTCACTCAAAGCAGCCACTATCCAAATAGTACATAATTTGAAGGGTTAAAACTATTTAAATGAGTGAACCTCCTCTACAATTATCACAAAAATAGCTTAAGAGACCAAAATAATTTTTTGTAGCAGGCTGTAAACATGTTTATTTCTGCTGTAAAGCTGTGAATTTTATCATGGGACTCAATATTGACTCTCTTTTGGTGTCAGCCTCAAGTGGCCACTAGAGGAACATCAGCCTTTGACACTTCATGCTTCATTTTTTAACCTTGGAGAATGCAGCATATTCTGGAAATATATACCTTTAAAAAGCAGTAGCTGAGGTTTCTCACAGATCACAGAAGGTAAATCTTTGTCAAAATTAACGTGTTGATATCTTTGTTGTTAGAAAACAAACTAAAAATGCAAGAATAATAATATCATGTTAACACAGAATAAAAAGAAGTTAGTTCTTTGTGGCTGAGTGTAAACGTGTTCATTTTGTGGGTTATTTATGTGTGTAGTGTTAGCAACACCATGGTCACTCATCACTTTGGTAAATTGAAATGGAGCCATTTTGTTTCCTCAGTGTTTACCCCCTGATTTCAAGTCCCCTCACTGTGGCTTGAATAATCATGCTATTTGCCACGTGCCTCTCCAAAATACCAGAATTTACCTGATTGTGAGGCTCTTTGCTTACTGAAACTGGTTGCCCCAGAAACACAGTTTACAGCATCTGAGGCTTTTTTCTTCTGGCCCGCTGTGGGGTAATTGGCTTTCTGGCTGTTATGGATGGCTCTTCAATCAGCAGTGTCCAGAAATGACACAGAACGAATACAGATAAATGAGTTTATTCATCAGCTGTTTGTTTCCAGACAACATCTGCTCATTATTTAAACAAATTATTGAAATTTCCGCAAAACGTGATTATGCGATGTTACTCTTTTTGCCCTTCTGTTTTGTTTTCTGGTAGTTTGGCCCATCAGCCTGCACTGACAGGAATCCCCAGAGACTCGAAAAGACGCGGAGGCACAGTTATTGATTATATTAGTCAATAACGGCTAGTTTCCTGCTGGACTATTATACTAATGCACTTAGGGCGAACGTCCCGACTAGCCTTGCAGGCCAGGTTATAAAGTGCACCAGAGCTCCTAAATTATTCACAAGGCCCCTTCACCAGCTCCCCGCCTCCATTAGAGACAGAAGGGGAAGAGGGGAGGGTGACGATGATGTCACCCAGCCCCATGGAGCCAGACAAAGGGCACCTGGGACTGAATGATGGAGTCAGCTGTGGAAGGGCCAGAGCTCTGCCAGAAGAATCTATCTGAAGGAGTGAGTTCTCTGCCTCTGCAGGACGCTTCACCAGCAGATCCTGGTGGTCAAGAGGGAACGCTGTGAAAACTGTGAGTGAGTGTGTGTGTATCTTGGTGAATACAAGCTTATGTAACCACAGTTCACAGTGACAGATGACTGCTGAGGGAAAATAGCAGAGAGAAAAATAGAGAGCCATATCTGACAAGAAAGACAGGCCTCAGGTTAACATAATATATATATACTAAATCTAAGAAAGGAAAAACCACCATGTTTATCATCAGTGAGTGCTGTTCTGTCACGGACTGCTTCATTTCTTTTGTCACATATTCTAAAAGTGTCTCCAAATCAACTGCATCAGCCTTTCAAACCATATACCTTCACTCTGATGACAGTTACGAATGCCATGAGAAATATGTTCAAAAATTACAGTAAACTAACCAAATGTGCCCTAAACTCTCTTCAGGCCCAACAACAACCTCCTATAAGATCTGTTGGATCTCCTTAAAAAGTACTTCTTCCCAAAAGACCACTCAAGGTGTCTTAAGCATCACAGAGATTCTTCCCAATGACCACTAGACCCCCTTACAGAATCTTAAAGTCTTTTCAGTGACTACTTAGACCTACTAAGTGGGACATAAAACAACAATAAAACCATAAGAGGATTCCAGAACCTCTGTTTATTTAAAGGTTCCTGTGCTTAATCCAGTCTAACACATTCTTTTGGATGGATGAAGTACTGGACTGGACTGATGGACTGGTGGTGGCAGCGCACTAAGGAATTTTTTACTATGAACGTCCTAAATTGCTTTATTGTTGTTTGTTACATATTGAAAAAGATCTCCAAATCTGGTGAGGAAATGAATATCATTCTTTCAAACTATATTGCTTCACTGTGATGATGTCAGTTGAGAATACAATGTTAAACCTTGGTTTAAAATCTGCACTAAACCACCCAAATGACTCCTAAACTCTTTCCAGTACTGACACAAAGCTTCTATAAGACCAACAGAACTTACTCAATAAGTACTTTTTTAATAAAGGACCACTCAAACCACCTTTAGGACAACATAGATTATTCTTGCAAACCAGTAGAGCCTCTAACAAAGTGCCTAGAATGTGTTTTTTACTGGCCAATAAAGCTTGATTCTTATTAAGGGCCTCTAGTAGGATCCTAGGACATCCTCACTGATGTTGTTAACACACAGAACACAAAGGTTCTTGTTTGTAAGCACAAGAGGAGGGTCCCAGTACCTTCAAACTAACCACAGCAACCACATAAAGTGCTTCTAGAAGCTTCTCTAAGCCCATTGCAACCTCCTGTTTTTCACTAAATGAACTCTTTAACACTTTTTTCTGATAATAACATAGGACACAAGAGAAGACATCAATGTCCATAATTAATCACTACCTGGTTTCCACTGTTGCATTACTGTTGCCAGTAAGCCAATTAAATGACCCTTAAACACCTCTTAAGGCCAACAAGAACCTTAAAGGGCACCAAGAACCTTTCCAGTGTATGTGCCGTGGAAGGCTCTCAGAATCTCTGGAACAACCACAGTAATCACCTAAAGGTCCTGTAGAAACTTTCTAAACCATTCTATGTGTAAGGACTGAACAAACAAGATGTTTAACTTTAGGTAACAGACTTACAGACTTGCCCTAGAAGCATTAAGTCCTGCATGCAGGTTATAATTGCTCTTTTCCAACTCAAGCATTGTGCCGATGCCTAATCTAGAACTGGTTCAATGCCTTTCTACCAAGAAAGAGTGGTGCTGGTGTCAAAAAGCTGTAAAGCACCATAAAATTGCTGTTTTCTAAGATGCAATCAACAATATCAGCCACCGTGGGAGGTCCCCTGTTGGCAAACAATCTTGTGTTTCAAGAGTGTTTGTTTGTATTCTTGTGCTTCATATCTCTTTTGCCTTTTTGGTTGTAATTTTTCTTTTTGTATTAATTAATTTCAGAATTTTGCTTCCACACTTGGCTTTGTAAGACTGCAATATGGGTATAATGTGAACATCACTTCCCTGGAAGACTGGAGCACAAACATGGTTTGATGGAAAGACTGTAAAGCTTATACACCATCTCACTCACACTAGTTAGTTTATTTCAGCCCAGTACTGACAGGCTGTCAGTAAGGTCCAGGTGAATTCAGAGCCTTCTGAATGTCAGCACCACTGTATGAGCTGTGGAAGAGGCTGAAGTGGAAGATGGCCTAAATAATTTCAGTATTTTTCAGATTATTTTCCACAAGTTGCATTGATGAGCTATCGGCTTGACTTAAAATTAATTCCCACTAATTTCCTACTTGCTATATTCTTAACTCAAGAAACCCTTGAAAAGAAGAATTTCACTTAAGCAATAAGATCAAAATACATGCAATACCCTGCTGCTAATCAAAATTTTAAAGCACACAAAATAAGCCATGTGTGCTTTCACTCTAGTGTGAGGTATTTATGCTCTCCTGCTGGTCTGCCTCTGTCTCATTTCTGGGAAGTTCAGCTTGTAGTGCACGCAGGAAAAACACTAAAACACAGTGGAAAAGCAACACAGCCAGCAACAGAGTCAAGGGAGGCAAAAAGAGATGCCAAAAGTCATCTTTCTTTCTCTCCCCTTCTCTGTCTCCTTGTCACTCTTTTCGTCTTTCACCCTTCATAAGGCCTGGAAAGGTCTTAAAACAGCTGGCACCAGCTAACATCTGGTATGTCACTGCTTGGACGTCTGTGGAATACTGAAGCAGAGGTGCAGCAAGGGTAGAGTGCCGGTTCACCCCTAATTTTGAGGCCCCTTAAATTTAAAATGTCTCCATGAATTTTGAGTAATACCTAATAAATAATGGAGTCTGTGGCTGCCATACTTAAAGACCTAACTCTTAAATACCTCAGCTATTAAAAATGGAAATGGTCCAAGGGCCTGAATTTAATTTTATTAGAAATTTGGAATAATTTCAATTTTATGTTCATCTTTTTCCTTAGGCCAAATGGTAAAATGCATAACTTCTGCTGCTTAACTACAGAGGCTTTAGGAAACCAAGCTAAACCTGTTTTAGACAGGAATGGAAACTTCTGAAACGAGCACAAGCCAGTTCAGCTCATTGTCTAGACTTATAAGTACCTGCACCACACAGACGCCCAGACATCCTTCAGAGGAAGCCCATTTGTGTCGGTTGTACGCACTATTCCAATCCTTCTGTCCACACTTAATCTTTCACTGCTCACAGCTGGTAGCTATAGCTGATGGTAGGACTGAAATCAACAGCTTTACCTTAACGCTCAGCGTTAAGGTAAAGTTAAGGTAAGAACAGACTAGTTCAGTGTTGTATCAATGCCAGCCTGCCGTGCCCTTCTTTCCTCACTTGTGAGCAAGCCATATTTAATTGAACCCCTCTTCTTAAAGAAGCAACTGGTCCCCAAACTCAAGTGGAAACTCTCTCTTTTCAAGACGAGAGCCATGGACTTGGATTTAGAGGGTAATTATCATCCCCATCATATCACCTTTGGCTGCAAACGGGCCCAGTGCAATAGAGGTTATTATCGCTCAATCTTCAATGACCACATCTTGATTTATGCTCAAAAATCCAGGTTAGGAAAATCCTAGAAAGTTGGTTCAGTTCATTTGGACATTGTGATCTCAGTGGAAGAAATGGTTAATTGTTACACAGCAGTGCTAGTGCTGGTCATTATGCAACTCTACTGTTTATGTGGTTGAGGAAACCTGGAGTTTCAAAATTCAAATGAGCAGAATCAACTTTCTGGCTCAATGACCTCCTGCAGGTCCACGAAATACTGAAACCACCAAATGCAACAACCTCTGCTGCTTTGGAGCCAAGGGTAAAATGGTTTTAAAAAAAAGTAAAGAAGATGCTGTCTCACTTTTAGTTTTAGTTGCTCAGCTGGGATTCCATGCAATCTGAAAAAGTACTAAAATGTGACATCATCAGATTTCATGCCACTGATTGGCTGATCATTGGCATTGCTTGATGAGTCATGAGAGTGTTTTAGTAACAAAAATCAAAACCACCATTTTTGAAACCGGGCTACTAGGGAAATGGCTACAAAAAACAACGCGGTGGTCCCCAAGTCTGGCAAAAAAAACCAAAACACAGACCGACCAGCAGGTATATGGTTGGGTCGATGTCCACCTTTGTTGTACCGTTCATGTCACATACTAATTACATCACGGGACACTCAGCCCCATTGCTATGACGATGACTACGCACATTAGGTGGTACTCGAATATAATGGAAAACAAGTTGATCCAAGTTGAGTTGTGTTGATCCGTGGCGAGTCAATCTGAGTAGGTACCAATGGAAAAGAGGCTTAACAGCAAAAACAAAACAAAACACTGCCCTTCTCTCTTCAGTGGTCCCGATATTGGGAAAAGATCATCTGCACCATGCTAATCCTTACTGGCTAGTTATCTAGCTATCAGTAAACAATAATAATAAGATGCTGTGATCTTCTTAGCTGTTTGTGAACAACTTGCTATTTTTGATTTCAGGTGTGTATTTGTGATAGAAGTGCATTAACAGAACCGAGACACATCATCAAAAAAAAAAAGTGAATCCAAGTGAAATTTACCACTAGTATATATGTATGTATATGTACACAGTGAAAAGGCAGTAGAACATGTGCAATAGCTAACAGAACTTTGTATCAATGCACCGGCATGTTTGTGAGTTTGTCCTAACTGATAACTGTCACTGGGGGACATGTCACAAACAGCTGATCTGTGGGCTACTCTTGTTCATGTTTGTGCTGTTACTGGTCCTTCACTCTGTCACCAAACACTGACACAAATACACTACTGTGAATTCCACTTAGGAAGTCTCAGGTATTGCAGAGAAACCTATGAGCATCTATATAAAAGTGTAATTCTTTTACCTACCGTTTAACATCCAGCACCTACGAGCACACAGTACGTAGTTTTTTCATGTAGTTCTTCATGTTCTGGCATCTCTTCCTACTGTCTTAGTTAGAATACAACTGTGTTTCCCCACTCTAAGATTTTCCAAAACCCTCCTCTTTCTGCGCTCATCTCTTAAGGAGCTTGAAAAACCTCAATCACTGGAACAATTTCTGTGTAATGGGAGGAGAAAGGAGCCAACACAAACCAAAATTGTTCCTGTAAACATACTCTACAGATCTGTTGTGGTGAAGAGAGAAATAAGCGTGAAAGCGAAGCTGTCGATTTATCAGTTGATGTATGTTATTACCCTCACCTGTGTCCACGAGCTTCAGGTAGACTAAAAGGTTGACAATGCAGATACAAGTGTTAGAAATGAGCTTCCTCTAAAGGGTGTCCGGGCTCAGCCTTAAACAAAGTGTGTCCTTTGGGAGGGTCTCAGAGTAGAGTCACTACTCTTCCATATCAAATGGAGCCAGTTGACCAGGATACCTCTTATGAGCCTGCTAGAGAAGGACTTACAGCCATGTCCCACCACTACGATGCTCAAGGGCAGACCCGGTGCACATTGGAGAGATTATATCTCTCAGCTGGCTTGGGAACACCTTGGTTTATGGGTGGATGGATGGTGCAGTAGCCACCTGAACAACAATTAACAAGGTGGATAAAACCTAATCAGATTCAGCTAAGATGTGACGCTCATTATTTAAATGTAAATAAATGACAGGATTTCAGCTGAAACTGACATCAGAGAGCCCTTTGGCCCCATATGTCATGTAACCAGTGACCAAACTATTACATCTATCCAATCAGAGAACAAAGAACTGAGCAGGAGCAAATTAGATTTCAATATCAGGTTTCATTCACCAAGAACCAGTGACTAGCAGTGACACATGTTTATGACATGAGACAGATGGTAGAGCAGATGTGCACTTTAAAATCAAAAATATGTCATTTTCCAAATAATAAATCATTATGTGAGCTCCTTTTTGTGTCCCAATTTTCTTATATAATATAATATTTGAGTTTATAGGGTTGGAGGTCTGCAGTGTGTGGCCTGACTGAGTCACTTCCTTCTGGCCTCAATTGATTTTGCTGCATTGGTGGGTAATCTTCAGACTAATGGGTGACCTTGCCTCACTCTGGAGTCTCCGTGGTCTCACCAGCCTTGATCCTTTCTGCTCTCACCCTGCACATGGGGGGTGGGGGGCAGACTTCCTCCTCGGGGGTTAATAAAGGGTGGCAGAAGAAAGCTCTTCTACTTTCATCCGCCATTACCTAAGCACCTCACCACACAAAATCATTAAGGAAGTTGTATTTAATTCATTCTTTGGTGTCAGTCAGGACTGAGAGAGAATTAAATTAACTTATTAACTTAATTTTAATTTTAGGTAGTGTTACGGATTCAAATATTGGGAATGGATACAAGAGGAAAACCAAAATAACAACACTGGTCCGGCCGGGTCAAGTCAAACGATGATTTAATGAACACACGCGTGGGAGATGGACACCATACACAGACAGCATCAGATCTCAAAATGGTGGAGCCTTGATCAAACTCTTATAGCCTCTAGTGGCCCCCACCTAATCATCAGAGCCTAAACATTCTTTCTCACACAGCGCCTAAGCTACGACCTTGGCTCCCTGTTTATCTGCTCCTGATGAAATGGGGCAGTATGCTCTGTTCTCTTCTAATCAGACAAATAAGGCGATGACTTTCTGTGAACAGTATTTCTTATAACTCAGCAGTATAATGCATCATAAAACAATATCATTCATTCACAATAAATCAACAGTCTAATGTAATGCAAATCAGTTTACCAAATGTAATAACTATCACCTTCTTCTAGTTCAGGAGCATGATGCAAACTGAAAACTACATAATAATTCACAATCTTTAATTAGGGGTCTAACATGGCATAAAATAATATCATAATCCCACAATTCCCCCTGATGAGCTCTTTAGACATAAAGAGCTCACTTACACCCTGCAATCCAGTGTTGCCGGGTTCATTTCTCCTTACTCCTGAGGCCTTTTGTCCCCCTGTTGGGTGAACCATATGTGAGATGACCTCTGTGTTTACGCAGTTCAGATGCAAGAAAACTTTTATTACAACAACAACAGTAGGTACAGATGATACTCCCATCACTCCCCAGTTCTCCCACAGCTTTATTTCGGTGCTACCTTATACCCTCCAAACGTACTCGGACTAGAACCTCTGTCCGAGGAGCTTTTAACCTTTATTTTATTGGTGTAGGCACCAGTGTCTTCCAGTCGGGTGATCCTCTGCTCTTGTTTCCTTCAACCTCAGGGGTTAGACAACCCTTCAGTCGTTGCACAGATCAGGGGATTATTCTGCCCCGATTTCAAACAATGATCTGTGTATTCTGGGATCACAGCTGTGTTCCCCAGGAAAAGGAACAGAAAGGTGTTCTCCTTATGACCAACAGCGTCTCGAACGTCGTTGGTGTGGTGTTCCTGGATTTCCGTCAACCCCTTCGTGGTTATCGCTGTGTTTATTTGATCCATCCTTTTTAGGTGACTAACTGGAGCCCAAAATGCCATGACACTTGAACCCCGTTGATGTTTCAGCAGTCACCGTGTCTGTCTCTGCTGCCAAGGATCCTCGTATATCTGTGACCTCGTCTGGTGTCTGTTCCTTTCTCTGTAAGAGACAGAAAACCAAAACACCTCTCTTCCTAGCTCTAACAATCTAATGTTGCTGTCTACTGATCTTTTGGTGATTCAGAATTTGTTTAGAATATTGAGAATGTCCCAAGGACTTATCCTAATTTAGTGTATGTGTGTGTAAGCGTGTTTGCATGTAACCCGCTGCACTCAAGGCATTTCTTACACTTTATCAGTCCGGACTATCGCCGAACGAAGCTTATGACCTTCAAAAGACCGAGTGCCAACTCATTATAAGCACATTTGCAAGATATGTATAAAAATGATTAAAACCACTCATTCTAATAAAAGACATAAAAAACAAATTAGCCATTTCTAATTCTAACATGTGTCCATTCAATTAAGCTAGAAAATTAAAAGAAAAGGTTAGTGACCTCATATCTTAGAAAGTATCAGACTTTCTCCTATCCAGTGTCGTTGCTCCAGTCTTGTTATTCTGTGTTAGGGAATGAAGTCAATTTAATTGTCATGTTAGATCTGTTCAACACCGGGCTCCGCCCAGAGCCTGCGTCTTCACAATCGTCTACAAACAAAACCTGTATTATTATGAACTTCACTTCAACATGAACTTGTTGACTACTTTTGACACCTGTAGATAGAAGATTAACATCGGGTTATAACAATCACTGTAATACAAATGTTAATATGTCAATAGCTTCAATAAATGTTCAATGCAATGCTTGTTATATGATTCTGATGTAGCAATAATGCTGATGCTAAAATAACAGTAAAACACACCCTTTTTATCCCTTACTGACCACAGCAGGGGCCTCTATGTTTTGATTCAGCCATGAAGCTCACCTGATTCATCACTGAGCCACACCGGCACTGGCATCTGACAGGGTGGTGCTGCATGTTCGTCCTTTAATGTCACTATTTTCAATCTGTTAATTAGAGTGCTTAAACATGAAGTAGACTACGTCCACTACAAGTCAATACAGCTATAAATGTGGCCAATTATCAATCTATTACCAATCAATAACAAACGACAGCTTTTATTTTATGCATGCTTTTAGTCAACCACTCACCCACAGGATCTCCAATCCCAGAAAATTCCTTCTCTTCATTTAATAAGTCTGTCCTCCTTCCATGCCCTGGTAACTGGTCCATCCAGAGCTGTATCATCTTGAAATATACATACAACAAGCCAAACCACACTTTGGTCACACCAACCCTTTTCCGCCCTGAAGATGTCCAACGCCATCTTAGTCTGGACTGTCAAAGGTGATTTTAACGCTGATTGTTCCGACAATCCATTTATAACATTTCCTGGTCAGATTAGCCAATCTCTGCACACTAGAATAAACATAATCAACATGATCAACATTTTTCCTGCGTGTTATTTCACCATCTTATTGATTCCAACGCTCCATCCTTATGTGGTTTGCTGCATTATGTTTATCTAGAACTCCACTCTGTCTCTAAATGTTTGAAGAATTTTTCATGTTTGGGGTCAAGTTTTAAGAATTTGACCATACGTGAAATTAATGGTGTTATTGTAACATGGTAGACTAGTGTGCCCGTGTTAATTCAGCTCCATATTATTGTGTGAAGTTGCACTGGGTTGGGAGTGGTTTTTTGTGTGTGTGTCACATTTTTGGTGAGCCAATGGCTGGAATGGGGTTGGACTAATTAGAGGCAGGTGTACTTGATTGCACTGATACACTGGTCTACTTATAGCCCACACTACAAACACTGCTGTGTCATTTTGTCTCTCTGTGCATGTATGTAATGTGATAATCTGATATGTTTG
Organism: Neolamprologus brichardi; assembly: GCF_056152115.1. Taxonomy (NCBI): domain Eukaryota; kingdom Metazoa; phylum Chordata; class Actinopteri; order Cichliformes; family Cichlidae; genus Neolamprologus; species Neolamprologus brichardi. Next base: position 33,216,955 of record NC_142110.1, read on the forward strand.
GGATGGATGGGTTGCGCTATGAATTTTATACTGAAGGTGTCATTTTATCTCTCTGTGCAGGCCAGGGCCTATTATATGCCACAGCCTAAAGGCAGCATAGCTGCACAGGTTGGAGTGATCACTGGCTATATGCTTGCAGGGTAGTGGGTCTCCAAGGACAACTTCTACCCCTGTTAAAGGCAACATGTGGAGTGCAACTGGCCGTGTGGCATAGCTGGCTCTGGCCTTGGGACTGTTTTATCTTTTATCTCTTGATATTTTTAGTCACTAAATTATCTTTTAGAATTTTATTGACTGTCATCGTTTTGCCCACGACTGAGACGGTTGGTCAGACCTGAAATCTTTCTTTGGGTGTGTTACATTATCACCCCCATCGGGGCTTACCTTTCCCACTTCTGATGATATTCCTCCCTATTCTTTGCAAGTTCCCCCTTTTTTGTGGCGAGAAACTGTTGGTGTGGTCAAGTGGGCGCTGTAAAAACAAAAGCTCAGGACAGAACAGTTATCAGTCATGTACTTCATACAAAATTAGCATATATTCAATTTCATATTGATCCTCGGAGTGTAATGGTACATTTTAATTTTAATTTATCAAAGCTAAACACAATAATTTTTCTTTATTTTGCTCTTGTTCTTGTGCAGCACCACATGCCCCTGTCAGTTCTATCTTACTTTTCTAAATTATTCACTATTTCAATGGAGAACCTAAATGACGTGGACCAAGGTTTGTCATTACATATCTCTATTTTAAATGTGACAAGTCTATCATTCCCCTGTTATTCATACACAGCAAATTCAAAAGTGTTAAATGTTTTGGTATTAGTAGTCTTAGAGTTAATTTTACTCTAAGTAGAGTCACATTCTTTTAATGTAACTCTGAGGTGTAAAATGATAGTAGTTAAAATCGAGTGTTAAAAATGAGTGTTTCTATTTCAAATCTGGAGGTGTCATGACACCAATAGAGTAAATTCACAGACTCCGCCCCCAGCACGGCTCCAATCGAAGCTGAAGTGAAGCCGTTTCAGAACATTTTGCTCTACATATTTGAGTTGTTTGCCATGCTTGGTAAGTCATGTTTTCAAAGATTGTTTCAATTATTGTTATTAGCTTTTACTTCTGTGGCTCTTTGGAGTTGAGACAAAGCTGTGTGAAAGGCATTAGCCATGTTGCTCGGTGATAGCATAATATTCTGTTTTAGCAAGCTGAAAGGTATTGTTTGCGGGCAAATACCACAGCCTTGAAAAAGCTTCCATGTGAATTTTCAGTCAAATTTCTTGGTCAAATACACTTAAAACAATGTCTAGAATGTGAAATGTTGATATAATGGTGCTACTTGAAGCCTGAAAACGATCTCCCATAAAAAACGAGCAAACAGCAGTAGCAGATGTCCCAAGTCCCGACTGAGTTCTACGTTAGCATTTAGATTCCTCCAGAGTTTTGTGCACACGGTTTTACGTAAAAATCAAAAAGGTTGAGGTTTTACATTTAGTTCAGTATTACCTGTTGTCTGTGTCCTTGTCTTTTGGGAAAATACTTTACACAAGTAATGGCTCAAAAAGGATTCCTTTTTTTTTTTTTTTTTTTTTTTTTTTTTACTGTGCTGCAATTGATTTGTGCCATTAATTAGTGTCAACTAATTTTTATTCAATCTCCACATAGGATATGTTTGTGAAGATGGAATATGGGGGAGAGCAGAAGTGCGTTGAAGTTCCACAAAGTGATGAATGAAGGACATGCATATTGTATTTTGTATTTATTGAAATAAGTGATGAGAATGCTGTTATTTGCATTTACCAGCTCACCTATGTCAGACCTTTTGATAAACGAAATTCTAATGAAAGTGAGAACATGTACACTGTTACATCTTTCAGAAAATGTTTTGAAATTGTGGTGCCCAGTTCAGAATAAATGTTTTTCAAAAACCATTGCGTCTTTTTAGTAAATGTTTATTTCCAAAAGAAATTTCTAGAAGTTCAGAACAGTAAAATTCCTGCTTTTTAGAATTAATTAGAAGATAACTCTTACGTAGCTAAACTAAAATACTCTTTGAGAGTTAATATATAAACTCTTAACACCAAGTGCCAAATTATCAAGTCCAGAGAGATTTGGTGTTTAACACTAAATCAGAGTTAACGTACCAACTCTCCAAAAAGAGTCAAATTAACACTCTCTGGTGTGGACCCATATAGACACTTTAAAAGTGTTGAAATCAAATCTGACAGTGTTAATTTGGACATGCTGGATTTGCTGTGTAGGTATCAATAGAGTTTTTTTCTTGCTTTTTCTATCAAAATTGATTGACTTTTTACAGTGGCCCGCTATGGTTAATAATAACATGTTCAGTCATGAGTGAAATCAAAGCTTCTCTTCACTTTAGCATTTAACATTCCCAACAATATAAAGTGATACATTAATCGAAACACAGCTAATAAAACACAATTTTCTTGATGGAAACATCAGTAGCTCAAAATTAGCAACCAAAGGGTTAAGTCTGCAGTTCACACTCATGTGAAGCTACAGCCTCCCCCCCTAGTCTCTGTCCTCCTACTCCTGCAAAAACAAAACAAAGCGAGACAAAACATCCACCCTTCTTTTACAAGCTGGGTGAATTGTTTGTAGACATTTACTAATCCTAAAGTCGGTATCGTTTTTGTCTCAGTGTCAAGTCAGTTTAAACATTTAGTCGTCAGTCCATCACAGTCCAGTCACATGCATACATTCACACACATTCATACCAGATATTGCTGATAATGGAGTCTCACACGCAACCTATTCGAGGCTCCATCACCAGCAAGATGACGTCATCATTTTAAAGGAAAACAGTTCCTTGTTTTTTTGACTGGATTGACTCGCTGCAATCCTTTTAGGCTCAGGACTTCTCATGTGATCAGTGTCCCATATAAGTGAATTTCTCCAGAGCCCATTATAATTATGGAGAAAAATACTTTGCGACTGTTTCTAGTAATCATGTTTTATAGCGCTTTAAAGTTCAATCTCTCAGGCCTGGATTAAAGAGCTGATTTGTTAAATCAGGAACTCACAAAATACCAAAATATCACCACCGGTGGATCACTCCTCTCAGATGTTCTTATTTCAGTGCACTGTAACAAAAGCAAAGACAAACGTAACCAATAAAATACTCATATAATAACAAATACTGGGGCCCGTTGGAAACATGTCCAAGCATAAAACCATCTTTCTCTCTCTAAGAGAGAGAAAACAATCCAAACCTCACTGATAAAATCAACCTAGTGTTAAGCAAAACCCAAAATCAACAAAAACTTCACCAGAAAGTTTTTCTCCGTCCCGGGACAATATTGTGTAAGCATACAGGTACCGTAACTTCTTTTTGCACTGACAAAAACATGTTGGACTTATTTCAGTCAATAGTGGACACTAGTTGCACACAAATGTTTTGCTTTGGTAGAAACTTAAACAACTGAGTTAAATCAACACAACCTTTTCATATTCAGTAAACCTGTGCATTTTGAGTTCATATTACACGATTAAGACATGTTCAGATGGAGTAAGTTAAGCTCCTGGAATATTTTAATCCTTCACAATTCTGTCATTTTATTTCAACATTATTCAATAGCTTTTATCCAAATTCTACTTGGTCCCTTAAATACTACATGTTGTCTTCATATTGCCTACGGTTCAACAAAGTCTAAATTCTGATTACCATAAAAATTGAATGGGTCTACAACAACTACCATCCTCCTATCTTTATCCTAATTGCACGAGGGCTGGGAAATAACTCTAAAGTGATAGGTTACGAGGCAGGGTGCACCCCGAACCGGTCACCAGTCTATCACCTAGAAACAAACAACCATTTACACTTACATTCACGGATAATTTAGAATCATCAATTAACCTAACTCTAATAGCTTCATGACTTTTCACTGTGGCAGGAAACCAGAATACCCAGAGAGAAACCACTGCAAACTAACCAGACTGTGGACTTGCACCCAGGACCTTCTTACTGTGGAGCAACAGCACTCACCAGCATGCCAACGATGTAGGAAATACAGGGAAGCTATGATTTCCTGTTGAATTTTGTACAGATCTTTAAAGCCTGAGGCAATTGTGTTAAATACATGTGGGATGCTTACGTAAATCCAAGGGCTGGCCCCCTTTTCTTCTTTTTATTTTATATTTTATTATTGTTATTATTTTTATTTTTATTATTATTTTTTTAGTGTGTTCCTCCTTCAATTAAATCTCAATCACAAAAATGTGGTGCTCCGAAGTAAGGCTCACACCGTTAATTCATCATTTTCACTCTGTACCACTGCTCCTTATCAGGCTGTGTGAAGCACAGTAAACAATTCAGTTGAGGCCTTGAGCCATAAACAGACATCACTCACAGACATTGTTTTCATAACCAAACTGCTCTAGACCCTGTCCCCTAAATCTGCACAAATGCCCTCTGGGTGACATGAAATGCATTTAACCAATTAACAATCAATTACTTCTTGTTGTTGTAACAAATTCTGTATTTGGACGTTTGTGTGCAACATTTTGCGTATCAGCATAGCATTTGTTAGTAAAGCATTCTTCATTGCATCAGCGTGTGTGTATCACTCTTCATTGCACAAACATGTGTATGTGTGTGTGTGTGTGTGTGTGTGTGGCTCACTTCTCAATGGATTGAATCAGCATTTTGATTTGTGTGCGTGTGTGTGTGTCATTTCTCAGTCAATCAACGAGTGCATATGTGTTCATATGTGTGTTTCTCTTCCTTCTGAGTCAGTGTATGTAGATGTGTGTGTTTGTGTGTGTGTTTGTGTTCATCACTTTCCTGTTCTGGTGTTCTGGGTAAACCATGGCCTGAAGCGTGCTCTGGGGTCCTGCTCTCCTCCTTTTCAGTCCGTTTGGGTCCATTGGTGCTGCTGCCCAAAGTTCTCTCCATACTGGTTCTGGCCCCAATTGAGGCAGTCCTTTTCTCCAGTGTCCTGCATCTTCTCCTTGTCCAGCTCCTCCTTAACTTGACCCTTTTTGCTTCTGTAGGTCCTTCAGGGTTTGCTCCTGTGTTGGAGCTTCTCATCAGGTTTGGCAACCTCCTGCTCCAGCAAGCTCCGGCCTGATTTTAAGTCCTGTATCTGGGACTCCAAGCCTGACTGATGGGTTCGATTAGCAGCCAGCTCCTCCTGAGCCATGCTCAGTTTCTGCTCTGATGTCTTGAGCTCTCACTGAGGGCAGAAACCTCAGAGTCTTTTCCGTACACGTCAGATTGAAGTTTATTGATGTTTTCCTTGCTTTGCTCCACGGTCTTCTGCAGCTCTGCTGTTCGGCTCTTCTCAGAGGTCAGCTCCTGGCTGAGCCCCGACACCTGTGCCTTCAGCTTATGTTCTTCTGCTGCTTTTGTCCAATCTGAGGTGCCTTCTGACCTCAGTTACTCCTCGTGTCTCTGGCACGCCCTTTTTGCTGCCTGATCCTCCGTGTTGGTCCATCACTGTCCTGCACAGTTTTAATGCAGAGTTGTTAAGGTCAGCATTCTTTTGCTCGGCCTCACTTTTCATCCGGGCTTAATAGGCGTCTCGTCACAGCTCTGTCAGCTGAAGCTGTCTGGAAATCTCCCCCGTGTAGTGAAACGGGCCTTGGATTTAACGTTCTCCGTCTCCGCTGCATGAGATCGCTTTCCTGCAGCACTGTTGACATTCTCAGGCTGTTGTTGTGGGTCCAGCTGCTGTAGCATTTGGTCAGGGTCACATCAAAGATGGTAGAGAGGAGAGGAAAGATGATAGAGGGGAGAGCAGGAGTCCAGGTCAGCCTCGGCTTTCCGGGCCGACAAAGCAGCCTGTAATTAAGCATAAAAAGAAAAAACAAAAACAAAACAAAAACAGACGAACAGGAAAATGATGTTGTTTGAAAATAATGTTGTTTTGGCTATGTTATTCAGAGAGGGGCCAGGCCCTGTGTCAGCCTTCTCCCCCCCTTTTTTTTGTTTTTTCTCACTATATAATCAACTCATAACCCACCAAGTTGACAGGACAACACAGGTACACGTTAAAATTCTTAAGATCATGTTTAATAATTCAAAAAAGGAATTTTATTTCATTCAGTAATCTCTTGTATTATTCAATCAGAAAAAAAAAAACATGTCACAATTCGACTCTTTTAACCACTAAATTTATTATTTCATCACTGGTTTGTGATTTACCAGTGTCTGTCATTTTGAAGTCAAGTTGTTGTCCTGCAACCCAGAGAGTTTAATTGTTAGTAGTGGATAGACTTTATCATTTAACATCAGGTGTATGTTAAGTTTTGCTGCTTTAACCTTGCTGGAAAATCTTCACGTGTTCATGAGTGTAAGCTGTTTCTTCATTGCGTGTATGTGCGTTTGTGGGTGGGTTATTTTAACTTTTTTCTCAAACAAGACATTTCTCTAATTGTGTGTGTTTTTAATTTTGTTTCCCAAATTTTGATTTCCCACCTTAAATAACAGCATTCCATGTCTTCAGCCAGGAATTAGAGCTTGCTTGTGAGATTCAGGGACACATGGTGCCAAAAACAATTCAGTGAAAAACTTGCCTGAAAATTTCCAGTGATGGTAACCGATAACTGGAGGAGAAGATGTCCTTTAAGCTTCTTTTTCGGGTGGGGACAAAGTGAGAGGTCAACCTGTAAAATTTTGAGCCAGAGCTTGGCATGTGTGTCGTCCCAATTTTATTAATCTATCCTTTTGCTGCTGTACTCAGGTCTCCTGGTTGAGAGAAATCCACCTGTATTAAGAGACTAAAACATTCATTTACTATTTTTCTTAAAACATCCATTTGGTTCATCTGCCTAGATTTTACTCTCTCTCTTGGTGCATAGTTCACACAGTCAGGCAGTTGCCTTTTATGGGCATGCAAGTTTCCGGTCACTTACCCCCAACAGCTGCAAAGCCGTCTCTCCCATATCAAAACTCAGCCAAACATCAAACATTCACCGTAGTCATTCAAAACTTTATTTATAATATTATAATCAGCAAAATCAGCGTTTTAATTACAGGCATATATCATTGTTTGCAAATCATACTTATAAAACTCAATAACACGCTAAACAGGAAGTCCTCTGTGGGCTTCACAGCAGCCGCCTCATTTGCATGTTCACACACTATCTAAAAAATAGCTCGCAGCGCTTCAGCGCGCTGTCGTCACACACAGCCTCGTTTCACACTCAACTCTATATTATATTACAAAGACGTCTTATATTTACAATCACTCTCAGGCCTGAAAGTTTTAGCGCCTACACAATTTTGACAAATTTAAGATAACGGGTCCAACCGAAGAAAGTCCAACTTTTTTGTAATCAATTAACCAGTATCAGACTCTAACTGTATCTGGCCTGATCTCTAAAGTCCCTAAGTCAATTTACAGTGCCCAAAAAAGCGCAGATAAGGAGACTCTAACTCCTAGCTTGTCCCAGGATGCCCTGTACCCCACAGTCAAGCCAACTGAACTAACCCTGTTCGCCGACAGGTCAAGGTCGCGCGTCCGCGGCCAGGAGGGAGCGTAACCTCCGGGCTATGCGCCTCTTAGTGGACTCCAACCACCGTTCTAACAAAATTTATAATACTTTTAAACAACAGACAACACCCAAAAAACAAGAGTATGACTGAGGCAGATGCAACGTTATGGAAATTGGAGACTCTAACTCGCAAAATGACCAACACAGATGCAATCTTTAGACCAATGGAGACTCTAACTCACAAAATGACCAATTCCCTATCCAACTACCTGAGACTCTAACTCAGTATTATTTTCCTTTACCTGAGACTCTAACTCAGTGTTTTTACCTTTACCTGAGACTCTAACTCAGTGTTTTTACCTTTACCTGAGACTCTAACTCAGTATTTTTACTTGTAACCTTACTTCAAATTTCAACACTCATGAGATTTTTCTTCAAAATCAAAACAGACACTCACCGGCAACTTTTACTGAATAGACATTTAATTTCATCGTCCAATTCAGCACACTTCGGATCAAATCAACAGGCCTGTGCCTACCTCTTTTATAAAGGCGCCTGTCCACTCAGTTCGATTGCCGGATAATGTCTGCCCGTCTGACCACCTCGGACCGTCCAAGCCTCCAAAACTTCCATCCCAATACCACAGGACGAGCCCCCAAAACTGTTACGGATTCAAATATTGGGAATGGATACAAGAGGAAAACCAAAATAACAACACTGGTCCGGCCGGGTCAAGTCAAACGATGATTTAATGAACACACGCGTGGGAGATGGACACCATACACAGACAGCATCAGATCTCAAAATGGTGGAGCCTTGATCAAACTCTTATAGCCTCTAGTGGCCCCCTCCTAATCAACAGAGCCTAAACATTCTTTCTCACACAGCGCCTAAGCTACGACCTTGGCTCCCTGTTTATCTGCTCCTGATGAAATGGGGCAGTATGCTCTGTTCTCTTCTAATCAGACAAATGAGACGATGACTTTCTGTGAACAGTATTTCTTATAACTCAGCAGTATAATGCATCATAAAACAATATCATTCATTCACAATAAATCAACAGTCTAATGTAATGCAAATCAGTTTACCAAATGTAATAATTATCACCTTCTTCTAGTTCAGGAGCATGATGCAAACTGAAAACTACATAATAATTCACAATCTTTAATTAGGGGTCTAACATGGCATAAAATAATATCATAATCCCACAGTAGTTATCATACCTAAAAACCCTGCAGAGAAAAGCAGTAATTATATTTCACCATATTTAATTACCATGTTTTTCAATGTTATGGCTTAAAAAGGAATCCTTATACTAGTCTATGTATTTAGAGAAGATGCTATCTTACTTTCTGTTCACAAACACTAAGTGCACAAATTATTTGTTAATCAAAAACTGTTGGATTTAAAATCAAGGACACATACATTTAATTACTTTGCAATAATCTGATAATTATTCCTTAATTCTGTGTGGGGGAATTAAGATTCTTTCCTGGCATTGTCAATACAATAAATTGAATTAAAATGAGTTAGAACCTGAAAAAGCTATTCAGGAAAGGTAAGATTTCAGCTGGACTTTATATACTGTTGGTGTGGTAGATGAGGAGGGAGTCAATTCTAGTGTTTGGAATAGAAATTGAGAACACCCATTTGGCAGTGCAAGCCAGTCAAAAAGCTAGTACTACTAAAACCTGCTGATTACCAGACTTAAAAGAGCAGCATGGGGCATAAGATTGAAGAAGATATGACAAAAAACCTGGAGCACACCACCGTTGCAAGCACTTATATGTGAGCAAACTATTTCCAAATGGATCCTGTACTTCACAGGAAGCCAGTACAACAGTTTTAAGAACTGTGTACCAGTCAGGAGTCTACTAGCAGCATTTTGAGTGAACCTCAATTGTGATATATCTCATGAATTGCAGTAATAAAGAAATCTGGACGTAACAAAAGCATCAATGACCTTCTCTAGGTCACTGGAAGAAAGAAATGGTTAGTCTTAATTGAAAGTAAAACTGGCATTAACAGCTGATTTGTTCTGTGAGCCAAATTTAAGTAAAGAATCACATAATACGTCTGTAAAAATGTGGCAATAAATAGCCCTAACCAAGCGTCAGAAGTTGGTTTACGAAGTGCAGAAACGGGAATTTATTTGACAAATGTTAGAAAAATATTCTGAAATAGTTTTAAAGACCATTCTGCACCATTACACAAAACCCAAATAACCAAGTAATGCTTTCAGTTTAACACTGCATCCCAGTACCCATTTCCAAGGAGGAAATGGGTACTGCCATTTAATTTGCCTTTAATTACTGCACTATTGCCCTCATGCTTCATCTTTTTACAAGGAGCCAAGATAAACTAATTAACTCCAAGTTCTAGGACTGTTTCTTGCATATCTTGCATGTTTAAGCTGTGGGTTACAGTTTAATCCAGCTTTATAAGAATGCTGGACAAAGTATTTTGTGGGCAAACATAAACAAATAAAAAACACTGTAGCGGTGATTTGGTAAAACAATGCAGAGATTTTTTATCCTGACAGCCCAGACAGAATAATCACTTTGCCAAAAATGAGTTCCAGATGTTCATTGTATTTTTCCATGGTACCCCATTGAGGGTGAACGCCATTTGTTGTAAACTGTGCAAAACAAGCACCGTTGAACAAACAAAAATGTGCAGAAACCAAACACAGATGACTTATTTCCTGCTATAATTAGTGTTCATGAGCTCGCCTCCTTTCACTGCCTCAGCTGTTCCAGCCGTCCCTGTCAGTTGCAGGCCTGACGCAGCTTGAATGGTCTCTCTGTCCAGAACATTAGCATGTTAAAACCATCCCTGCTTTCCTCTGTAAGCTTAAAACGCCACTTATTCTGCTTTGTACATCAGAGAGCCACAGCAGGACCGGAGCCAGAAGGTGCTGCAGGCTTGCAAACTGATTCATTTTACATTCCAGCGGTTGCAGTGGTTATCAGCATCATTTTAAGTGCTTTGTTTAGCGCTTCATTTTATAATGACTAAAAATATGCCTTTTTTTTTTTATTCAACCTGGTGGAAACAATTTTAAAGGAATGTAAAAATTGTGTTTGTGTGTGGTCTAATCTGCACATTTTTTCTCAGGAGTCTTAAGCATTCATCCTGCATGCCTGAATTAACCTGCCAAGAAGACTTTCTCACAAAAACTAGTCATGCAAATATAATATTATTGCATATGTTGAACTCTTTATAAAAGTTTACACAGGGTGTGATTCCCCCGTAAAGCATAATCAAGAATTTATTTAAATGAACTTCTAACCGAATCTCTCATTTCTGAAAAGTGGTCATTTAGATAGCATTTAAAATTCAAACTCCCATTTTCTCTGAAACAAAATAGTTTCTCTCTTTTAAACATAACAAATATTATTTGTTGTGTTCTCATCCTGTGTAACAAGATGGACACTAGCAGGCCTCCAGGCTTCGTAGCGGTCGGTGAGGGATTTCCTGTCCACTCCTAGATGCTGATCATTTTTTCCGTCTTCTTCTGCCATGATTCTGTTTTTGAAGTTCTGCTGTGAGGGCCCACGACTCACAAGCATATACAGCTGTGTTCAGAAGTTTAAGACCCAGCAATACATGTTTGTCCTCCGCCAGGAATATGAGTCTGAAACAGCTATGTCAAACACCATTTATGAAATCTATATCACTCCTGCTGTACTGATGCCACATTTCTGGGCTGGGCTAATGGTGCACATGGACGTTCTTTTCAAAATGACGGAAATGGCAGCTTCCATTAACTTCGATTGAGGATTTCGGGAAATGCACAGTAATTTTACCCCTTCCACAACCAAACTTCTATTCAGTGTCCTTTGTAGTCGACAACAGGACTTACCTCACATTTTCAATTAGTGTCCATACTTCAGGAAGCAGAGAGGAGGATGAAGCAGAAACGATTTTCTTCAGAACTGTGGAGGGGGAGTCAGTGTTCTTAAAGAAGAATTTAATGTAGAGCTCTGACATTTTTAGGCATTATGACATCTAGAAGAGCAAGAAAATCTTCAGTTGAATTCACACACAAATTCTTTTTAGGATGAAACTTGAAATCGGGACAATGCTGCCCACAACCATGCTCAGAAGGCACCGCAGGCTTTAGATAACCTAATATCTGAATCTGCAGTTGTTTAAAATGGCTCCAAGAGAACATCCTGCAAATCTGCAGTTCTCCTTCTTAGAGCTTCACTGAGTTCTTTGACTTTCCCATCATTCTATCAGTCAATCCAGTGAGTGCTGTTAAACAAATCTAAACAAATCTTTTTCAGAGAAACTACCAGTGGTAGTCAGTTATAACCATGAACTATATGTAAACTGGCCTCGCAAAGTTAAAAGATACTGTAGAATTTTCAGCAACACTTTTTCTGAATGTATACTTTTGACCGTGTGTGGACAATCCAAAATAAATTCAAACGTGCATCCAATTCTTGTTTTTTAAAGTCATTAAAGACGTTTGCTATACAGTCATTAAATAAATAATTATAAGCCCAAAATGACCATGACTTGGGTTTGATGACTCTATGCAAACATCTAACCACAACAATAAGAGGAGTTTACCAGTGCCATCAGTGCACTCAATAATCGCATCTTTCCATATAACTGTATCAACCCTTTCGCATTTATGGTGGATCCCAGTATCTGATTTCTGGCCTTGAACTGCAATGTTGTTCATTGTCCTGCTGGTCTTTATCACCAGGTCCATCCTAAAGCTATTGGCAAATAGCATCTTCCCTTTGCATGGACACTGTGTTTATTGTTTCCACATGGCTCACGTAGATGTTCCCAGATGCTGTGTGTTTAATTATCTGGACAACGTTTTTTGGGTGATTAATCGGTGTAAACCAGTGAGGGGGGCAGTTCACAGCATCTATTCTCCATTCACAGTCCCGCTACAATAAACCCAGGAAATGTTCTGGCTTTCATCAAGTCACCACTTTGGTTTTAAGTGTTTGTGGTGCAAGTTCAATTTTATCCTGTATAGTACTTGATATACACTTTATTACTTTCCTGTAGCTGCACCCCCAATAAATGGGGACTCACTCACACTTTAACTTTCTGTTTAAACGATCACACTTCTGTCAAAGCAGTCTGTAAAGTCTGTTTTTAAAGGTACTGTATGAATAACAGTTTTATAAGTTTATGCAACTTTACAGACATAAGTAGATGTCTGTGAAAGTGAATTTATTCTGCCATGCACCTTCTTTTAATCTCCACCAAGCATAAAAATTGACTCTACATTATGAGTTCATTCTGTGGATCTTTCTTTAAAAGCCCACTCAAGAAGCATCACTCCTCTAATCCCCTTTAAATGTCCAGAAGCCACCTACGAGTCTTGTTTTCCTAAAAGAAATGTGGGGAAAATGAGACAGAGCATCTAGCAGACAGCCAAGCTGTGTGTGCCACACTTTGGTAAGTCCAAGACAGTATAAAATGGATAGCTAACCTTTCTCCTGCTGTTCTTTGGCAATTAATAGGGACATTCTTCCGGAAGAAACGACAAGCAAGACAGACAAGCTTTACAATACCTGCCTGCAGAGGATACAAAGTGCCTTTTAATCTCTAAGTTAACCGTAGAGCCCAGACTTTATTATGAAGTGCAGGAAGCTGTCAATAATTAACAGCCTTGATAATCACTCCTGTTGTGTTGTGTTACACAGTAATTAGACTTTTAATGTCAATTTTGTTTTCTTATTATTGCTATTGTCACTGTACTGTACCCAGACCAGAAACAAAGAGAACATTTTCTTGCATCACTTCTTTAAAAAAGAATTTTCTGATACATAAACTACGACTCTGAAGAAAACATGTCTTTTACATTTTCCGCTTTTTAACCACAACACAGTAACGTGTATATTTTGTCTTTTTCCTGGTCACATTAATTATTTTAAGATGCGCTCTGCTGTACTCCACTGGCAATACTGTAAACTGTATGCCTTCTCAGTCTCAAAGCAGCTAATCTCTATAGCATAGCATGCTGCGTGGTCTCTGTCATTCTTACATAATATACAAGACTTGAAACTAGTAACTGAGTCCATAAATTCATCAGGTCATCGAACAGCTAGGCAGTAAGTAGGGCTGGGTATCGTCACTGATTTCTAGAATCGATTCAATTCCGATTCACAAGGTCCCGAATCGATTCGATCCATAATTCAATTCGATTCAATTCGATTCGAATCAGGGAAATTTTGCCTCAGACAGTCAGAAATATTATACTTCAGATCATGCATCAGTACATTTCCATATTTTTATATCTATAAAAAGAAAACTGACACTTGCAAGACTTTATCAAAGGTGTGAGCGTCACAGCAGATGCCTTTATGTCAAAGTAGCTGAGGGTAAAACACAGAAAAACATGAAGGCGATTTTTCTGGCCTGGGATTTTATAAAAATATTCTGCAGTACATCAAAAGCAAAAGAAAACCATTAATCAACATATGAACATTACCTAATGCTGCTGACATGAAGCAGAGCAAAGTTACAGAGGTTTGATTAGAGACACAGCTAAGCGTTTTGCAATTTTGCATAATTTAAAGTTTACATTTGTTCAGTATCGAACAGCAGAAATGAGGCTTTCTTTTCGGAAGTAAGTAAAAGGAAAAAAGTGGCTGACAGCGCTGTAAACAACGGTAGACTTGTGCGTAACAAGCAAGCGAATAATGCAGAAAACTGATTTTTAGATGAGAGAGAGAGAGAGTTGTGCATGAAGTGTGATTTTTGTCGTGATGGAAGCAAAAAAGGAAAAGTCAGAGGGAATTTGTGACGATGTTTATGTGAAGCGTAGTTTGGATCTTCTTTTGCTGCTGGTTCAGTGGATTTTGGTTGGAGAGAGATAAAAACCTGCAGCTTCAGAATCAGCGCAAAAAGGACGTAAACACAAAGTGGAAAGTGGAAGTGGAAACATTAGAATCAGCGAGCTGTCGGCTTTCAGCCCCGACCGTGTCCGTGCCGTTGGGTGAGAAAGGCAACATCTCACTGATTCTGATGCGTTGGCGGGTCTGCGCTTTATGTTTACATCTTTGTGCAGAATCCGTGTTCCTGCTCTCATTTACTGTTTTAGCTGTTTGGTGGTTGTTGAAATTTTGTGAGGTTTAACCTGAGATTCTGGCGTTTCGTGCAAAATAAATTTATATTTAAAAATCGATTCAGGATTTTTTAATCGATAAATCCATAATCAAAACCCACCCCTAGCAGTAAGGCTGTTCCTCTAAAAAAGAACAACAAAAAAAGCAAAAGCTTTTTGCAATCAGAATAGTCGCCCCCTGTTGGCTATCTAAAAAAAAGTGCAGCTTTAAAACAAGTAAAGATGTGCAGTTTAACAACCTAATATTGCTAATAAAAAAAAAACTGCATTCTTTCTAATGGCTAGCTGGATTTTATTTACTTTAGTATTTTCTGTGATTTGACTTCTCCTTCTCGTCTTCTCTCCTAGTACTCTTTCCAGTATGTTCTCTGGCTACATCTGGAACAGAATCCGCAAACCAAGAAAGTCCTTGTGTAGTAGAAGGATTCAAAATATGAAAGAATAATCTCAAGTTGATACTCAACTGGAAACAGCACTAACCTCCTCTCTCCCTCCAGCAGTGCTCCAGCGTTCCCCTGCTTGGTTCCTGTCTTATAATATTCATCAGAGTGAAACTTAGTCCTGAGTAAATTTACACACCACAGCCTACCTGAGTATTGTTGTTCTCCATTTGTATCCTTTTATGGCCACAGGGTACCCCTCATCTGGCTGGCACCAGCAATGAATGAATGAAGAGGCCCGAGAGCAGACCCAGGAGACGCTGGAGAGACCGAGTCTTTCAGATGGCTTGAGAGCACCCGAGTAGATCTTAGTGGATTATTCTGTCTGATCCCCTCACCACACACACACACACACACACACACACACACACACACACACACACACACACACATAGTAGGTGGAATTAAAACAATTTATGACCAACTACTGTTTTAAAAAACTGCTCAGGCTTTTGTACAACAGTTTCCAGATGTTTCTCCCCACAGTCATGTGTAAAACAAAACACCTTCCCATAAAACATTTATCTGCATTACGTACTCTTAAGGGGTATGAAAATGCCAAAAGTCTACCCTTGTAATTTGTCATAATTTCAAAGGGCATGACTTTTGTACATTTAAAGCCAAGGACTTGAAGTATTATGTCATATATTTTATGGATGCACACTGTGGTCGGTATTTAAAGCTACAGGAAATAGTTTATTTAGTACAGTCTGCTAAACTTCTCCTACTGAGGAGATCTTTATGTCAAGAACTCCTCAAATAATCTAAAAATTATTACAAAAGTGTAGTCAGTGACCATGTGGAAGGTTTTATCCCTTTAATATTACAAACTGTGCCCTGAATAGCTTATTATAGTTTCTAATGTACCACAGTTTTCTAATTTGTAGCCAGTCACTTCGTCAGAGCTAGCATTGCATTTCTCACGTGCTACATTTCTGCTTATGCCTTCAGCCTAATTGTTTTTCCAACCAGAAGCTTATTCCCAAATACCAAAAAGGTGCAGGTCCCAGAAACACATCCTTCTTTCTGCTGGCTCACTCTCTATTTTGTGAGGAATGTTCTGTTGTTGTGACCCACAACAATCAACCAGCAATCCACTTAAATGACACTTGCATTTTGAAATAATTCACACTGTGAACATGCATGATCTCCCACACAAACATATTAATGTTCTCCACTGACAATGTTTTAAGCAAGTTATGGTTAACCCTGTGTGGTCTAATGATGGATTTGGTTACATTGCTTATAGTTCCTACAGACCCCTTTCTGATTTCTAATTTTTCTGCATATTTTTCACACTTAACGTTTCAGATCATGAAATTGATTTAATATTAGTCAAAGATAACCTGACTAAATACAAAATGCAGTTTGTAATAGATGATCTCATTTAATAAGGGGAAAAGCCATCCAACCCTATCTGCCCTCTGTGATCTACCTATGTAACCCCGTATGACCCATCAATTCATGAAATAACTGTGATTAACCACTTTTTATTTTTGGAAAGCTGATAACTGCCAGACCTGTTAAATCAAGAAATCACTTAAATAGAACCTGTCTGATAAAGTGAAGCCTAAAAAAAAGACCTCAAAAAGGAGCAAAGAAGCAGCCAAGGAACAAAGTCATTGACGTTTATCAGCCTGCAAAGAGTTACAAAGCAAAAAACTTTGTAAAGCTTTAAGACTCGAGCAAACCAAGGTGTGAGCAATTATCTGGAGAGACTGGGCTAAAATGGCATCAATAGAGACTTCCAAGGAGAAAGACACTCCTGACCAAAAAGAACACAAAAGGAGGTCTCTCATTTGCCAGTAAACATCTTGATGAACTTTTGGGAAAACATTCTGTGGACTGACGAGACAAAAGCTGAACTTTTAACAAGGTTCGAGCCCTGTTACATCTGACATAACACTAACAGGGTATTTCATAAAAAGAATATCATAGTAATAGTCAAACATGGCGGTGGTACTGTTATGGTCTGGCTGTTTTGCCAGTTTAGGACTTGGACAACTTACTGTAATTGATGGAACTATGAATTCTGCTCTCTAACTTATGGTTTGCATTCTACAGTCCTCCAGAAAAATCCAACAGCACAAACAACAGCACAAGCAAGAGTGGCACACAGATGAGTTATTTGTGGCACTGACCCTGGTGACATTAAACAGCTGTGCAAAACTGTAGATTGGCAAATATGGACAATACCAACACGTTCTCACTTCCAAAGCATAACATTTTACACTAGGTGACAAATCGTCAGTATATAACGCTTCAGGGCACCCAACATGGTCCTAGATTACGAGATCGGAAAAATGAGGAAACATGAGAACCGTTTAGATTGAATCTACACATGTATGTTCGTTTTACTTAAATCGCTTTGGAAAACACTATCTAATGTCATTCAAGTCCTGTTAGGGATAAAGTTATGGATAGGGTTATGGATACGGTTAGGGTTAGGGCTGGAACACATGGCTGGGATGTGCATCACTGTGGTGGCGTCATTCTACTGGATTTCATCCATAACCCGGCGCGTAGCAACACGGGAGGTCACCTTTCACGTTCCTCGGAACGCCTCGGGACTTGACAAAATCGTCACTATATTACGCCTCGGGAGTGATAATGGGCTGACAATACGCACCACCGAAAATCGCCTTGAGGTCAAACAAGCATAGAGATCAGTTGGTGACTCCCTGACAACAACTAGTGATTAGGGGAAAATATGTATATCCCCACATGTTTGGCAGTGGTTTCTCAAGGTTTCTGGTTCTCCTTGGCTGAAATTGTTTACAAAGTAGGTGCTATATTGAAAAACCTCCAAGTGATTGCCAACATGAAATAGTTTTAATTCATGTTGTTTCCCAGCAGCCAGCGCCTGATCTTTAACAGGTAAAAAAGACAGTTATGAGCAGGTAGGCTTGTAAAATTCTAGCCTGTTGTCACTTTGTGTTCAAACTTAAGCACTAAAAGAAAAGATGCCCTTGTTAGTGTAGTGTATGTATCATTTTCCCAGCAACTGCAATTAACTTCCAATAACTACTCTGAACTGGTCAAGGGATACTCCTTTTCCCATGTAGGGAACCAGTGTTTCCCAGATTGGCACAGACTGGTCTTAGACAAGTGTCAGCCAAGTCAGACAAGTTAATGTCATTAAACTAAATAAACTGAAGTTCTGGCAAAGATTTAAACTTGCATATTAGAGGGGCTTTTTTAATGACTGTTGAATACATTCCAAAAGTCAATTAATGTTTTCTCCACTATGACCCTTGAGTAACATTATCAACCCCCAAAGTCAATATTTAATAATAATTAGGTAATATTTTACCTCTCCTTTGTATGTTAAACAGTTTCTTCGGGATTTTTCCCCCCATATCATTAACAAATTATTCCTTCCACAGATTTTCAGCATGATTCAGTTTGAATGGACTTTATTGCTGCTGATTGACTCAAAAATATATACACTTGGGATTTCTAGTCTAGACACTCCAGTCATTTAAATAATTACGTACTGATGACAGCACATTCTTGAAAATTGTAGGTCAAATAACCCACGTTAGCTGTTGCAGAACTGTTTCACAACAACAGGACTTGCTGCTGACCCATAAGGTTTAATCTGTTTATTGTCTCATGCTGTTTTTCCTGTGATTGAATCTATCTTCTTCTTTAGTATTTTCTCAAACATGGACCACAACTGCTGTATAATCACCCAAACCATCTGCATTGAAAAATTAGGAATCCTGACTCCAACATTTTGCAATTTGTTAGTTGAGGGCAGATGTGCAGCATGTACCTGCAATGCTCTGGCATTATTATGGTGCACACCTTACCTCTTGTGGAAGATGAGCTGCTATACCCAAGAGCATACATTGATTCTGCAGTCAGCCAGCCAATAACCCACATAAGGCTGCAGTCATTTACTAGTATCCAAGACGTGAGGTAACAAGCTCTTCTGTGAAAATCTGCATATAATTTTATAAGGAAGGGGAATTGCCTAGGGATTTGTGACTTGACCAAGCAAGTCACTGGAATTAACAAAGGATTTCCTCCCATTGCAGATGTTTTACTGCAACTCCTTAGTTACTTGAATTCCAGGAAAGACCTTTGAAGATAAGAAGGTTACACCATTTCACTGGGTGTGTTACCAATTTTCACACTCAGTGTGACCCGGTGTTTTACTTCATGTTTGACTGAACTTCATTTTCACTTGGTGACAGTGGAGTGGAAGAGCCACCTATTAATAGGAACAGAGCCAAATAGTGGCTCTGTATTTGGCTATAATACTTTAGCCAAATTGTGCTGCTCCGGTTAAAACCCTGGATGCTGAGTTTGAGTGTGTTTAACTTTTAAGTTACATATATCACATATTTCAGACTAAATCTCAGCACCCACATTCAGTTTGTTGTTTTTTTTATGTGGTCAGCCTAATTAAATAATAAGTAATAATAAATACTTTAAGCTGCTTTCTAAGTCCTCCTGATGCCAAACGGAGCCCATGTGAGAATGTCCAAGATTTATATCAAGTCAGAAGATGGCGTGTATCCCTTCTCACAATGAAGCCTTTGCCAAAGCCAAAGAGAGGATTTTCAGAGGTCAGAATGTTTCTGACATGGTGCTTTGAAGATGTAACATTTTGGCAAACTAGCAGGCGATGAATTTAGCTTATTACAAACACTGGAAAGTCCCAACGATAAACTTAACTGCAACCATCAACCGGTCATAGCAGATGGCTGCCCCTCTCTGAGTCTGGTTCTGCTCCCACTTAAAGGGAGTTCTTCCTCCTCACTGTGACCAACTGCTTACTCATTGGGCTAAATCACTGGGCTTCTTCTTCTGGTATTGTAAGGCCTTTACCTTATAACAGCGGTCTCCAACCTGTTTTGCGCCACGGACCGGTTTATGCCCAACAATATTTTCACGGACCGGCCTTTAAGGTGTCGCGAATAAATACAACAAAATAAAACTAGTACCGGTACCGAAAAAAAGAAGATTTATTCATAACACACGTGAAAAGACCCAGGAAAACCGAGTTAACGATAAAAACAATAACAAAATAACGCTGAAAACCGATTAAAAACCCTGAAAACCACACATTTCAGACCTGAGCCTCAACTCTCGCGGCCTGGTACCAAACGACTCACGGACCGGTACCGGTCCGAGGCCCGGGGGTTGGGGGTTGGGGACCGCTGCCTTATAATATGAAGGTAAAGATCCTACAATTGAGATGACTCTTTTGTGAACTGGTGATGACATTTACCTAGCTGAATATCCATCTACATACACAGTATTATCTGGAATTTTTTGAAAGAATTTATGTTTATCTGCCTGTATATTCAGTCTCATTTGTTGCACGATGAGCTTAACAGCTGTGGACTGTTGCAGTTATCACCTCTCTATCATTGACGCATTATAACCTTGTGACACAATCCAGTCTTGCATCCAAAGTTTGAGACTGCTTTAAGTTTGTTCTCCTGGATAAAAGAAACCTATTTTTTTAAAGACAAATTTCTTCTTGCTGGAATCTGATTGTGAGGTTACACCTCTCACATTATACAACATTTTTTCAAACAAGACTAGACATAGAGAAAAGACAGTCAGTCAGTGGTTATTGAAAATTGAAAAGTCTGACAGATATGAATAAATCTGAACAAAAAACTTTAACCTTCACCATCTCAGTTTAAACAGTTAAAAAACATATCCAAGACATAAAGTAGAATTAAATCATTTTTATTTTCAGCTCTCCAGTGATTTTTCTATAGATACACACATTTTTGGATTAGTTTGCAACTGAGTGTGAGGTCACTTGACAGCTATCCTCTGTTTGGACTCCTTGAGGAGAAGAGCAAACTGTCCTACACCTCCCAGCATGGCCGATACACTCGTCCCACCATGCACCTCATGGTGTCCCTCCTGTGGATGGGGATGGTCAGGTCCTGTCCGACATCTTTGTGCTCGACGACCTGGTTGTTTTCGTCGACTCTCCGCTTGTAGAGGGGTAGCCCGTTGTGCAGCACCCGCAGGTCCCTCCACAGGTTTGCATCAGCGGCGATGACAATTACCTTCGGAGCTCTGGATTTGGTCATGTAGGACAACTCTGCATCGCCTAGGCTTTTTTCCGTGGCCTCATCGTTCAGCAGGGAGGTAAAAGCATCCTGCTCCAAGGAGCCGTCTTCAGCCTTGGCCGTGGGTAATGCCACTGTCAGAGCGTAGCACTTGAAAAAGAGCGCTACAGCAAAGATGATGGACAGGCGCGACTGCCTCATGGTGAAGATCTTCCAAAAGGTGTACGGTGTTGGCTTGGGTGGATGAGTGTCTTTCCTGAAGCCTTGCCTCGCCGTTCTGGCTTGCAAATCATACCACTGGGCTTTTATACCATTTTGGACACACTGAATTGGCCACGTTGCATAGTTTGCCATCACAACTTCTCCTGTTGGGTTCCGGAAATTAGTCACAAGCATTAAAAGACAGTTGTGTGGAACTCTTGCAGTGTTCGAGTACGTTGTTTTCATTAAAAAATTAATTAAAATCTCCGATGTAGTGGCGTATATTAGACACATAACAATGAAACAGCAGGAATTCTTTGAACAGGTAACACATAAGAAAAACTAATCCAAAATTACTGCCCTTTAAAACAACAAGGATGGATTACCCACCCGTTAAGCTCTTGTGCTCTCAGACACTTGATGTTCTCTCATGGCATTGTCACAGTGCTGTTCAATAAGAGATTTAACCTTGGATTAGTGCAGATGAGACAACCGAATGATTCTGAAGTGTTTGTGTCTTCGTGGCAGCAGCTCTTTGTTGGCGAAAGAAGAAAAAAAGTTAGTTTTTTGGAGAATATACAAGACATCTGCTCCAAAGGCCCAGAGGTGGAAGCTCAACTGCCATGTGATTATAACCCAGCCTAATTATGGTTTCCAGATGGGTGCTGCAGGAAGGCTGCGCACCTGAACCTGCATAAGATGTGAAATTAATTAATGTAATTTATGCTGGTGGCATTTGAGTGAGATCAAACCTGGTGAGAAATTGACAAAGTTTTAATTTGTTGTGTCATCTACAGTTGTACGATTAAGCTAAGGTCCTCAGAGCAAATGCTGTTTATGTATATATTTGGTTTTTCTATCAAAAATTGGTGAAATTCGAGGATTTGTTATGTCGGGACAGCATCGAAAGTCATGTTAACGATATATGATTGCGATTAGAAAATAACTGAAGAACAATAAAGAAAAAAATTGGAAAAAACTGAATAAAACTAAAAGTTTAAATGACTCCTTGGCTTTAAAATCCAAAGAGCATTTGGTGCGGATCAAATAATCTTGTATTCAGATGGAGATGGGAGATAGATTTTTAAGCTACCAGTTTCCTGGCACTGTACTATAGGTACGATTCTGACTGACATGTAATTACAGGTAGAAAAAGGATGTCTGCTTTTAAATAATCAAAAGATCTCTTCCAGACACAGGACTGGTTAGCGAACTGTTCAACTCTAGCCTTTACCAGAACACATTTGATATTTTACTGACATCAATTGGCTAGACACATACTTTCATGTCTTTTTTTAAAAGTACGCTTATTTTAGTATTGGTAATGGGCAGCGGGGCGATTCAGATGGGAAGTGCTGTGAGCCATTTCTTACTGAAAACCATGCCTGTGGTTTTGAAAAAGTCTGACATCTGAGAATGATCTACACCCTGTTTTTATTGCCATGTGAACGGCCTTAGAGGTTTACTGGAGACAGACAGTTTACCTTATCTTACATTCCTAGATGGCTGATATTCATATATTTAACTGATGGGATGGGTGGAGCTCTGGCTTTCACGGTACAAATGGGCCTATCACTATTTTTAAATGAAAACCACATGGGTCTGTAAGACAGAGGTGTTTTAAGAATACAGAAAATAATAGCTGTGTTATCCCTAAAGATAATACTTTTCTGCTAACACTTCAAATCCACAAGGTCAAGCTGCCAGTAAGAGGAGTATTTAATAATAAAAGTCGTATAATCTCTCACCTTTAACATACTCAGAATAGTTTCCGATTTATGCATGCTCAGCTTAACTGCAGACACATTGTGGATTTATCATGTAGTGGCTACAGAAGTGTTAGAAAACACTTATCTAATTCATCTTCTGGAAAAACAGTGTATTTTATGTATGTATAACAAAGATTTTTGGTGTTTGAGGACTATAGTGCCCTGATCCTGGGGTTCTCATGTTGAGTTTTGGATTTGTGTTTATTATTTTTGAGCCTTTTATTCCTGTTTTACATAGTTATTCTTTTGTTTTGGTTTTATCATCACAGTTCCCCCCAGTGTTTCCCTGTCTGTGTCGTCCCTGCACGCTCATTCTCTCTCTGTTATTACGTTTAAAGTCATGCCTTTTGTATTATTTATCTTTTATTTTTTATTATTTTTTGAGTCTCATTTCCAAATCAATTCCCACCTCATTAGATAAACCTTAGTAACAAGTTGGACCCCTTTTGCCTTAAGAACTGTCTTAATTCTTCATGACATAGATTCAGCAAGGTGCTGGACATATTCCTCAAAGATTTTGGTCCATATTGACATGATACCATCACACAGTTGCCACAGATTTGTTTCCAGCTGATCCATGATGTGAATCTCCCACTCCAGCACGTCCCAAAGCTTTATTGCATAGAGATTTGGTGACTGGCTCACATTTCCATTAAAAGCTGTTGAACAGGTGTATCTGATAAAGTGTATGGATTCCTTTCTTCTGTTAGCGCTTTATTGGTGCGACTGGTAATGTTCCCTGTTGTGCAATCCTGTTTGTTCATTTTTTATTATTGTTTTAATTTATTCCCTGGCTCTTATGTTCCTGGACCTCTGTTTTTTTTTTTTTCACCTTCTGGCCTTTAATGTTTGCTATTTTGTATCAGCCACAGTTAAGACTCACTTTTTTGTTCTGGCATCCTGCATTTGTGTCCTCTCAATGCCACTAAGATGCCCCAGTGGTACCTTCTTTCAAGCCAAGACAAGTAGCACTACTTGGTTAAGTTCAAGGAAAGATTGTGGCCAAGGCAAAAAAATGTTGCTGGTGTTACTGTTTAGGCAGTTATCCATTTAATTACAGTGGGTAGCCAAAAAGAACCAAAAAGAACCATAAAAAAATAATTTAAGATGATCAAATTTGAGGTTTTATAAGCAATTAAATCTCTGCAACTGCTAAGTTGGAGAAAGGAAACACTAGCTGCTGGATGGAGATATAACGTTAATCCTGCTCCCTTGTGTTCACATTACACAACCAAATACTCTTACCATCATTTGCTCAGATGGTTTGTCCGCACTGACTATAATGCACATTTAGTCAGAGTGACTGCATGCATACACGTAAAGTGAACGAGAAAGGACACAGGTTTGCTCTGGGCCATGTGAACTGACGCATCATAAATTTGGAAATATAAAAGCAGGGCCTGGAATAAATAACAAAAGCTCTGCATGTGTGTGTGTGTGTGTGTGTGTGTGTATGTGTGTGTGTTTTGAGTCATGAATTTTGCTTTAGGTCAGACATTCCCAGGATAATACTGTACCTCCTCTTTCCAGTAAACAACTGTAGATTACACTGGATCATGTGAATGTTGCATCATGTCACACTAACAACACATCTGCCTGGATAACAGTAATAATACTTGCTGATCGCTAGCAACATGTCATCAAATGAGCACCTACTTTTAGCTAATATGTTCCAACTGAAATGACTTAAAAATAGAACGTTTTGCTTAATACGAAAGTACTTCAATAAATGCCAGCTTTGTGGCTTTTTCAGGCAACTCCGATTTCATGAAAACCTGCACGGACTGCATTTGGCATTTGTGTGGTTAATTATCATCAGCTGAGTGGCTCCAGTTCAGCGGTGGGCAGCATTTTTCCTCAGAAGGCCAGATTGACTATTATACAGAGAGCAAAGTGCTACACACTGAAAAGCCAAATAGAAACACACACAAAGTTGAAATAGAACATGGATCACTTTTAAGTAAGTCGGGAACTTTGCATCTATCAGTCTGCTGTGCAATCAAATGGTTAATACATTTATATAATTCATGACTGCAGCAGTGAACATGACCGGAAGTCATGAACGTAAATTAAATCAGTTTCTGCTCTGTGTACCTGAGCTAGACACCCCCGCATCACTTTAGCCTAATATTTACTGACACATGCTCATTAAGTATATTTTGTGATTTATTTTATTTTTTCCTGGGATCAGTTTACTATCAGCCCAATTCCAACACTTTTATTCTGAAAGCTAACCAGTTAGCACCTCATCTTTCCCCATCAGGAGGCTCATTGGGTTGCTGTTGTTGGACTCATCCATGAGTTTAACAGACTAGTGGGATTTATGTTCCAGCAGATGTCTCCGTCCGTGTGTACATTTCCATTTGGATGGAGAAGGATTTTTACCCACCACAAACATGTTCCCATGCAGTCGTCCAAAATCCCAACTGGGAATGTTGGAAAAAAAACAAAACAAAGACAGGGCACCCAGGTTGCACAGCATACAAAACACCAGGACAGGGCCACAGTGTCATGAACCGAGGTTTTCACGAGAGCTGGACCCAAAAGCAGACTCAATTCACTTACTGACAAAACTTTATTTACAGAATGAAGGAGATCAAAACGAAGGCAAACAAGAGTGAACGGGAGCCGGTGGAAATGGGGACGGCCACGGGGAAGGCTGTCCGCTGAGGTCACGATTCGAACCGCAGGTGTGCTGCAACAGAGGGAAAAGTGATTACTGGCAGGTAAGGGAGCAGATGATCAGAGTGAATATTATGGAGGTGCTGTTGGCTTATGTGCAGGTCCAGACTGAAGAGCTCTGGAGAGGGTTTCTGTGGGAGAATCCAGAGAGAGGAAATCTGCAGTGCAAGAGGGGAGGAATGGCTTACCAAGAGCGTCGGAGCAGGCAGGAGGACAAGCAGGTGAAGCAACAGGATGATGGTTTTCCTAGCAGGAGCAGATCACAGAGGTATAACAAAGGAGCCAGCGCTGGAGAGAGAGTTACCACAGGCGATGCGTCCAAGACAGGACAGTGTGGAGATCTGTACACAAGGAAACAGAGTTAAGCACGAAAAGAGGGAGCGGTAAGAGTGGAGTGCAGATGTGGCCCAGCTACCACTGTGGGTGGCAGAAAGAACTGGGGACGAGGAGCAGGCAGTGCTGGCTTAAGTAGTCCTCCTGTAATTGACAGCAGATGGAGCTCAGGTGTGATGCAGAGACTCCGCCCAGGCGAGTAGCCAGGGACCCATCCTGATAACAAATGAAAACCCCTCAGCTGCTCCCACGGATCATGACACACCAGGTAATTAACACACAAAATACCACATACGCACATGAATCCTGGAAATAATGTCAGCTACTTATGTAGTTTAACATCATAGGCTCCATGATGAATCTAATCTGGCCCTGAGGCTGTGGACTAGATCCAGCAGTACAGTTGCAAACTGCAGTTCAGGATAGACGAGCAGGAGTTCGTCCAAATGAAAACTCATTAAAGATGGCTGATATTTGCTTCATTAATTATTGTCCCATTGTTTCCTTCTTTCCACATGTTTGATTTGGTACAGATTTTTTACACCAGATACTTGACAGATTATTTTTATTATGAATTAAATAAAGTTAAGGAGACCTTCTGAAATGTCTAAAAGTGCACTCCTCCATGTCATTTAATACTTTGTTCCTTGTGTTAATAAAATAAGCCAATCATTTTTATTTAAATTCCTGTAAAAGCTGAGTTAGGGAACATTTTCCATGTTTGCCTTCATGTGGGACGGAGCAGATGTCTGCTCAAGGTGTTTTTGTTCACAGACAGTGCTACACTTCAATGAATAGAAAAAGAAGAAGAAGAAAAAGAGAAGGGGGATTTCTAAAAGATGTGATGACCAGCTAAAACATAAGACCTTGGCTCAGGAGTAAAAAAGGGGGCACAAAAAAAGGGCAGTGGACATAACGCCGTCTCCCTTAGGTACACAGTGGCGCGGCTCTTTATTATGGGCCACATGGCACAGCCTGTAAGTGTTATTCCAGCTAGATAAACACAAGACACAGATCTGACAGTGTTGAATGTATTAACAGGGGCAAATTGAGTTATGTTGTTGAAATTCCAGGGAGCTTCACTCTGACAGCCATTTCTGAGGTCTGACTGATTGAAATCTCAGTTTTCGTTTGCTCGCAGACAGGTTAAGGACTTCTGCACCGCAACATGCTCAGAGCACTTCCTTAACGGTGCCCATGAAATTTACAGAAACTGGTGAGGTTGGCTCTCACATCGAGGCAATAGCTGCTTATATAACTAATATTTAATTACTTTACTTGAGTAAGACAGTGGATGATGGGTCCTTCTACATATTTACCAGCGGATTTTACATAAATATTAGTCTGGATACATTCCTTTTCCTTGCCCTGTTGTTTCATCTTTCCTTTACTTTTTACTTGTTCCCAATTTACCTTTTTATATCAGCACCGTGGGGGAAAATAACCCTTGCAGAGGGGTTGGGGAAATTGTTGAGATAATCCACCTAAAATCATTCAGATTTTTTGGTAGACCAGCAATAGCAGATGTGTTGTAGTCTTGGGTCACTGCACCTCTTTCTATAGTGTAACTGATTTATATGCTAATTGGTAGGGATGCACCAATACCACTTTTTTGGAAACGAGTACGAGTACTTGCATTTCAGTACTCGCCGATACCGAGTACTTAATAAAAACATGATTTAAATTTACAGGTAACAGCTTTAGTCCTATAATTTAACAAAAAAAAAAAACCAAGGGACTGGTTTGGAATTAAGAACATTTATTTAAAATGAAAAGCATGTTGTATGCAACATATTACAGAATAAATATTATGAAAAAAAATTTAAACAGTGACAGTGCAACTCAAGTATTGTTTTCAGTTTATTGTAAACTCTGCCGCTTTGGACAACACAAGGGGCATTAATAAACATCTTTGCTATTTAGTGCACAATATTTGAATAAACTAACAACATCCACCAACATAGAACTGTGGCAGTCAGTGCAACTGAGGTAGGTATTAACATCAAGTCTAAGATGACTCACTTAATGGAGAGAAAAAGTGAGTGGCAGGGTTTTTTTTTTTAAAGAAAAGTAGCTTTTCTGCATTATCAGCAGTCAGACTGTTTCTGTTTTCATCTATAATGTGTGACACTGAGCTAAAAAGCCTTTCCCTTTCCACACTGCTACATGGGGCTGAGAGGTATTTACTCGTCTGTTTCTCTGTTTAGAAGTCTCACAAGCACAGTCACAGCTGGGATGACATCAGAGGCTAGTGCGTGTTAGTTCCTCACAGGGGGCGAGGATGGCAACAGTCGTCTCCACAAGAGCCCATTGGTGAGCGGTGAGATAGTCAGGGAGTTCGTGCTCAGACACCCCCAGCACTGGCTTTTGCTCAATGAGGGACTGGAGCATGTAATACGTGCTGTTCCAGCGCGTCTGTACGTCCTGCTGCAGTCTCTTTATTGGCTGGTTGAGCTGTCCCTGAATGTCCTCGAGGCGGGAGTAGGCTAAGGCGGAATGTTTAAAATGCCCAACTATTTTCCGTCCCACTGCTATAGCATCAGCTATGCTCCTCTGTGCTAATAAGCATGGGTAAATACGTGTGGGTAAACTCTTTGTACTCGTTGTCGTGTTGGGATTTTGGTGCTTGATTAAATTACTTGTGTTAAATGCGCTACCTTTTGAGCCTCCTCTGGACAATTTCGCTGAGCACAATTTGCAGTCCGCCTTTGTTTTCCTGTCTTGTTCACTTTGAAATAGTTCCACACGGCTGACTTGTTTCGCCTGCCCTTCTCTCAGCTCTGAGCTGCAGCCGGGGCCTGGGGGCGGGCACTCGGGGCCTGGGGGCGGGCACTCGGGGCCTGGGGGCGGGCACTCGGCGCCTGTGATTAAGCCCTTACATGCCGCTCAAACATAGACAGGTCTCAGACCGTGGTATCGGTCCCCGGGGACTTTTAACGAGTACGAGTACTTTAGAAAATGAGGTATCAAGGCCGATACCGGTATCAGGTTCAGTCATATGCCTTAAAATGCAATCCATTATTTATTTAGTTTTCCTTTTTTGTTTTTATCTAGAGGAGTCATGTGTCATGCTTCTCTTCAAAGTTGCTTTTTCTTTAACCTTTTCCCCACCCCACCTCCCTGCACTCTTTTCTTTTACAGTGTTTTCATGTGTGCATTTTTAAATTAACCAAACTATGAGCAAACCACGTGGACTCAGTTAATTAACACTGCTCATCTTCCCCCCAATGAGCTGAGGTCATAAAATGGTCTATTTCAGTTACAAGCTTATTTAAAAAAAAAAAAAAAAATACAAATACATTTTAAAAAAGGTCATATTCTACACATGTAAAAAGTTTAAATGGCCTTAAAATGAGCGCAGGGTGACTCAGATTCCAGAGAAGTCTATGAGATAATTACCCTCTTGCTCTCACTTTTCCTGATGGGTTAATGGCCCTAGCTGCAAGTTTCAAGTATTTTTTAATACAGGATGAGGTTGATTTAAACCGCGTCTTGGCTGTTTGTGGAAGTAAAATACGTCCACGCATGACTCCATTTACACTCAGCCATTGTTGTGAGTGCGCACGCCAAGCGGCTGCCACACATTTATACAGCCGTATTTCGCACATGATTATGAAAGGCGGAAGAGAAAGTAGGTCCTTCCAATGTAGACAATCCGAATGATATAGTTTCTTTCCACTGTGTTCCTGTTAATGATAAACTACAAATTTACCCTAAATTGGGGCGATTGTGGCTCAAAGAGTTGGCAGCTCGTCTTGTAACCGGAAGGTTGCCGGTTCGAGCCCCGGCTCGGACAGTCTCGGTCGTTGTGTCCTTGGGCAAGACACTTCACCTACCGCCTACTAGTGACGGCTGGAGGGGCCGATGGCGCAATATGGCAGCCTCGCTTCTGTCAGTCTGCCCCAGGGCAGCTGTGGCTACAACTGTAGCTGCCTCCACCAGTGTGTGAATGTGAGAGTGAATGAATAGTGGTATTGTAAAGCGCTTTGAGGGGTCCCGAAAACCACTATATAAATGCAATCCATTATTATTGTTATTAAATTACTAAAATATCGATATTTTAATATGAGAATCTGTTATAACCTCAGGATAAAAATGCTCGGAAACTCAAGTGCCAGTTTTAGGACGTTTACTGACCACTTTTAGAAACAACCACAGCTAGTCGCACACATACAGGAAACTGTCCCACATATAACATTCCGGCAGGGAGAACCCTGAAAAACCTTTGAAGGTTCCGGGGTGCAACGCCCCCAAACATACATTAACAATAACACTGTCTATAACACTTCCCCCCCCCCCTTAAGCAAAAACCCACAACATAGCAATTATGCATAAGTACAAAAAGAGAGGGAGAATTCAACACCACATTATTTTAACAATTCAGTCTATCAGGGGGCTTGTGCTGCCTCTTTGACCTTCTCAGTCCTGCTGCTGGGTTCTCCAGGCTAGGAGCCTGCTGAGCTCCTGTGGCTGGGTTCGGCTCAGGTGACTTAGATTGCTCCACCAGCCCTTCTGGTGATACTGAAGAACCAATCCCGATCTCAGGGGCTGCTGACACGACTTCCCCTTCGGGTGAACCACTCTGAGGCCCCACAATGTCCACAGCCCTGTCTTCACCATGTGTGTGCGAACCACTCTGAGCCCTCTTCTCAGCTCCATCCGTGCGGGCTCTCACATGATCCTTGTGCCTGCGAACTTGTCTGCCATCCAACAACTCCACCACAAAAGATACTGGTCCTGAACTGTGGTGAATGACGCCAGGCAGCCACCGTGAGCCACCCGTAAAGTTTTTGATATACACACAGTCTCACTGCTTGAAAACACAGTCTCTGGCATGTAGATCATGTCTCACCTTCTGCCCACCTTGTGACTGGGTGACTCTGGCTCCCACATCTGGGCGAAGAAGGTCCAGATGAGATCTGGGCTTCCTCCCCATCAGCAACTCCGCTGGGGACAAGCCTGTGGTTGTATGAGGTGTGATGCGATACTGAAACAGGAAACGGCAGAGCCTCTTTTCTATGGAAAGACCAGGCATTTTTTTTAGACCGTCTTTCAGTGTCTCCACGGCGCGCTCCGCTAAGCCATTGGAGGCAGGGTGGTAGGGTGCTGTGCAGATATGTCGGATTCCATTTCTCTCCATAAATTCTTGGAAAACCCCACTTGTGAACGTGGGCCCATTGTCCGTGACCACTGCCTCAGGTAATCCATGTGTTGCAAAGATTCTCCGGAGTGTGTCTGTGACGGCTGGGGCTGTGATGGTCGGCATTATGTGGGCATCCAGCCATTTTGAATGCGCATCCACCAACACCAGGAACATGTGGCCCAAAAAGGGGCCGGCAAAATCTAGATGAAGCCTGGACCATGGACGGCCAGGCCACTCCCATGGGTGGAGTGGGGCAGGTGGTGGCATTTTTTGGTTTGACTGACATTGAGAACAGGCTTTTACCTTGTCTTCCAAGGCACTGTCCATTCCCGGCCACCGCACGAATGACCTTGCCAGACTTTTCATTCGAGAAATCCCTGGATGAGCCTCATGCAACACTTCAATGATTTGTGACCGACCTGGAGGCGGAACAATGACTCGGGAACCCCACAGGATGCAGCCATCTTGAACACTGAGCTCCTGCTGACGCTTGGCATACGGTTTGAGCAGATCCTGCTCGACTGTTGCTGGCCAGCCCTGCAACAGCCACTGTTTAACCTGAGATAACTCTGGATCCCGTTCAGTCCATGCTTTGATGTTTTTAGCACAGACCGGAGAGTTCGCCAACATGTCCAGCAAAAACACAGTTTCTGGGGGCAAGTTCGACTGGTCGGGGACCTCCGGGAGGGGGAGGCGGCTGAAAGCATCTGAATTCGCATTTTCAGGTCCCGCCTTATAAACAATGCAATACTGGTATGTCGACAGTGTTAATGCCCAGCGCTGAACCCGGGCTGAAGCCATGGGTGGGATGCCTTTTGTTTCACTAAAGAGACTCAGGAGGGGCTTATGGTCTGTAACAACAGTAAATGGGCGGCCATACAGGTACTGATGAAATCGTTTCACAGCAAAAACTATTGCTAAGCCTTCCTTCTCAAGCTGTGAATAGCCCTTTTCTGCTGCTGTGAGCGTGCGTGACGCATATCCGACCGGTTTCTCGTTCCCCTCTTCCATGCGATGGGAAAGAACAGCTCCTATGCCATACGGGGAGGCATCACAGGACAGGACCACCTCCTTCTCCGGATCAAAATGTACCAGGAGCGGTGCCGATTGTAACAGTTCTTTTACCTGTCTGAAGGCCTTCTCCTGTGCTTGGGACCACCTCCACTGACTGTCTTTGTGCAGTAGCCCATACAGGGGAGCAAGCATGCTGGAGAGGTCAG
Source organism: Neolamprologus brichardi (assembly GCF_056152115.1). Taxonomy (NCBI): domain Eukaryota; kingdom Metazoa; phylum Chordata; class Actinopteri; order Cichliformes; family Cichlidae; genus Neolamprologus; species Neolamprologus brichardi. The sequence continues at coordinate 33,249,350 of NC_142110.1, forward strand.
GCAAAAACTTCCCATAATAGTTCACTAAGCCCAAGAATGATCTTAGTTCAGCTACATTCTTTGGATTCGGGGCTTCTTTTACTGCCCTCACTTTCTCTTCCAGTGGGGACAGGCCCTGTGCAGAGATGCGATGACCCAGGTATGTAACGCTAGGGGCTTGGAAAACACACTTACTGCGCTTCAAACGCAACCCAGCTTCTGAGAGCTTCTTCAACACCTGCTCAAGGTTACGCAGATGCTCCTCTTCTGTTTTACCTGTAACTAAAATGTCATCCAAGTAAACAGCAACACCAGGAATGTTTTGCAGAAGATTGTCCATGGTGCGCTGAAAGATAGCCGGACTGGATGCAACGCCAAACACCAGGCGGTTGTACTTGAACAGCCCCTTGTGTGTGTTTATTGTCACATATTTTTTTGATTCCTCATCCAGCAGCAACTGCTGGTAAGCATGACTCATATCCAACTTTGTGAATGTCCGACCACCTGCCAGTGTGGCAAACATCCACTCGAGGCAGAGGGTAGGCGTCGAGCTGAGAGGCTTGGTTTACTGTCAGTTTGTAATCACCGCATATACGCACCCCTCCGTCCTCTTTCAACACTGGTACAATCGGGGCTGCCCAGTCCGAGAACTCTATTGGCTCAATGACCCCTATCTGTTGTAGTCTCTCCAACTCTGCTTCCACCTTTGCCTTCATGGCGTATAGTACAGTGCGTGGTTTGAAAAAGCGTGGCCGGGCAAAAGGGTCCACACACAGCTTCACAGTGGTGCCCCGGAGAGTGCCCAATTCATTCTTGAACACATCTGCATACTTTCCCAGTAACTCTGCTATTACCGTTACATACCTGATTTCCCTCCAGTTCAGGCGGATTTTCTGCAGAAGGTCACGACCCAGCAGACTAGGCCCCTCCCCTTTCACCACCAGTAGTGTTGCTGCAGCTTCTTGACCCTGATATGCTGCATGCACCTCTATAGCACCAAGCAGGGGAATGCATTCACCCGTGTACTGTCTAAGGCTTATCTCAGTCGCTTGGAGAGCTGGTGCCCCGCCCGAGTGCCACAAGCTGTGGTAGATGGCTTGGCTGATCACCGAAGCTGAAGCCCCTGTATCCACCTCCATTTGTAGCTCCTTCCCATTTACCTGGATAGTGGCATAGATGGGCTCCGCACAGCACTTATTAAAGCCAACCAGATTAAACATGTTGAAAACACACTCATCCGCCTCAGGCGCCATGCCCTGCAGGTGATGCGTGTTTAGCTTGTGTTTTGTCTTCCATTCCTTCTTTGATTTCTCCTTAGTGCCCCTGCATTTCTTGGCTAAGTGCCCCTTTTTCTTGCAGTTATGGCAGGTACTGTCTTTGAACACACAGTCCTTGGCAAAGTGTGCTCCCCCACACCGGTAACACTCCAAAAGCTCCCTCGGTTTGCCCCTCACACTCCGAGATACATGATGCACCTCGGTTGAGTGCATATTGTTGTTAGCTTTCCGAATGTCTTTAGTGTTATTAGCTGCCGTTTCTATTGCCTGAGCAATTTCCAAAGCTTTCTTAAAGTCCAGTGTGGGCTCCCCTAACAACCGACGCTGCATGCCATCATCATTTATACCACACACCAACCTGTCGCGGAGCATGTCATCCAGCACGCCTCCAAACTCACAGTGCTCCGATAGCTGTCTCAGCTCGGTCACATACGCAGCCACCGAAACTCCCGGCTTGCGTGAATGAGTGTGGAATTTGAACCGCTGAACAATCATGGAGGGTTTCGGGCAGTGATGATTTTGCACCAACGTCACCAGTTCTTTGAAACTGAAGTCCCCTGGTTTCCGAGGCGTCGTCAGGTTACGTATCAACTTGTAGGTCCTCGCTCCACACGCACTAAGAAGAACTGACCTTTTTTTTTCTTTGTCCGAAATGTCGTTTGCCAAGAAAAAGTGTTCCAGCCTCTCGACATATTCAATCCAGTCGCCGTCTCCCTCGGCGAACTCCGTGAGCGATCCGATTGTAGCCATAGATGCGAAGCGGTAGTCCGACTGCAAAATCCGTAGCAAAAACTCAAAACTGTCCGCGTTCGGCTTTTATCCTCGTCACCAAAAAGGTGTTATAACCTCAGGATAAAAATGCTCGGAAACTCAAGTGCCAGTTTTAGGACGTTTACTGACCACTTTTAGAAACAACCACAGCTAGTCGCACACATACAGGAAACTGTCCCACACATAACATTCCGGCAGGGAGAACCCTGAAAAACCTTTGAAGGTTCCGGGGTGCAATGCCCCCAAACATACATTAACAATAACACTGTCTATAACAGAATCGATTCTAGAACATAAATTACTGGTATCAGAGGAATTGATATTTCAGTATTGATCCACACATCACTTGCGATTACATAAAAGTCTGTGCAGTCCGTGAATTTAAATGTCTCAGCTTCAGCTACAAATCCAAACTGCATCATCAGCTCGGACTCTGTCTATGCCACCGATATTTAGTAATGAGAGACAGGCTGTTCGATCTATGTGCTGTAACTTCACTTTTAGATAGAGACAAGAGAAAAGGACAGAGTAAAATCATATGACTTTATGGTAAGTTCTGAAAAAGCTAAAGGTCGCGCTCCAGAACTTGCTTCATGTTTGTTATAAATGCACCATTAGTCACATCCAACACTTATTTGTCACATTTGGTTACAAAACAGCAAGATTATGGTGGCGAAATGATCAACCGAGGCTTTACAACACAGCCTCACAGCAGGTGGTGAAACACAACACAACATCTCATCAACTGACTGCCCGGTCTCGTATATACCGTACATGTGGATGTACGCAAACTTAATATTTTCCACTTTTAAAAGCTGGAAAAATAATCCACATCTGGAGGATGGAGGGGGGAGGGGAGGCGCTGCATCCCCAAGTTTAGGTAATTCACCTCACAGATTTTTTACATTTAATTTTATTCACTATCACTAAAATCAGCTTGGTTAGTTGACAAACAGATCATGGTTGGGGTTAAAAGAGAAGGGTTTCCGCTTCATTTAAAGCTCCGATTTCTTGGTTGCTATGGTGATGCATTCCCACTGGAGATTTCGACATTATACATGCTTATCGACATGAAAGGCATTGGTTACAAAGTCTGACAGTCACGAAAACGTGACAATTCCTGTCTGTAAACACGCACATGTAGCTTTTTGCTTGTCTGTTGCATCGTGGCTGTTTCTGAGACCAGGCTGTCAGTCACAGACGTCACAGTTTGTGCTGTTGTTTCAATAAAAAAAAAAACTAGCCTTTTTTTTCATCAGCTTCCATAAAACAGCATTAATGTTTTAATTATTACACCGGGTGTCTGATTATATCTGGCCATAGGCTCCTTTAACTTGAAGTTCTGCTCTCTGATGGATCTCTGAAGAAGATATTTTATTGAATGGGAGGAAGACGATGTCCCTGTGAGTCACCACACCACTGCTGATTGATCCTCTTTAGGGTCGTGAAATAATTGTCCATCTCAGACTGGATTGTATGTGGTTATGTGCAAGGCTTTTGAAACCGTAAAACTGTTGTTGCATTTTTCAGATTGTTTAGCTAAATGGTTCATTCTTTTTTTTTTTAAAAAATGTTTTAAAAAAGAACACCTTTGGCATGGCGTGAAGGTATACTAAGGATGATAACGATGTCACGCAACATGACTCCATCCTTGAGGAGCCTGAAGATGAAAGCCAACGACCGCTGTTAGTTATTTGAGGCTCATATTGGGAGGGTGTGGGTCGGTCTGGGGGTCAAGATGTGACTGCAGGGGAAGATGAAAGTAATGAGATGAAAGCTGATGTGGTGCCAGGTCTTAGAGTGATTTGGCTAAAGAGAAAAACAGACCATCACTCTCATGCCTCATCAATAAATCTGCAGAGATGCTGGTAGCCATGGAGATGGTCAGTCAACATGTAATCACAATGTGGTACAAAAATAGCAAGCGCTCTGCTTGCTAGTTAGAGACACACACACAGAGAGAGAAAGCCTTGGAAAAACTTCCTTCTGCAACATGTGTTTTTGAATCACCAACTACATGAATTGGATTTGGGGAATCTGATCCGAGTCCAGCTTGCACTCCCGCCGGTGTGACCACACATGCTGTAAGCCACAACATTAATGACGGGAGGAGGGAGAGTCCTGCTCCAGGCTCCAAGAGTTTTTATCTTCTCACATGCTTTACTTGAAAAGGTCTGAATGCCTCTGCCATGGGAATAAATACATTTAGTTTGCTTTTGGAGGAATGATGTTCCTGTAGAAGCACAGAAACAAGGATTTCTACTACAAACACTTCACAGCAGCAGTAGTTTTGTCATTTTGTATGTGTACTGTATGTGAGATTTATCACCTGTCTATACAGACTATAGACATTTATAAAATGTGACATAATTATGCCACAGAGAGCGAACAAAAAACTTCTGAGTCTGAATTATTTTCTTTGTTTTCAAAGATTTTAAAAATCCAAATAAGGCCAGATCCCCTTCGGATGATCCTCGGCAGATCAGGAAACTCACTTCATATGTAGAGTACATAGCATCACCTCCTGTCCTTCTCTTCTCTTGTGGGAGAAAAAGGATGTTACAACGTTGACTGATAGTCTCCATCTAGAGGGGTTTCGATATATCCTCAGTGTCAGTCTGGAGGACTTTGTCCATTACTCTGTTAAATGGAGGAAAAGAGCAAACTGCTATGTAAACTTGATGGGTTTTGGTCTTTGCGTGGTTATTTCTAGCATTGTTCTCCAACTGTCTGGTTAAAGACCGAAGCATTAATTTCAACCTAAAGTTTAGAATCTGTATTTTGTGTGCTTCTTAATGATGATATTTGAAACTAGACAAAAACTTCAGGACATATTATGTTACATGACCACCAAACCACCACAAGGATTACAACATTCATGCACTCACAAACAATACTTCTGTGGCTGTGGGTTCGTGCAAAGGCATGAGTGATTTTGCTGCAGTGTAATTGTCATGATCCTGGGTCTGTCTGAATTTTTGAGTTCAGATTCTGTGTTTCATGTTCGTAATTTTGTTTATTGATCTTTATGGTTTCTTGAGTATTTCTGGAGCCTTCAGTTCTTGTTATAATTTAGCTTTAGAGGTGAATTTGTTGCCTCAGTGTTTGCTTTCCCATCGTCTGTGTCATCCCTCCAAATGCGTGTTTGCCCGTTTAATTAGAGCACTCACTTCCTGTTTTATTTTGATAGTTACTTGTCCATAGTATCAAAGAAAAATGGGATTCAGAGGTAGATAAAGAAAGCAGAAAGGGCTAGTGGGAAGCTAGGCGTATGGCAAAGAGAGAGGGGCAAAGCCACAGGAAAAGGCTTACAGCAGGGGTGTCAAACATAAGGCCTGTGGCCAGAATAAGACCGATAAAGACTCCACTCCAGCCCACTTGATGGCTTTGGTAAATATGATGGAGGGCATACATTTTGGGACTTTTGACGGTATTTTTAAGTTTTACAGCTTGTACTGCTGATAAAGACCTCCATCCATCCAGAGCCATTCATACTATATCTAAGTAGTTAAGTAAGAAATAAGTAAATGACAGAAAATGTCCTGTTTTTCAGTGTCTAGTGTAAAAATTTCCGTTAAAAGAAGAAAAATTATTGAGCAACCAAAATATTGCAGGACTGTGCCTGACACTGGTGACCAGGTCAAAACATCAGAGTTCACATGACGGAGGCTTTGGCTACTTTAAGCTATGCCTCATTCACCTCCAGTCTACTGTTGTTAATTGGCTCTTTACTTTTATATAGTGATATTAATCCACTCTCTTTCTTTAAATTCTGTTTAAAGTACATATTCCACTTTTCCTTATCTGTGGTCATTCATTGCATCACCACCACTATGTCCTGCATTAATTATTTTGGTTAACACTGTGACATTTTAACAATCACAAAAGTATATTTTATGCAAGAGCATAAACAAAAAGCAAATTAAAATAGTCACAGAGTGGTAAAGACTGTGCGTTGATTCAGTTTTGAAAAGGCACAACATTATCATTAAATACCTTAAATCTCTGTATTTGATCTTATACCAACTATCCTCTACAGCTTGAGAGGTTATTGCTTCTTGATAAGCACAATTACTCCTATTTTATTTTTATTTTGTATCCTTTCCTGCTCTCTTAAAATTACTGCAGTTGCATTCTTAGAGCTCAACATTTTCTGGAACTGCTTCAAATTAAAGCCCCTGCAGAATTTCAGCAGACAGAAAACATTCATTTGTATATAAGGATTTTATTGTGAGGTACTTTCAGCACTTCACAAGATTGTCTGTGGATATGACATTAAAATTAATGAGTTATTCCACAACACCTGAGAATATGTGAGGGAGGGACAGATGGAGGCGGTGGTGCATCTACCATACTGGTACAGAAGAGGAAAACAGCACATCCAGGTAAAGAAGACAGATGTGAAGAAGATTCAGCAGCTGATGAAGATTAGAGATGGAGAGCACCAAGACGAAATGCAAAAAACTGAAAAGCAATAAATTCTTTAAAGTATGTCTTTCTATGAAAGTACACTCTTTGATGACTTCATCTCTCCACTGCTGCTTTTCTTCCAGTGGAGCACATGTGGAATATGCAGCCATCGTATAGTTGAATAGATATAAACTAACGGGTGGAGGACACCTATTAGTTTGCATGCCATGACGAGGCACAGTTTGACAGTCGAGCATCCATAAAACATTGATTTGCTTTCTGACTGTGCTTCATGCCGAGGGGGTAGACTGCTGCAGACACACTGGCTGTCTAACAGTGAAAACTCCTCTCGCTGTTTCCCAGCAACACTCTCTGTGGTTTGTTTCTGTGGTTCATATCCACGGTAACAAGCACTGAGCGTTAAATTTGGCAGAGTTTGCATGAATAAATGGTCCATGATTTGATTGCTGACCAAATAACAAAAAATCAAATTGAGGTTTGAGAGGGGCTTTTTTGTTCCTGTGATGGAGTTTCTTGATGTAGAAGCAAATTGCATTCACCTTCAGATCAAAAGGGCTGCAGCATCATGTGAAAATGGGAAACAATGTTCTGCTGTAGGTGGTGGGGAAACAGAGGCCATGCACTTACAAAGCAGTGATGGGAATTTGTTAAAGAATGTGAGAAAAGTAATTAAATACTTTTTGGGAGTCTGTGGAGCCTCAAGTGGCCATTTCAGGAGCTGCCATGGCAACTGTAGGTACGTGCACTGCGCCAGGGCCGGCCCAAGGTGTTATGGGGCCCTGAGCAGAATTTGCATTACGGCCCCCACTTCTACCTATATACATCACCAATCACCCAACTCAGCATCTCCACCATTACCTCTTTATTGCTTAATAAAGAGGTAATGGTGGACTGTATGTCTTAGACAACCTTACCATGTATTTTTACAGTGCTGGAAACTGATAAAATATACCAGCAGAGCACGACTTAAAACAACAAGTTAACTATTTTAATTATTTTGAAATGTGCAAACCTAAATACTATTACCCATTAAATAACAAAAATACAAACTATTCATTATAGCAACGGTTCTTAACTTGAAAAGAAAGATTTAAAAAAAATACTATCACTGTCATGCCATATGAAATGCTAATGTATCTGTCAATAATAAAAATATGCTCACATGCTTGTCCCCCTTCATCTGTAATCTGATCAGCTGGAGAGGCACTTTGGGACAGAAAAATTGTTACCAAATATTTGAGAAATACTCCAGGGAAATAGCTGATAGAATGAGATGAATCTATTTAACAACTTATAGCAAACAGGAAATAATAAGAAAAACAACACACAAAGCAGATCTTATTACATAAAACAAGCAGCTAACCGAGGTGTAACATGAAGGGGTGCATAAAGTAAAGCTCTTAAAGGAGAATACTATACAGAAATTCTGTTTGGTAATGCTAATGACATAATGAATGGGATATAACTCAACCTGCCGTAGGATAAGTCGAATGCCACACATTCGATAATACCTGTGGTTTCCATATGACATAACCTAACCTCACCGAACAGCTGAAGGCTCATCTGATGCTTCTGTTTAAATAATGTCATTGTCATTTTCTTCTTTCTCTGTTTCCTTTCTCTCACTTTTCTCCCCAGAGGGATAAATACTCAGAAATGTTAAAGCCAGCAGTGTTAAACTGTCTGATTGTTAACATATTTATTAAAGAAATGTTGCTCTCTCATGTATGACTACCTCTGTGACAGCCTAGCATAGGGGTGGCCAACCCGGGGCTCCTGAGCCGCATGCGGCTCTTTGCCGGGTTTCATGCGGCTCTTACGCACATATCAAAGTTTGTGGAGGGTTTGGAGGGTTTTTTTTGTTGTTGATGTTGTTTTAAAATGTGCGTGTTCACTTTGCTTGAGTTTAATACGGTATTTTCATTAAATGCGCATGCGGGTGAGATGAAAATACCGCAAAGTTTCCCAGTAGGGACAAGCTCACCCTTAAAATGGCAGGGAAAAAATGCACAGCAAAATGAAAACATGAAGATGAATACGGGACATTTTAAACAGAGTGGGAGAGTTTATATTTTTTTGTTAAACGCAATGGCAAGCCATGTCTCATATGTCAGATGTAATTAGCGCATTTCAAAGCTTCAAAGCTTCAGTGCCACTTCAGCTCACTCCATGCTAACATTGACCAGGGATTACCAAAAGAGACTGAACTTCGCAAGCACGAGTTGGCCATTTTGAAAAGTCAGGCAGAAAAGCAGATACAGTTTTTCCCAAATTTTACGAAGCGCTTAGAGACCATAACGCTCGCATCCTATCAGCTGGCTTTGCAAGGGCTAAAAACCCATACAATGAAGGGAAGTTTGTTAAAAAATGCCTCAGTGATGTTGTTGAAATCTTGTCTCCTGAAAACGACAAACTAAAACACATGGTATCAGACGTCCAACTGTCCGGCACACTGTTGAACACAGAATATCGGACATTAACACGGTTATTGAAACACAGTTGCACTCTGACCTTTAAGCACGAGTATTTTAGTGTTCCACTGGATGAGAGTTGTGATATACAAGACAAGCCTCAATTGGCAATCGTCTGTGTCAAGCGATTGTGTGATCAAAGAACTCCTTGATATTGTGCCATTAAAAGACAGAACCTGTGGCATAGACGTAAAAGAAACCATGTTGGCTGCATTTGAAAAAGCAAATCTACTCATAACGAAACTACCTGCAATAACCACGGATGGAGCACCAGCCATGATGGGATCTGTGAACGTGCTTGTGGGGCTGTGACCAAACAAAGCTGACCAAACATTTCCTGAGTTTTGGAATTTCCAATGCAGCATCCACATGGAGCAACTCGTGTCTAAATCATTGAATTTAGATAACGTCTTAAAGCCTGTGATGGAAGTCTTTAACTACATCCGCACACATGCGCCTAACCACAGGCAATTCAAGAATCTCATCGCTGAGCTGGACCAAGGGCTTCCAGGTGACCTGCCGCTCTACTGCACTGTGAGGTGGCTGTCAAAAGGCCAGGTACTCTCTCGCTTCTTTGAGCTTTTGGATGCCGTGAAACTGTTTATGGAAGAGACGGACAAGGACTATCCCGAGCTCTCGGACCTCAAGTGGATGGACTATGTGCACGTTAGCATATGCTACTTCCGGTGCGGAAACTCCTGTGGGGACGTTTGTTTCCGGTATCCTATTCGCGCCCTGTTTACGGTCCAAAACAAGTTAAGCAAATAAATAAATAAAGCGGCGATTCACATTTCTATAGATGTCTCGGGCATTTACCCAATATATCTGTAAATGATGTTCATCGACTTGTCGATATTTTCCCCCCACGCCTCAGGGGAAAAGAGAAAATGGATTCAAATTTTATATTTCTCAGCTGTCCGTCGTTTATCGCGGGTGTTATGTTCTAAAAATAACCAGCAATATGTGAAATCAAGTAGCCAATTTTATTTTTTGACGGTGCAAAACGTTTCGTGTACATCGTGGACATACAGTACTGCACTTCAGAGTCACACTGCTAGCGATAGATGCAGCGATTCTGTACTGTACAGGAGAGACGGAGGAGATCGTCTGCAGCGATCAGGACGCAGGACGTAAATAAGCATGCAAACTTGCACTAAAAATCTGCGAAACAGCGAGGTGAAAGGTGAACCGCGTTATAGCGAGGGACCGCTGTAATTTTGAAGGTAAGTCACAACATACCCTTCGTAAATACTAATGTATAGAAACCGTTACCAGCAATCATTAATTTTTTGTGTGGCTTTTTTTCACGGTTTGTTAACATGCTGTGTAGGTGTGTACTTGACTAGCTGATATCGACATAACGGGGGAAACATCTGGTTTGACTATTCTTCACCTGTAGTTTGAATGCTGAACATTTGCCTGTTTAAATCATGAGACCAGTCACTATACAGAGATGTGCTTCTGAATGTGGACGATGTGTCTTCTGCTGCAGTTCTGCTTGTGTTTAGTGATGTAAACAACCGATCGATCTAAACTCTTTAAACGTCAAAATTGATCATTAGATTTTTATGACACAACAGTGGTGAGTGTTCCCACCTTCTGCTCTTTGTAACTTAACGCGATCGTTCCGTTTTCGAGTTTTGGATATGATTTTGGAGTATATCTTCGCAGTAGCGATTGACCGCAAAGTAAAGCTACCGGAAATGTACAACCCCACATCCGGTCTCAAACCAGGAAGTTAGCATTTTCTCGTGCACAGGGTCCATTATGGATCTGGCCTTTGTGGTTGACATGCTGTGCCATTTGGACAGACTGAACCTGACCCTGCAGGGTAAGTTAAAAATGCTGCCTGACCTGGTGCAAAGTGTGTTTGCATTTGTCAACAAACTACAGCTGTCCATCTTCAAAAGGGAGATTTAACGCATTTTCCCACTCTGCTTAAGTTGCCAGCGCCGCCCTGAGTAAGCAAAGAGCCAGATATGCAACGCTGGTTGAAAACTTGCAGGAAAGTTTTGTGACCCGGTTCCGTGATCTACAATAGAAAAGGACACAGATTACGTTCCTCGTCAACCCATTTAATGCAGAGACGGACTGTTTGAAAGTCCCGCTAGTCACAGATGAAGCTGCGGCTGAGTTGGAGATGATTGATCTTTATGAGGAGGACCAATTGAAACCTGCTTTATGGGAAGGGAAGTTCTGGAAAAGTGTGCCAATGGAAAAATACCCCAATGTCAAACGGGCTGCTCTTAAGATACTGTCAATGTTTTGGTCAACATACGTCTGCAAGTCTATGTTTTCTACCCTAAAATATTTGAAATCAAAGCATCAATCTGTTCTGACTGACACTCATGTGAAAGAATTGCTTTGAGTGACAACAACGGAATACAAGCCAAATTTGAAGAGGAGTGTTCAAGGCAAGGAATGCCAGAAGTCCCACTAAACAACATGCATAGTAAAAGAAAAATGCTATTGTAGATTATTATATTTTTGTTTGTGGACTCGGTTGAACTGAGAGTTTGTGTGTGTGAGACAGTGCACACAATGTTCATTGTTGAAAATGACTGGCCTGTGGTTTTAGTACTGTAGGAGTCCATTTCTGTCATTATCATGTTGGTGTGTGACATTTACAATAAATCTGGCTGAGCAGAGGTGTGTTTTTTGTGCGTGTGTGTGTGAGAGAGAGGGAGAGAGAGGGAGGAAGGGATGGGTGATGTTCATGTGTGCCCATGTGTATGATGTGGTTATTTGCGGTAACACAATAAAAAAGTGGCTCTTGGTCTCTGACTGGTTGGCCACCCCTGGCTTATTTAGTTTTAAATGAAGAGGTTTTTAATTGTCATTTGCTGTGCATCTCTTTTTCTGTCATGGTTGTGTAGCCCAGTTTGTGACAAATAAAATATGTATCGGGAAACTGTCAATTGTGGAAGACTTAAAAGGCCTCACCATCAAGCGTTACTATCTTGAAGCAGGCAGGGAGGGACTACCAGTTTCCACCGGCAGCAGATTTTTGTCTGGTCTTTCCATGTGTCTGCTGGGCTTTGTTTATTAAATCTAAAAGTATATTGCTCTGGATGTGTGGATGAACAGGTTGTAAATGTTCCTAAAAATCAGTCGTACAAATGCAGAAATCATTATATTTTCCAAAAATGCACAACATGCCATGTACAGTTTGAGACAACAGCACCTTACTGACAATGAAAGTATGTGCTTTCTAGTGTACTACATGACAGTGTATCTGAACTGAGACACATTGAAGTATTAAGGGCTGCACTTGGAGTCTGTCGGTCTAAAAAAGATATAGTTTCTTTATAAAAATCTGCCAGTATCGATCATATTAATACAACTATACTTTCTCATGTTCACTTGATGATTTATAGTTGCTGTTTCACTGTTCACAGCTGAACCAAGCTCTGTCGTATGTAATGGAAGAATAAGAGAGTTCAATAGAGGGGTAGAAAAAAATTCTGACCTGAAATGTTCCTCCAGTGGCAGCACAACCCTTGCTCAGCAGGATGGCTGTACCCCTAGATGGATCAATCAGCGAATGGCTGTAAAGCCATTTTACCAGGTGATCAGATGACAGGGGTGTCATCTTTGTTCACTTTAATTGCACCCCACGGGACAGCACTTTCTCGCTCAGCTGTCTCCTGGAGACTAGAAGCTTTGCCTCTGTGCTCACCCGAAAGAATGTGCAGAAGAATGTCTTATTCCACTTTCATTCTGAGGAAAGCTTTCTAGCTCCTCTGTAACTGTGGATGATATTTGACAGACTATATATAACTTGAATAATAATAACTTTATTTATACATGGCACCTTTCAAAACAAAGTTACAAAGTGCTTCACAGTACAAGATGGGAAATGGAATGAAATAACATAAAGAAAACTAGCAACAAATGGAGATAAGAGCAAGGAATAAAGAAAATTAGAAATGGAAAAACAGGCAAATTAAAAGCAAATATTAAAAAATGAATTAAAAGGGATAATTAGGGGAAGGTGATAAAACAATTATTATGGAGAACATAAATGTAAATCAAAGTGGAGGCACAGAAAACAGCTGCGTATATGTCTTTAAGATGGATTTAAAAGACGACAGTGAGCCTTCTTAGGAAGCTTGATTCAGAGAGTGGGTCCACTGACGGAAAAAGCTGGATCAGCCTTGGTTCTCAGCTGAGATTGTGGGATGACCTTGGCCCATAAAGTAGAATCACCAGCCAAGTCTGATTAAAAACATGGGTTTTCTAATGTTGGCCCCAAATAAGGTTTTAAAATGCATTCCACCCGGAAGTTGACCTTTTCTTACAACGTGCTACGTTGTGCATTGTTGTTGTTGTCATGGCGACGCTTCCGTCGAACAAACGCTGTTGCTAAGCGATGCTCGTAAACTTTAACTTAGAAAGACGATCCCGAAGCTACCCGCAGCTCCATTCACTTGCGTTCAGTCCAGTTCCATAGTTTTGTTCCCGTTATGACCGAGCAGACAGCCGCTGCGGGACATAAAGTTGGAAAACCGATGTTGCATAACTGGGTCGAAGAGGTGAGTGCTGTGAACCATTTCCGAGTTTTAGCTAATGTTAAAAGTTCACGCGAGACTTCTTAACAACGTTTGCTAAATTAATCTAATAATTAATATACCTGGAGCTAACACCCGGTGTCTAGGTAACCATATTTGAAAGACAGAGTCCCTGACACAGCAAGTATATGTTATAACACGGATTTCAAAGTCATCGTCACTCAGGGCCACAGAATTAGGTACACCTTGCTAGCACTGCCAGCACTAAGTTGGATCCAATTCTACCTTCAGAATTGCCTTAATTCTTCGTATGGTCTGCTCCTGCTGTAGCCCATCTGCTTCAAGGTTTGCTATTTTGTGTAGTATTTAGAGATGTCCTTCTGCAGACCTTGCTTATGACAAGTGGTTGTTTGAGTTTCTGTTGCCTTCAGCTCAAACCAGTCGAGCCATTCTCTGACCTCTGGCATCAACAAGTCATTTTACCCGTGAGAACTGCTGCTCACTGGATATTTTTTTCTTTTTTGGACCATTCTCTGTAAACCCTAGAGACGGTTCTGTGGGAAAATTCATGTAGATGAGCAGTTCCTGAAATACCTGGATCATCCACGCCATGTTCTTAAATGACCTTTCTCCCCCATTCTGAGGCTTGATTTGAACTTGAGCAGATCATCTTGACCATATCTTCATGTCTAAATGCAGTGAGTTACTACAATGTAATTGGCTAATTCAATAGTTGCATTAAAAAGCAGTTTAAAAAGAACAGGTGTACCTAATGGACTGGCCAGTAATTGTGTATCAATATAGTTGTAATTCCTCACCAGATAATTCAATACATTTGTAAAACCATTTGAAATAAAGCTGAAAGTCTGCACTGCAGTCATGTCTTGATTGTCTGATTTATAATCCACTGTGATGGTGTACAGTTGCAAAAGTACAAAAACATTTTTTACTTATCCAAAATTGTCGATTTTTATGGTTTTCCACACGATTAAAAAATCCTGTGATTTTTTTTTTTTTTTTACTCAGAGAGCCATTGCAGATCTCCATACAGAGGACCCAAAGACACACAAGCACATACATGGCCACAAGGGGATTCTCACAATAGACCTGGAGTCCAAGATGGAGTCTATGACTACGCTGAAAGCAGCTTATGTTGCTCCAAAGAGTCCAGTGGGGAGGTTACAGGGTATGTGCCTTTATCTTTCACCAGCCAGAATGGAAAAAAAATGTTGAAACCCATACCATTAAGAGCCATGTAAAGAATAGAGAAGCATTTACAAGAGCTGAAAGATTTTATTATTTGCTGTGACCTCTTCTTATTTCAATTCAAAAAAGTTTTTTATTTTGGGGGATGGCTTTCTATGCATGCCCTGTTCATCCTGTCTTTTATATTTTCCTCGGTTCAGGCATCAGAGGCGAGCTGCTTAAAAAACACACTGCCCAGATGATAAGGTAAATGAACTATGAACAAGTCTTTTGATGTTAAACGAATTATTTCTGGAAGTGGTTTGTTTATGGAGACTAGGAGCACTGCCTGACCATGTCTTGAGGGGAAGGTGATGTAATATTTACACGTCGGGGTTTGTTTTACTGTTCAGTCACAGCTGTGATAGCTTTTAAATCAGACTTTATGGTGTTATTTTACACAGGGGCCAGTCACCCTTATGGCGTTTATAAAGTCCATCCCTGCAGAGGTGGTTGTTAACATCCCACACAAGTTAACAACTCATAAAAGCCTGCAAAGCGTAATGTCTTCAATGAAAACCTTTTGACTAGTAGTAGACAGTGTGTCATCATTTGATTTTAAACCATACACTAAATTTCCTGGGTTTTATAAGCAAACACCAACGGTGTGTCCAATAGCCTTGTATGATTTGGCTGATTGGCTGTTATGTAAAGCACAACACTGTGTATAAATAATCCTAGCCAGATGGGAGATTGGCGGAGTATCAAGCTTTGGGTTTCATTTCAGTCCAGTATGACATATTTTATATACTATATGCAATACCACAGAGCCACTGAGTGTCGTGAAACGATACAAATAAATGATGCTTACACCAGGAGCCTTAAACGCCCTGCACACCATCAGCTCACCCACACATGTTTGCATTTATTAGAGCTCTTCGCTGGACTGTGTGGGCATGAGCAGACTGCGCCTGGCTAATAGTGCTTCTTGCACCTGCTAGGGCGAGACGACTTTACTATTTCCAGTGAATGCAACGCTTCAGCTTGCGTGCTACGTTCAGTCAAAAGATTTGGAAGAAAGCAAAAACCATCCTTGTATGGTCAGACATCATTCCAGGATGGCTAATTTTAATAGCAAATGAGGCAGATGGATAATTGCATATAATTTTTTTTTTAAATCACTCCTTTCAGAAGCAGTTGATTTTATTTTCATTTTATGATACTAACGTTAGCATTATGAATGAATTCTGAATATTTTCTGAGTTGCAGGCCATACACACAGGAGTTAAAGGCAAATTTGCTTCTTAAGTACATGAAGCAGCCATGTGAAAATTTCAGGAATGGAAAAACAAATTTAAGAAAATGGAGAAAACTGGGTAATTGGATGATTAAAACAAGTTCTGCTTCTTACATAGATTTTGTTTCCAAAATACTTTTCTAACGTGCAGCTTATGGCTGTGAAATAGTGTTCTTCGCATGTTCTATATGATAACTTGGACATGTTACTCAGACTTCTCTCTTTGTTCAGACTGCAAGCTTTGTGTATAAAACATGAAAATATATTGCATGTCTGCTGGATATCTCTGTACTTGAAATGCAATGGTTTTCAGAACTTCTGGGAAACAAGAGAGAGCACAAATCTTCAACCCACCTCAAAATTTTTGTGTGGCTTCTTTCAATATATTTGCGTCACTATAGGAAAAAAATCATCTGTTTCTGAGGAGTTCAGATGGGAAGCACTGATTGATTTTTGATTTCAGGAAAGACCTAGAATTCATCCAACCATCCATTTTCTGCTGTTTATCATCAGCAGAGATGTCCAGACCTCCCTCTAGCACCTCCACCTCTAGCTAATCTGGGGGAAGCCAAGGCATTTCCAAGCCAGCCAAGAGACATAGTCTCTCCTCAGCATGTCCTGGTTCTGCCCAGGGGCTTCACAAACCTCTCTGAGGAGGCGCACAGGAGGCATAAATGCCCAAACCACTTCAGCTGGCTCCTTTCAATGTGCAGCAACTTTCAGTATATTTTATAGTAAATAGGTTGTTTACAAAATCATTTAATTACATCATGCTACACTTAAAAAAACAAAACAACAACAAAAACTCTATGTGCTGGATCAAGTGCTGCTGCTTGGTGCTTAGATTCTGTCTTCTTGTTTTCACAGTGAGAAGATTTATGCTGATCTGAACCCACTGACTCCCAAAACGGAGTACTGCACCACAACCCAGAAGGATTTCTGTGTGGAGGGATTTGTGCCTCATAAACCTGAAACAACACGTGTATGTAGAGTTATAAACTTTGTGTGTGTTTGTGTGTGTGCTTAATCTCCCCAAACAGCAACAATCTGATTTCAAAACTACAAAATAAACTTCCATACTTTTATTTCCTCCTCTTTGAGTTGTTTGTATTTTGGTTATGTGAAATACACAGTTGCTGTGAGAAGCAGAATACCTAAAATAATAAGTACATCATCAGCCTCTCCTATAAATGCCTGAAAATCTTTCTGACATTTTACTGGTTTAATTTTTTACAGGTTCATGACTACAAAACTGACCAGGCCATCACATTCTGGAGTGAAAACTGCCAGCGGATACAGGTGAGTCAGACTGCTTTATCTCATAGTGGTTTCTTTTTCTCTCCTTTAAAATATCCATATTTAAGTTCTATTTAAGTGATTTATTTATCGGCTGAAAGTTATGTGTGATCAACAGCACAGCAGCTCTCTGCTGTGATTAGTCATAGTAGGGGTGGGCGATATAAACGATATACGATAGAAACGATATAAATTTGGCCAACGATAGAGATTTGAGCTGTGTCCCAAAACATCGGCTGCATCCTTCGGAGGACCCGGTCTTCGCGGCCTACGTGGGCCGGGTCCTTCAAAGACCGAGAAGGCCTTCAGATTTGCGTCACTGCTGTGTCGGTGGAGTTTAATTAACTCGGCCGTCTGCTCCTTGCTATCTAAGGCTGTATCCCAATTCAGGGTCTGCAGCCTTAAAGTACGCAGCCTCAACGATCCTCAAGGGCCGCGTACTTTAAGACCGCTAAGACCGGAAGTGCGAGGCTTGTAAAATGGGACGGTCTAGCCTCCGTTGCGCTGCCCAGGTTGCCTAGCAACCATGATATTAACAGCTGGAAACGTTTCATACAGCTTTGTTTGACAGAAATGAAGGAGAAAATCTTTTGTTCATTTGTTTGTTTGTTTCTACATGAGCTTTGATCATTCTCTGTAAGATTAAGCTCAGCTATTGGACGGCGTATATTTTAAAGTAAAGGCTGTAAAACCAAGTTAGTACAAACGTCACTAATGTCACATAACTTTGCCGACATGTGGCCAACAGTAATGTTTTAATGTTCTTCGTTATTAAACATTTGCACATAAATAAGTGACATAATATTCAGTACTTACTTAAAGTTTACTCTTCAGGCGCCCCTCATCCGCCGTTTTTTTTCGGCAAAATTATCCACACCCACCGCCGCGCTATGCATTCTGGGATATGTTGGGCCACGAAGTCTACACCGCCACGTCCTTGAAATTCAGGGAAATGAAGGACGCATTTGAGGGCTGCATTTCGAGCAGCCTTCGAATTGGGACAGCCTTCATCGCGTCGCTGTGACATAATCGGCCTTAAAATGCGGCCTTTAAGGCTGCAGACCCTGAATTGGGATACAGCCTAAAATATAACAGGACACTGGCGTAAATTCTCGACCGTCTCACAGTTCTGTTTAATCAGTTTTCTGTTTAACGTTTATTCAGCTGTGTGAAAATCCCGGAGGAACCCACCAGGGGGATTAATAAAGTTTTATTTTATCTAATCTAATCTAATAACTTTAATCTCAGCCAAACCGATTGACTCAAATTGGAAGACACAAATAAAACACTGAAAAAAGCCCAACAATAACATTTTTAGGTTGTCTAAGTGACTTATATATTACGTTTAACCTGAGTAGTGAAAGTCCGCGGTGATCTGAAAATGATGTACCGGGAGTTGTGCTGTTCTCGGCGGCTTCAGTGACCCTCGAGCTCCCGACTAGCTATCGAGCTGGTGGGTAGCAGACGTCTCCGAAAACGTCAAAGCACCTTTGCAAATATGCGATATCTTGATAAACCGAGCAGATATTTGATTTACACAGGTACTTTCTGAAAATATGTTAAAAGTTTATTTTGTGACCCAGAAAGATTAATAAGAGTAATTTTAAAACTTAGTAGCGGCCGCCATTGTTGGCAGCTGAAATTTGGCTGGGCCGCGCTATGAATTCTGGGATATGGTGGGTCAAAAAGGACACACCTGACCCATCCTTCAAATTCGGGGAAATGAAAGACGCATTTGTCAGCCGCATTTGAAGGAGTCGACGAATTGGGACAGCCTTCCTCCCCTGGCTGTGACGTAATTGGCCTTCAAATGCGGCCTCCGGAGGATGCAGCCGACGTTTTGGGACACAGCATTTGACTATACCGCTCTATCGCGATAGCGCATGTTGATGACGTCATCAAGCGGCGCCTGTTTTGGTAGAAAGCATAGCAAAGAGATGAAGCACTGTTGAAATATGGGTAAAGCCAAAAACTGCGCTTCCTCCACTTCCGTAACATTGATTCAGTAATGTTGAATTCTCTCTCTATTCCCATCTTATTGCAGTATATTAATAACTAATCTTGTAATGTGGATGAATAATCTCAGTTGTTCTCCTGACTGAAGTTTGGCCCGTGTATAGCATCCTGCTATGCGATTGCACTTGTCCCTGACCACCAGAATCCCTCACGGTAACTTTTATCGAGTGGAAAAAAAGTTGGCGTTCATCCTCCAGCTTCACTGTGCTAATGTTATGCTAACATAGCTGTCGCTAGCAATCAGGTAGCACAACATTATATACCAGGTAGTCCAACTTCAGTAACCCTGCAAACGCCACTGCTGTTTAGTTTTCTGTCTTCATTATTTTGGAAGTGGTAGCAGAGCTGTACATTTGAATTAGTTTCAAAAATCTCTCAGTCAGAACTTGGTATGTCATGTTTAGGTGGAAACTAGCGAGCTAACTTCCTGTTAACTTCTAACTCCGTTAAATTTAATAAATTCTGTTTTCATGGATGCCTGGATGTTAAACTTAATTGTTACACCTGGTAAAGCAGCAACGCTGATGATTTTATTAAAGATGAAAGAATTTAGACCGTTTTTAACTCTCAGTGTTCGTTTGACTTTGGGACCTGAACAGGATGGAGTTTTGGACCCAGATTACTTCGCAAAGCTCTTCACTACGGCAGCCGTAATGCTCTGACAATCCATCAAGCAGTGTGGCTTACTAAAGTTGTACTAAAACATTTTTTAACAGATTTCTGCACGCCCAAATCGGTTTGAGGTCAGTAAGCACAACCAGAATTCATACATAGGGCACACTCTCAATTTTTGAGAAAATTAAAGGATTTTAAGTTTGCCTTATAGTGTGGAAAATACGTTATACAGAAGAAAAGAATATATCGCGATATATATCGTTACCACACGTGCTTCAAATTATACCGTGATATGGATTTTAGGCCATATCGCCAAGTCATAGTGTATTTTTGTGTCACAGGGTGTGACTGCCGCCCGGAGCTCGAAGGGACCCTTCAGGAAGTTGGCTCTGTTCAGCACGCCCATCACTGAGCGGCTGGATGAAATTGATCTTCCACCTGACAATTGAGGCACTACACCAGCATGCTGTTCTGCCACTTTTTTAATGATTTTTTTATTAAAATGGTGATCCATTTTAAAGGTTAAGTTTAGTTCTTAGCGATAGTGGCACCACAAAGGATTTATCTATTCTTTAAGGCTATTCTTTTTTTTGTTATTATTGGCACTCATGTTGGTTAAGTGAACTGCCATCGCCAAAACAGCAGTTAGAGCTGCACAAGACTCACTGTGTGTACTGGACATCATAAATCCTATGCAACAGCTGGGAGACCAACATATATTCTGTGTACCCGACTGTCAGTGTATTGACAACAAAGCTGACTTGGATGAGATGAATCAGCAGTCAGTGTTTAAAAAGATGCTACCTAGATGCTGAGTACCATGACCGCACCTGTATTTACATCTGCACCATGAACACGTCACAGGAATGGGAGGAAAGAAGGATGTTTTGAGTGTGTAAGTGAACCCGTGGGATGTCATTATTTTATTACTGAGCAAGTATCTCTGTGCCATCAGTGGAAGAAACTCCAAGCTGCTGGGCATGACAGATTAACTCATTCTCAGTAATATGCATTAATCTGCCAATCAGATTTAATCATTTCAGATTGTCCCTGCCCACTTTTTCCCCAGGTAACAACAACAAATTGACTGGAGGGTTTTTGAGATGCTAAAGATGGCCCCTGGCTGCAAGGAGTGAATTACTTCTAATCAGCCAATCGTATTGCGTCACTTAGCATATGAAATGGTTCATAACTGTCTGAGAAGCCAGTGTTTTCAAAGTGTGCACATATATCCAACGGACAATTTGTTGTGTACACCTAGCGCTGCGTTGGACCCTTTTTGACTCCAGAACTGCCTTAGAGTAATTCTTCTTCATGAAGATTTTGGTCCACGTTGATGTGATTTGTTGGCTCCCACATCCCAAAGGTGCTCTGATGGATTGAGATCTGGTGAGAAACCAGAACCTTCTCAAGTAAAGTCTAAGAATATCTGTAATAAGTAAACCTTTCACCCTGTCTCTCTCACACTGTTAGCTGTGGTCCCACCATGCGGAGGATGAAGCAGGTTTCACTGATTGATGGGTGTGACAGCAACTTTAGTACTTTCTGCACCTGACTGTTGTGTTGCTGTGTGCACCTAGCCGGGAGTTTGTTTACATCCTCTGTTCATCTTTTTCTGTAATATGTCTGTGCAGCCTTTTTGCAACCTGTAATTATTGCATTCAGTTAGTGCTGAGTGGCAAAAAGACACACTTTTCTCTGACACCGGGTAAATATGTCACCCTTAAAGAGGAACAACAGCTTCTTCACACACATGTGCTGCTACAGCATGCTGATTTAAAACAATACATCGCTGGGAGTCACACAGTGTATGCTACAGATTCATGTACGTCTTCTGTCAATCAAAGGACAATGCCGGGCTCTGCTGATCCTTTCTGGGCTTTCAGCAGGGATTAGTGGGTGGTAGCTATGGCGACAAGTAATTTTTAGTGTATATCGCTGCAGCTTTTCTCTCCAGACATTTCAATATCTCACAGCATCATACAGGAAAACCAATTTGCCTCTGAAAGACAAGGGCTTGCAGCAGATTTGTACTCAACATTTGAAATGAAATGTGATACAGCAACTGTCATTTTGTTTCAGCTGTGCTATTTATACATACCGAGCTACGCTGTACAAAAGAAATCTACAGACAGTGAAGTCATTTTTAGGTCAGAAGGTAATGTTCTGTTCCCACAAGTGTGTAACTGCTATTTTAGCATAACTTAAGTGACTGTATCCTAATGCTGACCAGGTCCTAACCATAGACTATGTATACTATGACATCATTTTGAGTCAGTGGCCATATTTCGACAAGAAGGCAGAGCGCTTAGTTATCAACCGAATGGCAGCGAGCTTGGTTAGAATCCATAAACTATAAGGGTACAACTCACAGACACATGTCTCCTAATTAGTGCAGCGATGTCTCATGATATTAATCAGCTAATTTATTTTTATAGAAGGCTTAAACTCAAACCAGTTAGCACGGGTCAGTCCTAGGAGACACAATAGGCTGTAGCTTTAATTAGTCAAAGCGCCCAAGCCATGAAGCCTCACTAAAAATTGAAGGCTGAGTTCCCAAACAAAAATCTAACCTGGAACAATTGTTTTGAAGAGGTAAATTATATAAAGGGAACAAAAAGAGTTTTTCTACTGGCTGCTGGAGGCACAGTCTCCATAGGCTCCCATGGTAAACGTACAGTACTCACAAATAAAAATAGTGTATTTATTTATTATGTAAGTTTATTATCATTAGCTAAAACTAAACTAAAACAACAATGTTACATCCACTTCAAAGAAAGTATCACTAATGCTAGGGAACAGCAGCTAACAACAGCTAACAGGGGTTAACAGCAGTTAACAGTAGCAAAATCAGCAGCACTACGGACAGTTCAGCTTTCATCGGTCAGATTAGCTTCTCTGAATTACTGACCCGTATCACAGTCCTCACTAAGTTTTATAGCCTCTTCCAGAGTAAGTAAAAGTGCATGCTTTTCACCCATGTTGACAGTTGAGGTGAACAGTAGACTGGCAGCATTCCACAGATGGGAAAAAACTCAAGGGCCGATCAAGTCCAGACAGTTATAGAAACACACCGGCCATAGCCAATACAGTCTAAATTTAATGTTTTTGATCTCTCTTGGCTGACTAAAACATTCAATTCAATTTAATTTATATAACGCCAAATCACAACAAAAGTCGCCCCAAGGCGCTTTATATTGTACAGTAGATACAGAGAAAAACCCAACAATCATATGACCCCCTATGAGCAAGCACTTTGGCGACAGTAGGAAGGAAAAACTCCCTTTTAACAGGAAGAAACCTCCGGCAGAACCAGGCTCAGGGAGGGGCGGGGCCATCTGCTGCGACCGGTTGGGGTGAGAGAAGGAAAACAGGATAAAGACATGCTGTGGAAGAGAGACCGAGATTAATAACAGATATGACTCAATGCAGAGAGGTCTATTAACACATAGTGAGTGAGAAAGGTGACTGGAAAGGAAAAGATCAATGCATCATGGGAGTCCCCGGCAGCCTACGTCTATCACAGCATAACTAAGGGAGGATTCAGGGTCACCTGGTCCAGCCCTAACTATATGCTTTAGCAAAAAGGAAAGTTTTAAGCCTAATCTTGAAAGCAGAGATAGTGTCTGTCTCCCGAATCCAAACTGGAAGCTGGTTCCACAGAAGAAGGGTCTGAAAACTGAAGGCTCTGCCTCCCATTCTACTTTTAAATACTCTGGGAACAACAAGTAAGCCTGCAGTGCGAGAGCGAAGTGCTCTAATAGGGTGATATGGTACTACAAGGTCATTAAGATAAGATGGGGCCTGATTATTTAAGACCTTGTATGTGAGGAGCAGGATTTTGAATTCAATTCTGGACTTAACAGGAAGCCAATGAAGGGAAGCCAAAACAGGAGAAATATGCTCTCTCTTTCTAGTCCCTGTCAGTACTCTTGCTGCAGCATTTTGGATTAACTGAAGGCTTTTTAGCGAGTTTTTTGGACATCCTGATAATAATGAATTACAGTAGTCCAGCCTGGAAGTAATAAATGCATGAACTAGTTTTTCAGCGTCACTCTGAGACAGGATATTTCTAATTTTAGAGATGTTGCGCAAATGGAAGAAAGCAGTCTTACATATTTGTTTAATATGTGCGTTGAAGGACATATCCTGGTCAAAAATCACACCAAGGTTCCTCACAGCGTTACTGGAGGCTGAGGTAATGCCATCCAGAGTAAGAATCTGGTTAGACACCATATTTCTAAGATTTTCAGGGCCGAGCACAATAACCTCAGTTTTATCTGAATTAAGAAGCAGAAAGTTGGCGGCCATCCAGGTCTTTATGTCTTTAAGACATTCCTGCAGTTTAACTAATTGGTGTGTGTTATCTGGCTTCATGGATAGATAGAGCTGGGTGTCATCTGCATAGCAGTGAAAATTTATGCTTCTAATGATGCTGCCTAGGGGAAGCATGTATAGTGTAAACAGAATTGGTCCTAGCACTGAACCCTGTGGAACTCCATTAACCTCAGTGTGAAGAGGACTCTCCATTTACATGCACAAATTGGAGTCTATTAGATAGATATGATACCACTGCAGCACAGTACCTGTAACACCTACAGCATGTTCTAATCGCTCTAATAGGATATTATGCTCAGCAGTATCAAACGCTGTACTGAGGTCTAGCAAGACAAGCACAGAGATGAGTCCACTGTCAGAGGCATTTGTAACCTTCACTAAAGCTGTTTCTGTGCTGTGATGAGCTCTGAAACCTGACTGAAACTCTTCAAATAAGCCATTCCTCTGCAGATGAGCAGTTAGCTGTTTGACAACTACTCTTTCAAGGATTTTTTGATATGAAAGGAAGGTTGTTTGTCTTATAGCAGACGCCATAGCTAGGATGATACACTTGAATTGTGACGGGTAAGAAAACAGAATTTGGTTGACTGCAGGTGGCAAACTACTGAAATCTAGTGGTGAAAACTTTTAGTAACTTCATAAATGACCAACATGTTTACAGCCTGGAACAAAAATTATATAAATAGTTTATGCTGGCGTCCGCTTGGCTTCATCTCCAGAATTTTCTAGTCACTGAACTGGATGCCTCAGCTGTGTTTGTGTTGTTGGTGCTGTGATATCTCTGTGGGGTGGAAGTCTGGGCTTCAGTTTGGGTCATAGACAGTATAAAACATGGATGTAGCTTCGAGGTCAGAAACTGAGACCAGCGTGAAAGGCCATCAGATGGCAATAGTTGTGGTTGCACC
This sequence comes from Neolamprologus brichardi, assembly GCF_056152115.1. Lineage (NCBI taxonomy): Eukaryota > Metazoa > Chordata > Actinopteri > Cichliformes > Cichlidae > Neolamprologus > Neolamprologus brichardi. Next base: position 33,274,442 of record NC_142110.1, read on the forward strand.
CATAAAGGTTACATGGAAAACGATTTTCTGATTTGGCAGTTACAGAGCAGCAAAAGGAGCTTTATTGTATGGGAGGGGATTTGACTCACTTTTGGATAAAGTCCCAAGCGGCCATCAGAGGAACTGCAGTTTTTTGCTTTTCAGCCTCGAGTTTTTCCCTTGGCTAGAATTTATTTTTTTGCTCTTTATTTTAATCTGCAGAATTTTGGCTTTTTGGCTTTTACTGTTTCTCTGAAACTATCTTCAAAATCCTCAAAAGCTTTAAACCACTGAGATCAAAGAAATTCTGTGTTCAACACATAAAAACACGTCATTCTTACAGAGATTGTGGCCAGAAATAGCAAGAGTCCCTATGAAGCTAAAACGCTGATATTGCTCCTATTTATAGTTATATCGTTTTTAATATGCATATATCTTGCATCTGGAATTCACCAGAGCTGTTTTCCAGAGCTTAAAGAGACACAAAGTTACTCTGTGTAAACTCGGAGCAGTTCGTGTAACAAAAGGTCTGATCTATATGTGGCAAAAGCAGAACGTAACAGATGATTGGATGACAGCCAGGTCAGCTGAGGGAAGCTCGGCGTGGGGTTCGGTGGAGACCCTCAATTCCCTCTGTGTGGCTCTAACTGGTGTCAGGATGTGGCATGTCGCTGCAAGAAAGTGGGCGGTAATTACAGCCGTGCAGGAGGGGAAGATGCTATCCTGCAGAGATGACAACGCACGAGCGCTCGCGCGCACACACACCCGTGCACCTGCTCAAAAACTGATGAGCCTCTAATGAGCGGTGATGTCATTACAACCAAAACACAGCTGTCTGCTGCCGACTCGTGTTTCCTCCTCGCTGTCTGTCCACAGGCTGCAGATACAGAATGCTCTGCTTTATTGAAGCGCACTCAGTATTTTAGGGAAATGTAAAGTGATAGACTGGATGTAAAAAATGGATGCACCCATTACACCCATTACTTAGTGAAACTCAGCAATACTGCTCATTCATAGGGTAACAACCTGTCAATCATAAGGTAGTCCCGTCCTAAAACATGCACTAATTGGGACCACAGTTCACAAAATTAATATCAGATGTGTCCTCTCTCATCACCATCTCTTCCAGGCCATCTAGGGGAACAACAAAGCATTCCCAGGCCAGCCAAGAGATGTAACCCCACCTGTCCTGGGGGTATCCCAGAGTCACCTCCTCCTGGTGGCACATGCCCAGAACATCTCACCCAGGAGGAATCCTAATCAGATGCTTGAACCACCTCAGCTGGTTTATTTGAATGTGGAGGAGTAGTGGCTCTAGTCTGAGTCCGTTACAAATGGACTGGACTCCTCACCCTACCTCTAAACGAGAGCTCATGACCATAGGTCAAGGTGGGACGTAGAATAGAGGAGGAAAAGAGAACCACAGAGAAGATTCGTGGATGTAGTGAAGGACCTGCGGACGGTTGGTGTGACCGAGTAGCATGCTACAGTAGAGACAGGGTGAGGTGGAGGCAGACGATCTGCTGTGCTGACCCCTCAAGGAAAAACATGAAGTACTGCTCACCTCAGCAGGGTGGATGTATAAACATTTTCTTTGCAAAAGGGTCTGGGTATCATTGAATAATGTTGGTTTCCTAGTACAAATAAACATATATGAATAAATGAAATATGAAAAAATGTTCTTGATCTCAGAAACAAAACTGAAATGCTGGCCTGAGACATCTGCACACGGTTAATTACTCCGTTAGTTCCTCTGAAACTGAAACAGGAAGTCAGCTGTTTGTTACTAAACCAAATCAATAAAGTCATGTGACTGATTTCTATTTTGTTTCCAAATGCAAAATTTGGAAACGAAAAAAGAAAACTCACTAGTTCGGTTGGTCTTGGGTAGACAGGAAGTAGAAGTTAAGAGAAATAAATATGAAAATAAAAGCAGATAACAGAATAACCTGCTTTGGTTCAACCTACCTCGTTAACCAATTAATCTTCCAAGGTTAACAGCAAAGGTTAGAGTGCCTCTCTAGTAAATTGGTTGCTGCACTTAATTTTTTTTAAAAGATGCAATGTTTTAGAGGGACACTCGATATTTGGGGGGGACTGTAGAAGGTCATTTATGAATTGCTTCTGAGTTGAAAGTGGGTGTTTGTCAGGAAGATTTGTAATGCTGGAAACAAAGGGCTCTTTTCTCACATTACACCCTTTGTGAAAGCAAATATCAATAACACCACAAAAGAAATCCAATAATGTAAAAATAGTCCCTGGTCCATAAATTAAAAAAAAGTGTGTTTTACTGAGTTTATTGAACAAAATATTTTACAGTATCTTGGATATACATATATACATATTATCTTGCACTGTGTAACACGACTGAACCTCCTGCAGTGACATCGATTGCAGCGCCGTGCCTGCACACTTCAATGGAAATAGGAATACATCATTGACTTTCAAACACATTATACAAATTTTAATATAGAAAGCACAAAAAATAAGAATTTATCAGTGAAAAGTACCCACTCTCAGGACAGAAATTCTTCATACAAAAACAACTTTACAGTTTTAATCTCGCTTTTTTTGCAGTTTCAGTATGCAGGTAATAAATATACCTGGAATTCCCTCTTTGTTGTTGTTGTAGGGTGTCATTCACCTTTCCTCTGCAGGGAAATCACCATTAAAGACTTATTCTAGAACAAATAAAAGAAGTGGCTCGGCCACTGGAGCTTCTGCTGGCGTCTCCACCACTGCTGCTCTCACATTATCAGCAGGCCTCTCAGATAACATACACATCAGTCTTCTCCCCAAGAAGCCAGTACGTTCTCATTTTGCCTTTGCCCTGGAAAAACACAGAAATCAATAAGTTCATCAATGGAGATGAAGAGTGGAGGGGTTGGTATCCTCTGCTGACCTTTGCTTAAAGGTGACACTATAAAGCTTTTAAGTCTCCCTTTGCTCACATATGACACTTTAAATTATATATTCTGACTATAGATAAACTTGAAAGGATATTTACTCCTAAATGATTTACCTCTCAAAATTATTAAACCACTTTTGATTGCTGCTTTTACCTTCAAGTTAGATTTAATACGAGGTAACCAGTTTATCTACATTTTATTAGGTACATACATGGGTTGGAACAACTTTTGCCCTCAGAGCTGCTTTAATTCTTCATGTCATAGATTCAACAACGACCTGGAAACATTCCTCAGAGATTTTGATCCATTCTCCATCAACTGCTGCAACCATCAAGCAGTTGCTGCAGTTTTTGCCAGTTGCGCATCCAGGATGCAAAACCTGTTCTACCTCATCCCAAAGGCAGAAGAGATCTGTTGACTGTGGAGGCCATTTGAGTACAGTGAGCTCATTGTGATGTTCAAAAAAACTGTTTGAACATCACAACGATGATTTGAGCTTTGGCATGGCACATTACCCTGACAGAAGCAGCCATCATAAGATGGGTACGCTCTGTTCATAAATATAAGGACATGGTCAGCAACATTACTCAGGCAGGCTGCGGTGTTTAAAAAAGGCTCAGTTGGTACTAAGGGGCCCAAATGTGCCAAGAAAGTATCCCAAACACCATTACACTACCATCAGCAGCCTGAACTGTTGATAAAAGACAGGATGGATCCATGCTTTTATGTCATTTATGCGAAATTCTGACCCAACCATCTAAATGTGGCAGCAAAATCGAAACTCATCAGACCAGGCAATATTTTCGAATCTACTGTCGTCCCATTTTCTGTGAATGCCAGCCTCAGTTTCCTTAGCATATAGGAGTGGCATCTGGTGTGGTCTTCTGCTGCTGTAGCCCATCTACCCTAAATTTCGATGTCATGCGCATTCAGAGATGGTCTTCTGCATACCCTGGTTGTAACAAGTGGTTATTTGAGTTACAGTTGCCTTCTTATCAGCTCGAAGCAGTCTGGAAATTCTCATCTGACATCAATAAGGCATCTTCACCTGGAGAACTGCTGCTCACTGAATATTTTCTCTTTTTTAGGCCAATCTCTGCAAACCCTAGAGGGGGTTCTGTGAGAAAATGTCAGAAGATCAGCAGTTTCTAAAATATCCACACCAACCCTTCTGGTATCACCAACCATGCCACGTTCAAACTCACCTAAATCACAATTTTTCTCTGATCCTCGGTTCAAGCTTCAGCATCTTATATTCACCATGTCTACATACTTAAATGCATTGAGTTGCTGCCATGTGACTCCAGAAAATCATAATGACGTTTGAACATTTAACAATACGAGTCATAGATAAAAGAAATGATATGAATATTATAAACACAAATACGCTGTTGAAAAAAGGATTTTAGTTGCTAATAAAATAGTTTTGTTGCTCGAGGGTTAAAAACACAAGACATCTGCTGTGTTTCATTTATTTACCTAAGAACTTGTCTCATTTAAAGATATTGATCTCTCCTCCTTGGGATGTTAAAATCAATCCCAGCATCCTCATTGATAGTTACAGCCTTGAGTTTACAGGCTGACATATTAATCAGTTAATTAAACCAATAATCCTCAGGCTGATCTATAATGAAAATCATTTGTTGTAGGTTTATCAGTGACATATTTATTTATTTTTATTAACATTCACAATACATATGAACTCACTTTTAAGGCAAAGGTTTAATTTGGTTTCATTCAGATGACGGTTCCTACCTTCATTTCTACGTCTCCTCGTAATTGGAGATCAAAGTAACCAAACTCATCGAGCACTTCTTTGGTGGCCGAGGACACGTGGATCTTTAAGGCTAGAAGAGACAGCAAACACAGCGTGAATGACAAATAACAGCTCACATATCTGCTTTCATCTCCAACCTCAAGATAACAGCTCACAGGAAAACTGTGGAGATGAGCCAATGCATCAAAATGCTAACGGTGATGAAAATCTGTATTGTTTTGTCCTAATAATGCACACAGTGCAGGGATGTGAGATGCGATTCTTGCCCATGAAGCTTCATGCTGCACTGTTAATCGCTGGCTAAGGGCCCTTAGCTGTAAGTGCCATCAATTATTTAGCAGAGGAGGCACAAAACAGGAAGGACCTCAGCAGTTAATCAATACATCTGAAGATTCACTCGCAAAATATCCAGTTATTGATTCATAACACGCTACTGCTGTCACTGCCAGTTAAGAAAAGAAATGTCAGCACGAACAGCATCAGATGCAGCGGGTCACCGCGGCTTATAATTAGCTCACAAATCAGATTTTTTCTTCAGGAGTGCTTCCATCAAAACTCATTAAGAAATGAGTCAGAGACAGAGATGAACAGGTCCTGCGTGCGGTGATAAAGGCTCTGTTATTTACTGCTGTTAATTCTGGTAGTCTGGTTCTTGTTTGTTCAATGGGACACGTCCAAAATGTCAACCTCAGTGTTGTTTCTCGATTTGCCAGCCTACAGCTACAGCTAAAGCACACGTCTTTAATTAATAAAAAAAATATCAGTGCACAATTTAATTTTGGATTTTCTCTAAAGTAATTAAAGATGCATGCTGTACAATCATTCTACCCTGGAAAAAGAACAGTTCAAAGAAATCATTACAAGCTCAAAATCATTCTGAAATTCATGCGCATGATGGTTATAAGTAAATGTTTGATTATAACTGTGTCTCACATGGTGATATAACCCTTTACAGTTTACCCAAAAGGCATTTTTTCAAAATTGGGGTGAGTCCTGTATCTCAGAAAAAAAAATCAGCTTATTCTAAAGGGGTGAGGTGGGAAGCTCTGACTACTTTTTCATTACTTATAATTTAAACATCAACGGGCCCAGGATAGATCCTTGTGGGATCCCTGTGGATTTTGCAATTTGACAAATTGAGATTTGTTTAGAAATATACGGTTATATCAGTTTAAGCATTAAAAAACATAAGCTAGATGTGGAAAAAAATAAAGTGAATATAAAGACGCCAAATTTCAACCCACTACTATATACAAGGAAGGTCTGTAACTTGGAAAACATTAAAGCTATTTTACTTTTAAAAAATCAGCCTATTCTGAAGTTGTATACTTCATCATATGCTTAACCTCCTAAGACCCGAACTCTTTCATGGCATGCATTTTAAATTTTTCTTTGCTATTTGGGTTGATTGGGACCTAAAGAATGTAAAAACAAAGGATTACCAGATTTTTATTTATTTTTTACCTAATTTTTGTTTGTGAGAAAAATGAGATCCACATATGAGGACATTTGTTTCAAATTTTGATAGAACAGTGGCAGTATAATCCTCGTAAGTGCATATCAGGCCCTTGTAGAGAAAACTTGTATTTTGGTCTAGATGTCCCAAAATGTGATGTCCACATATGTGGACACCAGGTCCTAGGAGGTTAAAAAAGTTCTCATTTCAGTTTCCCATTAAAAAAGCTTTTCAAATATTCAACTAAACCAAATGCAGTACCAAGTTTGGGATTTTCTATATGTACAGATGGGTGGCAAATTAAAGGCAAAGCCAACAGTAAGATTCAAAGACAAAATCAACTGGATCACAATAATTCATCCTTAAGAGACTAATGTCGCGTTCAGACCAAACACAAAGCAAAGTTTTTATGCAGCTCAGTTCATTTTAAGAATTTATGCTATTTCCCCCTGTCTGATGTCAACAGAAGCAAACCTGTGTTTGTGTAAATATTTCAATTTTAAATTTGCCTCACGCTACAGTGCGGATTCGCCCGACACAATTTTATCTGCTTTGTTAAGACTGGTGTGATTTCCAAAAGCCAAGAAGCACATCAAGCTAGATGTTGGCCAGTTTGTTCGTGCATTTATTTTGTGTTTCGTATTCTGTTCTTTTTCTTCTATCTAATAGTAGCTTATTTTTTTCCCGCTATCATAATGTAGCATGTTTGCACTGGTCGTCTTGGTTTTCAGTTACTTCTAGTCTTCTTTTTGCTCATCTTTTGTCTTTCTCCTGTCTCTGTGGCCATGTTTGGTAATAGAAATTGACAAAACTTTTGTCTTTTTGTTATTTCCTATTTTAATTTGAAGATAAGCTTTCTTTTATTTCCTGTTTCTGTTTCCCTCCTTTGTGAATGTCCGCCCCACCTTCATTGTTTTTACCTGTGGCTAATCTTGCGTTTTATGTGTTTATGGTATCTTTTTTAAATTCAAGGGTACTTTTAATAATATGGCTTGATGCTTTATTCACACACCAACAAATAGGTAAAGAAAGTTTGCTCATCTACGATGAGTTGTCACTATGGTTAATTTATTCCAGCTGTCTGCCACACCTCTACATTAAAGTTAAAAGGAAATGCATCGGTGTCTTCCTCCTCTCTTCTCTGACCTCATGATCCATTTAAGACATCCTTCATCCTGGGGTACTGAGATTAACTTACAGAGTGACAGGGAGAAGGACTGAGGAGATGAGGAGGCACTGATTAGAGAAATGGGAAAGAAGCCTTTAGTCCTGTCTCCGGTTTTCTTTTTGTCAGAGTTGCCTTTTCTCCCTGGTAGCCTCCTGTTTCTAATTTCTGTCTTCCGTGCTTTCACATTTCCCAGTTTTTGTTTTCTCCTTTTGTTGCTTACCGTTGGACTTTGTGTTATCAGCTTTGTTTCTGTTTGAGTTTTTCTTTATGGACCTTATCACCAGCAGTGCACAAAAGAAGTGAAAAGTTAATTAAATACAGAGCAGCTGCAATACAAGAATAAGAATAAGCTGCGAGTCCTTTTTAACATCAACATTGCAAAGATTTGTACGAAGCGTGTTACTCCTTCTGTTGAAAACCCAGATTTATGTAGTGACGCCAGCTTTACATCCAACAGACAGCAGAGAGGAAAAACCCAGTGACACTCACCCTCTCCATTCGACTCCATCCGGGATGCCGTGTTGACAGTATCTCCAAACAAACAGTATCTGGGCATTTTCAGTCCCACCACGCCGGCACACACTGGGCCTGTAAAACAAACACTAAATATAGTCAGATTTTACCAAGGAAAAACAATCATCATACCTGAGGAGCTGGGAAGCTCTGTCATTACCGCACCTCAGGGAAATGTTAAATATGAAGACAGAGGTGTGAGTGAAAGGAAACTGCTCTAAATTACAGTGACGACACTGAGTGCCAGCCTATGCATGTTGGATCGTTTCAGCTGCTGAACTAGAACATAAACAGTGCCTCTATGAGCTGACACAGTCTAAATACTGTGCAAGAAGCTTCTTATAAGTTACGTCAAATTAAAAAGAACAAAACAAGGGGGGCTCTTGTGCTCATTTCCAGCTCCTAATTTCTACTCTTGGACTCTGTACTGGAGGGGTCTTTTTTTAGACTTTTTAGACATTCATCTGCTGTCTGAAGTAAGACATTTTAGCTCCTCTCCTTTTAAGCTAACTTTCTTCATCAGCCACTTCGGAGCACAGAGTTGCTGAGATGACCATATTAGCAGTGTCCTTTTTCATTGACATCATACGGAGCTAAGAGTAGAAAAAATACTCTAAACAAAGCATTTAGAGCTGTTCAGCTCACAGAATCTATTTGTACATATTTCATTGTCATGTTTAAGATGAGCCTCCACCACTCTGGCAATGCATATATGACAGAAAATGAGTAAAAGAATAACATCCCCCCCTTTAAACTCCATCTGTTTGGGTATTCGAAGAATGGAATTTACAAAGGCTCTGGATACTGTTAGCTAATCTCATGCCCTGGATAACACGTTTCTTTTATAGTCCAAAAACTATTAATTTATTTTTTATGTTTTTGCCAGGATACACATGAAGAATCACTCAACAGTTATTAAAAAGCATTTAAGTGGGGGCGTTCGGAAATCAGAACCCAGAGACTTAAAGAGACACATGAGGCTGACTAATTTTATTGCATGAAAAGCAGTTAGAATAATTCAGCCTTTCTACAAGCGCCTCGCTCATCTAGTTTAAGAGGAGTGAGTGTGTGGAGACAGAGAAATGTGCCTTGCTTAGTTCCCAATAATGTCTGAACAAGCTGTCATAATTGCAGGATTCAGGTAGCCTGATTCAGCTTTTTGAATCTTTGATTTGTTCAAAAAGGTCACTTGTTACCAGGGAGCTTCCCATCTGGGGCCAATTAACTTTCGATAGACTCAAAGAGCATTTAATAATGAGATTGTGATCTTCTGCCACGGTGGGGAAAATAGCCACATCAATGGAATAACAGCAACAGAAAAAAGTCTCAAAAAAGTGGGCGAGCATGGAAGAGACCAATGCAACTGTACCTACCGCTTTTTGTTATTCAGTTGTCCCATATGTGATCTGATCGGGTATTGTCGACTTATTTAACCTTTCAAGGCAATTTTTTAGGGTTTCCGATAATCACTCTGATCATCGATGACCCTCGAAGTGATTGTTAACTATTTGCTGGTCTTCCTATCCATGGATTTAATCTTATTATAATTGTACTATTATTTATTATTAGCGTAGCATTAAATTTAATCTGCCAGTCTGTAGTTTCATGTTGGTGTCTACTGACTGTGATTGCCCGTTCTGTACCATTGTTTCCTCCTACGCCTTTCTTCTGCCACCAGTCGAATTGACTGGGAGAGAATGGATCATCTCGACCACCAGCTGGTGTTTTGTAGTGGTGAAATTGACGAGCAGTGCAGACACACCAGCACAAGTACAAAATGCTGGCACTGGTGGTGGTCAATTGCATGGCCTATATCACCAAAGTCATTTTATATCATAGGCCACATACAACCCACTTTGATCTTAAGTGGGCTGGACTAAATAGACCCCCCTTTCTGTCAGCCTAAGGAAGTTTAACTACGTATTAGCTATCTATTATAAAAAAAAAAAGTTTCTATATTAGATAGTGGAAAAACAGGAACTTTTCTGTCATCAATTTTGTTTTTTATTACATAATTACCTTCCTGTAGTATAAATAGCAATGTCTAACCAACTCTTTATCAGTAGGAAGAATTTATAAAAATACAGTTAAAAGTCCAAAGTTTTTGCCTTCTTTCAAATTTTTCCACTGTCATCCAGAATCGAGTGCTTGCAGGGCCAGTACTGACCCCCAGGCCTTTTGTTTGGCACACCTAATAATGTTTCAGGGTTAGGTAAATTACAGAATTTTCCCTGGGAGGGCTTTGGGGTATACCCTTAAATCCCATGTGTCAAACATAAGGCCCGGGGCCAGAATCAGGCTGGCAAAAACTCCAATCTGGCCCACTGGAGATCTTTGGAAAATGTGAAGGAGAACATGCATTTTGGACTTTTAACTATATTTTCATAAATTTTACAGCTCGTCCTATTAATGAAGGCCTCAACCATAGGTGTCCATACTACACCAAAGTAATATCAAAGTAATTACCAAAGTAATAGACAAACAAACAAACAGTTTTCATTTAAATTAAATAAATACAAATAATAAGAGAGGAAAACAATGTTCCAACATGAGAAGTTCTGTTTTGTATTCATTGTAAACAGTCTGTGTTTTTCTCTGTAAACTATATCCACAAATACTCAATAAAAATATTTTGAATAAATTAAATAAATACATAAAATATTTTTTTTTGTTAATTAAAAAAACTTTCTGCTTTATAATTAAAGGACAGTATGGGCAATGAGAACCTTTAATTTAACACAAAGAGTCATGCTGTAAAATTTCTTCCATTAAGCAGAGCAGCGTTTCTTTATTATATTGTAAAACTGAGACGTGCTGTTGATATTGCACTTCTTTATATTGAGATATCGCAGGGTTTAAATGCGCAGCTAAATGGATTTGCACGGATGGCCCTGATGTAAAATGAATTTGACTTCCCACTCTTAAATTGCAGGAAAAACATAGAAGAAACAGTAATGCTGGCACAAATAACAAATAATAATAATGGATACCCCTGTGACCTCCCTGCTGCTGATAGTATTGGATATTAGAATAGAATAGAATAATCCTTTAATTGTCCCACAAGGGGAAATTTGGTTGTAACAGCAGCCAGAAAGACACATATACACACATTGACTGGATATTGACTATACAGAAGCTCCCAACTCTAATATCGAGGATAAGGCTTCCTGTTCCATCCAGCTAACGGTCCCTGTTTAGAAAAGCACATCTAATTAAAGCAAAACTATTGCGATGACTGTTGATGGCATTTCATTACAGATGTAGTCACTCATTTGCTCTTCATATGTTTATGTTTACCTGCATGTTACTAAATCCTGCTGCAAATGCAAACCTTGAAGCTTCTGATACTAAAACTGCACCAAAACATGTTTTTGTGGTGAAGTAAACAAGAAAACTGGAACCCTGCAGGTTTTACATTTTCCACTGGCCACCACCTTGTGAGTTAAGACTCACCTGTGTGTATGCCTATCCTGAGTCTCAGCTGGTCATTGGGTCTGTGTCGGATCTTGAACGTTTTGACCTGCTCTAACAGGGCCAGCGACATCCCGGCGATCTCTCTGGCGTGGAGTTTACCGTTCCGCACCGGCAGCCCAGACACTACCATGTAGGCGTCGCCGATGGTCTCAACCTGAGGGACCAATCACAAGAAGATCAGTTTTAACCTTCGAGTAAATAAGTCAACTAATTATTTCTATGAGCTGCTGTGATGTTTTTAGTTTTAACATTATCTGCTTTGATTTTTGCCTATATAAGTTGGCTGAAAGGGAGATAAAACTGCTTATTTCAGACAGAGGATGAAGGGAGGGGCTACACACGTCCTTCTTATGCAAAGCTAGTATAATAGACTCTTCACTGATTATCCCGACGTACCTTGTATACATCAAAGTTGTCGATGATTGCATCAAAACATGTGTACAGATCGTTGAGCAGCGTGACAACCTGTTGAGAGAGAAGTTTTCATGATTCTGTGTTTTCAGTGCAGCAAGAAAAGATAAGAGGTGGAAGTTTTTAGCTCATATCCTGTTTCTCAACCCAAAGCATTATGAGTTAATGAAAAATGTAGAAGTGCACGCTGTAAATCCAGCACTGGGCGCCCTGTTTTCTTTTGTTGAAAGGCTGACAGACTGGGAGACGAGCGCGTCTGTAAAAACCTCAGAGCCACTCGCATTATTTCTGTCCCTGGACGATTTCCAGGCTTTGAGGCTTACTGAAAAACACAAATACGAGACGATAAATCAAATCCACAGATGGAATATTACAAACGCACAATCTGTCTTAAATTTAGGAAATTGAATTGGCTCGTAATGTAGCGGTAATCTCACCGGCTGGCTGTTTATTCAGAGGCCATTATTATTATTTGGGCTTCATATTAGATGTTCGGTTTTTTATTCCTTTTTTTTTTTTTTACAGCTGTTTTCTGAACCTAAAAAAAACCAAACATTTGAAGCAGGGACATTTGGTCCTGAGTGAACTGTGATGAACCAGGATATAATTTCTGACCTATTTGTTGTCAAGTTCTTGAGTTTTCTAAGTATTAGGTTTTGCTTGGGAAGTGGCCAGGAAGCATCTGCGTGGCAGCTGGATTAAGAGCTTATTGAATTCTCTAAATATTAAGAAAAGGTGCTTCAGTGCTTTGTTTATTACCTCCTTTAGCAGAGGATGCATTAAACAAACCCTTTATGAAAGAAAAGCTCATGCAGTTGCTTAATTCAAAGACACATGAAATTAAATGACTAGTATAACCGACATCATGTAAATTACAGCTGTATTTTCTATCTTATGGTAAAACCTGATAATATGAAGATGTGCTCTCTATAAAAAAAAAAAATCTTTTATACAGATTTTATATTTAAAAAATTTTTTTTAAATTACATCTTATAAAGCTCTGGGCCATGGGAGCAGCAGTCTAATGGTGAATTTATGTCACAGCGCTTGTGTCCACTGTGTAGGTCTACATAGGGAGATTTGAAAACGTGCTTGTGTGCAGTTTCCAAAAATCAGCAGCACATAGCTCGACACTGGACGAGTGTAGGTCAGATGCTAATTGATTGATAAGCTAAAGAGAACTGAGAAGGGAGCGACAGTGGAAGTTACCACGAAGAGAAAAAATCTCAAAGATTTTTAAAAAAGCACCTTGAGAAGCACAAAGTATGGAGGGCCACGGGTGTCAAAATAAATTAGCTAAATACATCAATAAATAGTGAACAAAATGTGTAAAAAATTAAAATTGGAAATTTATTAAACGTTTTAAAACAAATGAGTTTATAGTGATTTATATATGTAATTATTATTCCCAATTTTACTTAATTCATGACATTTAATTTATTATTTAATTATGCATTAGTTTAATTCACTTTGGCACTTGTGGCCCTCCATACAATGATGATGATGATCTGCAGTGACAACAACAACAACAACAACAACAACAACAACAAAAGCACAATCAAGAATCGCCAGGAGAGGTTTTTTGTGATACTGCCCCCTAGGCGAAGGCAAACAGCTACAACATGTGGACGACAGTCTGCAAAGCTGTCTGTAGGCTGTGATTAGGACCACTGCAGAACTAATATTAACACAAGTAACAAATAATTTTTTATTCTTTTTTTGGGGGAGATGGGGTTGCTGCCTTTATTAGATGAGATTAGCGCAGCGAAGAGGAGACGAAATGGGGACAGAGAGAGATTGGGGGAAGTCACGTAGTGACCGGCTTCAGGTCAGCGTCACATTTAGCTTTGCAGCATATGGCTGCCTCCTGGACCTGTAAGCCAAACCAGCATCCAGGAAATAAGGACGTTTCTACAGAACGTCACTTTCTCTGCCATTTGGGAATCTGAGCTCCTGCACTGACCCTCTCACAAACTGTAACCCGGTGCACAACAACACCAGAGCATGGCGCGAGCCAGCAGCTGTGACTCATTTTTAATACAAACCTCCATTCACAAAAGTGATAACGACGAACTGCCAGTAAACAGAGATGTCTGAATCTCCTTCTGTCCAACCATATCCTTCAGGTGTTCCCAAGACGTTCCCAAAGCATAATCTCTCAACTGGCTTGTGTCCTAGCTTTACCCAAGTATAGCCTTACTAAAATCCCTCACCTAGGTGGGGCTCAGGGCCCTCATCAAATGCTCACGCCATTTCAACTATCCTCTATGTGAAGGAGTAGTGGCTCCACACTGAGCTCCTCCCAAATAACCAAGATCCTCATTCTATGTATGTGTCATATATGTGTCGTATCTGTTAATCAGGCACTGCAAATTATTTAATCCCAACACTGTCTACTGTCACCAGGGAGCAGTGTCACAAACAAGTTGTCTCTGGGCTACTCTTGCTCATGCTGTTGGACCTTTAGCCAGCTGTGGAGAAGACAGAAGTTACAACATCTAAAAAGACCTTCCTTGTAGTAAAGTGAAGCTGAGTGTTACAGAAACCATGATACTAATACCTGACTGCATACCGACTTTGCTGTCGTCGTGGAAGTACAAACGCAATGTGTGAAATATTGTGGAAAAACCTGAAAACACCCTTTGATTTATGTGTATATATGTCACTGAGTGTGCTAGTGGAGCATCAGAAACAAAACAATGACCCACTCATCACAGCGTTGCTCTTTGCTGTGCTGCTGATCAAAGCTCTGATAATTACAACTTTCAACACTAGGAGTGAAATATTTCTTTTAACATAGTACTCCCGGGTTAATTTGTGCTTTGTTTTGTCTGGAAATGTGTTTGTACTCTACTATCGTATCCATATGTAATTGATTTTATTTCATATTTTACTATTGAGAAGCACTTTGGTGTACCTCTGGTCTTTAAATGTACAATATAAATAAAGTATTGATTGATTACATGATTTAAATTACTGCTTCTCTGTGGCATTTACACTGTAGGAAAAAAAACAGCTGCCACTTAAACACCAGATTAATGATTTCCGTGGCCCGACACATATACCTGTAATCCACACACCTTTCAGCTGCATACAGTATATTTATACCATATATAGCTTCATTATAGAGAAAATCTTATGGTAGGCAAGACAGCTGACTCCTTCATTTTACTGCAGAATCCGCACTGGCTGACTCTGGGTGCAGGTGACATCCATCACATGTCCAAAAAAAGCACTTTGGGTGAATGATGATCCTCAGGAATAATCTACAGCATTCTGAAAATGGCTGTTTGGGTGCACAGAGAGCCGCTATAATTACAGGTCAAGATGAGGTGAAGAGTTTGATTGACAGGGGGATTTTGGCATTGTGTGTGTGTGACCTGACAGGATTGGCTCCAGAGCTTAACCAGGGCTGGGGAAAGAAAAGAGTTCCTTCACCTCCGAAGTACATTTTTTTATTAGAAGGAATATAGATGTAATATCTGAAACTACTTCTTCTTTAACCCTTGTTGTCTTCTAAGCAATGCATTTCTTCTTTATATAGAAATTAGGTGTTTGTAAGCAGTTATAAGTATTTATTGTGTAACAGGGAACAGTTTTTCCTTTGGGTATCAAGCAAAGGGGAAAGGAATGTGTATCTGCAGTTCCTCTAGTGGCCACTTGGGGCTGGCTCCCCACAAAAATTGAATTCCCATGGAGTCTCATGTTGAAATGCTCAACTTTACTATTGCTTAGCAATCAACTATTGACCAAAGCAATCACAGTTATGTTTTTCCATTCAGGACTGTATAAATATACATCTTCCCCAACTGGTATACCACTTTCCAACTATCCATCCATCCATCCATTCGCTTCCGCTTATCCTTTTCAGGGTCGCGGGGGGCGCTGGAGCCTATCCCAGCTGTCATAGGGCGAGAGGCGGGGTACACCCTGGACAGGTCGCCAGTCTGTCGCAGGGCCAACACACAGGGACAGACAACCATTCGCACTGTCATTCACTCGCACATTCACACCTAGTGGCAATTTGGATTATTCAACTAACCTATCCCCACAAACGGCATGTCTTTGGACAGTGGGAGGAAGCCGGAGTACCCGGAGGGAACCCACGCAAACACGGGGAGAACATGCAAACTCCACACAGAAAGACCCCGGCCTGATGGTGGAATTGAACTCAGGACCTTCTTGCTGTGCGGCAACAGTGCTAACCACAGTGCCACCGTGCTGCCCCACTTTCCAACTAGTTGGGGAATAATCATTTTTCCCTAGTGACTGGTGGTTGCCAGTAGGTTGCCAACCAGTCTCTAGGATGATGGGCTAACACAGCAGAGGTAAATCCATCATCTACGAGATCCTGTAAAGGGGATGCGGCCACAATTAAAACATCTGTGCTTTCTCTGCTTTCCATGTGAAAAGTCAAGATGTCTGCTTTGGAAAAAAGGTCTACAAGGCCTTTTTTATTCTTTCTTTTTTAGCTTTGTCAAATAACATAACCCTTTCTTCCGCACACTGGAAGAGAAACATATTTTTGTTTTTTCTCAGGGTGATTCCAGTTCACCTGACTGTGTGATATTGTCCATTAGCAGACATATCTTCCAGATGAAGTCTAGAAACCACTTTGGTATTTAAGTGAGAGGGAGATATGTGGTGGCATAACGTGACTCAACTCTGAGTCAACGTACTCTACCATCTAACAACTGTACTATTTTCAGTCGCGGACTATGTGTGGGAACACACACTATGAGACACACTGTAGATGGAGACCCGGTGAGCACTTTTCATGCATGAGTAGAGAAGGGAGAATTCACTGCAACTGCGATCACGACCACTGATTTTTTAAAAGCTTTAAGATTAGCTTGAAAGTCAGAAAAGTTAACACTTAAATGCTGTCAGAAGCAGACAAAACTGAGGTTTGCGATGAGGCAGTGATCGGCGTGTACCTGTAGCGGCGTGCTCTCTGCAGACATGGATGTGAAGCCCACGATGTCGCTGAAGTAAATCGTGACACTGTCGAATGCCTCTGCCTGCACGGTCTCCCCTCTTTTCAGCTGTTCTGCTACAGAGCTGCATAAACAATGACAGAGAGAAAGCAAGAATCAGAAAGGAGGAAGGAAACAAGATGTATATATTTTAATTATGTTAAGTTTTTGAATTAAAATATAATCAAAGATATGTTTCTTTGAATCACAATTACATCAATGCCCCAGAGGCTCAATTATAACCAGATGTCAGTTTATCTTTGCTAATTCTGCTGACGCTAATTTCCTGTTAATCGAATGATACCAAAGCCAAAAAAAGAAGTTTACTCAATTCACACGTGTGGTGAGAAATGAAATGTGTCCTTCCTCTCAGGCCTTTCTCTGACAGTCTGGCTTTGATGGAGGGGAAGCAGGAAAAAGCAGATAAGTGGGTAAGAAAGATGGGATTTGTTCCTGTGGTGTTATCCAAATGCCTAAACTCGCTATCACGTCTGATCTGCCGGCTCACTTTAATGAGCGGTTCGCCTGTCAGTTCTCTGTGTTCCCTTTCATCTACAGTGAGATGGCACCGCGGGGAAATGTGTATCCGTTAATAAAATGCAGCACTGGGAGGAATTCGGAGTCTTTAATTAATACAGGGATTTAACACAAATGACAAAGTGTCATTGAGACACCCAATTTGCTGTGTTCGAGTTCACTGGGAGTTTTAAGCTTTTGGCTGTGGGGCTAAAAATATGAACGCTGTTATTTTTTCTTCTTTCTTACTGTGGTAAAATTTGATAGAGGAGGTTTTCAGCTTTCCGTTTCTCCTCAAGGTAAGCCTGTGTTCGCTCCTCCACCAGGTTCTCCAGGTTGTTGGCATACTGCTCCATCCTGGACAGCAGGTTGTTCAGAATACTGGTGCTGCCCTCTCTGTTGAGCACACAAACAAACACACATAACATGAACATAACATTTAATATAGTGCCATCCATTTATTTCCCAATGCTCGTCTGGTTCTGGGTAAGCAGTCCCTTGCTCTTCTAGTGGAACATGGAGGTATTCCCAGGATAACCCAGAGACAAAATCTCTTGAGGATGTCCTGAGTGAGCCGCAACATCTCCTCCCAGCTGGACATGTGGACCTATGAGGCGTCAGATGTCCAAACCACCTCATCTGATATCTTTCAATGACTATGTCTCCTAAGCCTAGTCCACTTACAAAGCAATTCCTTCATCATGCATCATGTTTTGTAGCTAATGACTGGTTAGTAGTGGATATTTCAGCCAGAGGTTGTCTAGGGAAACCTCTAATGTATTTACCACCTCCTCATTTGTCAATTAAGAGTATCAATCACTCTCACTGGTAATTGCTTCAATCACTTCAGTCAACATGGACTTTGCATCACAAGCATTTTTTTCACCCATCATTGCTTTTTGTCACTGGCAATCTACGCCCTGTGGCTGCCACTTTGCTGCTGGTCCCTTCTTGTGTTGATGCCCTTCAGAGAAGGGAAGAAAAAACTGAAGAGGAAGACAGTTTCAGCTGTTGTTGTCCGCTTGCAACCCTGCCAATGAGTCACAACCTTCAGCCTGATTTAGACTCCTGCGGTGTCTCTTTGAAGAGCCTGTGACATAACCTACGCAAGTGGCTGACGTCGTTGGAGGCGTTTATGCTTGTGCTTGTGCTGGTGCATTATGTGTATTGCGTATGCAATTACCTTGTTGGGTGTGTGGTTTAATGTAGCTGCAACCTAGATCTTCTGCTGAAGGATAAATCCCCATTTAATGCGGTGGAGGGGTTTGCATGCTCTGATCTCAAGAGTTACACTATATGGACAACAGTGTTGGGGGACACTCCTTAATCTTTGTATTTATGTGTTTTTACTCTAGTTGCTGCAGCTGTATCAAATCAAGCTCCTAGCATTGAAGTCTGTCTTTACAGACATGTATGAATGAACTAGTTGTTTCATACAGCTCACTGAGCGTAGTACTATAATAGCACGCCAACAAGTCAGTTCTTGGAATTTCTTCCTTCGATGATATTCCACAATCAACTGTGTTTAGCAGCCATAACAACTCAACCACAAAGTCTCAGGGGGGTAAAGTCTAGGGTAAGGTCTCAAGGGAATAACCGTTGGGGTTGCAGAGTAAATACAAGTAAACAATTCTCTGCTAACAGTGACTGCAGAGATCCAAATCTGTTCTGGCATTAACATCAGCACAAAAAGTGTGAGCCAGAAGCTTCATGGCATGGGTTTCCATGGCAGGCCAGCTCCTTCTGGTCTTCCAAGGTAATCTGGTCCTAAGTGAGGAGCCAGACCTCTACAATGACTGCAGCATGGAATTCAGAAACATCGCCTGGATCTGATGAGATACGAGTCGATTCACCCTGCAGTCAGACCTGAGGGGCTGGCCACCTGAACATGTCCCTAGTGCTCTATTTTCTAGACTTTTTTTTTTCTTTTGGACTTTTCAATCAGAGTTTAAGCTTACACCACAGTGAAGTGAATACAAGTGGAAAATCAAAGCCTGTAATGTAAAAATTAATAGAAATAGAGGGCAGAAACATTTTTAGCACTAGCATATAAACATATGACTGGGGTCTTGTTTTACTAAAGGAATTACTGAACTATGTTTAGCAGTTTCGCACTGTTTATGCTGAGACTTCACAGATTAAATGGCACTAAATGTAAACAACAGAGGTAAAAACTATAATTCAGAGGTCTTATTTGGAGTATTTGAGTAGCTCTCCCTCCTCAAACATGACCACCACTGTTAAACAGGTAAGACACAATAAAAGCACTGCAGCAGCCATTATTTTATATGTTATTTTCAGCATATAGCACACATACAGAGCAGCTGTTGTTCCCTTCTAAAGGTTAGGGTCTCCATTTCCTTATTACCGCTGCCCTTCACATTTATTTTATAATTATAAAAATCATGTATTGTATAATGTGTGGGTTTTTTTCTTTTTTCTCTTGAGATTTTTACATTCATATGCTTACGCACACACACACAAGCATGCTGGTACACGCATTTACTCCGACGGAGCAAGAAGGTGAGTCAGCCACACCACCATGGCGGCTAAAAGCATCAATGTCTGGCATCCTGCCACGTGTCTGCTGGGTCAAGGATCCTACACACACCCACATGTTTAAGTTTAAAGTACAAAACATCAGAAGGAGACATGAAAGACTGATGAGTATCAATGCACTGAATGCAATCACACAGGCCAACCACTGTTTACTGCAGCGCGCATCACAAACATCCATATTTTTCCCACCATTCATCCAAAACTAACAGTAATGCTGGAAGCTGAGAAGAGAAGGGACAATTCAGTTTGGTACAAGGTTTTTAATTCTTTTTTTAAATGAATATATCGAATGTTTGGCACAAGCAGGGAGAAAATTAAATATCACTTGTAAGAAGACGTCTGTTTCCATCGGCAGTCATTTACATTTGATGGTGTAGTAGAGTCTTTTCTGGCAAGTAGCGCTCGATCACATGGAAACCCCAAGATCCTGAGTTCTTGTGACATTATCAAGTTTTAGTTCCTGTTTTGATTTTAGTGTTTCCTTCTTAGTTTGGTAGAAGCTTTTCTTTTTGTATCACCTGCACCTTAACTTCCTGTGTTTGTCTTCACAATCATTCCTGGACTCCCTCACAGGCCACTTAACTTTTTCTGGCATGCACTACTTCTGAAGCTCCATAAAGTGCCCGTGCCCCACACACCACATGTTTGTCTTTAATCTTTATTTTATATCATTAGCGGAAACAAAGTTGGTGGAATATCATTACAGCATTAGAAAACTCATTTTCTCTATTTTTTTCTGACTGAGAACCACTGGGTTTGTTTGTTTTATAGGTTTGTAATGGTTGGTCTTAGTTTCCCTGTGTTTGGGTCCTGATTTCTTTATTTTGAGGCTGGATTATTATGGGCTTGTCTTTGGTTCTGATGAGATTTATTCTTCCTTTGCCTTTGATTTGTGTTTGAATGCTGTCCTTGTTTTCTTTGAAAGCTGATAAGGGTTTTTTGTCACCGCATTAGCTGACTACCAAAATAAAACAAGAACCATCTCCTCTACTTTATACTTTATTTCCTCCCCCACTTCATTGTTTTAACTGTCTACACCTGTGTCTTATTTTGGCCCGGCTGTTTCCACTTGTGTATAAATATTCTATATTTGTGTATATGTATAAATAAGCCTGTAATTTGAGGCTGTCACTATCTCAGATTTTCTCTACATGATTACAATAATTCACTTTAATGAATTTATAGGTCCAACTTTTAATACAAGACATCTAATAATGTCTTGTCTTCTATTGAAAATTTTAAAAGCACTATCAGTAAACTGTGTTTGTCTCTAATTTACGGAGAAAACGACTTTCAGCTGCTCCGTTATTCACACAGAGTAGTTAACACGGGTAGCTACACATTTGAGTTTGTATGCCAGATGCCCTTTCTGATTCAACCTCAAAGGGACTTGTGTCATCTCAGGATCGAACCGCTCTATTTTGTAAATGAATGAAACTGACAATAAGAGTTAAGACAGATGTACAGAGTCTCCATCCACATGCAAATGCATTGAAATGTTAAAATGTTTCTCTGATTCTGATTTTGTGTTATTAACAATAGATCTTATTTTTAAATATCAGGGTTATATCGACATTCTTGGAACTGAAATTTCACATTTGTGCAAAGCTTTAGGGATGCATTTAAGGCTGTAACTTAGCTTCTTTTTTTTTTAAACAAAGCCCTCGGTTATTAAGGTGTCTGCCATCTGGTAGTCTAGCCTTGATGAGCTCTGTGCAGCAGCTACAGGTGCTCTCTCAAAAACTTGCTGGTAATAATAAAACATTTAGCCTGCATCTTTTATACAAAGGATGAGAGATGTGTCTGCTTCCTGCTTGTCATTTTTTGAAATTCCCTTTTTCAGACCTCCACCTTTCCTTTGACTCTCCAGTGACGCTGAGGAATTGTCTTCCATTTCGTGCAGATAAGCAGTTACATACTACGTGCCTTACTGAGATAGAGAGAGGCAGGCTCCATCTGTGTGCGTCTCTTGAGAGTGTAAGGACGCTGTGGTAAGAGCAGACAGTCTAGTCAAAGAGTCACACCTAATGCATGGATCTGGAGATTTGTCAGCTCGATCCTGCTGCTGAAACTAACACCAGGCCAAAATGTCCCTCGAGACCGCCGCAAAATATCCATATCCACTGCCTGTGTCTTCTCCTCTCTGAGTTCCCTCTTTTGAGATTTTCCACACGTGACCTCCCCAACTATTTCGACATGGTTTTTTGATTAAATATCCTGTTCTTGTTGTAAAAACCAAAATTTTAATAATTTAGAGGTCTGGCATGTTTGATATATAAACTTTTCCCTTTCTTTGTGACCTTTTCAAATATACAGCAAAAACAAATCGCAGCAGAACTGTTCCAGTGTAGCGCCAGCCTTTCAGCAATTACAGTTTCTGGGTGTTGCAGAGCCTTAACTGACCATTGCCTACACCTGATTGGATAAAGGGACACCTGAGGTTGGCTTGGTGGAGATGCCACTTCTCGCCTTTATTCTCTCTGGGCTCTCTGGGCTGTCATTTTAAGCTGAGATTCTCAAGTGGTTTAAAGTGGAAGCTATGTTTCTAAAAGTCTCGTATCCGTCTCCACTTTATGTTGCAGCTTTTGAGCCGAGTCATAACAATAAAAGTTCCAAGCGGAAGTAACTGACGTCACTTTGCTTCCTGTTTTACTTCTTCTATTCCTGTCATTCAGGAGGAGATTGCAGTGACTCCTCCTTAAGCACTGGTATAAATAGTGAGAGAGCTGTGATGATGACAGATTCAGTGCATGTGATAACCATAAACGAGGCTTGAAACTTGCCATTCAGCATCTGGCGCAATCGGCTCCAGCATCAGTGTCAGAACCACCGTATTCCTGGGGTCTGGTTTGTCTGTTTGTGCTCTGTATGTTTATTTCTCAGTCCTTATGCTCCTTGTGGATTCCTTTTGTCTCATGAACTTCCTGGATCTTATGTTTGGTATCACCATGTTTTTTAAATGCACATGGAGATTAAATACAACAAGCATTTCTTTTCTTAAAACAAATGTCAATAGTTGCACAATCTTGGCTCTAGGACGTTGTCTCTGAGTGCTTTTTTGTTTGCAAAGAGGCTAAACATTCTTCAGGAAGTAACATTTTGGCTGAAAATGTGTGGCTACATTAGGGTTTGTGTGTGTGTGTGAGCAGTGTCAACAAAAGACACAGACCTGGTGGGAAACAGTATCGGGAATCAATGAAGAGCAGAGTGAAAAGTGGGATAAAACGAACAATTTACTGCTGAACGCCCCTCTTTTTACTACACCCTTCGGCTCTCCCCCTAACACACACACACAGACTAAATATACCAGCTCATCCATCACGTCATGTCAACAACATACATTTACCTAATGAAAACAACCAGCAAACAGTGCATTAGCGTACGAGCCTCAGAGGTGAAGGGCGTCATACACGTGAGGAGGGAATTAGCTTTCAGCTGTCAAGCGCATCACTGAGTGCTTCTATGGTTATCAGTCATACAGACCTCTCTACTTCAGGCCACTTCAAATGGAAAGCTATACATCACCGGGCTCATCCTGTGCTGAATTACACTGCTAACGGAGGAAAGGTCAAACTGAGAGGAAAAACACACAACAGCCATACAGAAGTTTGTGGAATCAGACCCTAAACAGCTGTTTTTAGAGCATACAGATTCCATACTCATTCCATAATCCATGCTTATTTATGGCTCTATATTTTTATTCTTCGACTCAGAAATCCTTATTTATCTTATGCTGGGCAGTAGTGCAGCTAATGTCATCTTTAAATCAACTTTCTTCTAATTGGATGCCCCTCATTAACAGCATGTAGGTGGAGCTTCTGTGATTGCAGAGTACCTGGGAGGACCTTTTAAGGATACCACGTCTTTTTTTCTAGTCACGTCAATTTTGTCCGTTTTGGAAAATTAAGTGCCCTACCTTTGTGTTTTCCCCAAGTTTTCCTCTGCCAGCAGTTACTGATGTTGAAGAGAAACCCAGACAAAGGAAAGGAGAGCTTAATGATTTTTCTTTTCCATAAAGAGAATTCAACTGCACGCCCACTGCATGCTGTGACTGACGCCCTCTGTTAAAGCGAATGAAAGGCCGTGAAAATGATTACTTTGGCTATTGATTACAGAGCAGCAGTCACCCTATCGAGCAGTAAACCTTCCCACCTTCACTCAATATCACAAAGTGAATTAAAGAAAGTAAAAACAATAACCGTAAAGTCTATGTTAAGTACACATCTGTCAAAGGGGTAGCCACAGGTGAAAATCAGCGCTCGCCTGTAAATCAGTTTCTTTCCTGCTGCACGGAGCGACGCCAGCTACCACACACCATGAGTTGCAGAAAGCAACGAGCTGCCTCTCAGAGTAATGAACCATGACCTGTGTTTTGATCTTTATGCCACAAGTTACAGGACGGGAAGATCGAGTGCAGTTGGCAGGCAAAACATTACAACCCCCTGACAGCTCTGCAGTCACGCAGGAGCTGTGTTTAATCTGCTGAATCCTGATTTTTTTACTCCTTTAACACAGCACACTTTCTTACTGTATGAAATATTATCCTCACAGTGTTGCTTTGTTCACATTTTTTGACTTAGTGAAATATTAATATGCCCAGCAGCCTGTTGACACTAACATCCGTAACTTTATTTTTTTATACCAGCCATTCCTATTTCTTTTTATTTTTAATTCTATAATTCAACTGAAATATCGTGTTAAGCTTGTTTCTGTTAACCATTTACCACACACAGAAAGAGTTGGAAAACACTATAACCAAGTAAAAACAAATCGGGGGGAAATCATGAATGACTAGTTTTACCTGATTAGCTGCACTCATGTCCATTAATTAAGGCAGGCTACATCATTCATCAGTGTGAACAAGCTTAAATTTGATTCAGTGAATTCTTGAAGGTAAACGGTGTGTGTAAAAACTCCCAAATCCCAAATATTGTTTTTCTATCTACGGTGTTTTATGGTTTCATGTAACTAAACAAGCCACATTTTCATTTGAGTACCGTGTGTTTGGTGGTGTCACCTCACAGCAAGGACCCAAGTGTGCCAGGAAATAAATCTTTAAACAATTACACCACAACCAGCCCCCTTTCCAGTTCTTAGCTGACAGGAGTGACACTCAGTGTGGTCTTCTGCTGCTACATTCTGTGTTCATAGATGCTCTTCTGCAAACTTTGGTAGCAACAAGCGGTTATTTGAGATACTGTTGCAGATGGCCATTGACCTCTGACCTCAACAAGGCAGTTTTACCCAGAGAAATGGTGCTTTTCTCTTTTCTCATTCCTGTGCTTTAATGGCTTGCACAGTCACAAGATCTTAATCCAACAGTGCACCTTTGGGATGTGGTGAAACGGGAGATGTTGAATCTATTGCCATAGAGCAGGGTGTTGAACTCCAGACCTCCAGGGCCAGTGTCCTGCAGGTTTTAGATATCACCCTGGGTCAACACACCTGAATCAAAGGATTAGTTCATTACCAGGCCTCTGGAGAACTTCCAAACATGTTGAGGAGGTAATTTAGCCATTTAAATCAGCTGTGTTGGATCAAGGACACATCTAAAACCTGTAGGACACCGGCCCTCGAGGAGTTGGAGTCACCTGTGCCATAGAGAATTAAGGTAGTTCTGAATGCCAAAGAGGGTCATTTTACACCATTTAAAATTCCCAAAGGGTTCCAAAAAAACCCAAATAAGGTGGAAAACTGTTAGAAAATATGTTTAAATCTTCTGGCTTTTAAATTTAGGTGAATGGGCCCAATATTTGCTTCCGCTTTCCCAAAGTTAAAATAAATCTACTTCTTTCTCATATTTCTCCTTTTTATCTCTGTGCTCATTTTAAGCAGCATCAGGTGTTGGCTCCTTTTCATTCATTCACATATCGAGAATAAATGGACACACTCAGTCACTCAAATACTAAAAAAATAACTCATAATAAATTCAGTGCAATTAGGGAGCGATTATGAACAGTTAGTGGGTCGTTCAGTCACTGTCAGACAAATCTGATCAAATCACTCCCACACAATCCAGACGAGGTTCATTTGTCACTTATATTGTTGCTTTTTTGCAACTTCTTTGGTCAAATATGCTGATTTTCATCCTAGACGTATTGCACTCGGCTGAAACCACCTCAGTGCAAGCTGGCCGTGATGGATTGATGCCATCGGATGCGCTTCAGTGTCACTTCACTTGATATAATCTCACAGAGCTGCCCTGCTCAGGAGAAAACATACGCTTCCTGCTTCGATATGAAACTCAGACCCCAAATAAGCACTAGAATGATTCATTGGAATATCGAAAACAATACTAGAAACATGGATTCACTCCCTCCCCCTTTCTTACACAAACACACACTCTCACTGATACATAAGCACTTCCTGTCGAGTGCAGTGTGTCATGAATTACAAACAGCTTTTTATCTGAAATTGTCTCAGCCGTTTCCAGAACATGACTCTTTTTCCTGTTTGCCTTTTTGAATCTCTTAAACCTATCAGTTCTCCTGGTAGGGACTCTCAGCACGGAGCTCGCTTGCTGAGCTTGGCAGGGAAGACGCTGATAGCCAGGAAAGACACAACCAGCGTCACATTCAATTTGTCCAATTATACTGACTCCGATAAACAGGACTGACGTGTAGAAAAGGTTGAATTTGTGAAGAGGGCTTCCAGCTTCTACTGTTTCGGTGTAATTTTATTATGCTGCGAAAGGTCAGTTTTCCCAATTACTGAAAAATATTTTCTCATTTTCCCTTTGTAGTATGAAGCAATGCAGACAGTAGTGATGGGATTTCCGGCTCTTTTTAGAGATTCGGCTCTTTCGGCTCCGAACCGGTTCTTCAGGTTGTTTTGTTGCTTTAATTATTTAATCATTAACAATAATATAAAATTATGCAGAAAAGGAATTACTAATGTAAAAAAAAGTGGTTTTATTTATATATGTTTATATATGGCCCCTAGAGACAAAGCACGTACAAACTCTAAAGCATATACAAACTCCAAAACACATTTCTAGCGTTTACTGAACTTCCAAAACAGAGCTACCCAGATCACTTACACAATTGAAAGCATGTGTGTATTGTTTGTGTATTTATAGACAAGCACTCATATTTATTCAAATAATTAAAAAAAAAAAAAAAAAAAAAAGTTCATTTACCTGTTACTACCACACACCAAATCCGGTTGTTGATACTTCCTGGCTTGTGTAGCCACTAGGTAATAAAAGCTCAACACTGCGCCCTAACATCCTGGAGCACTTCTGTTGTCTTTTGTACGTGATTCTGAGTTTTTACATGTTTTGGAGTTTTTACGCGTTTTGGAGTTTGTACATGCTTTGTCTCTAAGGTCCACCATAAATATACTTTATTTATTCACTCCACATAAAATGTAATAAATAAATCATATAATACAAAAAACAACTATTTACATTTTAAACTTTTAACTATTTAAATTTTCAGCTTTTTCCTTTTAAACAAATTTAACGTGAAACAACACAAAACACTGCAAACCACAACACAATTAAATATAAATTAAAATCCATCCATCCATATTAAAACAAAAAGAAAATGCACATTCTCTGTCATATGGGCCTGCATGATTTCTGAGTCCTTTATCATCTGCCTACCTTTCTAATGTGACGTTGTTGTCCCTCGCCCTCTTTCTCTCTGGCTCTGTTCCTGTGCTACTGGGAGTGTAACTAATGCCCCTCCCCCCTCTGCCCAGCGCAAAGTACAGGCCGCGTGCGGAGTTTAGCGGAAAAAAGGGCGAGAGAGAGGGTGAGAGAAAGGATAAAAAAAAACCCTCATGGCTCCCAATAAAGAGCCGGCTCGCCTCGTTCACTTCAAAGACCCGACTCTAAGAGCCATTTCGTTCGCGAACGACCCATCAGTAGCAGACAGCTTTGGCTTTGTTCACTCAAATATCTGACTTGAGTTTTTCTGCACTGGGGATGAACTGACCCTGTAAGCATTGTTTTCTATGCTGTATCTGGTCAGACATTAATATCCTTGAAAATAAAAACAGCTAAAAAGACTTAAATTCACATTTTTTCACAGTGTTAAAGTCTGATTGAAATATTTTTTTTATTATTATCGTGTTTTTGTTATTCTGCATGTCATAGTTCTGGAGTTGTTGAAAAAAGAAAATTAATTACAATTCAGAGAAACATTTTTGAATTTTCTAGACTAAAATAAAAAAAAATGTACAAAAAAAACAATGACCAAAAACTTTATGAAGTTTTTTTTTTTTTTTGCATAAATTTGACAGTTTTTGTTTTCAGAAACTTACAGAAGCATACATTTGACTATTTTTTCTTCATAATTTTGAGGCGTTTTTTTCTTGTTAATTTGCCCATCTCCCTGTAATTCTGCTATTTTTCCCTCATAAATTAACCATTTTATTTGCTGTAAATTTGCCTTTTTTTCTTTTTAATTTTTTTTCTTGTAAATGTATTTTTTTTCTCCATTCTTTTCTCATATATTTGGTGTTTTATTGCTTGTACATTAGTGATTTTTACTTGTAAATTAGACCTTTTTTCTTATGTTTTATTTTAATTTTTTGTCTTTTTTTTTCCTGTGTCTTGTTTTGCCTTATTTTTTATTCCGTTCTGTCCTATTGGCTTTACCTGTTTTTGTTTTTTTCTTCAACCTGTGTCTCGTCCTCAGTCACTCCTGTGTGCACTCTGTGTTTCACTCTTGAGTTCCTCATACTTCTTATCCCCCTGGTTTTGGATTCTTGTTTAGTTTTTCTACCCTGTGCCTTTGTGTCCTAACTCCTACATTTGGCTTAAAAGAAAAAGGTTAGTAGACATCTAGATCACACCTAGCTGTTTCAAATATGCAAAGGCATGTATCTGCAATTGAGCTGGCTGTGAAATAGGTGTGAACAGACTGCCATAGGGTGGGACTCACTTGTTGAGTTTCGCCATGTAGATCTTGATGTGGCTGAAGTCCGGCCTCTCTGCTGGGTCCTCGGCCCAGCAGCCCTCCATCAGGATGGTCAGCTCCTCTGAATGGTATCTATTGTCTGTGGTTGGCCGAAAGTATGGCTTCTGACCGTTCCTCACCTTCTGAACAATTTCTGGAGGTGAGAAGACAAAGTGTGAAACTCAGCAGGTTATTATAATAGTCAGGACACAATTGAACAGCTGAAAACCAACAGAGACAGATACAGTGACAAATATTTGCATATTAGTCACATTCATATGATCATCAATTAACTGTGATTAACCACATTTTTTGGAGAGCTGAGTTCAATTTCAGTCACACCCGCTGAATTAAGAAATCAGTTGAATAGAACCTGACTGACAAAGTGAAGTAGAGTAAAAGATCTCAAAAAGCAACACATCATCCCACAATCCAAGAAAACAGATGAGATGAGAAACAAAATGACATCTATCAGTCTGGACAGGGTTACAGTTTCTTTGGGAACAGTGGTGAACTTTCCCAAGAGAAGCCTACTAAAATTACTACAGGATTACTACAACAGGCCACTGATGACTCATCCAGTAGGTCACAAAAGAACCCAGAACAGCATCTAAACAACTGCAGACCTCACTTGCCTCAGTTAAGGTCTGAGTTCATGATTCAATGATAAAAGAGTAACTGGGCAAAAGTCACATCCATGGGAGATGCAGAAACTAACACAGCATTTCATACAAAGAACATCATACCAAGTGTCAAACATGACTGTGGTGGTGTGACGGTCTGGGGCTGCTTTGTTGCTTCAGGATGACTTGCTGTAATTGATGGAACCATGAAATCTGCTCTCTACCACAGAATTCTGAAGATGGATGTCCAGCCATTAGTTCATGCCCTGCACTGATGGCCAGAGACAGAAGCACTTCGGATATGCAGCAGGACAATGATCTGAAACGCAGCTGCAAATCCACTGCTGAATGGCTCAAAAAGAAATAAAGGTTTCGGAGTGGCCTAATCAAAGTCTGAACTTAAATCAGATTGAGATGCTTTGGCATGACTTTAAACAAGGTAGAAAACCTCCAAGTGTGGCCGAATTAAAACAATTCTGCAAAGAAGAGAGGGATGAAATTCCTCCACAAGAATTTGAAAGACTGACTGTTAGTTATCACAAACGGTTGACTGGAGTTCTTGCTGCAAATGGTGGACCAACCAGTTGTCAGTTAAGTGGAAAAATGTTTCCCATGTTAAAGGGTTGTTTTAAAAACTGCATTTTGTATTTACTCAGGTTATCTTTGTCTAATTATGTTTGTTTTATCTTAAACATTTAAATGTGAGAAACACCCCTCAGCCTCCTGGTAGACACACCAATAGTCTCAATTTCAAAATCTTACGTTGCCTTGTTGTCAAGTTATCACATTCACAAGATTTTCAGAAAATGTACTTACTTGAGGTCAAAGTCACTGAGATTCAAACTCATTGAAGTAGATACACCTATGGTGTCAGTTTGAAGCTCCTATGTCACCTCATTCTTGACTTACCGCATACATAAACGTATGCCTTCACGTCGCCCACCCAGTGGGGTGGCAACATTACCCAAGAAACTAAGAAATCAGGAACAAGGCAAACACTTTTTCATAGCACTGTACACCATCTCACCAAGGAGCATAAAGTGCAGCATTTTTTGGCAGCAAGTGAAATATAATATGCTTTTCTCGAGGTCCTATTACAATATCAGCAGAAAAATCCCTGAGTCCAAATTTGGTAATTGGTATTAAATGTTTTTATAAGTTGTAAGATCTAAGTCATCATCAATAATGAGAAGTAGACTCTTTTCTGAGAAACGTGGGTTGTCATCATCTGTTCTCTGAGACATAACTGGTGTGTTGGATATTGTTATCTTTGGGCAGACCCAGGATATTTCTTCCTCTTTCCAGTTTCTCTGAAGTATTTCTTAAATTCATCTTACTTCCTAATCTTGTGAAAGTCTATAGGTCATCTCAGAAATTTGTTATTAATGCTTACAACAACAAGTGATGTGATGTCACTTTGAGGACATCCGTTAGTAATGATAGGATATACTCAAATGATTAAATGATTGAGAAGGAATTCATGACAAAAAAAACACCAACAAAAAAAACATTACTTCATTTCACTGCTGCTCACCCAGGAGGGTTCTCTCATGTTCTTTTAATAAGATAATTGGTCACACTGCCAGTCTGGTAACTGGGGACTGTGTGGACCCCAACACTGTGCTTATTTATTAATTTCATTAATAAATAAAGCAGCTACATCTTGGAAACAGCGCTCAGCTTTGGTCGCAGTGCAAAGAAACATAATTTATCAAAACAGTGCACTGGCCAAAAACGAATCTATTACTTTGTAAAAGCTAAACTAAACTGCCTCGCTAGCTTCACACCACAAAAACACCCTGACTGATGACTTTGTGTTCAAAGGTGTATATTTCATATTGTTGGTAATATTTTTTCCGCCACATGTAAACTCTACTTAAAGCTCAATGCATTGTTTATTGATGACAGTTTTCTACAGTTTTAACTGAACTTGATGCTACTCTCATAATGTTTCAGATTTATCCGGAGGAGGAGTTCTAGAATTTTCATTCTTGGACCCTGCTAGAGTAGCTTCACATCATTCAAACTTTATTTATGTTTACACTGGGTCTTAGTGCACGCCCTTAGCTGCTTTCCCTTTAAGCCATCCTTTGTCTCTGATTGGCTGCCCCTCACAAACATCAGGTTTGAACACCTTTGCTGAGGATGGCTTCACTACTCACAATGTCCTCTCCCTATGACATGATACAGAGCCATAAGTAGGGAAAAGAGTGTTAGAAAGCGAATGCTTGGAGGTTAAAGTCTTTTGGCTCACACGGATATGAAAAAGTTCTGAAAACAGGAGTTGGCAAATCCGATTCAAGATCATCTTCTTGCGCACCTCTTGATCGTTTTCAGCACAGCTACTATTTTCAGATTTCTGATTGGCCGTTCCGTTGTGCTCCATAAAGCCTTTATTATACTTTCCACATCAGCAAGTCTACTTGGGTCCACTTGGGTTCAAGTGTGGACAGACTCGTCTGCGGAGAATTTATGCATGTGCCCAAGGCGACAGGCTCCATGTGGACTTAACTAAAACAGGAATGATTACTCAGCTGCCGGGTCTACAACTGTTCATGTCTGCAACATGAGTGTAATCAAGCCTGCTGCTGGATCTCCTCCAATGTGCCCAACGTGCGATCGTTTACCTCAATTTTGATTTTCAAGAAGTGGACGGAGTCGTAGGAAAGCAAACCTCATCTCATCGTGCTATGGCACACACAAACGAAGTTTATATTGTTCCTGCTAAAATGTCTCCACCAGAAGTTCCCTGTTCCAATCAGGTCATGGCAGCTGGCTGTCCCTCCCTAAACCTGGTTCTGCCAGAGGTTTCTTCCTGTTAAAAGGGAGTTTTTCCTTCCCACTTTCACCAAGTGCTTACTCATAGGGGGTCATCTGATTGTTGAGTTTTCTCTGTATTATTGTAGGGTCTTTACCTTACGACAACAAGTATCTCGAGGCAGCTGTTGTATAAATAAAATTGAACTGAATTCAATTGAAGATTCTCGACATAAAATTCAGGTTAATTCGAAACATAAAGTTGATGTGAGTGGTCAGAAGGTCACTTCCAGCGATCTAAAAATATCAGTCATGTTGGAGGCAATCTGGAAATGCCCAAGAGCACAACCTCAAATTTAAAAACTTTGTTCATGTTTAATATGAGCATTCACTATTGTAGCAAATGGAAAATATTCCCATGAAGACAGGATGCTATACTCAGTGAGCTAAAACAGAGTACATTTCTAGTACACCGCTTCTTTTATTGTGTTATCCTTATGCTAATGTGCTATTTCTGTTGTATAGCATTAATTTATTCAACAGTGCTGGTTGACTCTTTATAGTTGCTGATATTTTTCCCCTCTGTTATTCATTAATCATGTCATTATAAAAGTCTGTAAGAGACATCTTTCCCCAAACGATTCTTCCACATCCGCTCTTTTCTGTTAGTATTATCATCACGAAAGAGCCATAAGAGTAATTTGAAGACTCCACTGTTATTTTAAAACCACAAAATCACAATTTCACAACTGGCTCCAACACATCTGAACACTAGAGAGCAGGTGCTGGCTTTCACTGCTCACAGCCTGTTACAGATGAGCGTGAGCCACTTTTACGATCAGTGTAGAGCGTGACTGTGAATAAAAGGTTAATGAAAGCCATCGCACAGATGAAGCACTCCAGGAGGGTTTACGCATCCACTTTGGATGCGCAAAAGTTGATCTGGAGTTGCTCTAGAAGTTGTTCCTGATGTCACTAATGCAGAAGCAGCAGAGGTGCAGACAAAAGAGGGAAAACAGGGAAACTGGTCAAACCGCAATAGGCAGTATGTGTGCAGGAAAAGCCAAAGGGTCACGTGTGAGTAGTTCACTTCAAACCATAATAATGAAGATTTAAGATCAGTCTGAAATGGTGTCATCTAAATATATAATTTTCTGCCTGTCTTGGAGCTCAACCTTCCAATCAAGCACACAAATATATAATTTTCACACAAGTGTATGAAAGTTTTCACACGGTCAGTAGTCTGAGTTTTTTCCTTTTTTTTCTTTTACTTTGCTGCTGCTAAAAAGTAGGGTCACCTTTTTTTGAAAACTTGTCCTGAGGTAACACTTGTATATGTGTTTTCCTCCATCCTGATTGGAGTAGCATTAAGTCATGTGACACAAGTTTAGGATTTTATTGAGACCTATGGAGGAAACAAGTTTCCCGCAAAGTTTACAGAGACACTCTTAAAGAGGAGACATCTTCGTCACTCATCAAATCTATCTTAGAATTATGTGACATGAAGGCTGTGTCCACACTGGAAGCGAGTCACTCGTCACGCATCGCTTTGAAGCTGACGGCCTTTCGCTTGAGGACAATCCAGGTTCTGGTTGCCTAGGTAACCCTCTAATGTATTTACTAACAGGCCGGATGTCAATCATGGGCATTCATGACTCACCGGTCATTCAGTCTCACCCACTTCACATTGACAGCAATTATTTTCCTTGTAGTCGCTCAAAATCATCAAATATTATTTCACCTTCTTTGGCCTCATGTCTCTGCGATTCACTTCCAGTGTGTACGCAGCTTAATGTTTGGGAAAACAGTGGTTGGTGACCACAGCATGACCAAAAAGCAAAGCAGCTGTGGAGCTCTCTACCCCTGGACATAAGAAACATTGGTTCTCTCCCCCAGTTTAAATCCCAACTCAAAACCCATCTGTTCAATGCTGCATATTCATTGTGAACCTATTGTTTGTTTATTTATCTTCTGCTTTTATTGTTCTTCATTTTGTCATTTTTCTATAATGTGTTTTATTCTATTGTTACGTGTCCTTGGGTGTCTTGAAAGGCGCTTTTAAATAAAATGTATTATTATTATTATTATTATTGTTATCATTACAAAGTTGCTGCAGGCTTGCAACTGAACTGCAAAATTACATAGATTCTTGGCAACCTTGCATTTAAGTAAACAGAACACAACCACTTGAGTTGAGTCCCTTGCTGCAAAGAGTCACCTTGCAGACGAGTTGCACTCATTCAAATTGATTGCAACATGTTGAGAGCAATGCAGTCAGTCCAACCAAAATGCAATTGTTTAGCCTCGCCTCAAAACAGGTAACCTGTCCAATCAATTTCCAATCATGAGTGGTCTCCCTTGCACGCTCAGACTGTCTGGTGGCTCAGTGCCTTGTCCAAGGATACTTGGGAAATTGTTTCCCACCAACCTTCCAATTGGTGGATGACCAAAGAGATCACCATCCTATTTCTTTTGCTTTGGTGTGACTGAACAATTATAATGGCAGCTGCTCCTAAAGAGCCAATCAGCAATCGAAACAAGGAACACATAAGCAAATCACAACCATTTAATGGGTGTGATGGGAGACAATTGTACCATTTCACAAAGCCTTGTTTTCTGTAAAATTAATGTTGTCTTGTTTTCAAGTGCACATTAATGAAGCTGTGATAGAAGTAATAGGAAGAAGTGTTTCCACCCTTATGTTGAGACAAAGTCACCAGATTTTTTAAACTGATTTAAGTGGTGATTTTACACATGCAGTTCAAAATTATTGCAGTAACCCACTGGTCCATCGGTGATAGTGAAAAGTTGCATGGAATTATATTTTAAGCATCATAGGCTTTGACTGTTTTGTTATTTTCCACTTCTATCCTTATCACTAAGCTGTGATGTTTTACATCGTGGCTAAAAAATGTAAAAAGTGATTCAGAGACATTCTGAATACAGCAGACATGCAGACCACTGACAAACAGGGATGTGTCAGGGATCTTTGGACACTGTTTGCCACCCAGTTAACCAAATCCTCTCTCTCTGGTCTCTGTGTTGATGATGGCAGCTTTCAGAAGCAAGTGCTTCTAAACCAGCCAAGTCTGGCACAAAGATCTGTTAGAACCGTGACGCTAAAACACCTTTTGGCTCAAAAAACACAGACAATCATAATTAATGATATTAGAGCACAATATCTGCGCTGCGATAATTAATATTGAACAGATGGGCTTTTGGATGTAGCACTGTTTTTCTTCATACATTTTACTGTTTATTATGCTTTATTTGTTTATACTTGTGGCTCTGGCTCTGGTTATCTGTTAGTGGTGCTACCCTGTAAGGGTTGGGCATATTATTTTAATAATGACACAATAATAATAAAGTAAACTCTGAAAATCAAGTCGTTGCATATTGTTGACTTAAGGAAGATGTATCACAGCTAAAGCTGCTTCGAGACATAACACACATGACCGTTGCCTTCAGTTTCCATTTCTGCACGATCTCTGGATCGCATCTTCATTTAGAGTCGACTATTTTTTTCATATCTTGGACTGATTTAACATCACATTGTGTTTTTTTTTCTGCCTTGACATCTGGTCAGCACATGTTCTTTGTGTACATGGCTGCACGAAAGGGTGCTCTGACCTTTCAAAGACATTGCAAATGTATTTTATTTTTATTTTTTTAATCTTTCTCAAAGAAAATGAGCTGAATTAAACTACAAGAACAAATGTTTTAGTTTACTGGACATTTGTTTCTGCAGGGGTCAGCTGATCTGTTTAAGGCCCATTAAAAAAAACTGTTGTGTTTACCTTTGGGGCTGAGGTCCATGCCCTCCACATAGAAAGGTCCATTCCTCAGAGCTATTTCCTGCAGTATTATGCCAAAACTGTACACATCACCCTTCTGAGTCCCCTGAGGAGGATGGCGGTCGTATATGAGCAGCTCAGGAGCCGTCCAGAGCTTCTCTAGATAAAAACAGAACAACCCAAACTTTTAGCAGAAAGTTGATGTTCTTCTCAACAATGTGACTGGATAATCATTGCTGCATTAACTTACTTGCATAGAGTGAGTGCGAGTCGTCATTTTCACTGGACGTGCGGAAGCTGACCAAGCCGAAATCTGTTATTTTCAAAACGAATCGACTGTCCACTACGCAATTAGATGACTTCAGATTTCCATGGCAGCCAAAGTAGCTGTTGTGCAGATAGTTCATACCCTGGTGCAGAGAAGTGCAAGTAAAGCATTACAGGGTGTTTTCTGTCTGTTTCTGCTACTTTCCCCATGTTTACAGTAAATCTTATGTTCAGACATGTGGAAATAATATGATCTGACAGACAAACATATGCTGAAGAGAACATTTCTCAAGGACAGGCGCTCGTGGGGGTTATTTCTGTGAAATTACTGTTAAACAGAAAGGCACGGTGGATACTGAAGTACTCATGTTCAATACTTTGTGGAAACGGTGAGTCAATCACCAGCGCCTCTTCTCCTGCAAAACGATGCTATCTGCGTGGAGCAATTTAGCCGAAGGGCTTCGTCATGCAAGTCATTCGGTATCGCTCTGACAAAAAGCCTCTTTGTTGGGACAGATTAAAAAGGAGTCCTCTAAATCATGTCCAGGATTAGTTTTGATTAAGCTGGAAGGAAAACTTCTGCAGAGTTTCTCTCCTGCTTTACATTATAGGATGGAAATATTTACTCCAGTTTCGTGCACTGTGCCAAAAATACATTTTTCTGCACATTTCTCTCTCCCTCTCTCCGTCTAGACTCTGAAAAACTGCCCATGAGAAACCATGGTAACCCAGACATTTTCTGTGTGCATCTCCAAAGTGCACAAAGCCTCTTTTTTCAACACTAAGAAAAAGGGACAATCTTTCAAAAACATGTGTGACTTTTTAAATCAATGCCTGTTCACCCAGTCTGACAGCGACGTACCTTCACGATGTCATTGATCAGAGAGTAGCGGAACATCCAGTCCAGGTTGATGCTCTCATTCTCTAAAATGTCCTTAAAATAAAGAAAGAATAAAAAGCAAGAACAACTCAAAAACCTTTACAGACATAAGAAATGCCTTATATATAATCTTCTGTCTGTCTTGAGGTGAGAACCTACCAATCAAGCATGCAAATCTATAATTTTCAGACAAAAGTACAAAATGCTCCAGAAAGACTTTTTCTTTTTCTATCATTGTTGCTAAAGTATGTCTGAAAACACTCATGTGTTTGGTATGAGTTAAGATTCATTTGTCATTGTTGTTATTAATTAATCTGTGCCTAAATTAGATTACAGGTAAACCAAAGCTACTCCAAGTTTGAGTTTTGGTTCTAGACTTTCAGGATTTTTTGAGCTTTTTAAATCTGGTTTTGATTTTATTATTGTTTTAGTGACTATTATGATATTGCTGAGTTTTTAGCTCCTGTTTTAATTCACCGTATAGTATTCCTGTGTCTCTGTATCATGTTAAGTGTGAGTTTTCCTGCCTTAGTAGGTGTGTTCTGGTTGGTTAGTTGTCTGATTGTTTTCACCTGTGATTACATGCATCTGTGTCTTATCCCTAATCACGCCACAGTCTATATATATATATATATATACACACACACACACACACACACACACACACACACACACACACACATATATATATATATACACATATACACACACACACACACACACACACACACACACACACACACACACACACACACACACACACACACACACATACATATATATATATATATAGATATATATATATGATTAACCCTTAATCTGTGTAAAGTGTTCCTGGAACCCTACAGTTGCTTTTACAACTTTACGCTTCATCTTTAAAGCATAAAGTCAATAAAAGTTCCAATAAAACAGACCCTGAATGCACCAAAAGTAAAATTCAAAAATAATGATATATTTATAAAATAAAAAATGTATATTTTTATTCATTCATTGCCATGTTTGCTTTTTGATTAATCCCTTTTATTTTCATTTTGAATTTCTCATGTTTATTTTTAACTGTACAGGGCATGTTTATTTCATGTTTTTCTTTTCTTTTTTAAATAAAAAGACATCAACATTTACGTGTCACCCTTTAGCTTTACTTTAAGAGTGTAAACTGTGAATTTTTTTTAAAAAAAAAGTATTCATTCCCTATTCTCATTTATGAGAGATGAATTTATTTATCTACTTTTCATTTGCATTTCACCCAAACCCATCTATCTGTTAATTAATTATTAATTATTTATCCACTTTAATCATCTTATTTTATTCATTTTTTTTACTGTTTTGTATTTATCTGTATTAATTACCCTAATTTTCTACATATTGTCTACTTATGTGTCACATTTATTGCTATATTTTTTATGTATTTATTATATGTAATGGTTCCATAGTGCAGTGGTTCACACAATCACATGGTAAGCCAAAGGTCTTGGTTTCTTTGTCTCACCCCCCAACCAGTTGCACCAGATGGCCACCCCTCCCCAAGCCTGGTTCTGTTTCTTCCTCTTAAAAGGGAGATTTTCCTTCCCACTGTCACCAAAAAACTTAATCATAGGAAAATGTCTGATTGTTGGGGTTTTCTCTGCTTTCTCTGTATCACTGCAGGGTCTTTACCTTACAACATAAAGTGCCTTGAGTTAACTGGGATTTGGCGTTATATTAATAAAACTGAATTCAACTGAACTGGTTCGATTCCAGACAAAGACTCAAATCCCTCTGGGGTTGGATCAGGAAGGGCATCCGGTGTGAAACTCTGCCAAAATTCAAAACATGCGGAGCTACTCTGTGTCAGCGCCTTGTGACAAAGTAGCAGCCGAAAGTAGCATTTCATTATTTATCGCATTTAGTTATTATTGCTGTGACTTCATGGAACACTAATTTCCTTTTTCTTTGTTTTTTACTGATATTTACTGAAATCTGGTCGTCCATAATCAGCAGCCAAGATGCTCTTAAAGTTTATTTAAAGACTAAATGCAGAAACAACTCCAGAGCTGACAGTTTGTCTTCCCTGGCCTCTGTTTCAGCATCCAGCAGCATCACATCAGTCACAGATATCTGCCTTTTACGCAGAAGACTTTCTTTAAAGTGTGACTGATAAAAGTCTATGGCTTTTTCTATCGTCATTTCCCAGCTTGTCCGTTTTAAGAAAGCTTCTGGCGTGCCAGCATCTCGGGCCAAGATCAAGTTTGTTTAAAGCGTCATGTATTCCTTACTGGAACAAAAAAAAAAAAGACAAATCGCAAATATTGAACCTGGGACAAGGACAAAAGAATGTGTGGACTTTTAATGGTTAGCTTGATAAGTATTGTAATCTTGCTGCAGACTAAATAAGGTGATTTAAGTTGGTCTGGAGCAGAGCTCAACAGACACAAACACTGCCAGGAATACAGCTTAATCTAACAGTACTTCAACACAAAAATCCATCAGCTGGCTTTTGTTAGATTTGTTTTTTGAGTCCTCATTGTCTGTTGTCATGTGAAAAAAACAAAAATAAAAAATCTCAGGTTTTCATCTTCGTGGCGATCAACTTTTAGAAAGCACTTTTGGGCTTTGAAAGGTCCTGGTCGTCTGTTCAGTTATTTAAATCATTGCTTGTTAAATTGTATGGGATGAATTGTTTAGTCTGTAAAACATCAGCTGACAGGACAGCTTTCAGTGCTCCTTGGCACATGATTATCCAGGTCTCTTGAACCCTACTGCAGGGATGAACATCACTATTCCAGAAGACATTTCCTTCTTTGGTGTCTTCGTGATAGTGGTAGAAAGCTCTGTGTAACACATGAGGGCCCGCTGGGTTTGCGTCTGCAAACGCAGATTG
This sequence comes from Neolamprologus brichardi, assembly GCF_056152115.1. Taxonomy (NCBI): domain Eukaryota; kingdom Metazoa; phylum Chordata; class Actinopteri; order Cichliformes; family Cichlidae; genus Neolamprologus; species Neolamprologus brichardi. Next base: position 33,314,267 of record NC_142110.1, read on the forward strand.
TCTATAAACTGCAGTCTAGACACACGAGCCACACACTAAATACAGCTTCTGTCTATCTGTCAGTGCAATCTGGCAACACAACCTGATTCAAAGGGTGTGTGGAGCGGACCTCTGCACACACACACCAGATATTTGCTGTCTCAGCTGTTGTTTGTCCATTTCACCTTCTGACCATTTTACTAAAGCTGTAAAAACACAAATGACAGATTTTTGTGTAGGCTGTGAGTTAGGGCTATTGTTATCACAAAAAAGCAGAGTTCTTACAGTTTTGTAATTAGCTTGTAATTAGTTAGTTTTTGAATTATTCTAGTATGGGCGGGATATGTCAGAGGCAAGATTTACGAAAAATCAGTACAGGTATTACAATAAAAAGCTTTTTGAAAACAGTTGACTCACAGTGTTGTGGACATCCAAATTCACAATAACAATGCCTCATCAATTAAGTTGTAATAAAAAAAATTTTTACCAAACAAACAAATACAAAAATGATGATACTTACTTTGCGTTTATATTTTATTTAAATTAGCTTTTAAAGTTCACAAAATTTCACTTGGTTTTTTTTTTTCAAAAGACTATTTTTAGTTTAGTAAAGTAAAATGTTTTTTTTTTCTAGCCTTAGCCTTAGCCTAAATCTAGATTTAGTTTTAGTTAACTATAGTAACCTTGAAAAGAAGCAGCCTTATAGATGTGCCAAATGTTTAGTGCAGAAAAATTCAAAATGTTGCATTTAGATTACTGAAATATACATTATGAAAATTATGTTAATTAGGCAAATCAAGTACACAAATAAATTACACTGTCTTTTGTTTCTAGGGATTTGCGTCCTAGGACGCAAGACAACCTTAAATGAACAACAATACAGAACTAAACTGGAATTAAGAGGATAAGATGTTTCCTTTAATCAAATGTATGTGATTAACTGATCATCAGCATGTGTAAAAAAGCAGACTGGTCTTCGTGATAGTGGTGGAAAGCTCTGTGTAACACATGAGGGCCTGGTCTGGAGCATTCAGGTGTGTGCTAACACACCAAGAGAGGAAAGACAGCAGCAGCTTTAGAGAAGCAGTTGCTGCTGCCCATCATTCTACGAAGGGTTATAAGGCGATTTCCAAACAATTTGAAGTCCATCATACTACAGTGGGAAAGATTATTCACAAGTGGAAAATATTCAAGACATCTGCCAGTCTTCCCGAGAATGGACGTCCCAGCAAATTCAACCCAAGGACAGACCGTGCAGTGTCCAGAGAAACTGCAAAGAGTGAAATCTAGAGGCCTTGGTATGCTAAATGTTAACATTCATGACAGTACAGTTAGAAAAGACTAAATAAGCATAACTTGTTTGGAAGGGTTTCCAGGAGAAAGCCCCTTTGCTCTAAAGAGAACATGGCACGGTTTAGGCTTGCAAAGGTGCATCTGAACAAACTACAAGACTTCTTGAACAATGAACGTTGGACAGATAAGCGGTGATGATTTGGGCTTGTCTTGCAGCCATGAACTCTGAATAGTAAAGTCTAAGGAGCTTGGAAAGAAAAGCGTCTGGACTTCTTTAAGTTGCTTGAAGACATTTCACCTCTCATCTGAGAAGTTTCTTCAGTTCTACGGTCAAATGGTGGAGAGTCCCATATTTAAATCCTGTGGGAGTTTCCCCCCAAAGAGGGACAAAAGGACCCCTGATGATCCTCTAATCACATGAGCCAAGGTGTGAAAATGGGTGTAGGTCACAATCAGCCAAGGTTTCGGGTGAAACCTAGCCCCAGTGATTTCCTGAGGTCAGATGGCCCAGGATGTGAGTGGGCGTTAAGGCGTCTGGGAAGGGATCTCAAAACTGGATTATAGATGGCTGACAGTTGGTGTCGTAAACCACCGCCTCTGTTCAAAGATGGTCGCTCACAGTGGACATAAATGGCCTCTTTCACTCCTCTTTTGAACCATCTGTCTACTCTGTCCAACATGTGAACAGATTACTTCAAGTTACTGGTGGTAGAGGTAGTTCCACAAGCTAATGAATCGTAAAGTCTACTGATGATTTTTTTTGTATACTTATCTTCATTTTGGCTTAGTTTTTGTGAAATACGTAATAACAGTGTAATATGCCATGTGTTGTTCATCTGAGGTTGTAATTAAAATTTGAAGGTTAAAATAGCCTGTCGTGACCCTCTTCAGCTTTAGAGGGGTTGAAAATGGTTACCTGCAGGCTCCCTCGGGGACAGTACTCCGTTACGATGCAGACGTTAGGAGGGTCGATGCAGGCCCCGATGAAGCGAGTCAGATGGTTGAACTGAACGTCTCTCATCTGAAAATAACCACACACAAACACACAGCAACTGTGAGTGCAACTCTTTCCAAACATCACATTCCCAAACCCCATGGAAACAGAGGACGGAGGAGGGAGGACTGACGGCTCGTTTATGTACAAAGTTTTGAGAATAACGCTGCCAGCAGTTCATCAAAATAATCTATTTGCAGTGGGCTAGCTGGCACCGTGTCTTTTCCTACGTGTTGAGACGCATTCCTGCTCGGGGCACCCAGGTGAAACATGTGCGTGTGCATAAATTGCCCTTGGAGGTTATGAATGACCCAGTGTGCTCAGTGCGATGAAAAAAATAACATAAGGTTGAGGTGTTGAGAGGACGTACGAGCAGGAATATCACACTGGAACAGGCTGAATGTGTAAAACTGCTTTACATGGAAAATAATCACTCACTGGTTTTAACGACACAAAGCGTCTTCCAAAGCATGAATCACTCTGTATGTTCGAAAAAAGGAATGAAAACAGAAACCTTTGGTGGCGATTAAGCGGGAACGTTTCATTTTATGAGAATGTGCGAAGTGGAAATAGAAAGGAAGAAGAAAATAGTAATTTTGTTTTCTAGAAACACAAACGGCTACGAGTGCTAACAAAGAGCGTATCTTTCTGCAGCTGGTGCAAAACTTTGAAAATTCATCCTCGGTGAGTGACAGAAGCTCTCACACCAAAACCAGGGTGTTAGTTGCTCATGTTTCACGGCTCGGGGGATGTTAGGCTACCCTTTGGCCTATATAATTTCCCCCGCTGCACACAAGCGAGGGGGGAGGAGAGAGCGCTGGAAGACAAGTGGTTAAGTTTCCACTGGCAGGCCTGTCTCTTCCCCCCATCTGGTCGGCTTTTTCACGAGCTGAGGTTTGACAGTCGATCAGGCCCCCGGGGCGTCTGAGAAGCTGCCAGCTCAGACAGAAGCCTCACTCCCCCATGTGCCTGCCGACTGACCGAGAGGCCACAGAGGCGTCAAGGAAGCCTGAACTCTCCTCTCCTCTGAAGGACAGCAACAGAAAAAAGGCCCAAAAGCACCAAAAGAATCCGAGCTGGAGAAAAGAGAAAAAATGGCCACAAGTTTTCTCCACAACATTTCATTACCACCAGTGCAATTTCCGAGTTACGGGTTTCCCTTTGCCACACAGTGTTTCCATCACCAAACCACATAAATTGCAAGATTTTCTGTTTTTCCCCCTTCAGCCAGCTTCCTTATCGCTCACTCGTAAACATCACCCAGCCGAGGAGACCTTTTCCATCAGCAGCTGCACTCAAATACATGTTTAAAGGATCTGAACTCTTTGCCGTAACATCCTGCAGTGGGTCTTTGTAAACACTAACCTATCTTTCACGAGATAAGCTACAGAGCCAGAGAAAAATACCCAAAACTAACATGCTGAAATTGTTCGACTTTAAAAAAAAACCTCCTTTCATAAAGCAGGTGGAGATTATGAAGGTCTTTCATTTAAACAGTTGCTTCATTTTGGTGAGCAAATAAATTACCTGTTGAATACAACTAGTTGAGATGAAGGGTATTTTTTCTGTCCTCCAAGGTCTCACTCAGTGTAAAGCTCTCTTCAAACAGATGCAACTGGAAGCACTCAGAGATGCATTTTACTTCAAAATACAGCTTTGCTTTCCCCTTTTAAAGAAAGAAAACAAACTCAAGAGTGACGAGAATCTGTTTCACTCGCAGACTGTGTATAAAAGATCGAGGTAGAGTCTGAAAAGTGAAGGCAATGCCTTTCGTCTAGTGGTCAGCCAGCAGGGGGCGACTTCTCTGGTTTCAAAAGAAGTCCAGTTGTACAGAAGTCAATAGGAAAAGACCGTACTTTTCATTTGATCTATTACCTTTGTAAACACTTTCCTTATGAGCTTTTGGGGTCAATATGAATATATATGAATACAATGAAGTTCATTTTTATAATTTGCAGTCGATGCTAGAGTAAAACAGAAGGATAAAGTGGGATGTGCTTTAGGTCAGGCCTACCCCATCAATACCCAATCCAGTGCATTCCTTTCCTTTCCTTAGCAACTCTAAGCTTGCTCACTCCCTTGCTGTTTAGTTCAGCTTGAACCAAGAAAGCTAAAAGACAGCAGTGAAGAAATCAAAAGGAAGTAAATTTCATTGCTTTTAATTTGCACCTGAATTTTATACATCATAACGTCAGAGAAAAATCTAACCTCACTCAGAAGGTGGTTTGTTACACCGAACTCAATTAGTTCAATAGGTAAGTTAGTTCAATTCAATTCCATTTTATTCAATCATGTCTTCATGGGCCAGATGGGTTGTACTAATAATAATATAACATATTTTTAGATTTTTTTTCCCATATTTTATATTCGCTGGAAAACAAATAAAATGAGATGGGGAAAAAAGAACCAGTCCAGGAAATATAAAATTGTGCGAGTCAATTATGAGTCACTTTTTTAGAAAGAAAACAGAGCTGCAGCGATACAGATTGTGAACAGTAGTAATCCTGTCGCACTTGTACAACACAGGCATAGTAGGTCAGAAGTGTTGCCCCAAGCCAATCCAGTTACTGCCATGCTTACTGAGAGATTAATAGCATTTTAAACTTTATTCATTAAGGAATTAGTAACCCATGAAAGCATCCCCCTTTCTCTTTGCAGTTTATTAATTATTGCCTTTGCAGTCTGTGCTCAATAATTAGAGAACAGACACACAGATGGCTTCCTCATTTTTGTCTCTTTTTTTAATATAAAAATAACAATTGAGAGTCACATGCTGCACTTTCTGTAATTCCCTTTGACACGCAATAATAAAGCATCTCCTTCAAAGGAATACGTTTTGGGACACTTACATGCTTGAGCTCCATTAAAACTTGTCTTGTCAGCTCTATCCTCTTCTTGTTGACGTGCTTGATGGCCACCAGGTTCCCCTGTGTGCAACACAAGACGAGCGGTGAAGCCAGATTTACATACCAGCTTTCATCATATGAGAAAAAAAAAATATATGGATGCACAAACAAAACAACACAAAAAACGTGAAATTAATAGGAATCAGTATTAAGCACAGAGAGAGAGAACAGCAGTGTAGCCTACAGGTACATGTGTGGTTGATTGCAGCTGTGCTGCAGTGGAAGACTTGCGTCTGTTGTTTCCAATGTGATGATCCTCAGAGCCACAGATGTGACAGACTGGAGAAAAATGCTGCTGTAGCAACTACGAAGCAAGACCGGCAGTTTGTGTGGGAGTTTTAACTTTTATTCAAATGAAATGCACAGTTAAGACCTGAAAAATGCTGAATAGAAAGGTTCTCTTTGTCCAGCAATTATTGGCTATTTCTGGTGACAGATTTTATCACCCTTGATCTGTACTGACTTTCAAGAGGCGTATCAATAACACTAATTATAAACAAAATGCTCGATCTGTATCCTGACATCAGCATTTATATAAAAACCCTGCATCATTCAGCTAAAAAAGAGTACAGCCCGCCATCTCGTTATTCAGCAGCCTCTTTTTGTCACATTTTCTCACACCTCTTCAATCTGAAATGGACAAATTAACAGCAGCAACAAGTTGATGGCCCTGTCCAGACTGCAGGCGGGAGTGTGGAAACAAAGACACACACACACACACACACACACAAAGGCAGAGAGAGAGAGAGAGAGAGAGAGAGAGAGAGAGAGAGAGAGAGAGAGAGAGAGAGAGAGAGAGAGAATTGACGCATTCTGCAGCTCACATTAAAACCAACTACCTAAATTCGCCCACACTCTCGCTTTCTCTCTCCTCTCTTCAGTTTTTCTCTGCGAGTGTGCACATGTGTGGGTGGGAAAGGAGTGCGCAGGAGTTGAAAATGTCAGAACTCGCTAAGCCTTACCTTAAAATAGCCCGTTTTTGCAAATAGCTGATATTTTCCATGGGCAGTTATCAAGGAGCCGTAGCTGGAGCCTCTCTGAGAAGGTGGAAAGGGATAGTGAGAAGAAAAAAATGTCAGTTAGTGTGCGTAGATTAAAGCAAAGAGGATTAAATCATGTTCACTTTAAGACTGTGCTTCTACTTCACTGCAATGTAGATTTCTAAAATGGTTCAACTACCCAAAAACATGCCCCACTTCTCTGCGTAACATGAAACCGTCGTTCACTTATATTTGAGAAAATAAAGTGCTTTCAGATTCCAGCTCGAGTCCTTTTGCAAATGTCTGCAGAGCACACAGAATGAATAAAAATCAAGTGGGCGCACTGCATGCATACAGCCAGCACAGTCAACTACACATTTGTATAGAATGCAAATATTGGCATCACATGGCACACTGGAAAATACTCTAATTTGGAAAATCTCTGTGTTTTCCACTCACACACACACACACACACACACACACACACACACACACACACACACACACACACACATCCCAGAAAATGGACAAAAAAGCAGTAATGAAAAAGGTGTGTACATGTGCTTTTCATGAACACTTGCACGTGTGGGATGAAACACAACCCGAAGGAGATGCATTAACCCTCAGACAACAGAACCCGATACTAAGAACGTAATGACGTATTATGTATATAGGAGTGGAGGCCAGGCGAAGGCTTATTTTAACAATCATTTAATATGGCACTGCAAACCCAGCTACCATCAATAAACCACCAGGAAAGCTTTCAGGAATGTGTAAACTCACAAAGGATTTGGACTCTCTCGGGGCAGCAGCTTTTGCTTTTTCTAACAAAACCCACAAACTGCTTTTTAATACGCAGCACACAGTGTGTAAACAGGAGGGAATCTCTGAACTTCAAACATGTCCGATTAGCATTTTGAATCCTGGAGGGTCCAATTTTACCACAGTGACATGTCCAGACTGATAATCAGGCCTGTATGAATGAAAAATACCAACCAAGCATGCAAAAATAACCTGCCAGATGAGCAACATTTTTACCAATTAACATCCACCAGGTTACAATTAACGAGGGGCAGGGCTGGGTTTTGTTTTAGCTACGTGCTAAATAGGTAGATTTTCAGAACTACAGGTCTCATCCATTTTCACATTAACCAAACTCAAATCATAGACGAGTGCAGAGGTTGACAAATGGTGTGACAAGATAAGTCCAGGCATGCTTTGGGGTTTTTATGGTAAGCATATATTATTATTGGAGCATACGACTGCATAAAAAACTTAGGGTTCCCTAAATCTGTTTTAGGGACGATGTTGAATTATGAAAGTGTGACATATCAAAATATCTGGCATCACGTTAATGCAAGTGCAAAGAACATAGCACCTAAAAATGTAACCAAAAGAAGAAACAAAACCTGTCAATAACACCACTCTTCTCATGAGTTCAGCTGGACTGGCGATGTCAGCAGGCCTCACTCTGACAGCTCATCAGTCAGGAGACGCTAACTGAGAAATTCTTATTGACCTAATTGCAAATGGGCTATCAAAAGTACCCCCATCCGACATTACAGTCAAAAAAAGCATTTTTTTGCAGAATGAATACATCCGTGTTCAAAATTTTGGCTGACCCTTTGATAAGTTTTTGGTAAAAAAACCCAAAAACACGTTGAAAGCCACTGTGCTGGTGGATGTTAAGAGGAAACTGTGATGGGATAAAATAAAAGACTGTATATAAAAAGCTTGCTGAATCTACTGTGATTGGTGGTTCGATGACTGAAGTGACCACATTTGGATGGTATGGCAATCTTCATTACCAAGGCCCATCAACAGTCTAGGGATGTTATTTAGTGATAACATATAAAATAAAAGAACACAGTAACCCATGCTGTTTGTTAGAAAAAGTTGATAAAAAGCTGCAAAAGTTTCCAACATGGTCATCATTTCCAGTTTAGTTACTTGAATTTGGTTACAGGTGACACCACCCGTAACCAAAGCTGCCACAACCCTAACTTTTTTTTTTTTAACTTTACAAGATTGAGATAACTCAAAGCTGTAAACATGATTATTTCTGCTGTAAAGTTGGATATTCTAACATGAGCGTCTATAAGGATTGGCTCTCTTTTGGAGCTACCCTTAAGTGGCCATTTGAGGAACTGTAGTTTTTGGTTCTTTCACATTGACTTCAATGAACATATTTATACAAAGCTTCTTGACAAAGTAGCAGAGAGGATACAAAGTGGGGTAAATGCATGCTATGATCAAGACTAAGAAGCAGGAGAGGACTACTTATATACACGAGGGTAATTAAGAAGAGTAGAAACAGATGGGTAACAAGACACTGCTGATTTCAATCAAAACAATAAGACAGCAGGAGGAAGTAAAACCAGGCACAAAACTCAGCAGACACTTAATGGCCAAACTAAAACACAGAGTAACTAGGCAAATAAATAAACTTAGTGGGGAAGACACAGGAGAATGAGACAGGAAGCACTGAGGGAACAAATGAACTAATACAAACTGGAACCAGGAACCCGAAACTGTAAAGACTCTGAAAATATATGAAAAACTAATAAAAAAAAAAAAAAAACAAGAGTTAATTAGAATAAAACTCCAAAATACACAGAAACCGTGAGAACAGAATAGGGACCAGGGCACAGAAAACAATTTTCTAGGCCTCACAGATTGCAGCCTGATATAAAGTGATAAAAAGCTCAGAATTATGAAGATTGTAAAGTTTAATGGCTGCTAGCTCTCATATGAGATCGTGTGGGTGTCATTTCAACATTTTGCATCATTTTCTGCACATAAATCTTGTGATCTACCTGTGAGAGGGTGAGCCGACTGCCAGCACGCTTGTGGTATTTATTTGGGCTCTCGAACTGAAGGTCCTCCCACCGAATCCTCCACAGCATTCCCGCCAGTTCCTTCTCCAGCTTCAGTTTCCTGCAGAAAGTAAAAAAGCAGGTGGTGAAATCGGCAAGGTCATGGCAGCACAAACAACAAGAGAACTAGACTGGTTTGGGGTTGATGCAAAGGCCATGAGGTGATGTTTTCACCACAAAGCTACACCAGCTGGAACTAAAGCAATGATTAAAAGTCCTTCGGAGCCAAGGTGGTCTGCAGGAGAATTATAAGTTATTAAGCAAGCTGGATATAATCTCGCAAGTCACCTTAAAACAAAATGCAAATTAATTCCATTGGTTACGTTTGATCTCTGTCTTTCCTGTTGGTATTTCCTGAGATAGCGGTCTCAGATGTGATTACAGAATGCCTCACATGCAGCATTTACGTGAAGTTATGTACATTTGGTGATGCATTTAGGCCTGTGTTTATTTTTATTAGATTTTAACTTTACTGGCTCATATGCTCTACTTATTGACGCTTGGCAGTGAGGCACTATTTTAGGGGAAGTATCTTGACTCTCCTGAACAAAGAGCTCTTTCTTCCAGTCAAAATACAGTCAATACATTTGACAGTAAACACCCAAACTGCTATTTAGTGAAATCAACTGAGCATGAAGTTAGTGTAAATATAAGTTCAGAAAATGATTTCTTTAAAAGGATTGTCACAGTGCACATTGTCCTTAGTTTTCCTTTGGGTCACTTTTTATGATGCCTTCTGTCTCATGGGCCTTTCAGTTACTTCCTGTTCTATTTTGAAAGTTAGCTTACTTTTTTCTTAACTTCCTGTCTCTGTTCTTTTCCCACCATTGTTTTTGTCAAATTAAGCTTCCTTTTGCATTTTATTTCCCTGAACTGTGTTTGTTCTTGCAGTGCATTCATTAGGGAAAACAAATTTCCAAGTGGAAAAATTCACACAAACCAGAGTAAAAGCAAGAGGAAATCTTGGGTTGCTGAGTTGATGACAGATAAATGTACATATTTGCATAATCATAAGAAATTTTAGATTAATGTTGAAAATTCATGTATTGCATAGAAATGTTTTGCTTATGTTTGATAATAAGAGTACAATAGAACAAAAGAGTACATGAATGCAGGGTTCGCACGTTCCTCTTTTTTTGTCATTTGGTCAAGTTGTCAACTTTTTGTCTTATGTATTTCTCACATTTGCGTTTCCTAATAACCTTGTTGAACTTTTATTATATTTCCTTGTTACAGCCACCTTCCTACTGCACCTTTCATTAATCTTGGCAACATTTATGTTACTTTAAATTTTGGAAAGTCCCCATTCCCTCTCTGTCTTACAACCCTCATGCTTAACCAGGCTATTTTAGCAGCTAAAATCACGGCATTACATTTAAAACAGGAATGCTTCACTTGATAACTAATAAAAAATAAAATAATTTATTTGTGTCTGTCATTCCTTAAACAGTTTAAATTATGTTTAAGTAAAAAGGAATTAACCCAATATGTCTGAGTTTGCTGAGCTATTTTCATAGTTACTTTGGTCATTAAGTATCTGCCTCGAGGCGTCAGCCACAAAACCCTTTGCTTCTCTAGGTGTGTTAGCCATTGTTCACTGCAAAACTACATAAAAAATATTTCCAGGTTCAGAAAAGATCCCAGATAACTTGCGGTTATCTTTGCCACACTGATGGCAAACTATGAAAAGTTTGGTAGTAAAATAACAAGTTCATGGTGGGAAATATTTTTCAATTAAGGCCTAAAAACCTGTCTGTACTTCCTGATAACCAAAAGTCACTAGGCAAAAATCTATATTCCCCAACCAGTTGCCAAGTGGTTGCTGAAGGTAAAGTCAGTTGCAGTCCTTGCAATTAGTTTTATAGCTAGCAGATTATCTAGGCCTGTTCGACTGATAGTGTTGAGAGTGTCACAACAGTATATATATATATACAGCAGTCACTTGAAGGTTAATCCTCAATCAATGTCCACTATATCTTCTACTTCAAGTAATGGTACAGTGCTTTGCAAATTTCTTGGACCACCTTTAGAAATCTGTCAAAAGCCTGCTTAAAACAAAAAATTACTTAATTCGCTGAACTGAATCTTTATACCCAAATTTGATCCGGCACACTTGAATTCTCCGACAAGTCAGAAAATGAACAAGCATAACATTAAACCACTAAAACTAGGTTTTCTGTTCAGGAATGCAAGTAAATAATTGTAATTTGGCATCTTAATCAAAAGTTAATGTGTTTTACTAATCTGTTTCAGATTTTTTTTGTGAACCAGTAAAGTTTAAAATCATTGATAAAAACATATTTCAGAATTTAAAATATGTTGATTAAACAGCTCGCACATACTGGTGGATTAACCATTACAGAAAAAAAAAGAATTAATTTTTTTAGTTACCACTACTGTTAATTTAGGGCAGCTATGTCATAAACCAACCATTATATTGGTTGGTAGAATCCACTTCACTCTTTTATTTTTTTACTCCCTGAATTTCAAGCCATAACTGTACTTTAGTACTACCACTGTTTCGAACTATGTTTTTTAAAAGAACTATAAAAGTTATTGTCTCCTAATGTTACTCTTCAGACCAGTTAAACACGCTAGGGTTAAGAGCTTTAGACTAAATGCAACTTACAGTATTTTACAGTTGTTTTGGCTCAGCATGAAAAATCTTTTAATTAATTGATTCCTTATTCAACTGAATTAATGGTAATGTTTAACCGAGCATCGTAATGTTGCAGTTCACCGAAGGGGGTTATCATAGAGTACACTGAAATCATGACTTCTGGCATTTAAAACAGTAAAAGCCTCACACAGTAAGCCACGATGTATACCACAGAGCTCAGTGAGACATTATGAAGTGGAAACAGCATTTGTGGTGATTACCAATCATCTTAAATTGTTGCTCACCTGGGTAAAGTTAAAATAATGGCATGGTCTGCCCAGGCTTCCCAGTAATAATCATTTAAAGTGCATTAGCTACTAAATCATACCGACCAAGCTTTAGTGTCCTTCCTTTTGTGGTTCATAGTAGAAGTGTGGCAAATCAGCCTGTCTCTTTGAATTGCCAGTTGTGGATACTGAATTGCTGTGATAAAGCTAAAGCAACTGAAAAACAGGGTCAAGTATTCAGTGAAGAAGATACAATCACTGAACATCATCCAGAAAGGTATTTTATGTATGCAATAAATATGTGGTGATTTCTTCTTTCCCTCGTGTCCTGTAGTCTTGGCTATCTGCTAAAACAGAGCTTGAGCCAATTCTTTTATTTATTTAAACACTGATTAAAGATGTATTTGACACAAATAAGAGCTGCAGCCTACTTAACTGACACTGCTTATTTCTTGCAAATGACTTGATCCAAATACTGAAATCCTGCAGGGTTTTTCCTGGCTGAGAATAGGCGAGTGCCCCTGGAAGCACAATCAATCTGTGTACAGTAAAGGCAATGAGTTTGTGTCATCTTAAAATGTCTCAAATCTATGTTTTCAGGTTATTTTTTTTTAAAAAAGAGTGTCCAGTCTGTTTGACTACATGAAATTCCAATTAATTTTCAAAAGAAATCCTCTGTCAGAAGTGCTATAAACATCTCTATGCATGTAGAAAAAGACTGTCCTGGTGCAGAAATGCACTATAAATTAAAGCTTAAATAGAGAAATAAATCCTAAAATTACTTGTCTGTTGTTCTGTCTCTGATTTGTCAAAGCACTATGTATTGATCTTTTAATAACAATATTGATACAATATTTTGATATACTTCTACTACGAGTATACAAAGGCAGACAGGCAAACAGATTACTAAAAGAGTCTATTTAAACAGAGAGCCAAACATGAAAGTCACATGAGAAACATACAATTAAAAAGTATGATTTAATTTTAAAACAGTGAAAAACTAAAATTAGACAAAACAGCTGCAAGCTGATAACCATATAATCAGATGTAAAGTCATCACATACAAGCAGGTCTATAAAGATGAGTTTTAAGAAGGGATTTAAAGGAAGCCAGTGAATTTGCTAGCCTTATCTCCTCAGCCAGGCTGTTCCAAAGCCGAGGGGGCCTGATAGCAAAAACACGGACACCTTTAGATTTAAGCCAACTGAGGATCTAAGGGCTGCGAACTAGTTCAGAGGCGGGTCATCATTTATGCTCTGCAGCTTTAGGCCAGACCCATACGTGCTCTAAAAGTTCAATTCAATTCAATTTTCAATTCAATTTTATTTATATAGCGCCAAATCACAACAAATGTCGCCTCAAGGCGCTTCATAGATACAGAGAAAAGCCCAACAATCATATGACCCCCTATGAGCAAGCACTTTGGCGACAGTGGGAAGGAAAAACTCCCTTTTAACAGGAAGAAACCTCCGGCAGAACCAGGCTCAGGGAGGGGCGGCCATCTGCTGCGACCGGTTGGGGTGAGAGAAGGAAGACAGGATAAAAGACATGCTGTGGAAGAGAGACAGAGATTAATAACAGATATGATTCAATGCAGAGAGGTCTATTAACACATAGTGAGTGAGAAAGGTGACTGGAAAGGAAAAACTCAATGCATCATGGGAATCCCCCGGCAGCCTACATCTATTGCAGCATAACTAAGGGAGGATTCAGGGTCACCTGGTCCAGCCCTAACTATATGCTTTAGCAAAAAGGAAAGTTTTAAGCCTAATCTTAAAAGTAAAGATAGTGTCTGTCTCCCGAATCCAAACTGGAAGCTGGTTCCACAGAAGAGGGGCCTGAAAACTGAAGGCTCTCCCTCCCATTCTACTTTTAAATACTCTAGGAACAACAAGTAGGCCTGCAGAGTGGGAGCGAAGTGCTCTAATAGGGTAATATGGTACTACAAGGTCATTAAGATAAGATGGGGCCTGATTATTTAAGACCTTGTATGTGAGGAGCAGGATTTTGAATTCAATTCTGGATTTAACAGGAAGCCAATGAAGGGAAGCCAAAACAGGAGAAATCTGCTCTCTCTTTCTAGTCCCTGTCAGTACTCTTGCTGCAGCATTTTGGATTAACTGAAGGCTTTTCAGTGAGTTTTTTGGACATCCTGATAATAATGAATTGCAGTAGTCCAGCCTGGAAGTAATAAATGCATGAACTAGTTTTTCAGCATCACTCTGAGACAGGATATTTCTAATTTTAGAGATGTTGCGCAAATGGAAGAACGCAGTCTTACATATTTGTTTAATATGTGCGTTGAAGGACATATCCTGGTCAAAAATGACTCCAAGGTTCCTCACAGTGTTACTGGAGGCCAAGGTAATGCCATCCAGAGTAAGAATCTGGTTAGATACCATATTTCTAAGCTTTTCAGCGCCGAGTACAATGACCTCAGTTTTATCTGAGTTAAGAAGCAGAAAGTTAGTGGCCATCCAAGTCTTTATGTCTTTAAGACATTCCTGCAGTTTAACTAATTGGTGTGTGTTATCTGGCTTCATGGACAGATAGAGCTGGGTGTCATCTGCATAGCAGTGAAAATGTATGCTATGTCTTCTAATGATGCTGCCTAGGGGAAGCATGTATAATGTAAACAGAATTGGTCCTAGCACTGAACCCTGTGGAACTCCATAATTAACCTCAGTGTGTGAAGAGGACTCTCCATTTACATGCACAAATTGGAGTCTATTAGATAGATATGATACAAACCACTGCAGTGCAATACCTGTAATACCTACAGCATGTTCTAATCGCTCTAACAGGATATTATGGTCAACAGTATCGAACGCTGCACTAAGGTCAAGAAGGACAAGCACAGAGATGAGTCCACTGTCAGAGGCCATAAGAAGATCATTTGTAACCTTCACTAAAGCTGTTTCTGTGCTGTGATGAGCTCTGAAACCTGACTGAAACTCTTCAAATAAACCATTCCTCTGCAGATGATCTGTTAGCTGTTTGACAACTACTCTTTCAAGGATTTTTGATATGAAAGGAAGGTTGGAGATTGGCCTATAATTAGCTAAGACTGCTGGGTCTAGAGATGGCTTTTTGAGTAAAGGTTTAACTGCAGCCACCTTGAAGGCCTGTGGTACATAGCCGATTATTAGAGATAGGTTGATCATATATAAGATCGAAGAATTAATCAATGGCAGGACTTCTTTGAGCAGTTTTGTAGGAATGGGGTCTAAAAGACACGTTGATGGTTTGGAGGAAGTAATTATTGAAGTTAACTCAGAAAGATCGATTGGAGAAAAAGAGTCTAACTTAACATCAATGGTACTAAGAGTAGCTGTAGATAATATTACATCTGTGGGATGATTATTGGTAATTTTTTCTCTAATGATAAAAATTTTATTTGTGAAGAAGTTCATGAAGTCATCACTAGTTAACGTTAAAGGGATGGTTGGCTCAAAAGAGCTCTGACTTTTTGTCAGCCTGGCTACAGTGCTGAAGAGAAACCTGGGGTTGTTCTTATTTTCTTCAATCAGTGATGAGTAGTAAGCTGTTCTGGCTTTGCGGAGGGCTTTCTTATAAAGCAACAAACTATTTCTCCAGGCTAAATGATGATCCTCTAAATTTGTGACACGCCATTTCCTCTCCAGATTACGAGTCATCTGCTTTAGGGTACGTGTTTGAGAATTATACCACGGGGTCAGGTACTTCTGATTAGAGACCTTAGTTTTCACCGGAGCTACAGTATCCAGAGTCGTACGTAGTGAGGAGGTGAAATTATTAACAAGATAATCGACCTCTGTTGGGATCAATAAAATCCTAAAATCAGTTCTAAAACAAAGCAGAGACCCTGGAGAGAAACAATGATTGAGATGGTGTCATTTAAATGTTAGAACCAGTAAGAAGCTGATTTGCTGCTTTCTGAACCAGCTGGAGGTGAGACAACGACTCTTCGTTACGTCAGATAGGAGGGAGTTGAAACAGTCAAGCCTATTATGAAATTACTCCTGGATTAATAAGCAACAGATGGCCTGTTGTTGAAGTTTGTTGTCTTCCCCCCTTGGTTAACCTAAATTCTTGACTCCAACCAGTCTTCTTTTGTGGTACCTAACATGGCTCAAGTTTGTGCTACACATAACGAGAAAGCTTTCTTTTCATATATACTCAAGGAAAGATCATGCATTGGGTTAAGAAACACCTTTCCAACCACATTGTTGCTTTCTGCTCTCAGAGTAGGAGTGTGCCATAAACAAGTCCATTTACTGTGTTCCATTTTATAAAGCCAGTCAGGCCAGCTTTAAAGACAAGTTTCTTTTATTTGAATAACACCCTCAATTATGAGAGTAGAGCACTTTAGGAAAGACTATCTAAAGGGACATCAAAGCAACATGATTGCTATCCAAAAGACAGATTTAATGACCAAACCAAATGAAGGCTTTGTGCTACACTGGCCATCTTTGTACACCATAAAATTTAATAAGCTGGCTTTCCTTAAAAAATAATGAAAATCCATTCACTTAAGAAATTCAAATTGTCCTGGCAACCACCTGTCACTGGCTAAAATGATTAAATACCAACCAGCTGTAATTTGTTGCTGGTGATTTCTGGCAGTCAATTACTGGTGTAATTGGTTGCTGTACCAAAAACCACCTTGCGATTGCTTTGGCTAGCAGATAGCCATGGCTGCCAGTAGTTTGTTTTGAAGACAGTGACTTGTCCGCAAACACTTGTCAGTTGCTCGCTGAGTGGTAAAGAACCTGTGAAAAGTGTGATGCAAACCATAAACAGAGATGATTCTCACCTTCAAAGTAAAAGTTGCGCCTTTTAAAACATCTCGTGAGATGAAACCTTTACTTGAAGGTAAATGTTCTCCGTTTCCAGGTTTCACTTTCGCTTGGTGGTTAATCAGCAAGAGTTGGCAGACAAGTCAGCATCTTCAAAACAAACTATCGCCGACCAAAGCAACCAAGGAGGTTTTTGAACCTAGCGACAGTTTGAGGGGCGAAACGCAGACGTTAAGATCAGCGATTGTCCAATCTGCCCCAACAGCCACAGCCACGCAAGTGATCAAGAGAGAAACTACAAAGGCATACAAATTTATCAATATAGTCTATTCTGCCCACAAGCTGTGGGTCATGGCCGAAAAATCAAGCGTTGTATTTAAAGCAGCCAGATAGTTTGGGCATCTGTCTGAGATTTGTCCTGGAAGCCTCCCAGGTGAGCTGTTCAACCTGAAGGAGATTCTAGGACAGACCTGGAACACGCTGGAAAGATCTCAGCTGGCAGGTGAGAAGGAGGTCAAAGCGTCTCTGATTAGCTTTTAGAAGATGGATGGAGGGATGGAAACCTTGGTAAATGCACTGAGCTTGTTTAGCTCTAACGAATGAGCCTTTAAGATACATTGAACAGACTCCTGATAGATTGGGAGTGTCTAAAAGCTTTCCAGATGATGTTAGATTAGGATAAGAGTTGCGTTAGTTTAGGTTTTGTTATCCTTATTTCACACACATGTCAGCAGGTTGTTAAATGAAACATTTTTCACTAATGATTGTGGTGTTTAAATTGGCGCAGAGAGGAATTTCCCAGATTGAGTTTCCCATGATTTACTTCTGTCTCCTATTTCGTCCATTAAAGGTGGATGAATAAAAGCAGATATGTGAAGCAACTTCTCCACAATGGTAAACAACCACTAAATGTCTGTAAAGCCCAACCAGAGTAATGAATTCATCCATTTTCTAATCAGTGAACTTTGTGACAAGTTTCTGAGTGTTGCTTCTTTTCAGCACCACTCTGATAAACATGGCACCATGGAGAGGAAGAGGCACTCTAGCAACTCAGCACATCTGGGGGAAATCTCAGATGAGCTGCTGCTTCTTGACAATTCACGATTTACGACAACAATAAATTTTAAAAACGCAGGAACTTTTGTGCGGTTTTTTTTTCTTTGCAAGGTGGCAGTGGATTCATTGGCAGACTGAAACACTTAGAAATGAAAAATGAGCAGAGCCCCACACATTCCAGTCCAATCTAAAAAGGTGTAAAACGTTTCCAGATGGCTTCAGGGAAATTATTGTAGCGTGTGCATATCATCATCTTTTAGTCTTTTCCCCCAGAATATCCCAGTTGGCTCCTAAAGTGGCTCATTATCATTTTTTTTCCTTTGCCACTTTTTCACCAGAACAAATTGTGTTGCTGGAGAGTCCAAAAAGTAAATTCTGATGTTTGCTAGTATTTGGAGGACAGGAAACGCCATTAAAGTACCTCATCCACTACTAAAAAAGTACTTTTCTATTAAAAGAACCTTGTTTAGAGACCTCTGGCAGCCAGAGGGGCAAAGTGTGAGGCTCCACACTGGGCCTATTGTTTGGTAAGTCCCATTTGTGAATACCTCCACAGGACCAGCCCCTTCATTAAAAACAACAGAGTCGCTGCTGCTCTGCTCAACATCCCCTCACGCTCGCTGCTGCTGCTGCTGCACAGCAGCCTCCAAAATCAACGGCGAGCAGCTGACAGCACAGCTGTTTAAATCTAAGGTACTCCAGGGTGAAGTTTGAGAGAAAAATGTGGCAAAGTTATATATCTACATCTGAGCCATTAACAAGTAAGCTGGTCTGATTTCTGAGCCTAAGATGTTTTACTGTCTTGTGTGGGGACAAAATTAAATTGAAGGCTGAATTTGGTTTGCTGCATGCATTTCATCACAAAACAATACAAAGAAACATATCATTCAATATACAAGTCTCTTTTTATTAAACTGCATAGACATCAGTTTACGTCTGTGTACATGTCAGAACAGAGATCTATTGCCAAAAGATTTCTTAAAACAAATTCATTTTATTCAACATTTTCTTCCCTGTGAACTAGATTTAGATCCACCCCCAAATTAGGATATTAAAAAAATAGTTAAATGTATTAAAAATAAACATGTAAGCAGCAGTAAATATATCATCTTTTAAAATTATATTTTTTCTTTTTATATATATCTTCTTATTAAAAATATAAAAAATTAAATACTAATTTCTCACTGGGTAAATCACTTCTCAATAGCTACTGATAGTGGCATAAACTCCAAAATGTTTTTAACATTTTAGTGGCGTTTCTGTAGGTCAAGCACTAAAAGCAAAATGGAGGCCCCTCTGCAGGTGGTTGGTCTTTAAAATGGCCCAAACAACTCTGCTGTCCGCCTCTCTGTCCATCAGCAAAGCCCCAGTAGTGTCTGCAAAAACAGGAAGTCATCTGTTAGCTTTATATGAGACAGAGCCAACAATGAACAAGCTCCAAGTCATGGTGTGCTTTAATAAAGGATAACTTATTAAGCAGGGCTCCAGATATAACACTGTTATTTATGTACAGAGATTGAGTCTTAATATAGTTTGAGAGCACAAAGTTCAAAACTGTAGGTCAGGAACAAAAATACATCACAGAGTTTCCCATCACAGAAATAGATATTTGTTGTCCCTAAATCCAAGAAAAGAAACTTACCAGCCAAGAATCCAGGAAAACTAGTTAGCTAGTTGGGAAATCACAATGTGTTTGTGGATTTGGGCGCTGGAAAAAACAGAGACGATCAAGTTAATTTTATTCAGAAATGAGTGTAGGCTCTGCATCTAATTATCTGCACATTAATTATTAATGGGCATGATCAACTCAGATTCAGGTTTAGTGGATTTACCTCAGGCGGACAGCCGCTCCTCCGTCTTTCTTCCACCATTCGTCTGATCAAAATCCATTCTGATTGGCTGGTGATTAACACTTGTTTGTGTTAATAGTCAGTATTAGAAAACGGATCAGATTACCGGTGTGATTTATTAGTTTGATTTGTTAATCCTCCATAGAATCAGTGCATTTATCAGGGAGAATATCCTTAACTGCCTAAGTAAAGACACCTCTGAAGATGTGAGCAAAGAGGGAAGAGCAGAAGAATTTTCTTTCATTACATGCAGATAACACCCATGATATTAACCAGCCTATGGAAATCTTTCCAGTCACTTTATTTCTCGGGGCATGCATGATTTACTTCTTGAGTAATTAAATGAGGCTTAATGTTACAACATAAACCATGTAGACTGTGCCACTTGGGACAGAGCAACAATTTCATTTGAATTGTTTACACAGCTGAATGCCGAGCACAAAGTTAGAACCATCAGAAAAGCAGCAGGCAATTACTTTTTCCCTTAAATATACAACTAAAAGAAAGTGCTCAGGGGCAGCAGTAACAATTAAACACTGACGCTTATTTAAACAACTAATCGCATAATGTTCTGTTTATTTTTAACTTCAAACTGCAGTAGCATCTATATAGGGTGCACAGTCTCTAGGATTTCTTTTTGTCTTTTGCTTCTAAAAACATTTAGTGAATATGCTTTCTATACCAGTGCTTCTTATCATTTTTTTTCATCTACTCCACAGATGTACTCAAAACACTTTTCTCTACCCCCAGACAGCTTTCATGTTCATGTGACAAACAACTAACTGTGTAAAATTACTACATTAACAGTTCATCGACTACTTTTAGCTACTTCTCCATTTAGCAGCTATTAATTCCTATTACGGTTTATGTTTATTTACCAATATAACTTGTGCTGTCAGAGATAAACATTTCCATATCATTTAGCTATCTTTCAAGTGCTAATCTATATTTTTAGTTAACAGTTTGCCCTTTCTTTTAGCAAAAATAATTTTAGCTAGCTACTATTTCAATCCTAAATTCATTAGGTTTGCTAATAATTTATTTTAAACAGTAAGCTAACATTTCAATTTAAACTATATCTATTTTATTAAGCTAGCTATTTAATTGGTTTAGCCATACTATTAGCTAATAATTCTATCTGTTAGCCATGTTTTTAGCTACCTACTGTAATTGTCAGTCACTACAAAAATAGCTATAGTTTTACTCAACTGTGGGATTTTACTTCTGTTAAATTCAGTGTTTTCATATAATTTATTTACAAAGTTAACCATTTATCTGTACTTCATATTAATCCATAAAGTTCTATAACAATTTAATTCATTTATCCATAGCCCAGTATTAGTTAATAACTTTAAAAATTTTATCACTTTATACTAACAGTTCCAACATTTAGTCACAATTTTACATAGCGTTCAACCATTTACTTATTTGTATTTTTTTCAGCACTTTATTTATGTATTTCTTTTGGCTTCTGTTCTGCTCGTCTGTTTCTTTCAGTCAGCTGTTGATTTTTATTCTCAAACTTGTTCAGGTTGATTCAGTTCTTTAAATAATTCTAATAATTGTGCCAATCTGTCCTTGTACACCTTGGAAGTACTGTTTAAAGGCAGTAGTTTTTAATATCGAGGTCCCTGAGGGGATTGAAAAAACATAAAACATTTATCAGTGTCAGTCCTGCCAATTTTATTTATTTATATTGTAAACAACATGAAATATTAATTTAGGCTTTTGTGGTGCTGTACATAAAAGAATTCTGGCTTATTTTTGCTTCTTTTGAATATTATTTTGCAGGGCTTTTATAATCCACTTGTAATCCTTTGAGAGAGGCACAATAATCAGCTCAAGTGATGTTTTCCACTTGACATCACCAGTGTGTGAATTATTAAAATAAGCGGCATTTTTCCTGACTTCAGCGCAAAGAAAATAAACTTAACAAACACACTAATGATCATTAAGTGAGAGTGGCAGTAAGCGTTGTTTCGAGCCAGTATATGAGCTCACTTGGCAGCTTAAACACACTTCACCACCGCTTTAATGCCGTCACCTGCTGAGCAGTTGCTGTAGCAACAGTGCGTAAATACCAAACTACCACCTAAAGCAGCACAATCCATAAATCCTGCTTCAAGCACGAGCCTGCCTCTCACTCTTTCTCTCAATCTTTTTTTTTCTTTTTGTCCACATTTCTGCTGTTTGAGCTAAAAGCACCACAGAGAGGAAGCGTCAGCTTGATGCGATCAAACTCACCTGTAAATGAGGAAACTGGAGATCCCAAAAATGATGAGTGCTAAGCCGGAACCCACAGCTACAATACCCAGAACTGGCAGATGACCTGAAAACAGGAGGAAAAACAAGGAATTCACACTCTCATATGTTCAGCAGATGTCCACAATCATATCTTTGAAAATAAAGGAAAAACGCACAGATGTGTCTTCCTGAAGTACAGCTGTGGTGCTTTAGAAATCTGTCACCCCACAAACACACAGCCACACTCCCAACGCACAATTAAAACCCTAACAACGATTAATAACAACACCTGCTGGAAGTCGGTCAGTAAAGAAGCAGCGGGGGGTTTTATTCAGTTTCAGCTTCTCTGTTGTTACTGAAATTAACAACAGGTGCACTAGAGGGGCAACAATGAGACAACCCCCAAAACAATAATCCTCATCTTGTCGGACTGTTTTTTCACTAGTTTTGCATTTGGCTAGGGTCAGTGCCACTATGGGTAGCACGAGGAGATACCTGGACTCTGCAGAAGTTGCACAGGCAGTCCAACTCCTCTAGGTTCGCACATTAATATGTGCCATTACCAGAAGTTATGCTGAGTCTTCCAGCACAGTCTGAAGAGCATGGAGGAGATTCCAGGAGACGGGCAGTTACTTTATTAGAGCTGGATGGGCCTGTAGAAGGTAGTTACCCCATCAGCAGGACTGATATCTGCTCATTTGTGCAACAGGAAAAAGATGAGCACTGCCGAGCTACAAGAGCTGCATGACCAGTTTGGCACTGGGTCAGTGATGGTCTGGGAGGCTTATCCATGGAGGGACACACAGACAAAAGCCAGGGTTCAGCATATCAGGGGAAATCCTCAGACTCATTGTCAGCCCCTACACTGGTGCACGGTTCCTGGGCTCATGGTCAGGCATGCAGACCACATACCATTTTCTTCACTTTTACTTGGGTGTGTTTTTTAATTTAGCCCTCTGTAGGTTGATCATTTTCATTTCCATCAAACAATGTGGCATCCTTTCATTCCTCACACATTACCCCGTATGTATTGCAATTTCTAAAATAAAAACAAATAATACATTCATTTTAAAAGGCCTCTGTTTTGTCTCTTTTGAATAATTTCTATTGCTCATTAATAAGACTGAAGTATTTCTATTATCCGATTACTCAATTAATTAATACAATTAATCTATCCTTCAGTATCCCAGGCAAGACTTGCTTATAAGGGCAGTGGGAACGGGTTCCAAATCTGACGATTTCTCCATGAAAACAACACCACGCCATGAAGCACAGCTTGTAATGTCACTGTTGTTCTCGTTTTGCATTTTTTAAACTTAATTAAAGTCCACCCCAACAGTTCAACAGAGAAAAAACAAAAACCCATGAGCAGTCTGGTTACTTTTTACTTGTTTCGTTTTCTGATGTGTGTCAGAATACTGCAATTATCAAACTTGTGATTGTACTCTGTTTTCTCTGGCCAATTAATTACAGGTTTCAAATGCTTCTAATCATCTCAATTATCTAATTCACTCCAAGCTGAAGTTGTGAAACTCTTAAGTGTTGATATGCTTCTCCAAATTTCTCAGCATTCATCATCCTTGGTGTTGAAAGTGAGCCTCCATTCATTATCCTGTCTTCACACCACAATACATTTTAATTGCAGTGTGGTTTTCCTTCTCTGTTTATCATCCCTGATAGAAAAAAATCCCCCAAAAAGTGTCACTGCTCAACAAAGACAACTTCCTGCGCTCATATTTCACTGCCTGTCACTCAAGTAAATACTCCACTTCACCCATTTACTTTATAGACACAAAGAGCTGGGAAGGAACTGAAGAAAAACAAGGCATTTATCGCGGTAGCTTTATTTAAAATAGGAACAGCGCATTAGTGCCCTGTAATATCCACCTGATTATCAATTCCATTCTAACCAAGGTCATGAAAAAATATGCTATTAAGCTATTATACTGTGTGAACTTTTTATAATTCTTGTCATGAAATTAGTGTCCATTAGAAGACCTTGTGCTGCTCGTTTGTGACAGGTATAATCACCTGTAGGTAGGTAGAAAGGGGTAAATGTCTTATTACATTATGACGGGTCATACCATCATTACAGGAGGGGTCATCAGTGGAAAAGACGCAGGGGGGGTTGTCCAGTGGTGGGCCACCACTGGGCCAGTGGATCTTCTCTGTCTGGGACCAAATGATGTCTTTGGTGGTTCCATTGTAATATGCAACAACCTGCAAATACAGAGGAAAAAAGTCTTAATTTAAATATGCTCAGATACAGCACCAAGTGTTTCTTCTCTTTAGCCTCAAAGTGGTGGATTTAAATTTTAATTAGTCCAATACTTTGGACTAATATAATAATAATATATAATATCAACCCTCCACAGGCTGCGTGTTACCACCATGCCTGAGGAGTTGGTAATGTTTAACCTGGCAAGCATACTTGCTAAATATAAGTATTTAAAGAGGATAAATATAGTGAGATCTGAAGCTACAAAGCTCGTAGGCGACTACCCTTAAAAAGCATAAAGACAGGGAACCAGGTACCTTTGTTCTTCTCCAGTGGTGCTTCTAAAATTTGTCAAGGTGACAATGCTGTTATTTTATTTTACACCAGAAATGAACAAAAAAAGGTAAAAATGAAAAGAGCCAACTGAGTTGATATTACAAGAAGAGCTGCTTGCGTGTTTTTCCTCAAGTCATATAACAGATAGGGTTTTCAAAGAGTCTTTATTACCTTAGTTTTAACTTAATTATTGTATTACCTTCGTTTAAATTACTTTCCTGCAATCACAATTGTACAAAGGTATTTATTTACCCCAAGATTATGTGATTGTCTCGTCTCTGAATCAAAATATCAGCAAACCTATCAACATAATCAACATATGTTTTGCGTTACTAACCCCCTAACCTGGTATAACATAGGTGATCATTGCATGCCATGCAATGTAATGATTAAAGGAATTAATGAAACGTTCAAGAGAAAATACAGAACTGTAGGATCAACATCCACACAAGCAGCGACCATCCTGAAAGGCTTGTGTGCGAGGGAGAGAGCTTTATTTTGACAGCTCCATGAGCAGCATCTGTTGTCCTGCTGTGAAACACGACTCCTGTGTTTCTAACGAGCCAGAGGAAGTTTTATGCTTTCCACCCCTGATCCCAACATGTGGTGTCCTCTCTGCTAAAGGCTTCAAGGCCGTCGCCCCTACACAGGGTCATCAAAACAATGCAGAATGCGTTCAGTGAAGAGCCAGAAGCTGCACACACTGAAATAGCTCCAGTATTTTGGTGCAGGGGCTGCGTTTACGTCACTCCACAGCCAACAGACTCTTTGGTATCATAAAGTTCATAAAATATTATTAAATTGTAAATACCTAAACATTACACCTATATTACAATGATTGGTTTTGCTGAAGAAGGCTATGTAAAGCTATAACATAACTTGGTCCTTTGGTAATATATATAACAATGCTGAAAGAAAACTAAATAATTAAAGTGTACCAAATTAAAACATTTCTTTCTAGTGGCCAGCAGGGGGTGACTCCTCTGGATTCAAAATAAGTTTTTTTAATCCATCCATCTTCCTCCGCCATCCATCTTTTACGTCAATGCGAAAATTACCGTGCTTCTCACTTGATTTATAAACTCCAACTCTTCTCTGGTAAGTTTCAATTGCTAGTTCCACGTGATCCTCGACACAGGAAGATGTTTATTTTGGAATCTGTGCTCTTATTTAGATTATAAAAAATGATGAGTTTGGGCATGTTTTGGCTACCTTGTGATTGGCAAGTTGCATGCCATATAAGCATGGTGATGGGCAAAAGTCTCAATTCATAGCTCAAACCTGAAGTTCACAAACCAGTGGGTAACAATGCCATCTATTACATGATATACTGTCTACCATATATATGCATTTGGAGTACCTTAATAAAATGGAAATACTTCATTTGATTACGCCAAAGTCATGCTAATGTTACTTTTTTTAAATCAAATCTAACACATAAATCTACTTATTAACAGTGTAGCTTGTGTTTTTATGTTAATATTACATATCTTCAAACATTAAGCAACAGAGGACGTTACAAGAACACTTCCACAAACAAATTTTGTTTATACGAGAGTTTCTGTTCAGTGGAAAATAAATATTAGTTAATTCTCTGTTTCCCATAATCCGCTCATACAATATATAGACAAAATCATTGGACCACCTACACAATACACCTACAGGAGTTGCTAACCCTTGGAAACCCATGCCGAGACGCTCCAAACGCTTAGCTTTTGTGCTGATGTTGCAATTATTGAGCTAGCAGAGGGTTGATGGATTTACACAGTATTCTCTTTAACGCTTGACATGGCTAATTGCTTAATTTTATACACCTGTGACAATGCAACTGAAAACAATTGAATCAAAGATGAGGAGAATACCTTTTGTTCATATATGTATCAACAAAAAACTTCTAGCTATGTTCGATTCAGTTACAAAAATCTGCTTCTTATTTTCTTAAAGGGATTTTTCCCCTTGTGCAAAGATGAACATAGATTTTTATATTGTTTTATATTGTTAAGGTTGAAACCTAAAACTGCTCATGTGATGTTTTCATCAGCCTGCTGGTCAATATGAATCCACCAATTAAAACCCAGGGATAAATGAGACCAGGAAGTCACACTGACAGCCTCTCAGGACCACTGTGAAATTCTAATTGAAGTCATGTGTAGCTAACCCACTTATTCTGCCCTCAGAGAGGAAAAAACACACTGGAACCGTTCACAGCGGTGTTTGCAGAGCACAACATACAAAAATATTTTCATCGGACTGTTTGGGGGAACTGAGGTTTTATGCATCTTATCATTAGAGAGGTCAAGACCCCAGAATATCTAACAAACAGACCACTTTCCGTGCATGATGTCGAACATTTTATTTCACTGCGTCTACAGCCAAACATGAGGAAAGGCTGTGGTTTAAAACTGCACATAATGCTGAGAAGAATTTGGGGAAAAATGTACAGTAATTAGGGACACATTCAGTAAATTAGACTCTCGCTGTCTGCAATTTGTTTATAATTTGGTGTCAACATCTCATTTTGTGTGGAAACCTCAGAAGTGTAAATCAAAAGTGTTCAGTAATGGGACTATTTTGTAGGAGGCAAATGTATAAACTTAAACTTGAATATTAAAAAAAATATGAATTTGTTTTGCATTCACTACAGTATTTCTGCACTAAACTGCTTGTGACTCTTCTCCCAGGCAGTTTATTTAAGGGATAAGCCAATAAAAATTAATCACCGTATTAACCACAGTGAAGCTTGCTGCATGCAAAAACACTGCAGTAGAAAGAACGACAAGGTTTATTTAAAAGAATCTGAAAACACTCTCTTTGGTATTATTAGTTCAGTCCCAGCCATAATATGTATATTCAGCAAATCTATATAGAGAAAGAGACGGTAACTTTAGTATATCAACAAAAACATTTTTGAATTTTGAAAAAGTTCAAATGAAAAGTATAATTAAGAACTTTTGTCATGTGATGACTCCAAATGACACTATTTATAATGATTCAGTACTAAAGCTGTATTTTCATTACAATAATATCATCTTTTATGAAATTATACAACTAAAATGATGATGTAAAGGATTAAAAATACTTTGAAGAAGCTATAACGCTTTGCTACCTGTGTTTTTTTCTTTTATCGAATAAAAAAAGTAAACCACTTTGATAATAAATTAAATATAGAAGCCTTAAAAGAATTAGGGCAGTTTAACTTTAATCTCGACTTTTTCAGCACCAGAAGAAGACAAATTTCTGCACAAATCCTCTATTTTCCCTACCTTTTACTTTTTTCCATTTGCTAGAAAGTAAACATGGCCAGGGCACCAGCTGATGACACAAGTTTTAATAGATGAACAATGCTAAAAAATTTTACAAGTAAACAATCTACAGCTAACAATAATAAATAAAATTCAAACGCTAAGGAAACTTTTATGTCGTTGTTCATATTCATTTGGTATTTTGTCAAAGTCACAAGAAACTTCTAGAGATGTGCAACAGAGGTGCATGAATCCCCTGAGCTCGAGGTTCATGACCACAGATGCACAGCTGGGTATCAAAACTCAGCCTCTTTTGGACCAAATTAAATTTCAAATAAATCCTCGTTTTAACCCTTGGAAAGGCTTGTTTGGAGTTTCCAAGTTTGGAGTGTGTTTTATGCCTTCACTAGAAAGCCAACTGCGTAGCGATATGAAGAAATGAGGGTAGCGGGAGCTGGGGAAGAACATGCAACCAATGTCTCTGCACACCAGTTGGTATGCATCATAAGTCTTTGCTCACTACACTGTGCCAAAAACTGGTTTAACTGAGAAATGAAAGTTTACATTTCTGAAATGGGTTTGTGAGAAAATGATTGTTTGGTAGTGAAACGTATTAAACACTCATCGTTAATAAAACGGTGCCAAATCCTACTGATAACTGAGGCAGCTCTGTGATACTCTGTGTGCCTCTAGGTGTTTCTGTCATAGAGGTGCCATATGTTGGAAAGCACTTCCTATATCTTTAAATCTTTAAATCTCCCTACTGTGCAAAATGCACAAATTTAGTCCGAGTCTTCTCGGAGCCTTGAGGACTTATCACAGTAAAATCAAATAAGGTGTTGTCACAGATTAACATCTTCATGAGCAGCTAAAATAACTTTCAAAACCCTCAATGAAACTAAAACCATGACTTACCCCGTACTCCCCTGTCTCCTGGTTGGTCATCGCCCACAGATCAACGTCAATATTTCTGGCATTTTTTTCATCTGTGGAAACAAGTCCGGTCACACCTGAAAACACGAAGAACGGACACATTAAAGATTTGACAGTGGATCGCGATCTGTGGTGTTTTAAAACAAGCCAACCATGCACACAGGAGGTTTTATATTTTTCTTTCAAATGCTCATAGACAGCACTTTCTCTAAATTGTTTATAACTAGGAAATAGCATAAGCAACAGTCAGACTAACAGCAATAAATCCTTTGCTGAAAAGTGCACAACAAGTGTGAAAATCCTAACCGTAACTGTGACTTGTGTTTAATATAATAATTGCATGACGAGAACTCCATTTGCAGCTTTTACGCTGAGTATTCTCCTGACCAAAAGCCTTTTGTGTAGCCTCTAAACAAAAGAAGTGCATTTGTTGAACCACAGAGGCACCACTGATAGCTTAAAATGGTCCAAATTCAAAATGTTTTAAATCAATGATGTATGAAATAAAAGTAACAGAAATGAAACTGTGACATCGAGGATTCAAAGCTGGGTCTCTGGTACATCAACTAGCCCCACAACAGAAAAATGTGGACTTTGCCAGCTAATCATCTTGTTTCTTTTAAACGACTGTTGAAAACTCATTTCTATAGGTTAGCATTTCCTTAATCTTTAATGTTCTTTAACCTTTTAAGTTATCTTTAATATGGGACTTTTATAAAGTGCTTCACTGTTTGGATAAAGTTATTATTATGGTTATTATAAGAATGTTTTTTTCATAAGGGTTCAAATATCTGGAAACGAGGACACTGAGTTTTTAAAAATTTTGCTGTAAAATCTACCACACATGAATAGTCCTAATAAAAAACGGAGAATTGCAGCACAACTGAAGCACCGTTTGAGTGCCTGCACATAAACTAAAACAACAAAACCAACAAGAGGAGAAAGCATTGCTGCATTTTAAAAAGATGAGAGCTTTCATCGAATGTTTGGACCCCAAAAACGCTGTTATGTCATCACTTAACAGGCAGACAGGATATTTGAAAAGCTTTTGTGTCCATCAAATTAGGTCAAGTTAAAGCAAAATTTGCTATAAAGCCGGGAAAGTTTCTATTACATCCTCATCGTGCCCCCTATTTTCTTGCTTTTTTCTCATCATGCTGAGAAAAAGAAGCTGTTGAACTCTTTCATGCCAAAACAACTAAATCCTATTGTTCTGCTTATTTCCATTTGATATGAGTGCAGATCTGGCAGCTGATAAAGTAAACAAGGAAGTGTGTGAGCGGGCACATCAAGCATCAAATGGCTATTAGCAGGAGTGTTGTGTGATAACGGTTCAATTATGCTGTAATTATGATGTTGAAAGGGCACATTTTAATCGCATTCTGGGTTCAACGGTGCTTTACGATAATGTGCAGCTGGTCACTTGGCCTCGCAGCGAGTACTGTTCCCTGTTATCTGAAGTGCAGTAACGGCTTTAGGGTGAAATGAATGGCAGTGTTTAAAGTGGTGGTGGAGACCTAAATCCATACTTTGCATTAGGTCTCATGCATGAACATTCAGCGATAGATGCAAGATCAAACAGCGACAGAAAAGCTCACTGTCGCTGTCTTTTAGTTTCTGAAACCTCTGAAAGACTTGTTGTTACAAATTTACAGAAATGTACTCACCCCAGAACTGGCGGTTTTGTGTCCTCATTGTGATGTTAATGCCGTCATTCTGGGCTCCCCCCTCTGCCAATGTCTCCTGTAAGGCCATCGCGTATAGTACAAAACCATCATAGAAGCTGCCAGCGATGTAGTCCATCTGCAAGAAGAGACCAAACAGCAGCATGAGGATATTACACTGGGCCCTTTTAAACATTCAATAATACATAATACAATAAACATCATTTATCATTAAGTGCTGACAATGACACAGGGCAAATTGATTTTTTTCCGCACAGAATATCTGAAAAAAAAAAAGATTAAGCAGGTTACAATTCTAATCAGAACTCACAAATATGTTAAAGGTGATAACTTACCAACGACGGCTCCAAGTGCACACCAAAATCCCTCTGAGCTCTGGCATGGAGTTTCTTCTGAAAGTCTTTGTATTCTGGATTATCAGGAGGCCGGTACGTTATGACGAAAACAGACTAGAGGAAGCACAAAGACGGAAATGTTAACAAAGAGTGAAGATAGATATGAGAGATGTATTCTTAAAAATACTCTACATTTCCCTGGTGGTATACACAAGCTTCCATAATTAAAATATCAAGAGCATTGATGGTGTGCTTAGAATGGTCAAAATGTTTTAGATGTGTTTTGCCGTTGTTTGAAGTCATCTTCACTGTGGAAAAATGTAGCATTACATATGCGCTGGGTTACAAGAAGTTAATACATTTTTGCAAAAAAAAAGAAATAGCTAGCATAGTGACCATAACAATCACGAGCAAATGTGTCAATCATCACTTCTGCTAAGTGCACAATTTGATGTGCTTAATCGGAGACAACATCATCCTTCCACAATGAATGCACTAACCAAGTAAGTCCATAGTATATATCTGAAATGAGACACGAAGACCCTCTTTTAGAACACTTAAAGTCCTAGTTGACTCAAACTAGCTCAATATTCAGTTGTTCATTCTCTGGCTGTAGCAATTTTATCATAGTAAATTAGAAAGAAACACAAACTAAATGTAAATGAAAACAGCTTGGCTGTGTAATACACCGAGTTACCTAATGTGTAACCACCTAAACATGCAGTCTGTGATAATACAAAAATAAATGCTGTTAAAGTTGTTGAGAGAAATAATAGTGAAACACTGAACAAATCCAGCTTGTTTGGAAGGGTTTTCTAGGACATGGAAGCACAGCGTAGGTTTACAAAGTTGCATCTTAACAAACAACACGAGTTCTTGAATAGTAATGAGACCAAAGTGGAGTGTTTGGCCATAATGCACAGCACCAGATTTATTCAAGGAACGGTTATCGCTGTTTTAAAACAAGGTACCAACTTAAACATCAAATATAATGAAATACATGTATGCTTATTATACATAGTTATTTATTTGTATTAAGCAACGAACAAAAATTTAAAAGGCCTGTTTTTCATCCATCCACCCATTTTCAACCTAGACTCCAACATAACTGAACTACTCCCCTCACACCTCTGTCAGCAACTCATCCCTCACTCTGGTGACTAATTCACACTTTATTCAGTAAAAAGCAGGTCCTAAAATAAAGCAGCTGCTTAGACAAAACCCTCTCCAGTGTGGAATATGTGTTTCGAAAAAACATAAAAACACTATTGGTCTTATAATTCGTCGTGCAATTACAAATACAGCCTGACAGAGTGTGTTGTTACTTCTTTAATGACTTCGAAAATTGGTTCAATACAAACTGCTCTGCAGGCACAAGTGCTGAGAGAGACCTTTAGTCTAGCAATCAAATTTTGACCCAGACGTTTCAGTGAAAATATTTACCTTTGCTGACCTTTCATTCTGTCGATACACTAGTCACCAAAACAAGTTTTTCGCAAAAAAACAAGTTCTTTTTTTTTTTGGCTCTTATCTGGAAATTCTACAGCTTGGTTTTCATGTTACAACAGTTACTGGAGACCTACCACAAACTTCCACAAGCAATTATTGCTGTGAAGGAAGCATATTGCGATAATGAGACCTGTTACGGCATGCAGACAAATTAACACCTTTCATGATGAAAAATATCAGATCCAAAAATGTGGCTTTACAGCTCAGAAGGTTAGAAGTTCAGATTCAGATGAACAGATAGAGACACAGAGTGTTTATCAGTTCATGGTTTCAACATTGCAAAACAAGCACTTCCTTTCATTATTAAATCTTTTCTGCGATCTTAAAATTGCTTCCTTCTTGAAATAAATCCAACCCTTGTGGACAGGTATACAGTTTAAATACCTTATTATTTGTTAGGATAAAATCTATACTTTTGCAATATTAATTATTTTGTTAAAACCCCTTGAATTTAAAAAAAAAGTCAAAAAACTGTCAAAAAACCGTGCTGTAACATAAGTTTTACAAGACTGTACAAGAACATTTTCCAGCTATTCAAAGTTAATGTTTTATCTTATTATTGGGAATTTAGGCAAATATATGCTGTACATTATGTCTTAATCCACTATTTATTATGCAAGATTTATTTTACAAAGGCTACTCTGCTTCAAAACTACTGAAAATACTTCATTAAGAGAATTAGGGGGAGCCAGTGTGACATTTAGGGGGATAAATTAGTCGACTGACACATTTGTGACTACTTTCTTATTTGTCAGTGCACTCATTTATAGGGCTAAAAGGCCTCCTGTAAAAACACATCCCCCGATTCATTAATGTCAAGAATTTCCCTCTTTAAAGTGGTCAAAGTGTCTGAGAAGAGGAACAATTTGTGTCATCTGAGACTGAAGAGACCAAATTGGTTCAACTTTGTAAGATGAACCAATCTTACCAGCTTGTAAAAGTTTATTCAAGTCTTCCATCTACATGTCTGTCATTACCATAAACATTCACATCTTTTTAATTTCCACAGCCATGTTGAGTTTACTCAGCCCAATGGACATGGTAACTGAAACATGGTAATGCCACTCAATTAAGCGAGATTACCATTTCCCATGCCAAATGGCGGTCTTGTGTGATTTCCAATAGCAAAGCAAGTGAAACAGTGATTGCAGCATCTAATAAATCCAAGCATAAAAAGGTATGTGTTCATTTTACCTTAAAAACCTTGATGGGATCAGCCCAGTCAGCTTTCTGCCACGGTTTGCGATCTGCCAAGATCTCAGCAAACACATCCAGATAGAAGATAGCATAGTTTTCTGGGTCCTGGATATCATTCTGAAATTGTTCCATGATGGTCATAAACGTCTCCAAGGGCCCACAGATGTACACGACTGTGAATAGAAAAGCATCAACTAATCAGTTTTTAATTTTCTTCAAAACATATCAAAAATGTCCATCTTGTGCTGGGTTCAGATCATATTTTAGCAGATGCATGTCTGGTGTTAGATAAATGATCACTCATGTCATTTTTAACACCACTTAGATTACTTAGATCAGGGGTGTCCAACTTCAGACCTCAAGGGCCGATGTCCTGCAGGTTTTAGATGTGTCCTTGAGCCAACACAGCTGATTTAAATGGCGAAATTACCTCCTCAACATGTCTTGTAGTTCTCCAGAGGCCTGGTAATGAACTAATCATTGGATTCAGGTGTGATATCCCAGGTGATCACCCAGGGTGATATCTAAAACCTGCAGGACACTGGCCCTTGAGGCCTGGAGTTGGACACCCCTGACTTAGACTGTCTGTTAGCATATCTCTCACTTACCTAGTGCTCTATGCACTGTGGAAATAAATGTTCTAACATGCTAAACTTTTTTGTCAGCATTGCAGAAGGTGGATTTTGTCTTCAACTACAGTACCAAGCAAAGGTCTTAAGCCACCCCTCATTTCTTTACATTTTAAATGGTTTGACGTTTCAGTGAACAGTAGAAGGATCAGCTAAAGAGCCAGTCATCTCAGGTCATGTATCAGGTCTTTGCTGGCTTTTTCCTGTTTTTTTTCCTTTTTTTTTTGGGGGGGGGGGGGGGGGGGGGGGGGGGGTTGTAAGCACATGACTTCCAGATACGGTTTATCTTGTGTCCTCCACTGGTCCAGTTTTTTCAAATCTCTTAAGGACATGTTAGATGGCATTCTAAGTATTCAGCTAACAGCTTTTTTCTTATGTCTGTAAAACTGTGCTATCTTTGGCTTTTTTTTGTAGATTCACCTAAAGAAAATTTTGTACAGGCTGTTAGTGCCTAAATATACAATTTACAATGGGTTCTTTGTAAAGTTGTTATACAGTATGTAGACACAACGCTGGACCATCCCTTGAGTTAGGTGCTTTTTATGCTTGAACGAACAGTGTTAAGTGGCTTAAAAAACAAACAAAAAAAGGTTCCTCTTAAACTCATCAGGACTGGATAGGAAAATGAGTGAAAAAACAACCAGTGACAAATGACAGACTTGGAAAGACCTTCAGAAAGCCTGGAGAACTACTGTTCAACACCACTTTAGGGTGGGACATCAGCTCTCAGCAATATTAGGGGAAACACACTGACATTTACTTTACTTGCATTTTTTTAACACTTACTGAATGTTCATGCTTTCAGATGCTGCTAGACATTCATATCAGCACATTTCCTGTGGCTTTGATTAAACATGTATAAGGTTCCTTGAAATCCAATTGATCTCTGTTTGCTATCATTGTGACAACACCAATAATCTCTATTAAAACCGGAGCAGTGTGACACATTTTCCACAGTTTCTTGTGGTTTCACATATTGAAATGAACAGCACAGTCTAAGTAGTGGGTAATATACTTTGACAGCTGGCGTTTATTTCAACTTTTGCAATGCCTGATTCTAATAAATGTCAGGCTACAACAAAATGGTCTGTAGCAGGAAAGAAAAAAAATACACGAGCAAGCCAAGATGGAGAGAAAAGCTGTACAAAGATTGGGGTGGATATTAGTTCAGAGGACCTCGAACAGTGGAAATAAGTGAAGAAAGAAGAATACTGGACTAAATATTATAAATATTTCAAGGGTACTGGAGATAAAAAAATAAAAATAAAAAAAAGTATATTTGGCAATACACAAACTATAATCCGAGAGCTTTACATAAATAAAACTGTCAAAATATTTACTAGAATCAGAAATGGTTTTAAAAAAGAAAAAACAAACAAAATTACAACTCACCCATTCAGTCCCAAGTTTTAGATCAAGATTCAACAAAGGGAACATTTCCCTTGGTTTTGTGGTTTAACCTGATGTTTTCAGACATTTCCAGGTCTCTGAGCCAACTGAGTTAAAAATGGTCCAAATCCATTAAATTCTAATAAAATGATTGGTGCAGCTAATCTCCAGGTGTGACAATTAACTTTAACATCTGGGAATCGATGAAAAAAAGGATTTTACAAGATTTAGATTAGTAAGAAGTTAGCAGTTATTTATCTAGGTAAAGATATTCTGGCCATAGATTTGATTATTGCAAAAAAAAAAAAGCAGTTTATGAAACCTACACTTTTAATGTTTGTAAATTAACCAAAAGCAGAATTACATAAAACGCAAAAGACACTGCACCAGGAACACAAACATAATAAAATGTCTAAAAACACAAATTAATGTGTCCAGTTCTGACAGTACTCACTCTAAGCTTACCTTTAAACTATTCAGTTGATCAGAGACTTGAAAACTATATTTTCCAGGTTCTGGCAGAGTCTCTACCTACTACCTTCACCCTGCCACCTACACCCTCCTGCTGCTGAGTCATTTTTTTAACCCCAAAAAGCTGCATTTTTTTTTCCATTAGTAGGCTCCCAACTAACAGACATTTCCTCATGTTTTAGAGCTGCTGCTGCTTCAACCTCAACCCTCAGCTCTTCCAGCTTGGGTCACCATGCCAGGTAGCTCTGTTGTCTGCTGGACCGATCCCAAAATAAACACGTTACACAGCCAGACGGAAAATGTCCTCTTGTGTTGCAGAAGTCACTGTGTTTACAGAGGGTTATATAAAAGTACCTAAAAGTGACTCTAAAGATTGTTTTTAAACCAAAATCTTGATTTAAGTTCTGTTTTGTTTTTTTAAAGATGGCTTCATGATTTATATAATCGCGTTTCAGTTTTACCTCTGACAGAAAGGTTGTGGTTTCAGTGCTCTGTGTTTTCTTTTTTTGAAGCATTACTAAACATTGCAAAATAGAGCATTTGCTATTGTGTCAGGATCTTCTGTGTTTTTACAAATTGGCATGCGCCACCTATACTGCAGTGTTCTGTTTTGTTCATGCACATATTTTGACACTGACCCAGACCTAAACACAAACAATTGTCAGTATTTTCTCTTACTGAAATAACACATACAGTAACGCATGTATTTGTGGCGGGTGTTTGTACGAACTCCTTCCTATTCGCTTTACCCTCCAAACAACGCTGTTTCAAGATAATGATGCTCATTTTTAAAAAAGGCTTAAAGCGAAAAACGTCTCTTTAGGAAAACACAGAAAATGTGATGTTTATGGTGTTTCAGTCTTAAGAATAATATGCAGAAACTGAGCATAATGCCACAATTATCGAGAGCACAGTTAACACATGTTAATGATACATTATGTAATGATTTGTATGACCATAATTAATTTTGGTAACTTTCAGAATTAGCTATTAAATATACTTATGCTGTAGGGTCTATCATAAAATTTACATGACATAGCAAAGTTTTCACAGGAAACGACAAATGTAATATTATACAAAAACATGGGATATTTCATCATTTAGTCTTTTTCTACTCTTCTTTATTAAAACATGATGTGATGGATCCTTAAAGACTAGACATATTAGTGCTTTAATGAGAGCAGCTGCTGTGTCTGCTACCCAATGTTAATGTGCGTTGTTTTAAATTTCACTCGGAGCTTTAAAAAAGAGAACCAACATCTCCATTCTATATATATCTTTAAATGCTACAATAATGATTGTGTTAATTTATAAGTCAGTAGGTGAAGGTTACTAACTAAAGTAGAAACTACAACTACATTTGGGGAAACATTTTAGTTAACTGAAATACAATTTTTAAAAAGTAAAGTTTAGCGAAGAAAAATAACTGAACAAACAAAACTATAAACTATGTGAAACCTAAATCAGAATAAAATGCAGAATTTTTTTTTTTTTAGTATTTTATTTTGTGATCTTTATTTGACCAAATTTATTTGACCACTTCTGCGAGGCGAATATAAGCAAAATTGTGTAAATGTATAGTTTGTCCAGCAGAGCGGCTCCACCTGCTGCATGAGTATCATCACATTTAACAACTTCGTCTTTATGTTATTTTTAAAACTATATTGCTGGAAGATCAATAATAAGTGATTTTCTGTTTTTAGGTATAATTCTGACATAACCACGGTGTAAGGCATAAATTTCAGACCCAACCGCAGAAGCCGATGTCTGGGAGTCGATGGGGAAGTGGACTCCAGCTTAGCATGTGCAGCTTGTTATCAACCAGTGTTTTGTTAGTTGAGTGCTGACTTCATCTTCACCAAAAAACATCCCCCATTTTTTCTACCCTTATTACAGCTGTCCTGCGATCCATTTTATCTCATTAAATTACCGTATCCGGTTCTCCTACCTAAATTATGAAGCCTGTAATGTTCGGTTTATGTTTCAATCTAAATAATACAAAATAACAGATAAGGCTGAAAACTGTTCAACAGCACCACAAACTGAAACCCCGACAATTATTGTGTGTTGTAATTTGACTGCATTAGTTTAGGTGTATTTCATAAACAGGCAACGGGTTGCTGATTAAGGCTTGAGTAAGTCGTAATTTGAGATGTTGTTCTGATTGTTTTCTTTGCTCACTGAAAGGTGTAATGTCATACAGCTGTTATTTCTGGATCCATAAAAAAACATTTTATGTCGGGGATTTATAACAGACAGCACAAGACTGCTGTGCATACTATTATATTTTTATTTATTTTAAATTCTTATATTTTACTGCAGGTTTATCGTAGCTCTGTAGTGTGCATATGTCTCTAAAAAAGAGTTTAAAAAGTTAAAATATGAAAGATCCACCACTATGTAGATGTCAGTTATAGAAACCCCTTGCATTTTTATACCTCTTGCAACAAAATAAGAGAAATCATAACATATGACTTTATTGACTTACATTCTAAATCACACTATGTTTTGTTTCAGTCTGTTTTGGGGCTATTTCACTGTTTTGGTTGCTTCATAGGTAATCGCATGCAAATGCATGAACAGAAAGGAAGCCAAGAATTGCACTCACTGTTTTTGTTGCCTGGATTATGCAGGATTTTCTGACATGTGCCATGTTTGTCTTGTAGATGAATCTTTTTAAGGTGGGATTACCCTCTCCAGCTCTTTGTTTGTTCATCTTCTGATCTTTATGAAAGGCTCTTGTCAAATAAATGACTTGTAGCACAGCCTCTAGCCTTTCTTTACACAGAAAACTGTAAAGCAACATGCAGCTCAACAAACGGTGAATGGTTGAAGATGTTTTCACGGGAAACAGGATTTCTGTAATTAGACCGAGGCACTACCTGAGCTTCATTGTGAAGAGACACGCTTTTCATCCCTCGATCAGAGCTGAAAATCACTTGCATATGTACTTGAAAAAGAAAAAAAAAACACATCAGGGCCTGATGTGATTGCTGAAAATTTCCCTCTTGTGTGCCATTAACAGAGTAAAAAGCATCAAGACGAGTGGGAAATGTGATGGGAGCTGGAATATATTCAGTGTTTAGGCACTGTGCTAGATCTAAAAAAAGTGGTCCAAAACCTTCCAAATCACAGAGGAATAGCAGAAGCTAGTCATGGAGTAAAGCGCAGCATTTATCTCAAGAAAATGTATGTTTGTTTTGTTTAGTTTTTTACGATTTCTACTTTATTTTTAACACGGCAGTTTGTGAAACTGCCATAGCTTTTAATTTATTGATTCGTGTTTTCTTTCAATCTTTCTTCTATTGCTGATTTGGTTGAACAAACCCTTTAACTAAATACACTCCCTGACAAGCCTCAGTGCACTGAAGTTAAATGTTTTTCAGTTTACCAATACCCAGATAAACAGGGTAACAAGCCACTGCTCCCACTATGCTAATGGTTCTTATCAAAGATCATAATGCTGGCAATCTGCGCAAACCAAAAGACAGCTATCCTGACGTAAAGAGC
Source organism: Neolamprologus brichardi (assembly GCF_056152115.1). Classification (NCBI taxonomy): domain Eukaryota; kingdom Metazoa; phylum Chordata; class Actinopteri; order Cichliformes; family Cichlidae; genus Neolamprologus; species Neolamprologus brichardi. Next base: position 33,353,563 of record NC_142110.1, read on the forward strand.
TATTCAATTCAATTCAGTTTTATTTATACAGCAACAAAATCACAACAACTGTCACCTCAAGGCACTTTATATTATAGGGTAGACCCTACAATAATACATACTAAGAAAAACTCAACAATCATGTGAACCCATATGAGCAAGCGCTTTGGCGACAGTGAGAAGGAAAAACTCCCTTTTAACAGGAAGAATTTTAATTTACTGGAGTAAATGTTCAAAAGTGCATTTTGGGTACATTTTAAAAGGTCCTATAAGTATGTGGAGTAGATGGTTAGTAAGGAGAAACTTGTATATCTGGCTCATCTTTTCGCTGTCATTCCTTCTCTGTAAAAATAATTGTGTTTACCCACTGGCACTCAAACCTGCATGGAAAAGATTGTGGTTTGGGTTGAAATATGCTCCTCAACAACATCAAGTCTGCACATTGAAAAACAAAAACAGGCATTCCACCGTGTGTTTAAATGTTACGCTGAGGGCTTATTTACCAGTGTCGTTCGCAAGACCTATCTCATATTTCCCACAGACACCAAGAGTTACCTTGAGCTTAATTTGAAGACACCAAAGGGGAGCAGAAGCTCAAAATGGCAGTATTTAGACTGGGCTGACTATGCGCTGTATATGTTTCCAGTAACCTTAAAATAAGTCCAAATACTAATCTCATTTATCCATATGTGCACTCACTGAGTGATTGCTTAAATTTAAGTCCAAAGCTGCTGTTATATTTTTGTGTGAAGGCTTCTCACGTTTCCTCTGTTTCCCCCACAGAACAAACCTTCACTAAAAAGAAAGCCTAATCCTAAAACAGTAAGTATTTTATTCTATGCTAATCAGTCATCTAAAAGTGGTCCTCCATATTTCATTTAATTTCCAACTAATCTGCAGGTTTAAGGAAAAGAAATCTCTTAAATCAGTTTTGTTTTTTTAAAATATGGCCAACAGTCAAACAAAAGATTTTCCTTTACAAAAGTTAAAAATATTTTCCTCCTCTAAAATTTGTGGTCAGTTATAGTCTACTGGGTGGTGACGTTACACACCTATAAACTGAAATGGGATTGAAAATGGGATGGCTGTGACTTGTCTGTGAAGGAGTCTGGTCAGTCATATTTTGTTGAGCCTGACCTATATTGAACACTGGCACTCATGACATCATTGTCTTATAAACTTAAATACATGAACTTAGATTTATATACTTAAATAATCAACTTAAATGCATAAAAACCTGGTTTCCGGCTTCTTAAACTAGTCTTTGACCATATACCAGTACAAAAGATGGACATAGCCACTGTGACACCACTCATTCATGCATTTCTTTAAGCTCTTCCACAACAAACTGGCACCTTCAGCCTGTTTTTCCAAATAGACAAACCTTCTCAGGAGCTGCACATCACCAGATACACACATCAAGGTAAGACGAGAGGCAAGATGAAGTGATGCACCCATCATGCCTAGTGCCTACTGTACAAGCCAGTATGTGCTCCAAGAATGAGGTCAGCTGACTACCTGAATGATAAAACTGAATGACCAGGTTATTCCATCAATGGGTTTTTTTCTTCCCTGATGGCATGGGCATATTCCAAGATGACAATACCAGAATTCATCGGGCTCAAATTATGAAAGAGTGGTTCTGGGAGCATGAGACATCATTTTCACACATGGATTGGTCACCACAGAGTCCAAACCTCAACCCCCTTGATCATTTTTGGGATGTGCTGGAGAAGGCCTTGCGCATCGGTCAGACTCTACCATCATCAATGTAAGTTCTTGGTAAAAAATTAATGCAACACTGGATGGAAATAAATCTTGTGACATTGCAGAAGCGTATCAAAACAATGCCACAGATAATGTGTGCCATAATCAAAGCTAAATGTGATCCAACAAAATATTAGAGTGTGTGACCTTTGTTTTGGTGGCGACTTGGGTTTTTTTGGGCCAGGCAGTGTATTTTATGTGCTTGTATTTCAGTGATGCAAAATATACTCTAACAAAGAATAAAATGTCCTTCTTAACAGAAACATACCACCACTTCTTGGATTACTTCCCCCATCTAAATTTTTTGGATATTAAAATCAGGAATTTGGGGGAAATTGGAGGTCATAGTGGAACAGGTGAAAGTGGTTTTTTTTGTAGCTTCAAATAGCATGCAGTAACTTGGTAAGCTATTAAACCTCCAGTGATATAAGGCGTCACATTAAAAGTCTCAGCCTTTGCTTTTTGAACCCAGTCTGCAGGCCGAGCTGACAGCCCGGAGGATATCTGCCGGGACAAAAGTGAGTGCTGAGCCACAACAAGCCCTGACAAAACCATTAGCTCCTCTGACCTCCAGCTCACTGTGGCAGCTCCACAATTTATTTGGGGTGTGTGCGTGGGGGTTTCAGCTGCCAGTACGTTTCTCCTCCTTTCCCTGCTTGAACTACCTTTACACTGTGTTTATCCCACTATTTGTTGACGCTGTTACTGTAACAACAGATGTTTAAAGCTTGTTTGCCCGTGCCAGAAACCATAATACTCAAGGATTTACCGCTTGAAGCAGATTTTGCTCTGACTTGTTGAGTTAATCCAAAAGTGATTCTGTCCAAATCTTCCTGCAATTATAGAGAGATGAATAATTTGCAAATATACACTAGCACTATCAGGATACATTCCTGAAGACCAAATATAAAGACCACATGCAACGCACTCCACTCATCGTCAAAGCCTTCATATTACAAACTGTGCAACAGTCAAGAAAAAGTCACATATTTGTTTGTATTCTTGGATATGATTTTGTTTTTCTTCTTGACAGTGAAAATTACTTTTTTCAACTCTGTGCTTGCTTGGAAGTTTAGGGGTTTTTTTCGCTGTAAAGAGAAGTTTTCTTCCCACGCAGTGAGCAGCGGACGCTAATGTTTTTGTCACTTTTTACGGAATCAAACTCAAAGTAAGGTCAGTACTTCCACGCTTTAAACGCTGCACGCTCATACTCTCTCCCGCACTCGATATATTATCCATTGTTGATCTGCACACAGCTGTTGCCAAGAACGTCGCACACGCTTACGTCATTGTCATGAGACACTCTCGCAAGAAAATCACGGTTTTAGTAACGCAGTAACGCAGCGTGCTTACGGGAAAGTAACAGTAATCTAATTACCGTTTTTGCAATAGTAATCCCTTACTTTACTCGTTACTCGAAAAAAGTAATCGGATTACAGACCATCTCTGGTCGTGACACACCAAAGTCACTTTAAAAACAGCAACTGATTGCAAGTTGTTGCAGACCCGTCACTATTCTAGAAGCAACCATTTCACAGGCAACGAGATCACAAGTTTGTTGCAAACGGTCACAATAATATCCACTGTTTTCTGTTGTGTGACTGTAGCATAACCAAGTCGTTTTTATTTTCTAGCAACATAGTTTTTATTCAATACAGCCAAATAGTCTTAATGATAACATATTTTAAATTAATAATGCATATATAACGTATTTAAAATTATACAGCTTAAGTGTTTTCTCTGGTGCATGGAGTGAAATGATTACATCCACCACCAAACCCCTCCAACCTCCAAACTTTGCATTCTTTCATCCCTTAAAAAGTGGAAAATACTTATTTCTTGTACATGGACGTGTATCAATACAAATGTGACTGTACAGATGAAGAACTGGGTTGAGGGTCTTAAAAATAAGAGTTGGAAATTCTAATATTTAATATTTAGATAACATATTAGGATCTAATATCTTATCTAAAGTGAAGAACAAAGTGTTAACTGATCCAATGATAACCTTACCATTCAGAAGACTCAGAAGATTCAACCACACAAATGCATTTCCACAAGAGCAGTAATCATCAAATCGGACTCATGATATTTCCAGTTTGTAAAGGACAGAAGAGTGGTGAGAGATTTAAAGGCCTCCTTCTGCTGCCTTTAAAGAAATAGCAGTATTATGATTTGTTGACGTCTAGATGAATGGTTTTTTTTTTTCAGTGCGACAAAATATTTCAAGGTTGAAGCTTTAAGGCTATCTAATAGTCTGCTGACATCGTGGCATTGTTGGTATCGTCTTGTTCCAGCTCTTCTACTGGCTGCAGTTTATTTCTGTTTGTTTCCACTGAGGGAAAACTGTGTTTTCATGTTTCATAATGCCCCATAATTTAATCAAACGTGGAGTGGACCCCAACCTTTTCCATCTCCTCTACACCCACAGCCCTGGACTCCAAAATACGCCTCTCTTCAACATTTTTCTTTTTCAGCAAACTCATTTAAACCTGTATCTGCACGACTTTCAGCTTACCATTCCTGTACTATCCATCCATCCATTCGCTTCCGGTCCATTCCTGTATTACTAGCAACTATTACTATACTGCTGCTACTTTTGCTGTAAGCTTATTATTTAAACCATTTATGTACGGTTTGTAGCTTTAACAGCTCTTCATATCATCAGCCTAGCTAGAAGTTTGAGTTTTTACTGTTTAATTCGAATTAATTTATAACTTTATGTTGAAAATGTTAGCCAGTTACTTCATTTCAACTATTAATCCGGTAAATTTAGATTACAGTTTTGTTTGGACTTTTAGCAAACAGTTTCAGTTGTTTATCTATATTTTATATAAGGTGCTGCGCAAAAGACTCGAGTCATATAGCCAGACCTTCCTGTCAGTTTTTTTAACCCTATCTTGAGCAGCAGTTCTCCAGGTGTGATAGAGATCTTTCAAAGTTTTCATTTGGCTGCTTTTTCACTAATTGTACATCCAGTCCTTCACCTGACCATTTTGAAAAAAGAAAAAAGTTATTATTTGGTGAACCACTTAACATGACCTACAAATCATTCCAGGACTAAAAAAGGTACCTAAGTAAAGGGATGAAACAGTGTTGTGTCTACACATAACAGACAACTTAGCAAAGAAGTATAATCTTCGTTGGGTACTTTATTACCAGCAACCTGTTGAAAAAACACATAATGCTCTCATTTCTTTAGTTTAAGCAATAAAAATGTGAATAATAACACAGTTCAGCAGACATAACATAGTATTTTGAGCCCAACAAGTTGATTCCTAAAGAACTTCTATATGCATACTCAGCATGCTATGCAGTGTGACCTTAAAAGCTTTGAGGACAAGTCTGAAGCACTATCTAAAACAGATGAGATAGCAATAGAACAAAGACCGGACACAGCACTTAAGGGACGGATCTCAGGACAGCTGGCTGTCAAGAAGCCATTTATAAGGGTGGGAAAAGACTGAGGGACATCAAATTACACAAGAACTGAAGTGAAAAGTGGCAACAGGTATGAGGAAGTGATGTACCCAAATGTGAAATTTCTGGTTCAGATAAATGTTTGGAAGAGGTCAGGAGACAGGTACAACAGTGGGTGTCTACAGCCATCTGTAAAACACGGTGGGGGCTCTATCGTGGTTTGAGGGATGTTAGAGATTGTGATAAGCTTGATGGTGGGATGAACACAGGAACGTGCTCTCTTCAGGATGGAAATGATGCCAGCCAGATTCTCAATGCAGTAAAAGCATAACTGGATAGAAAATCACACAAGGGAACACAAGGGAAAGTCATGGATCGGCCTCACCAAGAGCCCGGATCTCAAAATTACTGAAGCAGTGTGATTATCTTGATGGAGAATGGAGCAAAAGGCAGCCAAGAGCTCTGACTGTCTTCGTGAAGCCGTGGAGAACAAGACTGCTTAAAGAAATTAGAAGAAAACTTTCCTAAGAGAGTTCAGGCTGTGCTGAAGAACAAATGTGGTCACACCAAATATTGATTTTTCAAGCTTGTTAGACTCATACAAGCTCTTTTTTGATTTATATACTGTATTTATATGTAAGTTTGCACAAGCTTCAATAAATTTGTGCACCAATTTCATATTTTCCCAGCTAAATGTGAACAAATGGGGGGGTGGCTTTAGACTTTTGCACAGTAATGTAGTTTGAACTGCATAAACTGGGAGTCTCTGTTTTCGGGTCCCTGTGCAAAACCCTCAAACAGCTTTGCTATTTTTTTTCTCTTTGGAAACTTTATCTCCACATGATTTTTAAATAATTGATATAAACCTAACTTACCTGGCTGCACAGCAAATATTGACCAGGCTGAATTGATTGTAAGCCTCCTTTATATTCTCATTACAAAGCAAGCAGCACTGTTTGGCTGCAAGGACACACGTTTACTCACAACTTCCCTCTCTCTCTGTGTGTCTTTAAAAAACACAGGTGGTGGTCCTCTACAAGGCAATAAACCCAAAGCAGCAGACTGCCCACAGCCTAAACATTCCTGTGTAATAACTCCCAAGTAAACAGGCTTTCCCTGCACCTATTCCAGTCCACCTCTGTTTGTATCTTCTTAGGAAAAAACTTCACTGTGACCTCATTCTGGGAGAAAAAGCAAAATGCCTATTGTGGACATCTAGTTATTTCCACAGCGGTCTGATGCCCTTAAATCATTTTGAATATAGATTTTTTTCCCCCCTCAAACAATTGGGAAATAAATCTGCATGCAGGCAAACTTAACCAAATTGTTTCCCATGCTGATCATCCAGTATGATGGAAATTTCGCTTTCCATCCACTGACATTATCTTTATAATATCCAGCTGGAGATCTGCTTTACTTCAAGATAAAAATGCACACACACACACACACACACACACACACACACACAAATAAATGTTTTGGGGTTTTTTAAATCATACTCTTTTAGAGCTGCTGTTTCTGTTGGTTTGTAAGATACCCATTTTTTAACTTCCCAGATTTCAAACTTTTAATCACACCTCCCTCAGCATGAACTTACTTCTCCCGCTCTCCTTGATAAAAGTAATGACATCCTTGTGGTACTTGTAGTCCTCCTGGTACGGGTGGGCTCCCACTGTAATGTTCATCTGCTCCTTCAGGTTCAGGTAAATCCCCTCAGAGAGGAAGTAGTGCGGCCGGTCGTCCTGCCGCCGGTCGTAAAATATCACCACTGCCCGGGACGTCCAGTTAAAGTGCGTGTGCAGGACGTTGGCGAAGTCCCCCAGTTTTGTGGTGGACGGTCCGCTGCGCACAATGGTCCGGTACTCCTCCCGCTTGTCGAAGCCGTACGCGGGTCCACCAGCAGTGATTAGCGGGATTTTCCAGTGGGATGCGAATCGCCCCACGGAGGCAAGCGGGTACACGCACCCGGGTCCGAAGAAGGCGTCCGGGCGGATGTATAGCTTGGCGTCCACGGCCACTACTTGCGCCCGGCTCTCGGCGCACGACCCCGCGGCGGGGTCCTCCGTGCTGTAGTTCAGGATGTTGATGGAGCGGTCGAGCAGAAGCTTGTGTTTGACGTGCAGGTCCTCGTGCGCCATGAGGAGTGCCGGGAAGACGCGCGGAAGAGCCCACGGGTACTTCTGGTGGTTGTCCGGGAGCATCACGGCCACGGTTATGTTACCTCTGCAGCCGGGGAGGAGGCAGCAAGACAGTGCAGCGAGCACGCAGCATCCCAGCGCGCCTCTGCATCCCATTTCTCGTCTCAAAGAGAAAGCGCACGGCAACGGAGAGCGCACTGTTTGGAGAGAAGACACGGCCGGATGTGGCAACCTGACACCAAACCGTCTGCCTCACACTGTCTCCTTCTCTCTCGCTCTCGCTCTCGCTCTCTTTCTCAATCACAAGTGCCACAGAGTCGGTAAATGCGTCATCTTGTCATGGCAGTCCGGTTGTGCCATGCGTCTCCGATGCGTAAAAATCCACCGCTAGTGAACTCGTGGTACTTCCAAAGTGACTTTTCCAGCGCTGCGCAATCCTTACGCTGACAGTCTCTCGGAGAGTGATAACACACATCCAGATGACTCCAAGTTAAATCAGAGCAGCCCTCTGCTCGGCCCCCACACGTCACACACTGCAAGAAGTGCGCCCTACAGTGTCAATAAATCAGCGTGTCTCAGTTTATTTCCTTTATTCGGGTAATTTTTAATGTTTCACTGATTTAAGATGATTCCGATACAGTCTATAATAAATTTTAAATCTAAAAAACCTCATTGTGCCCACTTAAATGAAACACCTCAGACTCTGACTGTCACTTATGTGCTTGGAAAAATGAAGTAAACTGCATCAGGAAGAAGAAGGTGCCCTGAGTCACGCTTATACACGTGAAGTGTTCACAGAAGATGACAAATCCAAACACGTCAAATGTTAAAATATTTGGTATTTTTTGCAGTGTATGAAGAAACAGCCCATTAAAAAGCGGAGTTAGGTCGCCCCCTGCCTGCCGTGTCACATATTACAGAGCAAGCATGTTTAGAAGGAATACGTTTGGGACTGTTCTTGAGGCTGCTCAAACTGTGCCAGTTTTAAGGTGCTGGTGATACTAAACTGATTTAGGGTCTTTCAGGTGAGCTGGTGAAGTCACTTCAGTCTGCAGATGTTACACCTGAATGTTGCTGCTCCTGTTTGTGGCCCCAAACTACAACTTTTTCAGTTTTTTTAAAATTCTCCTTAGCTTTTAAGTTTATGATTTTTGGTTGTTTTTGCTTTTCACTTTGTATCTCATGTGCATTACTAGTCTGTGTATTTACAGGGACACTCTTGGAAGGGTAAATTGTTCCTGTTTGTAAATAAAGTAAACATACTCTTTGTCTGTGTTTTGCTTGTTGGGTTCTGGTCACAACAGGGAATCAGCAAAGTCTGGAAATTTGATTTACTTGGTAAAATGAGTGCTTGTATAAAACGTCACAGAATTCTTTCCAGGCATTAAAAAATTCCCAGGAGACAGGCTGCTAGTATAGTACGGGACAGTTATACTTTTTTAACATTACATTTTGATTAACCATCCAGCCTACATCTGTCACCTGTCACCTTATCTTTTTAATTTTCAGTAGAAGTGGATAGTTTTGAGTTCCACCTAACTAAGGATTAAAATCCAAAAAATAAAAGTCATGGAAGAAAATAGAAAGTTCAATGGTGCACACAAAAACAGTGGGTTTCCAAGCACCTCCTATAGGTGCTCCTATAGCACCCACGGATGTCTTAAGCGCTTGAGTTAAAGTCAACGTGATCTCTTTTTTTAGGTTCTTAAAGTTGTCCGAGGGAACCAAGAACCTAAAAAAGCAGTATTTCCCCCCTAAACTCAGCCAAGTAAGGCTCAAATATGGTTTGAAGCTCCATCTTGGGGTCAAAATTCCTTAAAATCGTCTCTGTGTACAGCAAAGGTTGGGCCAGAGAAAACCTCTTCTCCCACATTGAAGTAGTAGATAAGCAGATATAGTGTTTACTTTATACTTATTATAGATATTTTATAGATATACTCATCAAGCATCGTGGACAGGGTCCAAGAAAAGCTATGAATGAAATTTAATGTTAAAATGAATAAAATGTCCAACACTTTGTTTTGTTTTTTAAAAACTACACACATACTGTATTTTCTTCAAGACAATTCAGGCTCTTCATCACTGCTTTTGAAAATAAATGATTCATTAATGTTTAAGTTAGCGATGTGCGATACCACTGATTTCCTATCCGATCCAATACCAAGTAAAAATCAGGGTGGTATCGACAATACTGACCCGAAACCGATACTTAATGTGCTATTGTATTTCTAAATGGTTACAGGACATCAGACTACTTGTTCTTATTGTTTAATTATAAAGAATTATCATATAGAAATCAAAAGACCTGAAGTTGTGTGTTAATTGACGCTCCTTGAACACGTATATCTTGTCATTTAACATGTATATACTTGCCTGGACATTTCAACAAAAACATTCAATATTCATACTTTCCCTCATTCACAGTAGTGCTGAGCCACACTACAAATTTTGGTATCGATCCAATACCAAGTAAATACAGGGCCAGTGTTGCCAAGGTTATTCAGGCAGCTAATTGGGCGAGTATAGTGTGCTATGACTTATGAGATGAATTCTCAATTTGCAAATTCTGAACACAATTTAATCACCACTATATCACTGTGATTGTTACTGTCCACAATAATTAGTTAACACAACAAAACACACCTTTCAGCTTTTCATGTGTTTTGAAACTGGGTTTTTAGAGACCTGGAATGTAAACCTTACAGTCTCTAAACCACACAATTTTCATAGTGCATGTTTGAGGTTTATTTGTTCCAAAGATATAATTAACACAGTTCAGCATGCTGCATACTGAACTTGCTAGTATCAATCTGATACCAATACTAGTGTTGGTATCGATACTATCGATATTTGGATCGCTCTGGCCACCTCTAGTTTAAGTTTAGTTCTTTTAATTATTTTTTTGCAATTGTTATACTAAGTAAGGTTGACTCCTCTTTGATATTTGACTCTACCTTAATGGCTTTTCCTGCTCAGCTGGAACTTTACTCCTCAGAAAATAATCTAAAATGTGGCTTGTGAAGAGGCAGGATGAGGTCATATGTAGCAATTAAAATAGCTGTTTGCTGTTTTGATGCTGCTTCTTACAGGGTTTTTTTTTCTGCCCAGCTGTGATCACCTCTACCCACACAGGTAATCTGATTGCACTACTACTCTCATAACTAGGTACGGTGCTTGGAATCAATTATTGTAATCAAATTACTCAGGTAATCAGTGTACTTGGGTAAAACTGTAATAGAGTACTAAGGTAATAAGATTACTAGATAATCAGAGTACTTGGTAATCAGAGTACTTAGGCAATCAGAGTAATACAGTAATCAGAATACTCATATAATCAGATTACCTAGGTAATCAGAGTACTTATGTAATGAGAGTAGTGGTGCAATCAGATTACTTGTGTAATCATAGCAGGAAAAAACAAAAACATGACTAAAAATAATAATACACAGTTACAGATCCGAGTGAATGACTTTATTTTCTCTGGAAATACTTCACATATATCAGACATTTTAGGATGATTCATACAGATATACGGTTAGTAGAGAAAACTGACTTTATTTAACACTGATCCTACACACCCAGAAGTCACAATGAAAAAATCTGCTTTTACACTCTCAGTGTTTGGCTCCATATCAGCCCCTGATAAGCTCAGACAGGTATGTATGATACTGAACTCGCTTTAAAAATAATCAGTGGATACATGTGCAGTTTGCCATTTGAGTTGCTATCATGAAACTGACCATAAACATTAGAAAAAGGCCCAAAAAGGATCACAATTTGTGGATTTTATTCATTTTTCCCCCTTAAAGGGGTTTTTAGCGAGCATGCCCTGTCAGTTGGTCCACCTCTGTTCTGGTCCAGATCATCTCTCTTCACTCCTTCAGCCAGGTGAGCAGCTGAGGTGTGTAGTAGGTGATGATGATGTCAGCGCCTACATCAAATAGCAAGGAGAAGCTATTAATATTAGCCAAATCCAGAGCAGAACTAACACTTAATTAAAGCTACATAGAAACTGGATGTAATTTTTCCCCTCACTTGGGCCCAGACCAGAAGACCAGATTGTTACTGACCCACAAGAAAGCAGATTTAATTACTGCTAGCCTAATCTATGAGAATAGTATATTATTAGATGTATATTTTCTAATATAAAAATATATATTAATTCAATTCAATTTTATTTATATAGCACCAAATCACAACAGTCGCCTCAAGGCGCTTTATATTGGTAACTGGGGATTAGATCACACTGCATCAGACCCTGCAGCTCCTCCTGCAGGTGGTGGGCCAACCTCACACTTTCAGGCTGAGCACAGACAGGCCCAAGCTACAACGTGGGGTGTCTTCAAGCATCCACCCCGGGTTGGGTAGAAGAGATAGAGGTAGTGGCTGGGAATCTATTCTTAGAGTGCATGTACCAATGAAAGGACCCAAATAAGCAGCAGGTAATGGATGAAGAAAAGTAAATAAAGCTTTAAAATACATGTAGCAGTGTAACTTCTGTGCCTCCCTTTAGACTCACCCCTGCATGCTGCAGGTACTGCTGCTAGAGAGAGACAGGATAAGTGCTGTCAGTCTTTATCAGTTTACAAGAAATTCAAAGACTGCGTCAAGCTAAATGTGTTATCTGTATTCTGCTGTCACTTTAGCTTCCTCTTAATTCAGCTGACTGCTGTGGACTCATCCTGGTCCCTTTCACCACAGACTGCATCAACGTGAAAAGTAAGCAGCTAGCTAAATGAAAGAAAAATGATTCAGAGCAGCTTGTGATCATATTTTACAAGATGGTGAATGTTAAACGTTCCTGAGATTCCTACAAACTGTGCAGAGATCACCAGCTTCTTATTTTTGCTCTGGGGTAAAAACCAGCCGTCATTTAAGGGTATTCACAAATTTAATGACTCTAAAAGTAAAAAATACTGGCAGTGGCCTTCTAGTAGATACTCCTATGGTATCAATCTGAAAGTCTTATGTCACACACTTCACAAACTTTGGTGTTCACATTGCTCAAAACCCCATATACCTTTTACAGTTGATGGGTAAAAAGTAAAGAGACCAAAAGTTATCAAAAGATAGTTAAACTATCGTTAAATCCCTTGAAATAAAGCTGAAAGTCTGTACTTCAGGCACATCTGGATGGGCTGATTTAAAATCCACTGTGGTGGAGTACAAAGGAAAAAATAAACAGGTAAACTAGTGTCACTGCCAAAACACTTACTAGCCTAACTGTATCAACTGTTGTCTGAAAAAATAAAACATAAACAGAGGTTAAAAATAGCACCTGTAACATCAGACTGGGGCTTTAAAAGCACAGTGTTCTGCACATTAAGAGGTTTTCTTTGAGGTAATTAAACACTGTCAGAGGGTCTCACCTGCCCTGCGGAACGCTGTCATGGCCTCCATCACAGCCGCTTTCAAGTCAAACGCTCCAGCCTGTGCGCCATGCCATATCATAGCAAACTCCCCAGACACATTGTACACTGCCAAGGGGTGAGTGGGGAACTGAGCGGAGGAAACCAAAGAACATTCAATATTTTAAAGTGTTGCTAATTAACTGAAGGAAGTATGCTTTATTTGAATTCTCCCACCCTCACTGGACTGGTACATGAAATATAGCTGCTCACCTTGTCTTTGACTTCCCTCATGATGTCCAGATATGGCAGACCCGGCTTCACCATCAGCATGTCCGCACCTTCTCTCACATCTCGCTCCTGCAGCACAGACCAACAGCTCAGGATCCCCAACAAGTGTTTGAGCGTAAATTTTTTTTTTGCCAAACAGACGTGTCCACAAATCATTTACCACAGCTCTGATGGCGAGCCCTCGCGCGCCAGGAGGCAGCTGATAGCAGCGTCTGTCCCCGAATGCAGGCTTCGACTGTGCGGCATCCCTGTATATGAACACAACAAGGGGTGGGGTTAGGCCTCTTCTCACTTCAAAGTGCCCCTTGACTGATCTGTTAACAATGGAGTTTGGAGTTCACTTACCTGAAGGGACCATAATAGCAAGAAGCAAACTTTGCACTGTAGCTCAGCACTGAAACCTGAAAAAAAAGAAGAAGAAAAAAAAATTCAAGAAGATTTTATTTTATTACAGTTTTTGTCAAGAACCTTTTTTCCCCCCTGATGACATAAAAACTGTTGCACGGGGACAAAAACTGATGAAGAGTATTGACAATTTTGTAGATGAATAACAACAGGATGAAAACGATCTGGAGAGATGAGAGCCAATCACAACTAATTAAGATGTGTAGGAAGGCGGGACAAGTTTGGAAGTGATCCAATCAGAAGTAATCTCATTGTGCAGAAAGGTCAGACGCGCACAATGTGATCAGCTCCTGACAAACAGGGTGGGAGTTCCCATGCTCCCCGTTCCTCATGGAAACATGACAAAATGTCAATGCTTGGGAGGAAGAGAAGAGTAGAAGTATGGACACATTTTGATTTGGTGTCAAGGAAAATAAGGCTACGTTCACACTGCAGGTCTTAATGCTCAATTCCGATTTTTTGATCAAATCCGATTTTTTTGTCTGCTCGTTCAAACTACAAATAAAATGTGACAGCAAACGCGCTCTAGTGCAGTGGTTCCCAAACTTTTTTCACTGGGCCCCCCTTTGTTTTACAGAAAAATGTTCGCCCCCACCCCCCCTCGCACGCGCACGAGCGCACACACACGCACCAACACATCCTCCGACCACACACACCCATATTTTGCTCAATTGCGGTTTATTTCACACCTCAAACATTTAGTAAACAATTAAGCAAATACAAGTAATCTGCAGGTAGTAAGAAAATAAACTACTAACTCTTTTACGCTACGTCCACACCTACATGGGTATTTTTGAAAACGCAGCTGTTTCGTCCACATGTAAACGGCGTTTCAAATCACCGAAAACTGAGATTTTTTAAAACTAATTTTTTGCGTTTACGTGTGGACGAGGAATACAGAGTTCGTCATGCAATGTTAAAGCTATGTGCCTTTTTCACGTCAGCTGTGCGCCACGTTATTGCTTACATGAGATGAATTGCAGAATGGCAGATATTCAGATAAACAGTATTTTGTCTCTATCTTCAGGTTTTACACGCTTACATATAAACACGCAGTTACTGTCCCTCCATTTAGAAAGGCAGAGGCGTCACGGTGTAATTATTTTACATGTAGTTGTTTTTTTCTGTGTAATAATATTCAACATTGCTATCAATACATTTGTCAAAAAAATTATCCTCTGTGCAAAATGGGTTTAAAAACATAAACAGCTGGGATACTGTTTGTCTGTGATTTAGACAGGGGGAACAAATCGTGGCAGGATCAGCCTGATGTTATTTGTATCCCGCTGTAACTTTACTGTATAAAGAGCTTACATCTCCAAAATGTCAGGAGTAGTTAGTCATTACAACAAGTGTTTGTGAACTAAAAATCAAGAATGTGGGATCCTGTTTGTCCGTGATTTGGAGAGCCCAGCGGTGTTCCCGATGCAGGGAAAACCAATTCTGCAGGGAGACCTACCTTGGCACGTGTGCAGGTGAAGCCAAAGGGAAGATATGCTTCACCATATTTTCTAGTCTTTGGCTCAGAATGAAGTTGGTTTGGAAACATATTCAGCTATGCTTCATATCCTGCTTTCTCCTGCCCCGTGCTAGCAGTGTCCAAGCGTTGTTTGTTTGTTTTTTTTTCCTTTTCATGCAGCGTCACCCCCCCGCAATGGCTCTGCACCCCCCCTAGGGGGTGGGCCCCACACTTTGGGAAGGTCTGCTCTAGTGTGAACGCTCAAAGTGGCCCGCATGCGCAAAAGAAGACGTCACACACAACGTGCTCTGTTTAGACCCAGAGCAAACAGTATTGTTTGACTAATGGCCCTTAATATAAAGACTTCGGACTTCACGTTTCCCAATTTTTGCTTTAAGTTATTTTGTTATTTACATAACAATGCAGATAACCTAATAATTATCCTTACTGCTGTTTTAGGGGAGCAGTGCTTCAAAGGATAGTTGCAGATTTCTGTCAGAATCTGCAGATTATACAGTACAAATAAAATGTTCACGTTGTCTTCCCAACAGTTTCACTAACATCTACACTGGATGGCCGGGAAGCATTCGCGATGTCTTCTCGGGCGCTGATAATTGGCGTCTGTCTTGTGTCAGTGACGTAAAAGACGGATTTAATGCGACATGACCATTCAAACAGCAGACGCTTTCTAAAACATCAGATATGTATCGGATTCAGTAACACATACGAAAGTGACCCAGATCGGATTTGAAAATATTGGATTTGTGCTGTTCACACTGTCATACCATGATTGGATATGGGCCACATAGGGTGAAAATTTTTTTTGAAATTTGATACGCTTTCGCTTGCAGTGTGAACTTAGCCTAAGACTCTTGGTAAACCATGTGGCGCAACTCTCTCTGGTAAACAAACTTTAACATTAGTCAAAGGAGCTTTCAAAGAAAAGCGTCTGGACTTCTTTAAGTTGCTTGAAGACGTTTCAACTCTCATCCGAGAAGCTTCTTCAGTTATAAGGTCAAATGGCGGAGAGTCCCAGAGTTCCTTCTTTTCTTGTATTGTGAGGTTGGACGGAGGGAGAAACCTCTATATCAGAGAAACCAAACAGCCACTTCACAAGCGCATGGCACAACACAGAAGAGCCACCTCCACAGGACAAGATTCAGCTGTCCATCTGCATCTTAAGGATAAAGGTCACTCTTTCGAGGATGCCAATGTTCACATTTTGGACAGAGAGGACAGATGGTTTGAAAGAGGAGTGAAAGAAGCCATCTATGTCCACTGTGAGCGACCATCTTTGAACACAGGTGGTGGTTTACGACACCAACTCTCTGCCATCTATAATCCAGTTTTGAGTTCCCTTCCCAGACGCCTTAACGCCCACTCACATCCTGGGCCATCTGACCTCAGGAAATCGCATGATAAGGATGATAAGGTTTCACAATGAGCTCACCCGAAACCCTGGCTGATTGGGACCCACACCCACTTTCACACCTTGGCTCATGTGATTAGAGGACCATCAGGGGGTCCTTTTGTCCCTCTTTGGGGGGATACTCCTACTGGGTTTAAATCTGGGACTCTCCACCATTTGACCTTAGAACGGAAGAAGCTTCTTGGATGAGAGTTGAAACGTCTTCAAGCAACTTAAAGAAGTCCAGACGCTTTTCTTTGAAAGCTCCTTTGACAGCTCCTTTGACTACGATGACCTGGATGACTGAGAACCTTCACAGACAAACTTTAACAGTCAATTCTTGGATGTAGTCTACTATAAATCATATGATATTTAGTCAACTAAAACTAAAAGAATTTAGATGCCTAAATAATGACTAAAAGGCGCTGACTAAATCTGAATCACAATTTGCTGCCAAAATTAACACCATATAAAAATAACAATGACATAATCCAATTACCAGTCACTGTCTGTGTATCATGAGTGTAACACCCACTCCTGCAGCTGATAAGAATGACTAAAAATAACTATTTGTTATGCAGAAGAGCATCTCTGCACAATAGCAGCAGAAGACCATACTGAGGCTACAGTTGAACTAGGGTTCATCAAAATTGGACAAAAGAAGAAGAATGTTGCCTGGTCTGATGAGTCTTGATTTATTCCTGGAGAATAAATCTGTTCTGAAATTCTCTGGAGGGAACATCATTCTCAGTTTTTAGCATTTTCCACATTCTTTCCCAATAGTAAAAGGTAGGATCACAGGCGAATGGTTATACTTTGATGAGCCACACTATGAGACTAGGTCGCACGTTTCTGAGTTGCATTTAAATATTAATAAAAAGTCCCAGTACATTTACCTTATTTCCCAAACCATTGGAAATCAGTGCTTGTTTTATGGCTCTAACTCTTCCATCCATCATATCAGAGGGAGCGATGATGTGACAACCTGCAGAGCAACATACAACGGACAACGCGATGATTAGTGCACCAAATGTAGTCTAGTGTAGTGTGGCTTTAACTTTGCCTTACATTAATTTTTAAAAAAAAAAGAGGAAAGGAGAGGATGAGGAGGCTTCCTCCAGTTTGTCACACTAATAAAACAAGCACAATCATGAAAAAACAAAGTAAAGAATTACCAGCACGAGCGTACGCCAGCGCTACTTCAGCCAAACGCAGACAGCTGGCATCATTGTTTAGTGTGCCATCATCATTCAGGATGCCTGCAAAGAAAAATAACAAATAAATAAATAATATGACAACACAAATATATGAACTTTGTTAGGCTGCTTTACGAGGACAAGCCACTGACCACAGTGTCCGTGTGACGTGTAGGGACACAGACAGACATCACACGCCACCAGCAGCTCCGGGAACAAAGATCGGATTTTCTTGACTGCCAGTACCGCCGGTGTATCGTCGGTGTCAGCGCCTGAACCCCTCTCATCCTGAAGGAGGAAGCATGAGAGATCAGCGAGTCCAAGTGTGAGGGAACGGAGACGTGTCAGTACAAATCCTCGGGCAGTAACCAGCTATAGCAGGATGTCAGGCTTTCCAGAAAGCTTCTGGCTTCAGGAATTTGCTCCCATTCAGGCACAAAATATCAGTGAAGTGAATCCAGTCTAATCATTTCCAACAGAAACTGAATGAATACACAATAATAGCCTCGTACTGGAGCTTTAAATCTAATTTAAAAGACTGAGCACACTAGAACACAGCACAAGACGGGTCATGTCTCTGTTCACTGATGAACTTTTAACAAATGACTTAAAAAGTCTACCTGGAGGTTTTTAGCTCTTCATACCTTAGCTATTTTAGCCGGGACACCAAAAATCAGCACACACTTCAAGCCGTTATCCACAAGTGGACGCAACATTCCCTCCAGCTTGTTCACTCCATATCTGCAGGTACAAATATAATGACAAAAGCTTTTTGTTAGTGAGGTTTCTGCAGGAGGCCAATTCACATCCTGAAAAAAAGTACAACATATAGAAGAAAAATGACTATGATTCATGTTTAGCTAAAGCTCTTTCTGAGACAGGAGGTTTCTAATTTTAGAGATGTTGCACAAATACAAGAAAGCAGTCCTACATAGATGCTTAATACGCACACTGAAGGAAATATTGTGGTCAAAAATGACTCCAAGACTACACAGTGTTACTCAAGGCCAAGGTCATGCCATCTGACGTATCTGGTTTGACATGATGTTTCTGATTTTTTTTTTTTAAAGGGCCCAGTACAAAAACCTCAGTTTTATCTGAATTTAGAAGCAGGAAATTAGAGATCATCCAAGACTTTATGTCATCAACACATCATTCCTGCAGTTTAACTAACTGGTGTTTGTCATCTGGTGTGTCATTTGGGTTCCATGAAACCCAAATGACACACCAATTACACATTATACATAGTACATATGCAAACATTAATATTTACATGGTAAACAGATATTTTAATACATTTTCCATTTCTATGTCTTGTTACCAAGACACTCCAAAAAATGTAAGTAGAGGTTTTCATTTTGGGAGGTACAGGTCTAACGATTCTCGTCTTATCTCGGTCCAGGTCCAGTGTTTGGCTCTGGCTCCGCCCTTCCTGACTATTTTTATCTGGAGACTACACACTCAGTGGTTTCACAACTGCAGGGTGACACCATACCCCATGTGATTTTTGTTAAAATGAAAACTTCTATAATGTAATTATTCTTTTTTCAATAGGTTTTTAAGCTGTTCTGAAAGTGGGTGCTGCAGCTGTGAAGACTTGATGCTATTGATGGCTGTGGACCTTACCTGGCCTGTCCTGGCAGGCTGCCGATGGGCTCTACTGCATCTGCACCATCTCTGTAGCAAAGAAGAAGAAGAAGAAGAAGGCCACATAACAAGAGTGAGAAGATTTGAATATATTGACCTAAACTTCTTCTGGTCAACCCCAAGTCATTTTAAGACTTACGTAACAAAGATTGGGTAGATAAGATTGTCAGGTCTTAAATCGGCAATGCAGGTCTGCCAGTATCTTAGGGTTGGGTGGAAGTAGCCACTGTGGAGGATTGATTCTGCAGGCGTCTGCATCTTTACACTGAAACAGGGAAACCATCAATGACAAAGATCCAAAGTATTCCCTCTCTGTCACACATTTGCCCATCAGCTCGGTGACCGTTAACACTGATCAAGCATGCATGGAGCTGCTTCTTCAAACAGCAGCTCGGCTCAATCCAACTGCAGAGTCAACAAGCCACAGCTGCCTCCAAAATGTTATCTTAATAGACTGAACCAGCTTTTCACCACAAGATCTTAGGGTTATGTTACGGTCTTGTAACTGTGCCATGTGGACTTGGCCTGGCAGGACTACCTACAAGAAATGAGCCAATAATCCCTTTTTCATTACTCTTAACCGTTTTATTACATTTATTGTTATATATTCACAAAATACATGTGTTCCTTTTGAATGTTTAATTCTTCTTAGTATATTTCTAACTCAACCTCCTAGGCAGTAGGTCTGGAAATGGGGTCTAAAATTAAAAATTACATTTTCCAAAATTATTGTCTTATAATAACAGTACTAGGAAGAAACTTTTTTTTGTTTCTTCAGATCATCTACTGATAAATTGTACCACAAAACATAAAATTATCATGTTTGCTCAATCAAAAATGTAAGTAGAGGTTTTCATTTTGGGAGGTACAGGTCTTTTTTAAAAAATAAGAAAAAAAAGAAAAAAAAAAGAATAAAAACTGATATTGATATATGAAGCTAAAATTCACAGCAAGCATTATTTATGTGCAAACTTTGGACCACAAATTTTTAGAAAAATCTAGGATGTAAAAGTGTAATGATTTCAGAAAGAAAAACTCCACAGTAGGAAGCGCATAGTGGCATCTTAACACAGTTACTAAATATTTTCTAACCTTGTTTATGATCAAAGTGAGAACCGCAAAGGCCAAAAAACGCACTTTAAATGAGACGTCATTCTTCTCTGAACTTTAATTCAAGCTTTTCATTGAGCAGGTATTCTCTTCTTCACGTTTAGTTAGAAAATATAGTTTTTACTGACTGGGTAACTACAGAAATCATCGCTAACCGTAGCTAATGTCATAAATATGTTATAGTTGTTTTAAAAGACATGAAAAAAGAGCAGACGTTAAAATACACCAATAAACTCACCTCTCAAGACAACAGCTTCTCACTTCTCCGTACTGAAGTCAACTGACATTGTGTCCTTCTTCGGTGGTGTCGATTTTAGTTTTATGCTATCGCCACCTATCGACTGCAGTTCTGCTTGTAATAAAGTTGTCTATTATAATTATACTTTTCATTTTTTAGAAAAAAATAATACAAATAATTATTATTCGTGTATCTGTAACAGTTTGATAATCTTTGGACAATTTTGAAGAATATATGAATAAACGCAAAAAAAACAAAACAAATTAGCTTTTAAGGGCCACCGTACCAGCCTGGGGGTGGGGGTAGTGTTCTCGCGATATCTCTCAGCAGCAACAAAATAGCAGAAGGTACAATGCTAACAGCTTGTTAGCCTCGGTGGTTTCTAAAATTTCAGACATCTAGTGTGATGAAGAAGAAGACTCGCATCTGTTTCTAAGGTAAATAAAAGGGTTATACTGAAACACGTCTTGTGTATTTAAACAAGCGCACTGTTAGTAATTAGAAGCTCAGTATCATTTCTAGCTGACTGGCTATTAGCTTAAATTGACGCTATCTTCGTGATTGCCGCTGGATTCTCTGTATTAAACGCTATTTTTTGCAGTTACTCTCGCATCAGACGTGTTTACCTCACTCGGAGCGGTAGGGCTGAGATTAATAAGAATAGTTATGGAGCTGTCAAGGTCTGGAAATCAGGAGGGAGTGGACGTCAGTGACGTTTAATCAACAGCCCTGATCTATAAAATATGGGGTTTTTTGAAGGCCCTGAGCATTCAAAAAAGACTACGAGTAAAAAATAAAGTGTAATAAAAATCATGTACACTTTTAAAAAATATATATTTAAAACGCATTGTAAAATCAATAAATGACAATAAAACAATGCATACACAAAAAATAGTTAAAAAAAGAAAATCATATGTTATTAACGCTACTATTGCTGAATAATCATAATTACACTTTTTTAAAAAATATGAGGGTGTGTGCGTGGAGGATAAATAAGTAAAAGTTCCAAAATAATATAAATCTGCTTGTTCAACTGTGCTGGGTGATCCTGTTATCAGTTTTGATGAGTGAAGCACAGTATGTTTTGAAATACACGAAAGGGTTTATTTCTGATAAATTCATTCAGGGATATATTGAAATGAAGCTACATGGAAATACAAAATATGTATACAGAGAGAGAAGTATTTTGGAAGAGTCAGTATTTGGTGTGACCACCTTTATTCTTCAACACACTCTGAACTCTCTTAAGCATGTTTCTTTAAGTGCAACTACAGTACTGTGCAAAAATCTCGAGCCACCCCTCCTTTCTTTACATTTTAAAATGCACCAGTTAATTGAAAAATGTGCAAACACAAATGGAAATACGGTGTGTGTATATTAGGCAGCAAGTAATATATCCATCAAATGAAGGGCCAAATGTGTCAGGCCTTTGGTAAAAAAAAAAAAAATGAAGATTTCCTCTTAAGGGAATTACTTATAGATACTGTTCATCTGCTGTAGATCGCATTTTAGGCCTGTGACTGCTTCACTTGTCCAGATTTCTTTCGACTTTTAAAAAAAAAAAAAAAAAAAATTTTTAAAGGACACACTGCACAGGATGCCAAGATTTGCCAGGTTTTTGGATAATTTGGGAATCAACTCGTGGGTGCCAAAATACAATTTTGAACTTGTCAAATTTTGCGTTGTTGTCGGGTCTTGTTTTGTTTTTGTTTGGTTTTTTTTGAAAGATGAAAGTTAAAATTCTTATTTTAACTTATGTGTAGGCTCACCGGTTCATCCTTAGTTAGGATTAGGTGAGGTTAGGTCAGTGTATGAGTGGCTTATCATTAAAACAAAAAGCATTCTTCTGAAAATGGCCAGGTACAAGGTTTGAAAATGGAAAAAGCAACCAATATACAAATGAAAACTTTGAAAGACCTGGAGTGGTGTTGCTCTTGACCACTAGAAGAAAATTACATTCTTAAAACAAAATATAAAGGAATGAGGGGTGGCTCCAGACTTTTGCACAGTACTATATGTCTGTAACAAATTAAAAACTGCCAACACTGTGGCTAAGAGTTGAGATTGTGTAGTTTAGTCTGTAAAATGTAAATAAATGTTTAAAAATAAGGTGGTAAACTAATTTAATGACAAAGCTATGATCATTATTAGCTTTTTCACTTTTATTGTCGTTCCCAGGGTGGATCTGAAGATGTAGCCTACAGTGTGCCACCTCTCCACCACCTAACCACTCCTGCCCTGGGATAATCAGCCCTCTGCCACCCTCACCCTGGAGTACTTTGACCTGCATCCAGGGCTGCCCTGTGTGTGACTTGGCCGTCCTCAGTCACTCTGTCCCCAACGTCCTTCGCCATGCTGTTCTCCCTTAGAGAGCTGGTCCAGTGGCTGGGCTTCGCTACCTTTGAACTCTTCCTCCACCTGCTGGCTCTGATGGTCTTCAGCATGTTGGTCGCCCTGCAAGTCGACGAGTTCACTGGGCTAAGCTGGTGGCTGGTGTTCGTCCCACTGTTTGCTGCAGATGGCCTCAGCACATACTTCACTGCCATCGTGTCCATCCGGCTTTACCAGGATAACGAGAAGCGGCTGGCGGTGCTGCGGCTCCTCTGGGTACTAACGGTGCTCAGCCTGAAGCTGGTGTGTGAAGTTCTGCTGTGCCAGAAGCTAGCCCAGCAGGAGCAAGCCAAAGACCTGTGGTTCGGCCTCATCGTCTCGCCGCTTTTCATCCTCCTGCAGCTGCTCATGATACGAGCATGCCGTGTCAACTGAGAAGGAGCTGAAGTGTTTCATCTAACTGACAACATAGAAGCAGAAAGCAGCTTTGGGTACATCCACACTAATAGGTTTACATTTTAAAATGTTCGCACTACTCCAGCATTTAAAGACCCCTAAAATATGCGAGACTGCCCTCGTATATTTTATCCATTCCTGCGTACAAAACATTAAATATAACTAACATGTGTTGAATAGCCTATTAAAATAGATACATTATAATGAGACAAAAAAAGACGAAATCCACAAAAGCAGCACAGTTAATAAAAAAGTGAAATAAAATCTAAAAGCCCAGTGAATAAAATGTAATACAATTAGCATAGAAATGAGAGGGGAAAGAAATACAGGAAATAAATACGGAGTACACGGGATAAAGACTTAAGGATGATATTGTTGGGGCAAAGTCCTCTGCTGCCTGTATGTCAAGATTTTGTGTTGTAGTCTGGACGGGCAGAAACCGAAACTTCTGAAAGTGCTGATGCAGACACTAACATTTCTCATAGGGCCACAAAAAGGAAGTGAGAACACTGTAGCTCGACTTGGAAACCATTTATGATTGCATTCTTTATGTTTGTGAAAAGTATGACTTAATTTTTAGCCGTTGCCAAGGCTTCCTCAGATGTTTCACTTTATCACAAATCCCACAAGTTACTTTCAACATCAGTTCTACCCACAGGAAAAAAAACATATAAAAGATGAATGTAGCTTCTGGGTCTTAAAAAACCAAACAAAGTGAAGCTAGTGCTAAAGTGCCTTAAATCTGCCACCAGGGGGCAATTCCTTTTGGTTTCAAAATGACTTCTAATTATATAAAAGCCTGTGGGAACACATCACTTATCTCCCTTGCCCTGTGACGCATGCATTTATTTGTTAAATTGGTTATTACAGGTCTTAATAAATAAAACATAAAGGTAATTTTCTAATCTTTGGTCTTTATTGGGTCAGAAATGTGTTAACCAGTGAGCTTGTGGCATTCCTGTTTCTCAGTCAGATCCAAACTTCTTAAAACGCAAGTATTGTGACAGACCTCAAAGCATAATAACAGAACTTCACTAACTAACAGGTGAAGTCACAGTGGCTACATCTATCTTTTATAGACAGTTTATGCTTCCACTTTATTGTGAGTCCAAGTAAACAAGCCTGTCTTTACGCTCTGTCACTGCTGTTCTTCCCCCATAGTATTTTGCATAAGATTTGTTTCATCTTTACACTGGCTCAAGCACACACATTAGTTCTTAGTCTTCACCATTAAGAAAAATCCCTATTTCCATTAAAAATAAATAATAATAATAATAATAAAAATCTTATCATCTCATTATTCTCCCGTTGTTGTCCAGACTGCACAAGTGAAACATGTTGGTCTGGACATGGACATTTTCTGGTTTAAAATACAAACATGTTAGTGTGGGTGTAGCCTTCATCTGCCATTAGAGATTTTAAAGCATAACCATTTTTCATTTTTATTTTTGTTTTCTTTGGTTCATTGCCCCCCCCCCCCCCCCCCCCCAAAAAAAAAAAAAATAAATTAAAAATTAAAATGAGCGTTCACATTTCAGGAAAAGCGCAGTTAATTTCTAATTGCTTTAACATGCATAATAAACAGAAAAATTTCTCACCTGCTTGAGTTATTATTTTTTTAAAAAATCTAAAGAAGAAGCACACTTGCAGGATATATTTTGGTGTGCAGGTTTTGTGATACATTTGAAAGAGCTTGTATTTGGACCATAGTGGCACATCTGCACTGATCAGTCATTGGTAGAAAATTTACACCAGAGGTATCGCTCTAATGCACTGTGCACTCAATGTTAAAGCAGCAAAGCCCCAGGCAACCTTTTTGAGCAACTTTCATGATGTTGCTGCAGCTTTATTGATTGCTGTTTCCCTCCTTGGACGGAGAAACTGCTTGCCAGCAAAAATGTGTTTAGGATTTTAATCTGACTGTGTCATGTGTGTTCATCAAACTCTATCACAGAGAAGTGGTTTGGACTTGATAAAAAGCTGGATGTGAAAACTGTCGGGACTCAGAGGGGATTGTTTTACACATCATCCCTAAAAAAACAAACAAACTGCTGTTTACTTTGACAACATGTAATGTGTTTAGTCTATTTTGAGTCCTTTGCTGTCTGTGTAGCGCATGTATTTAAGGCCTCACTTTAGGGTAAATCCTGATGTGAAATTCTGTGTATATGTTGATTTGTTTTTCTTTTTTAAAAAAAAATAAATTAAAATGTTATTTATGTTCTTTTTTTTCTGTGCCACCTTTTTATTGTCATCTGTATATACATGTAAATAAAATAACATTTAATGGTTGTCCGTTAAATGTTTTGAGTCTGTGTTCTCTCTGTCCACAATGGGGCGCTAGTTCGTGGGGTAAAGGACTAAACGTTTATGTCACCGCATAATTAAGTCAAACGCAGCCATTTTTTCTGCATATAGAAATCAAACAAGTATGACTTTTGTTTTTTCTTAAGCAGTTTTAATAATTGGGATTTCATCTACCTAACCATGGCACTGTTAACACTGACCTACATCCTAGGATATGTTTATACATCATCCATTTTCTTCTCATTCAGGGCCTCAGGGTGCCTATCCCAGCTGTGACAGGGTGGCAGGGTCACTAATCAAGCTAACTCTCCATCAGGTGCTTTTGGACTTCAGGAGGAAGTTAGAGCACAGAAAACCTGCTCAAGCACAGGGAGAACCCAGCCTGGAACCCATCCTTAAAGCAAACATCACATCTTTAGTGCTCTGTAGTGTAATGCGTATTCTAATGTTTAAAATGATCTCTATTAGATTTGATGATAACAATATGGGAGGCTTCTCTACAGGTGAACAAAAGCATAATATCCGGCTGCATACCAGTTCGGTGTGGTGTTCCTGATTAAAGCTGGAACTGTTTCCAGTATGGTCTCTGCAAATGATAGAAAATCTCTTTCTGAAGCTGATCTGCAGAACAATGTGGAAAAATTCCTGGTTTGCAGATTTTCTAAGTTTAAAATGTATATACATTTAAAAATAATTAAAGGAACGTATTTATGGCTGCATACGCTTGATATACTTTACATTTTAAAATAAAGATAAATAAAATACCAAATATTATGAAGGCTTTATGTCCTTCTTTTGTTTAGTTTTTTCTCTGCATCTTTCGGTCCTGCTTCAAAGGGGAAATAAGGCACACTCTTCGCCCTCTTCAGCCCTGCTCTTCTTAATTATTGCCCCGCGATGAATGTTTTATGAGCTACAGTAATCTCTTGTAGTACCCAAGAATAGCCCTCTTAGTGCTGATTCATGTGCAGCAGACTCTTTCCCAGCTCATCTGATCGCTGCACGCGGATTATCGACAGGTGGTATCACCGGCAAATGCTGAATGAACCGAGGTTAAGTCTATTTAACACTCCGACATCCCAACCAAAACCATTTAGAATAACCTGATTTCTATCCAGTGAGACTGGGGATGAAAACTGTGGAAAAACCACAAAAAATAATTATTTTGAACACTACTGGGACATAATAGGTGGTAAAGTTTAAGAAATGTTCCCTATTTAGTAAATACAACAAAGGTAAATTAGGGTTTTAATTCAATTTTAACAACAATAATAATGTGTAGTGGTTATAATTCTACTGTGTTATGTAAACGACATTTTTGTTGTGATTAACTACAAATTAATCAGCGTTTTTGTAATTAAACAGCAACAACATTTATATTTAATCACATAATGTAAAATTATCGTGAACTTGAACGCAGCACTTTTGATTGGCAGGCCTAATTTGCTCCGTTAACAATAGAAACGGGATGAAGGGGGCGTGCCCAGAGCACACAGATACCAATCACAGACGCTCGGACTGCCGCTGAGGGGGCGGAGCCGCGTTCAGGGTCCTTTGGGGAGAAAGGGAGCCAGACAGTGTGACAGCAGAGGGAGAGGAGAGAGAGAAGAAAAAAGGGATGTGTGTGAGTGTGCGGTGATCGGTGCTGCAGGTACAGTCACAGCCGGAGATACAGCTTCAAGAGCCGCACCGGACCGCGGCAAGACCGCCTCGGAGCCTGCCTGCCTCTCTCTCTCCTCCTCATTTCTTCCAGTAACAACCCTCCGCGATGTCTGGCGGAGGAGAGGTTCGCGTCCTCCGCCAAGAGGGCGGCCAAGAGAGCCCGAGGATGCCGGCCTGGAAGCGAGAAATCCTGGAGAGGAGGAAGGCGAAAGGCGGCGGCGGGGCTGGGGGAACCGGTGCTCCGGAGGCTAGCCCTGGGGGAGCGGGCCCGCAGCGGGTAAACGGCGAACTAACGGGGAATGTGAACGGAGGAGGTGGTGGCGCGACCGGGCGGAACTACACCATCACCCCGGCCACCCAGCACTTCTCCCACAACAAAGAGCCACAAGCGACGGCCGCGGCGACACCGAGGGAGGAGGGCAGACACGAGAGCCTGGTGCTGCAGGAGAGCCTGGGGCCGCTGGAGGAGAACCCGTTCATCAAGCTGGAGAAGGAGCGGAGGAGGCGGCAGGAGCAAGAAAACGCCACCCGCCCGGTCCAGCACATCCTGGAGCTGTACGGCAGTGTCCCCGGCATACGGACTATCCGAGCGGAGAACATCATCATCATCGAGTCGGACCCGGATTACTTTCCGGAAGGTGGAGGCGTGAAAAGCGAGTGCCAATGGCAGCAGAACGGTGTGAGTAGTTACAGCTCTCTAAACGACCTTCTGGACCGCAGAGGGAGTGCTGTTACCGAGATAAGAGCCAAGGAAGTCGTCATTTATGACACCACGTTAAGCAAGAGCGAGGAGAACCTGAGCACCCTGGGCCGTCCTGATCAGGAGGTCCCCTATAATACAGGTGAGGGTCAAGGTAGGGTCAGCCGGATCCTCCAGAAGTTTGACAGCAACTATGGGAAGCTGCAGAAGAAGTCCCACAGCACAGAGAACCTCCTGGACCTGGATTGTAGTGCCAGCAGTAGGCCAAGACTCTGGCCCAAGACGCAGCCAGATCTGGTGCCAAAGCCCAGGCCGGGTCCACGGGTCAGCAGCCCGGGCAGTAGCCAGCCATCTTCGCCTGTCTTCCAGGGCCCCTGGTCTTCCAAACCAAAGCCACAGCCTGCCGTCTCTGGGCCGGGAAGCCCCCAGCGTTCACAGCCCGTGTCTTCCTTCCGTCAGCGCTTTGAGGAGAGTGGAGTCCACCACAGCGCAGCCGTCACCCCCAGAGACGAGCCGGACAGGGGGACAAACAAGCCCACCAGGGAGAGAGACTGGGAGGCCGCTGAGGTGCCCCCCAAACCTAAGGTGCCATGCTCTCCGGAGACCCGCCGTGCCCGTGCCGAGGCCCCCTTGAGCCCTGTCTCATCCAAGGTGACCTGCTCCTCACAGGAGTTTGAAATCCGTCCCGCTCCGAAGCCAGACCTCGCCCAGATTCCTGATGGCGACACCCAAGCACGGGCCCTCGCAAACCTTCGCCTCCAGTCCCGAAACTCCTTCACAGTGATCCCCAAGCGCCATTTGGCTGCCTCATCTTCAAAAAGCAGCCCCATGGTGACACCTGGCCCCATCAAGTCCTCCCCCTCACACAGAGCAGCAGAGGTGCCCAAACCTGGAGTGCCAACCTCCCCCACCCTGTTAAAGAGGAAAGAGGAGGAGAAGGAGGTGGAGAGGCCATCCAAACCTGAACCATCTCCTCTCACTGTTGCCACAAGTCCTGCTCCTTCTCTCTCTGAACCTTTATCTCCATCCCCTGCTCCCACTTCTCCACCTGTCCTCTCTTCACCCCCCTCTTCTCCAGCTATCCCATCTTCACCTCCCTTCTCTCCCACCCAGTCAGTTTCTTCTCCAGTGCAACCTCCAGTGGATCAGCTGCCAGTAACAAACATTGACGACATCGAGGTGGAGCCCCCACCCCAGCGTGTCCCTGTTCCGAGCCCCTTGGTGCAGAGGAGAAAGGGGAACACCTTCACTGTGGTGCCTAAACGTCGGGTGGAGTCTGACGCCCAGCTGAGCCCACCTGAGCCCCAGCAGGAAGCCCCGAGTGAAGCCCCTCCGGGGTCAACCCCTCCCCAGGCCCCCTACGCCCAGCTGGGTTCCCTGTTGAAGAAGCGCTACCCTGCTGTGGAGGAGATTGAAGTCATCGGCGGGTACCTCTCCCTTGCGAAGTCCTGCCTCTCCAAGACTGGCTCCACGGGCAAAAAGGTGAGATGAAACAATATATTTAATTATTTTTGTGGCTTGTTAAATGTGAATATTTGGTGATTTATAGCACTTTAACACTACACGATGCATTACAACAGGCCTGGGTACATGCATGCAAAAAGCAAGCAAATATGGGCTATTTATGAGCACATGGCCTTACACACGAATGCTTTACTTCATTACAATGATGCCGTGCTTGACACTGTGCAAACAACTGAGACAGTAACCTCTCTGCGAGACCATCAAATCATGGCCTCTGTTGCTGACACATGCAAGACAGATGTTTAATCAGCTGCAACCTGCAAAAAGTGTATATGAACATACAGTTAAGTGCACAAATATTTGCATGGTGTAATTATGCAGCATTGTGGTGGATTTTTGGTTTATTTTGCTTTTTGAGCCTTTATCACTTGCATCCACATCTCTGTGGACCTCACATTTAGAGGTCCAGTGAACAGCTACTGAATACAAGCTCAGCACATCTCCAGATCTTTTATGTGCATAATTTCTATTGAATTTAAGAGGGAGCAGGTCTCATCTGGCCATTAAGGTGTCTGTCCAAATTAAGTAGGGGACTGTGCAAAAAATGGCTGTAATTCCCAAATGGTTAATGCAATGCATTTGTGCTAAACTCCTTGAATCAAAACTGAAAGTGTGCATTTGCTTTTTAAGTCTACTGTGATGGTGTAAAGAGGGAATACTGTCTGTATGAGCGGGGTATCTTCTTTTGGAATAACATTGCAGACTTGCAGTCAGTAGCCTTGAGATTCATTAACACAATGCTGGTTTTTATCTATGTTTTGGGTGTTATTTAGTTTTCCTTCTAGGACGTCGGGTTGTATTTTGCCTGTGTGTGCTTGTTTGCTGAAAATCTCTGGGGTTTGAACTCTTCATAGATCAATCAAACACACAGAAAGTACTAATATTATTGTTGCCTTGCAATCTCATGCCTAGCAGCCTTCCCGGGAGACTTGCGCAAGTTTCATGTGATCTAAATTTAGCAGCTGAGCGTCACAAATGCAGGAGCCGCTGTGTGTGGGGTTTATTTTTTCTTCTCTTTTTTCTGTGTGTGTTTCTTTTGCATCCTTACCAAACTGTGGTCACCTGAGTTTTATTTTGGAGGATTGTTTTCACCTTATCCTGACCGTTTTTGTCATGTTGGGCTCCTTTAAATGGCCCATCACTTGACCCGCTGCCGGCTTAAGTGGATTAAAAGCGTGTGTTTACGCAGTCACTTGGAACAACACGCTGTGGACTTCTGTCCAACAACAGCATGTTAGTGCGGCATTAGGTTAAATGGCCCTGCAAGCTTATTGACTGAACAGCTGCTCTCAGTGTTTTGTCCACTGCAGGTACAAATATATTGCTTCTTTTGCAAGAAGAGCTGAGATATTCCCAATCCTGGTCATGAATCATAATTAAATCATAGCACAGAGCATGTTGGAGGCATGTTCATATCACATTAATGTATCTGGTGAACGTCCTGCCTTGTTTTTAACAGTTTTAGGGCTTTAATTAAATTTGTGGCAATGTTTCTATTTAATTTTGCAAGGTGCTGCAGGCTGCATCCAGAGTCTGTGTAATGTTAAGCGTGTTGGTGTTTATGTTGCTCGGGTATCTGCAATAAAGGGAGAAGGGAAGAGAGCCTGTGGCTTGAATTTGAATATTTTATTGACGTCTTGGTGGTTCAGATGCTGAGGAGGGGGTGTGGTATACAACCTCAGCAGGATGTTACTTTTCACTGTTCTGCTTGGGGGGGAAAAAATTGTTTCTGTTTCAGCCCCTGAATATTTTTAGCCATTTGGCATGTCCTCGATGTAGGCCAGTGTTACAGCATCTCAGACGTCAGCCTGCAGGTGTGCTTCCTCTACCCGGTGAACTGTAATCTCTGCGAGTAAATCCAGCTACCTTTTACAAGCAGGCCAAGAAACCTGAAGCTCACAACATACCATGTGTTTTTTAGCATAATCGCTGCATGCTTGGTTAATTATGTTCATATCCATCATAAGTATTAGCAGTCATGTAAAAGAGAATATTGGCTCCCTGTTAAATCCAGAGTTCAAGAGTCTGGTCCTAAACACCTCAAAGTATCATATTATCCTAACAAAGCACTTCATTCCCTCCATGCTGAATGTGAGGCAGAGCCTTCAGTTGTCAGACCCTTCTCCTGTGGGACTAGCTCCCAGTTTGGGATCAGGAGACAGGAGGAGGACTACATCTGCTTATATGTCATTACTTATATGACATTACTTGTTGATGTTGTTTCTCTTATCTCTCCTCACCCCTCAGCCTGAGCCTGGTTCTTTTCCTGTTAAAAGGAGTTCTTTCTCCCCACCATCACCACATGCTCATAGGGGATCATGTGATCATCGCAAGGGTGGTCTTTCCATGATCGCAGGCCCTTTACCTTACAATATAAAAAGCCTTGAGAAATCGAAACGAGCACCATTGTATTTACTTAGAATGCGATATATTACAATAAACGATTCGTTAAGTTTTGGTCTTCAAAGGTTTTTCTTTTTTCTTTTTTAGACAGTGAGCAGACAGGATGACAGGAGGGTTGCACCAGGGCCCAGTTAAAGTTGACCTCCTATATAGAGTTTACTTGTTAAATTTGTGGCTGCTCATAGTCAACATGCCAAAGACTTACATCATTTTCAGAGAATTTAAAAGTTATCCCATCTAAATGATGTCACAGAAAGCAGTTATCCCTCATTTGTCCATGTTAGGAACAGAAGCTCAGTGCACCTGCTGTTGTTTTGGAGGGGCAGCCAGTCAGAAGAGAAAAGTGGAGCTTATCCTGAACTATGTGGCTGTTTAA
The DNA here is from genome assembly GCF_056152115.1 of Neolamprologus brichardi. Lineage (NCBI taxonomy): Eukaryota > Metazoa > Chordata > Actinopteri > Cichliformes > Cichlidae > Neolamprologus > Neolamprologus brichardi. The sequence goes on from NC_142110.1 coordinate 33,385,728, forward strand.
AGCTGTGAGTCACGCAAAGCAACTCGAGTAGAGTCTAAGAATAAAAAACATGGAGGTGGAAATGAGCAAAATAAGTACCTGTTAAGTTACTGTACCGAAATAAATAAATAAATAAATAAGCTGACGGCAGTATTGTCAGTTATTTTTGCCATGTTGAGTCTAAGTGAAACAGAAGTTTGTAGCAGTGTTGTTTTAAACATGAATTTAAAGCTCCTTAGCAGGAATTTTTCCACATGTTCCTGTAACTTGTATTTTTAGTTTCAGTGGAAACTCTGGGTGACTGCTGACTAGAATAAAATTACCTGAGTTTTGCTCTTATTTCATGTCATAAAACAGATAAGGAGGCTGCAGACACGTCCGTGCAGCCTGGTTGTGACGTGTGTGTGTGTCTGTGTTTTTTATTGTGTGCACATGTAGACCATGGCAGCGACACATGATCACATCCTGTCCTTTTGTGTCCAACAAAAACACTTTATTCTTTTGTTTTTCTGCCCGCTCCTCTTGGTCATCATCAAGGCCCGGATTTTTTTGTTTTTTTTTGTTTGTCCTCTTCTTCTTCTTCTGCTTCTTTTATTTTCTGGGCAGGGCTGCACAAGCAATTACAAAAGCATCAAGGCTTGGCCTAGCCTGTATAATTTGTGTGGAATTTTTGTTCAGGGCCGCTTCTGTGTGAGAGCAGCCTTTCGGAGAACGGCCTCAGCTTTGAATTATGGGCTGGGATTGGGGTTTGGTTTTATTTGAGCTCTCTTTTTCCAACAAACCCAAACCATTTAAATGTTTTATTTATTTTTTATTATGAGGAGCTTGGCTGACACTGAATGATCCACATGTACGTCAGGAACAGATCATCAACTCTTCCGCTAGATTTTCCAAGAATCTTTTTACTGGTTTTCTCCCAAGACTTTTTGGAGCACATCCAGCAAAGACTCTCCTGTTAGTCGTCTTCCACTCTGCTTTGTTTCCCCCACCTCTCTCTAACCAGTGATGCTTTATTCCTGTGTGGTGGTGGTTAATAAGGCCTGTCCCCTCGCTCCTAGCTTCCTCTGATCTCCTCTCTGTTGGGGAAGGAATTGTGGAAGAGCTAGAGTAAGTAGGTCAAGTGCAGCTTCTTGTAGCACTATCACTTCTGTATTTGCATAAAAGCGACTCAGGGTTTTTGACTCACTTTCCAGCTGCAGTTTGATTGGATTGGCTCTCTTGGCTGATTTTCTTTTTTTCTTTTTTTTTGGAGAATATTTTTGTTATACGCAGCAGCTCTTTGTGAAGCAGAGATGCAGTTGGCAGCGGGACACAGGAGGAGGTGGAGTGATTTGTTTCTTTTTTTAAGTTGCTGCTCCCTATGACTGTTATTATGGGAAAAACGAGACCAGCCAATGCGTTTGTCAGCATAACATCCAAAGAGACAAAGGGAGAGAGAGGCATTTCTGTGTATTTGCCACAGACTGTTTGTAAAAGATGGACAGAGCCACCATGAAGCTTTAAATGGCTGTGCACTCTAACCCTAATTAGGACAAACAAAATTACCGTGACCACGTCCCATTAACTTGCACTTTCATTGCCTTTGAAATGATTTCTTTTAAGATAATAACCAAGAACTGCGACTACTTGCAGTCAGTTGCCATGCTCAAAGCGATTTTGATGCATCAGGACAGTCATAAACAGCAATAAGAGGGAGCAATTCCATTGACAGCGGGATTAACTTTATGATTATTTGTCCTGTTTGTGATAACATGATGATTGACTGTGGTAAATCTGCAAAAATTGCAGTTCTAGAGCTGCTTCATATCCTGGGTGTTTCTGCTTGGTATTCACAGAGGAAACGGTAACGCTGCTAATATTTAAACTGTTGCTGCATATTTCTATGTAAATATGATCATTCTGTCAATTAAACCCGATTAGGTTTTAGTGAAGACGCTAATGCATTTGTGACCGAAAGGGATGATTATTCAGATGAATGAGTGTTATTATCATGGAAAGCAGATTAGTTATGTTTTTTTTTTTAAGTCAGTCTATATTAACCTGTGATTGGATGATTGAATGGCTGGAGCTTTGGGCTTGTTTGGTTCAGTGAGTTTACGCTGGTGTAAAAGCTCTCAGCTGAGCTCAGTTTAGGACGACCTCCGTGTGGTTTAAAGCTGTATGAATTTTGGTTTAAATCTTATAGCAGATACGTGTCGTTTCAAGTATTATTAGAAACGCTAGCTGATCATGAGAACTGGCTGGGAACTGAGCTGCTTTCAGACCACATAATTCTGCACCCTCTTAGCTTTCAGTGGTTGTTAATGCAGCGTCACCTCTTCTTGTGGTCTCTTTTTTTCTCTTTCAGTCTCTTCAGTTTCTCTGCAGATGTCCTCAGCTGTGTGGTGGATGACGGGTAGCTGAGGGGAATTTCTCATGAAGATTTTTAGAGTTCCTTCTGATGATTAATAAAGCCTGGGCTTCACTTGCAGTTAACCTCTCTGGAATTTGTTCTATTTATCAGTGTCAATGATTCTTTGTAATTTAGTGGTGCTGCATCATATATTCATACACCTACACCACTCTTGCTTCCTTATATGTTAGGAAAGCACCTACTGTGTAGTGGGAGGGGTAAAAAGACCCTAAAATCAGTTCTAAGAGCCGCGATGGTCTCCAGTTTCTTCCGGTGTTACTAAGTTTCTACGTATGTGTAGCATATTCATCATCAAATCTTCCATCTCAATAGTCATACTGATCATTTGTCCCTGCAGTGACACATAGCAGTACTAGTGCAGCAAAGGCAGAGTTAGGAGGAAGTTGGTGCGGAGGGCGCTGAAACGGATCTGACTTATTTTGACTCATTTTTTAAATTTAGCATTTAGCTACACTTTAATTTCATTTTCGGTCACTGTTTGGTTAAGTGTAGGAACAAAACCTACTTGGATGGGAAGGAAAAAACAAGTGGTCACATTTTGTGTTTAAACAATGCTAACAGTTACCTCTGTATAGAAGTCTGGACCGGCTCTCTGTTCAAAGAGTTCGAGTCTAGGGGTATTACCACAGTAGGTTAACAGAAACTGATTTAAACCTATGATTGGGGGGATTCACCCAGCACTCACTACCTCCGTCTGAAAGCCTACCCTGCAGTCTGCTAGATGTTGCACCCCATTAGCAACCCTGAGTAAGGTGCAGTCAACAGCCACATCCCCTAATGATCTATGGCACTTGCTGAGATTGACCTTAGTGGCTTGGAAAATCTTGGAAAGCCCCAGGGATCTGTTAATTTTAAAAGGCCAGAATTAGAGCAGGGCGATATGACCAGAAATATTTATCACAATATACATTTGAAAATTTGCGTTAACGATATAACTGACGATATAATTGACACTAGACAAAATACTTTACAACTCCACAACTTCATTAGTGCAAAAAACCCCATCAATGTATTTTCACTTAAACAAGCAGCTTTTTTATCTGCATTAAAGTTATATAAAAATGTAATAGTGCAAATTCCTTGCTGACAGTTTAACCAACCAAAAGGTATTTCCAGTGGAAACTGGCCGACATATCCTCAGCATAACCATGTATAATATCCACAAAACTTAAAAAAAGGTTATACACACAATACGGTAATATTATGTTGAAGCACAGTACGTATCACTCCGCGAGGCTCCTGCCTACGATAGCCGTAATGCTCCGACAATCCATCAAGCGGTGCAGCTTCGTAGCTTAGCAAAGTCGTACTAAAACATTTGACAGATTTTCAAGCGCCGTGTACAACATAAAATCGTTTCGAGGTCAGTAAACAAAACCAGAGTTCATACATAAGGCACACGGGATTATAAGGGGCTCTGTCGATTTTCAGAAAAATCAAAGGATTGATTTTAAGTGTGCTGTATTTTCCAAACAACACGGTAATAACGACGGCCCTGCTAGCATGCTCTACCAAAAATAGTGCTTTGTTGTTTATCTGACGGACGAAAGCTAAACCAGTTCCACCACTGAAGTTGCAGCATTTTTACAAACCAGTTCTGGTTCATTGGTTTCATTCAACAATCCACTTTCGCTCTTCTCATTCTGCATCGCTGCCATGTGCTTATGTAAACAAAGGCACTGCGCATGTGCGTTTTACCCATATTCTATCGCGATATTTCATTTTCCAATCGTTGCCCAACATTACACCGGTATTAGCCACAATGACCTATAACAACCTTACAAAAGTAAATGTTTATACTCATACCCAGGTTTTACGTTTACATTTGAAAAGAATGCAAAAAAGGGAATGTCCAGTTTTAAAACTCAAAATTCAAACAAAGGTGAAAATTGTAAAAATGAAGAATAATTCAGTCTAAACTGACGCTAAATACCTGTTGCTGGTTTTGATGAGGTTTTGGTGGAGGAGAGAGAGAGAACACTGCAGGAGTAGCTAAATTCCCTCCGTGCTGGATGAAAACATTTGTTTTTTAGGACGTAGAACCCCTTACAAAGTTCCCAAAGCTTTCTGTAAGTCCCAACCCACGATGGCGGCAGTGAGCAGATCAAATCTTAAAAGAATGTGAATTTGTAATCCACAAGAATAGCAACATTTACAGCTGCAGAAGCTTTGAATGTGAGTGTTTCTACACTAAATATTTTAAATATTACACATCAGCATGTTTAGATTTTGTTTTAAATAGAAATATGGAAGGAAGTGAATTTCACTTTAATGAATTTGACGGGGAAGTGAGGTTACTTTGGGACTTTAAAAAAATTTAAGAACCACTTTTCTTAGCAGTCTGTATAAACACTGTAAACATACAAACGGTTAAATATCCAATTACTTCCTGTAAAATAACAGTACAATCCCACACAAAAATGTAACAGCGATTTACTGTAAAATTGCAGAATCGTCTTTGTAAATTCATAGCAAAGTTCATGAGGAAATTTTTATCTGTCAACAAGACATTCAGAAAATACAAAAATTCAGAAATTGTAGGGTTAACATAATTAGGGTAATTAATAGTTTGGAGTTAAGTGTAGATCAGTGTGCAATAATGTGCCTGTCAAAATGCAGATTTCATGAAGTAAAAAGAAAATGAATTTTTCTTTAATTTTTCTCTTCTTGAACAAATATTTTGTGTAAAAGTTTAAACGTATCAAATTAGATATCGAGGTTTAGTAGTACAGATGTCATTAAGTAAAAATACAGTTTGTGTACCGTAAGTAATCAGGAAGTGAGCCAGTTTGTTGTCTCGAATGATAACATGCAAAGTTACTGCTTTTAATTATTATGATAAAAGAGACTAAAGTAACATTTGATAAGCATTTTTTTTAAAAAGTGAAGACAAATACTGGCATCTGATTATCTGTGATAATGAAGACTGGCACCAACAAAACTGATAAAGGTGCTTCCCGTCAGGCCATATAACTTTATTTTCAACCTCTTGGCTTGAATGCAAAAATCAAACTGTGACTAAAAGTCATCACGGTTTATTTTACTAACAGTAAAAGCAAACAAAATTAAAAACATGGCAGCATGTTTTACACGTCCTTAAGGAACTTCAAAGTCAGGCTTCTCCAGCAGGGAGCACGTTGCATTAAATTGAAGTATGTGTCCTGCATGTGGGGTTAGACAAACCACTGCTGTTATATTTTTTGTGTGTGGTTAAATGTCATGGAAGCAGAAAGTTTAAAAATACCCAAACTTAAATAGTTAAAGGCTCCCTGTAACACAGGAAGGCCAGTGAAAGGGCACACTCCTACATTTACATTGTGCTCCTGGACTACAGGTGTGAAAGTCCATTGTGTTTAATTATTTACCACTCAGCAGACATTTCCCACCTCTCCTCCCTTACACTTCCTGAAGATTTACCACCCAACCTCCTTGCATTAAAAAGGCCCAACCTCTGTACTGCATGAGTGCTCCTTTTATTTAAACAAGCTAATATTAATTTAGTTGATTATATGCATAAGCACCATACTATACCTCATATAAAGAAGCTGATTCTGGTCGCCACTTAATTGCTATGACTGGAGTAGTTTTAAAGAAGGTGAAATAATGCAGCCTCGTAGCTCCACTTCCTCTAACTTGGGTACATTTAGATTATTAACCTGTACAATATTAATAAATGCTGTTGTAGTAAATCCCAGAATCAGATCCTATTGATAAAAATTAATTTAATTTTGTACGTTATTGCCTTTAAGAGTCAGATAGGAGAATTATTTCAGGAGAAGGATGCCAGAAATTTAGTAGCCAGCACCAGTAGAACTGTTCAATTCTTAATTTGATACCAAAACACAAAGATGACCTCACATCCTTTATTTAAAAGCCGTTTTAAAACACTGCTGTGATGGCAGATCATTGAATTAATATGCTAACGACATATTTTGTAGACAAGACACAAACTAAAATGTGAGGAGGGTTGCAGACTAGTCTACTAAAGTAACAGTTGCATTACATTAGCATAAGGATTTTACGTGAGGCTTTGCAAATGAAGCCTTTGGAACGATGATTTCACAACCAGAGCGTTGGATGTCTCAAACAGAATAACGGCGTGCATTTCAGGATTCTTCAAACAGATCTGGAATGATTTCCTTTCTTTGTCCAAAAAACACGATAATATTGTTTGCATAGTATCTTTTTTCCAAATGACTTATCTTTAATTCGACTTTAAGCCGATTCTGCCTTACATCTTTAATCAGTTGCCATCTTCCATTTGTAGTTTTTTCCTGTACTTGTGGGCTTCCTTTTTTCTTCTTCATCGCTGGACAAACTCCTACGTCAGAAAGTAAAACACAACTGTGTACGTAAAATTGGTGGCGGTCTATAATTTGCAATAGACTTTCAGCAGCAGTTGCTTCTAAAGAAAGATTTTGTATCTTAACATCTCTCACAAAAGAGAAGTGCTACTGCTGTTTTTATAATTCATGTCAAAGGTGGTGAAAATGTGGTTTCTCTGCATGGCTGCAGGATGTGAACAGGCGCGCACAAACTCACAGAGAACACACTAACAAGTCTAATTTCTGTACAGGCATTACAACATGTAGATATAGAGAGATGTAGACTCATGAGTTTCCCACACAGCCCTCAACACACATGTGCACCCCTGCAAAGTCAGTGTAATTAGAATTCAGCCAGCAAAGCCCCACTATCATAGTCATGTTTAATTCATTGTGTTTGTGTGTGTGTGTCTTTAGAGTACATGAAGCTGAAGATACTAAAAGCACAGGACGCTAACAGACCGGGCTTTTTGGAAGTTTATAAAAAGAAACCAGAGCGGGGCGAGTGTAAGGAGCAGGTAGAAGATGCTCACTTTTATCAGCTGCACCATTTCCCCCGCTATCTGTTTGAGATTCATCGTTTCTCTGGGTTTTAACTGCCTCAGTATGGACCTTTTGTGGGGTGCTGCATAAAGTGAAGGCAGTAAGGGTGTTATTTACAGGAAATGCGTGCCTTTTATTGCAATTCTTGGTCTATAAACAAATGTGTTTCATAAATACAAAACTGTGTTACAGTTCTGGGTGGTCTCCTTTAAAGAGGAAGTCAAAGCCTTTGTTGAATCCTGGATTTATTTGTTTGCTTGCATTTCTAATTAAACAGGTAAAATCATCTGTGAAACCCACCACACTGTCACGATAACTGAACACTTCGGCCTCTGCTTCCTCGATAACAAATGCAAAACACAATTTCTGGGAATACGTGAATTTGGTGCTGGATGTAAATTTTATTCAAATGCTCTCTCCATGAAACCTGTGTGCAATCCGCCTCAGTGTTCCCACGGTTGATAACGTCAAGGCCACGGACCGGGTGTCCTGTATGTAAATTGTATTTCAGTAGCTGCTCTTAATAATTTGCTTTCCTCTTTACACGTTCAAAATCCTGTGTGCTTCTCTACGTCTCTGCTCTCTCCTTCCCCTCGGTCACACATATTCATGGCGCCTGTCACCAGGGCAACGAGAGCCGCGGCCATTCAATCCCATCATTAGGATTCCTGGATAAGGACACAGACTGTCTCTCCGACTCTCTCTCTCTCACTTCGTCACACACACACACACACATACACATTTTGACGTCAGCATTGATGTTGCAGATCGTCTAATTTGTAGGTAGGTGGAGCAGCGTTTCGACGTGACTGACGTAAAAGTAAAACGCAGCCTAATAAAGATGTTGGGCGTTAAAGGCGAGCCAGTTCTGTAACCAGCAAAGCGGAATCTGTGTTTTTTGTGGGTTAAGATGCAAACAGCTCAGCACTCTGATGTTTAAGAGAGGGCTGTGAAAACAGAGGTTAGTTCTTCTGCTGCGTGACTTAAAAAATATAATAAGTAATAATAATAAGTAAAAGATTCTCATGCATAAACACCCAACCCACATTCACATTTTAAGATCTTAAATCATTGTTCCTCTTTACTTCACTTTAAAGAAGTGTAACTAAACACTCAATCTCAATCTGAGATTCCTTAAGAAGAGGAAGAAGAGAAAGAATTTTAATAATACACCTCAGCTTTTTTAGGTTGTAAAGAAATGTTGATGTAGTAACTCTGAGAATCTCATAAGAACAGTTCAGTTGGCTTTGATTTTAAGTGAAATGTGTAAAATTATTGAACAAGTACTGGCAGCATATCACTTAGATTTTTGTCCTTTTATTAGACAACAGAAATTCACAGAAAATATCAGTTTTGTTGATTTTCATTCTTTAAATAATGGAAAATAAAGAAAAAAAACCCCATAAACCTTTGTCACTTGATGCAACATTAACAATAAAAAACACCTAAATTATCTATTACTTACATATTGTGGTGTATGGTAGGCCATCAATATTCTATTTGCTTGTAAAACAGACAAAAATACAGATAAAAATCCAAAATCTACGACCTTCTTCTTTGCACCCTGCCATCCCTCGTTGTTCCCTGTTCTGGGTTCTGGACCGCGAGCTGTTCTGTATCAGTATTAACTTCATCCTAGACAAGGAGGAGATGCAAGTGCACAGTTTTCCTAAATACTCTTAAAAATGCCCAAATTTTGTCAGAATTTTTTTTATTCCTATATGCATTGAGTTGCAGCTGTGTGATTGGCTAATTAGATATTCGTGTTAAGTGGCCGTCTATGGATTTGTAAGAGGTGCATTGTTAAATTTCACCGATATCTTAGTGTAGTTCATACATACATAAACTGGGCATTTTACAAAAACATAAATGAAGCTAAAAACTCATCATCTGTAATCAGCTGTGTTTGTTTCCACTGATCCTTTAAAAACATCAAATTTAGTTGTGAGGGGTGTTAAGTTTGGAACATTTCCTAACAAACACACCTCACTTTGTCTATTAGTCATTAGTTGTTTGGTTCCTAACGGCGCAGAGAAGCTGGCAACAGAAGGGAAATGCAAGCAGTAAGGACGGGAATATGAGATAACTGGCAGTACTGATGATACTGGGCACACTGATTGTTACACTGATGAAAGATCATTGACGTTAAGTTATGTTTCCTGTAACAGGAAGTGTGAAACAGCACGTACGAGGTGTTTTATGCCTTAAGCTAGACTTTTCGCTTTACTTGCACTGAGCACGTAACTTCTAGAGCAGGGTGGAAAATGCAGCGTTGTCACATTTCACTTTTCACTAGCACTGATTTGATTTGATTTGATTTTTTTTGAGGGGGGGGGGGGGTGGTAAATAATGGCCCAAGTAAAAAAAGAAAATATTTTTTACAATAATTGCTCTTTATTTTTATTAGCTGAAGTGTTTAAAAGTTTAAATGGGGAAAAGAGTTGGGGGGGGGGGGGGCGGCAAACCTAGCTATTACGCTTGCATATAATCAACAGTTTGTTTTTAATGATGCTGAACTTTGACCCACCTTGGATGTACATGGTGTTCACCTTTTTTGACTACGTGATATCTTTCTCATATGCCACCTTGTAAATGGGTCAGTCGCTGACTCATCTCAGATCCCAAAGTTCATTAACCTCCTAAGACCCGAACTCTTCCACGGCATGCTTTTTTAATTTCTCTTTGATATTTGGGCTAATTGGGACCCGGTGATTGTAAAAACAAAGAATTACCTGATTTTTATTAATTAATTTTTTTTTACCTGATTTTTGTTTCTAAGAAAAATGAGAGCCACATATGAGGATATGCATTTGAAATTTCGATAGAACAGTAGCTGTATAATGTCCTCGTAAGTGGATATCAGGCCCCTGTAGAGCACAATTGAGTATTTTGGTCTAAATAACCCAAAATGTGATGTCCACATATGTGGACGCCAGATCCTAGGAGGTTAATACAGTGGCTCCAACTGGCCGTCCTAACCGTAAACAGTGCCGGATGTGTTCCTGTAAAAAGATTTATTTAATCACCTGCTAATAAATGCTCATCAAATCCACAGGGAGCCACCGGAGTTGGGCAAAAGAGCCACATGAGGCGAGTTTGCAGCCCCCTTCATCATTTAAGATTCTAGAAGCTGGATAGTGAAAGCTTTTTAAAAACAAGGGGGGCAAACACGATTGTGATCCAGCAGATTTCTTCACCTGACAAATATTCGTCATCGTGTCATGTGCCTTGTCTTGATTGTGGCTTTCCGGACACACCCGACCATCAGTACTTTCACATGAGAGTCCAGCAGAGAGCTTTAAATGGCCTGACTGCTTCCACAATGACCGTGTTTTCGTGCGCTGAAAGGTTTCGATCTCCACCCTGCCGGTGTCACCTTTCATATAAAGTGTGCGCAATTACATTAGAGCGTGCCACGTCACCACGTGAGTGAAAGCGACCTTAGACGGAGCAAAAGGGTTATTAAAATGATCTCAGGCTGATCAATAACAGTTGTCGATACACGGAAATAGAAGCACTGTCTTCCCTGTTGCATCTCATTTCTTATCTGTGAGATAATCTGTGAGCACTGATAGCACAGGGAGGATTAAATACACAAAACCTACACGCACAAGGCTACAAAGGGCATACTATTACAACTGTGACTCACTCAGTCTTGAGGCATGGCAGTGTAAATACTGATTTTCACATTTGGCTCTGTTTGCTGCCCACGCTGCCAACCCCAGCCTCGAGTATCAGCCACCTACACGCGAGTTTCCACATTTATATCAGTGTTGTCATCACTGATGATCACTTGAAGCGCTTCCAAATGCCGGACCGTTTCCAACTCACACGTGATGCAAAATCTACACAGCTTCATAAGAACCTGCACGTATTTATTTTTGTTTTCTTTCTAACCAAAATACTTTAGGCCACTGGTATCCCAAAGGTTGGATATTTGGTCCAGAACTGGGCGTTGAATCCAACAAGTTAATTTATCTGTTGTCCCTGTTGTAAAATTATTGAATGTAATTTGCTGCTGGGTGGTGCTGGCATTCAGCAAATCTGACTCATAATTACTGCATAGAGGTTTGGGTACTGCACCAACATTAGCTAATGATTAAGAAAAAAATACAGCACGTTTCATTTTTCATGCGTTAAATGAAACGCTTGTAGAGTGATTTCAAAGTGCACTTTTTGTGTTTTCACCAGTTGATTGTCAGAAATTAACATTCAGGGTAACATTCAAGAGTTCTCCGGGCTTATTGGAGCTCTTTTCTTTGGACAATTGTTCAAGCAGAAAAAGAGATGGACCAGTATTGTGTCTTCAAATAGCAGACTGCTTAGTAAAGAACCAATTCTCAGTTGTATTATAAGCCAGTGTGACAGGGAAGAAATAATGTTTTCCACGTGTCCTCAAAATTTGAGGAAATTGGACAAGTGGATGACAAGAGAAGAAGTGTCTAAAACTATAGTAGATGAACAGTGTCTGAAAGTCACGTCCTCTGGAAATAGGAAACAGCAAAGACCTGATGCAGGACATAAGAGTTGCATCTGGTCCAGTTCATTTATCTGCTGTTCACTGAAGTCTCAGTGGTCTCAGTGGAAGGGTGGTTGTCTAGAATTACTACTTATGGAGGATAAACAGGGAGAAAAAGCTCATGTATGGCAGATTACACAAGAACTGGACTGAATATCAGTTGTAACAGGAATCCAAATTTGTATGGAGGAAAACAGGAGACAGGTGAGCATCTACAGCTGTTTGTAAAACATGGCTCTGCCAGGGTTTGGGGCTGCGGGGATCTTGTCGAAACAGATTAAAATATAAATCCTGAAAAATGCATTCAGATTTTGATCAAACATGTAATACTGTCTGAAAAGCTCCTCAGAGCTTTGACTTCAACATTACTGAAGCAGTGTGGGATAATCTTGACAACACCAGAGAACAGCAGCCAACATCTAAATAAGAAGTTTGAATGTCCTTCAGGAAGCCTGGAGAACTATTCCTGGAGATTACCTGAAGAAATTACAAAAAAGCTTTCCTAAGAGAGTTCAGCCTGTGTTTAAGAATAAAGGTGATCTTGCAAATATTGTGTTTGAAGCTTGTTAGAGTTGTTTATTTTCTTGTTTTAGTACATTACTGCAGCTATTTCCCATTTTTCTAGCAAGATCTAAGGAAATGAGGGGTGGCTCATGGGTTTCGCAGTATAGGGGAAAAGATGATTCTGATTGTTGTCACCAGTGATGACTCCATCAGTTGGGGATATTATGGTGTTAAATTTTCTTAGTTAAGGTTTTAAAAATAAATCAACAAATCTTCTGTTGACTGTATAAAGCAGGTATTATTAGCAAGTTTGGTGGAGTGAAAGTGTCAAAGCTAGTAAAATAGAGTTCCTATAGGAATGTGAAAATGTGATTATCCTCTGTTTGATAATCATGCACTTACTACTTTGTGTTTTTTGGCACTAGTTATCATAACCAGCTGAGTGGTGCTTTGTTGGTTACGTTTTGTTATCTCTCTTGTTGGTGCTAATGCCTCTGCAGCCAGACTCTTCAGTCGGGTCATTGTGGTGCTGTTCTAATATTATCTACCTGGCTGGAGATTAGCTCTAATCAGGCACCAGGTCAGTCTTCTTCCAGCATGCGTGTAGTCCTTGTGGTGGGCATCAGTGTGCCAACATTAGATCCTGATGACTTGATTTTATGTGTTATTGAATGGACAATAGGTATCAAACACTCTTCTACACATATTATAAATGAACAGCGGCATGGTCAATACCAACATGACTGTACACGCCGCGCCCTTCACCACCTGGAAATACCGACATAAGACTGGCACACCGTGTAAATACAAACGCGCCCATGCTGCAACAACCTCAATAGGGATGAACTATTGTGCTGAAGCTCTGCTGTAAGTCTGCAGCCTTCCAGTTCGGTGTGTCCATTCAGCAAGAGCCACTTTTCACCAAACGAGGACACGCCATGCTGGGTGGCCTGGAAAAAATGCGTGGCACTGCTCCCATCTCGCTTATTGGCCGAAGCACAATCATAAAGACATAATCTCATCAGCTGGCTTGCCTCTTCCTTTTCTCCCTTACTTCTTTTGTGTGTCTTTCTCTTGCGTCTGTTTGTGCTTCATAAAGCATGAACAGCAAAAAACACAGCTGATGAAACTTAGGGTGGAAACAACTTGTGGAAGAAATCTGATTTATTTATTATTATTTATTTATTTATTTATTTTTCTTCAGTGCAAGAAAAGCATCAACCACACTGCTGAAATGATATGACTTCACCTATATCTTTCAGATTATCAAACAAATGTTAATATTAGACAAAGATAACCTGGTTAAATACAAAATATGCTTTTTAATTGATGATTTTATTAATTAAAGGGGAAAAAAGCAAACCAATCCTACCTGGACCTGTGTGAAAAAGTAGTTTGCCCTAAACCTAATAACTGGTTGTGCTACCGTTGGCAGCAACAATGGTAATCAAGTGTTTGCAGTAACTGTCAGTGAGTGTTTCACGTCTCTGTGGAGGAATTTTGGCCCTCTCGTCTTTGCAGAATTGTTTTAATTTGGCCACATTGAAGAGTTTGCCAGCACGGCCATGGTCATGCCAAAGAATCTCAATTGGATTTAAGTCCAGACTTTGACCCAAAACCCAAAAGCGTTTGTATTATCCTGCTGCATAGCCCAAATGAGCTTGAGCTTCAAGGCATGAACTGATGGTTGGACATTCTCCTTCAGGATTTTTTGGGTGGATTTTCAGAATTCACAGTTTCATCAGTTACAGAAAGCTGTCCTAAAATAGCAAAGCAGTTCCAGACCATCACACTGCCACCACCATGTTTGACTGTTGGTGTGATTTTCTTTTTATTCAATGCTGTGTCGGTTTTATGCCAGATGTAACAAGACTTAAACCTTCCAAAAAGTCCTGTCAGCCCACAGAATGTTTTCCCAAAAGTCTTGAAGATCATCAAGATGTTTCTTGACAAACCTGACACAAGGTTGTCTATTGCAGTCTCGCACACTGTCCCATATTTGTGTGCTTTTTCAATTCAGATCAATCAGTAACTTTGCTTTTAAAACGCACATCATCATCTGACTTTTGATCCATGAAGTGAAAGTAAATCAGCCTTCCAGGAAGTCTTCATCATAATTAAGCTTAACTACTGGTTCAAATCAGACGATTCTTTACATTTGGTCTACATGCTGTGCACGCTGCTTGGCAACAACATTAAAACCACCTGTCTAATGTAGTGTAAGTATTTGTCATAGCCCTAACTGCAGTTTGTGAAGTCCTGTTATGAAACCTCAAGTGTTTTTGCCATCTCCATCTTTGTGTTTTGAAGCCTGGCAGAAATCTCACTGAAACGGCACTTGTCAGTCACAAGTTGTTAGCCAGCAATATCCCCTCGGTAATCCCCCTTTATGAGACTTTAGTGAGATTTATATTTCCGCATATGTGGCCTCTCTAGAAATGTCACTACACGTTGCATTGACATGAACCCGAAGAAAATGGGGCACCAGTAACCAGTTGCACAAGTTGATGTAGGCTGCCACAGGTTCCACTAAAGGATGGTGGTAACTTAAACTACTCTCACAGTCTTTTTTTGACACGTGGGTGTGTGCAGCCCGTTGGAGGTCATTTTTCAGGCAGTGCTCGATCTGTACCTCCTTACACAAAGGAGCAGATACCGGTCCTGCCCAATGACCGGAAGTTGCCATCAGGTTGCTGAGTGCTTTCTAGGCCTGTGTGACTGTGACCTAAGTTGGACCCTGCCTTACTCGCACGTTGTGTGTGCAGCTGTCAGTATGTGCATCGCAAAGTGAATATAAACACAGCATAGAAATACCCACTTTATTTGAAAAAATGAAGTGTAAATGTGTGTTTCAGGTGATTCGTGCACTCATATTTAATCTTTTGTAAGTGAGCAAGAGGGCTGTCAAGTGCATTTTCAGGAATTTGTATGCAAAGGGGCTTTTTGAAAGAGAAAATTATCCAACTCGTAAAGCTGAAATTGATCAATTCTAGATAAATTATAGTTTACAAAGGTCAAATTGCTTTGTATTTGTGTGTGGATTGAAGCATGTGCTTCAAAAGTTACACCGAAATTGCTGCAAACTTTTGTAAATCTTAGTTTATATAGCGTACGCGTTTGTAGCCTTTTTGAGACATATTTCTCTCTATAGTCGGGAGGCCACTGCTGTTGGGGAGTGTCATTGCTGTGGGTGTTTGTGTGCTGGCTCAAAAAAGTGCCTGAAGATGTCTGTTTTTGTAACGTATCAAGAAATAATATAAAAGTAGACTGTATATCAAAAAAATACCCTGCTGAAACAATGAAAAATGAAAAGCGTCTTTCTCAAGGAAAAGTGGAAATTAATCTAAATCAGTGTCCTGTTTAATGGCGTCTGTTTGGCACCCTGTGGTGAGCAAGGAGGACAGCAGGCGTGAGTATGGCCTGTCCCATAGCCTGAGGACAGAAGACGAATCGCTTCTGCCTCCATGATGCAGCCTTTTATCATAGAAAAAAGAGCCACACAACTAACTGCAGCAGGAAGGGAGCGGCCCCTAAACAAACATCCCCGTTAAGTTGTGGTCGTTATTAAATTGCACAGAATTTCGTTCCCCTTTCTTTTCTCATGTTACGGAGAAAAGAAAGGTCAGCTAAAGCAGCAAGTCAGAGAGAGAGGATGCGGAGTAAGGGGCTGCAGAGGAGTCTCGTCTAACCGTCGAGTCTCATGTGAGAAGAAGAAAGACAAAAAGAAAAAGTGAAAGACTGTGAAAGGGGAAGCGAGCCCAGCAGCAAGCCTGATTTATTGATGGGACGTGCTGTTGGCATCCAGAGACTTCCTCTAAGTCAGGATGCCAGTTTAGCAAGGAAAACCTTTTTTATGTGGGGTAGGATTTAACAGAGGAACTAAAAAAAAGAGGTTTGGGGCTAAAAAATAAGAGATTTCTGGGAGCGAGGGCCCTTTTCAGAGATGCTAACACACTGTGTCAAGTGTGTGTATACACAGGATTTAAATGGCATTGTGGTTTCTGCTGTTACTACTGCTGAATACTGATGTTTCGTCATGGCTGTCAGGAGGAATATGTGGGAAAACAGTACTCATGATTAGTTTAAAAGTCACAGACTGAGGTTTGAACCATAGGCTGTATATAAAAGATGGCCGTAGCTTCCAGGTTTAAAGTGAATTACGCTGGCATTATCTCTAATGGACAGCAGGGGGAGACCCATCTAGTATGGACTCTCCCGATTAGTTTTGCTTCTCATTCGTTAGCTCCAAGTCTTAATGAATTCAGCATAATGTTAATTTTATACATTATGGCCCACTAAGAGTAAAAATGGAGGATAAAATGGGGCATGCTTTACCACATGGTAATGCCTATAAGCATGCAGTGCCTCTCGGGTCCTCAGTCAGACCCACCCTTGGCTTGTCGTTTCCACACCAACTGTGACTTTAGCTAAGGAGGTAGACTAGGTCGTCTGCTAACAGGAGGTCGTTGGTTAGGTCACCAGCTCCACCAGTCTGCTCTCAAAGTGCAGAGCAAGATACTGAACCCCAAGTTGCCATCTAATACCATGATCATTAAAAAAAGAGTCTAAAGGCATAAATGATGATGTTTATGGATTTAGCTTGTACTGTAAAATTGAGTGTTGAGAGGAAGAAATAAGTCTTTTTATTTAAATGCTAAAGTTACTGTTACTTACCTATTAACCTCCACCCCTCATTTGTTTTGGACTTAACATGGATTTTTGTGCCATATTAATTTATTTCTTAATAATATTTTGCCTTGAAAAACAGACAAAACAAAAACATTAAAAGCATTACACTCATCAGCTGTTCAGTAATGTGCTTTACGTGACATTAATACCAATAAGATAATAAGATTTGTAAAATATGCAATATGCATAATCCTACTGATATTATTATCTTAATACATGTTGTTATTTTTTTTACGAGCTTCCTGTTAACCTGTCATATCATCAGGATATGATAACGGACGTACGGCAGATGTGGTTTGTCACTAAACTTCAGCAGTTAAAACTGATTTCTAAAGTTCGAAATCTCATAGATTCTGGTCTGGATGTTCTCACACGTAAACACTTGACAGTGGTCGGGCGAGTCAGGTCAAGATTTTTGGCCTCATTCTCCAATTTCAGCATTTATCAATATTTTCTAACCTTAACTCCCATAATTACAAGTTTTCCAAGCCAATGTACAGAACAATAAGGAATTAAATGTACAGCTTTAAACAAAACATTTTTATAGACCTATTCTGATAGGCAGCTCTTTCGCTGAGGTGTGATCATACTTTGGTTTTCAGTGCTTAGTAAATACAACAAAATTCATTAAAGACTTAGATTTTTGTTGGATGTCCTCACTTACAATGTCACCTTTGGCTATAACCCATTTATGGATGGGGTTTTTTTTAATCATCCTCCACCTGCTTCTTCCTTTTGCTCTCTTTCTGGCATCAGCTTCTTTGTTACCTTAGCCAAAGTGCAAAAGAGAGAGTAATTGTCTTCATATTGTACACTAGAAGAATCAAGATTCTTGTTTTTCTATACTGTGTATGTCTGTATGGATAGATATACCTGCTTGTATTTTTTTGGGTAGTGTAAGAGGTTATAGAAACACTGTAGGATTACTGATCTACTGGACGGGTGGATATATTTCAGTGTATAATGCTGAAAATAAACAAACTGAACTCTTTTGCTTTATGAAGGTGAACCTAATACAACATGTATATATAATGCACAGTTCACCTTATTTATTGCATCCTCTTTTTATGGTCACAGACAGGCTGAATTTTGAACCTTGTGTTTAATTGGAGTCATATTGTTACACATCTTTTAATACATATTTATGGAGGCAGGAGGTCTGTCCGCACTTAAAACCATTTTAACTTTCAATCAGTTTACAAGTGGTTTAGTATTATAGTTCGGCAAGATTTCTTTATCCTCTGTGCCACACCTGGAAACACTCCTGTTCCGACTATCAATTACAGAGAAGACATAAAGGATCCGGGGGAAAGAATTTTTATAATATAGGTTAACTGTGATCTCTGAGTGGTGGAGGGCGGCCGTGTGATGGAGATTAGAGCAGATTTAGATCACGGCCTGCAGAGTTGATGGAGCCAGGTACAGCAGGTTAAGAGCAGTCAGCTGATTGCCTCGGGAAAGACACAGACAAACAGCAGGTTTGTCTGTGTGTGTGTGTGTCAGTTTTGAATGCCATGGCAACTCAGGGGGAAAAAAAACAAGCTTTTTGAGTTTGCAACGCCTACATCCGACCAGAAGACAGAAATAGTAACTTATTATAAACCATTTATAGTCTTTCTGCCAACTTCAAAATAAAGCCCTCAGGAAGAGAGCTGCACACTTGACTCCAGAAAAATCATATGCAGTAGGCGTGTACTGATGGCAAGATGGTGTCTTTGCATATGTTTGTGCTTTTTAATTCCTGTTAGCTTTCAGAAATGGAAATGTATTTTAGCTTTAATTTGTATAAACTAGTGAACTAAGCTTTTTTTCTGTAGCCACAACATCTGACATGCAGGCAGTCGTGTGTGTAAGTGTGTACGTGTTGCTACTAATAAACATAAAATGCATTCAGTGAGCCAGAGGAGCCGAGCTAATGTTGATAAATAATCAAATAGTCAAGTCACCTTCAATCCAAAACAGTCGCTGAATGACACAAAGTGCAGAACAGGAGAAACACAATCGCAAAATCTTGACAGGGGTACTGACACAGGTGAGGCCCACACACAGTAGAAGAAAAGCCAGAATGGATGTTTCCTGAACTTGCATTTCTTTGAATAGCCAGCAGGGTAGCTGGTTTTAAACAACAGGATGTGATGGTACGGTGGCTACGAGCGTTTTTTACATCCAGTCTACAAGGGAATGGTTTTTGAGAGCTGTGAAAAATGGGCAAACACATACAGAGATACCTGGATTTGTCGGCAAGATAGGCAGATCTGATTGCAGCACAGCTGATGCACATACATGTTGATCACACCACCTGTAGATTTCTCTACAGGCGACAGGAGACAGGTGGGGAGATGTCTCCTTTTAGAATAAATGCTCCCTGACAGCTTAAACCTCTGTTGCATTCATTACACAGCCCAGCAAAGTGCGAGGGCTCGTCTCACTCGCAGATCTGTGTTTGCAAGCCTCTGAAGCATTGCCAGACAGGCGCGTCTCGCCGCATACTCTGAGACAATCAATCACAGGCCCTCGAGCTCCTGCAAGGCTGCCACCTGTCCCACTTAGAGGGCACACAAAGTACAGCACACGTAGCCTCAGATGAGTGAACAAACTGCAGCTGGCTCTGCAGGAATCCTAATTAAAAGCTTTGCTGAATAAGTTATGAAGAAGTGGGTTTGCATCGAGTTAAACTGCCATGACTGCAGTGTCATCAAATGACTGAGACACGTGATGCTCAGTGTCGACAGTATAATTACGCAGCAATAAGGAAGTAATAACCTGTTCAGTTTAACTGGGCTCGTAAAACGAAGCCTTCTCGAAGGAGCCTGCTGCGAGTGTCAAGTTCAAATCTGTGCTGGGAAAGGAGAAGTTTGGCCTGTAAACAAATCAGGTTTATAAGTCAAGGTGGCGTTGCATCAAATTATTCTGCCAGGAAGTAAATAAATGCATGTTGGTAGAATTTGAGGTATTTCAGTTGTAGAAAGTGAATACAAGAAGCTCAATGCTGATTTCAAACAAAAACGCTTGAGTGAGATGCTGAATGTGATGAGGTGTTATTGGTGTGTCTGTTAGCATTAGGAGTATTTCCAAGCAAATAACCAAGGGATTGGTATTCTTTTTTTTTTTTTTTTTAGTTTATTTTTACCAAAGATAGGAAGTTACTCCAATTTAGAAGAGATTAATTTGTGTAGATGCTCCTGATCCAAATCCGGGAACTTTTGGAAAGATTCTTTATATTTATTGCAGGATATTGTGGGGCATAATTGGACATTTCACATCATATCTTCACAAAAACATCAAGTTAGGAGACAGGAACTGAGCTCTTTGATAATGGTCATACATGTATGTTTCACTCAACATGAAACATACATGTATGACCATGTGGATTTACAGCAAAGGACTTTATATTTTAACTAAGAGTTTAAATATTCGTAAATACAGATGTTTAAAAAGAACAGCAGGTGATCACACCCCTTTTTCTGCACGTCTTTTAGCTGAAGATCTCCTTCAACGAGTCCAGCCTGCAGAGCACCTACGAGTATCCATCAGAAAGCAGCGTGTGGGACAGCGGGGAGGAGGAAGAGGAGGACAAACAAGATGAGAAGTTGGCAGACGAACAGCCGAGCATGGTGGGACGGATCCACATCCCTCGAGCCAGTTTGACCGGCTCGCCCTCCCACACCACCAACAGCAACGGTGAGATTTTGTGAAACAAAGAAGGGCTGGTTGTCAAATCTCCTTCATATACTCATGGTCCTCAGAGGATGACGATGATGATTATTATTATTTTATTTATCGTCATCACAATGTACCCTAAAATCCACTGGCTCAGATTGTACTTAATGGCACAGCTTGCAAGATAAGTGCATTTGCAGTCGCGCTTATCTTGTAAGTTTTTTGTTTGCAAGGACGAACTTTTTCAGTTTTAGTTTTAGTTTTAAATTCTCACCTCAGACGTTAGAGGGTTACCTAGGCAACCAGTGCCTGGAGAGTTTGCAAGCGACCAGCCATGTAAATCAAACTTATCAAAGCGAATCACCTTTTATGATTGATCCAGTATTTTTAGTAGTCTGAGAAATTGACTACCTTTAAAAAACACACCCCTACTTTGTCTTCACTCTTGAGCTGCATTTACTGAACTTTTCCTGTGAGCTGCCCCCAAATTAACTTAAAACCTTTACAGCAGTTTGCTTATCATGACAAGTTATATCACTTAAAAATCTCAGGCTAGCCTGTCTGCATGAGCATGTTTGGTCAGTTTTCATCTTTAAGGCTTTAGGCTTTCAGTGCGAGTATATTTGTAATATGTGTAGCCTCATAATAATTTTAGAATGAGTTAAAAATCATGTTAATTGTTGCCAACATAGCTATGCTTTTAGGTTTATTCAAAATTAATTTAGGCAAAAACCTACCAGACAGCGCACGTGCCACATTCTGATGCAAATTAGATAAAGCAGATGTTAACAGAATTAAAGGTTTAGCACTAAAAAACACTGCATGTGGAGAAGAGATTAAAATGGTGAAGTGTATTCGCATCCTAAATGAACTGAGGCTAGGCTAGTGGTATTTTTATCTTTTTTTATTTTTATTTTTTTGTAAACGGGGCTGGTTTTGTTCTTCTTTTTTTATTATGTTTTCTGCACTTTCCCACAATGGCAAAGTAAGAAGTTCAGAGAGACTGGAAACTCGTCAGGTGTTTTTTTTGTTTGTTTGTTTGTTTGTTTGGTATTTACATATCTGGGTAAAATGGCACTGAAAGATCAGACTGCTAATCTGACTACTTACCTACATGCATAGATCCAGTTTTATAAAGCTTTTAGCATTCTGCAAGTTCATATTAATAAAACAGCAGATTTCAAAACTGAAGAATTTGCGAGCGCTTCCAGAGATTAAAGAGCTGCCGATGTGCAGAAGGAAGGGGAAGATGCTGTGTAAAGTGCAAAGCTAGTCCAATCAGGTCATTACGGCTTTGTTTTGCCATCATCATCCTCCTCATTTGTATGAAGGTAAAGTGAGTATGTAAGCCACAATAGGTGTGGTGGCAGAGCCCCCTACTGGCTGTCCTGTTTACTACACCCGAGAGCAGCTGACTCACTCAGATATAATAAGCCCTTCAGCTAACAAGTGGATCCTGTAATAGCAGCATTTTTGGCCTTTTTAGGTAAAAAAGAAAAAAAATTAAACCGATGATTTTTGTATGTTTGTTAAACGTGATGACTATCGTGTCTGCTCTGGGTTACATAATGAACTATATTGTGCTTTGCCACTGGAAAATCAATAAGGAAGCTCATAATTGTAGCTCTAAATCACCAGATTATGTTACGCCCCTCTTCAACCTCTACTGAGGCTGTGCAAAAGTCTTTGGCGTTGCTTAGTAATATAAATAAAACCAATGTTTCTAAGAACTCTGCTGTCACAGTCTCCACTGTGGTGCAGCAGGGCTGAAGCAACCTATTGTGTGAAACGACTTCATCCTCCAAGAAACAGTGGCCACTGTAGTGATTTAACAACAGTGTATTCACATACTGTATCTCATAAAGCACCGTCATTAAAAGCAGCTCACATTCTTTATACCAAAAACACACTTGAAAACCTAAATGTTGGAATGACTTGGATAAAAATAAAAATGCAGGGAGGAAAGTTACACAGTTAATATCTAATGTGTTTTAGTCTTATTTATTTATTTATTTTTGTCTGTAGATCTGTCCAGCTACATTCCCAAGCACTCGGTAGACTTCAGCGCCTGGCAGGAGCACAAACACGATGACGGCATTAACCAGGAGGATGCCGCCTCCCAGCAGACACAGATAACTGAGGAGGTCATGGTGAGGGAAACGCCTTCAGCTGCCATACTTAAAGTTGGGTTTCAGACTCCACAGGAGGAGATGTGACCCCCTGTTTTTCACCTCCATCTATCAACTCAAAGTATTTGATTTACAAATATATGAAACAGAGAAAAGCAGCATATTTTACATCCATGAAAGTTGGTATGTTGCCATTTTATGATTTAATGGATTTTGGTTAAAATTATAGATGGATTATTGATTATAGATGGCACATTAAGGTACTGGGTCCTAAACTGAAACTTGTGATACTTCAGCAATTCAGACTGTTGTACTCGGCATCATTTTATAGAGTTGTAGGTGATAAATTTAATGTGATGATAAGGAAAGGTTCAGGCTTCAGAATGCATTGAACAAACAGTTTCAGACAGTGTTTTTCTTTTCCTATTATCCATGAATCTTCATTCAGAGGCATAGAGACTGGTTGGCAATTGGATGCTGGCAGCAACTTCATTCTAGTGATTGCAGCAACCTCCAGCGACCACATGTCAACCAGTTGGGGAATAGATCTGTTCATCTTGCAACCAAACTCATCTCTTGAGCCTAATATAGTCATTTTAGGCACTGAGACCCCGCCCACCTGCTGTTCCAGCCTTATGTCTGTAAAGGGGCAGCCAATCAGAAGAAAGGTGACTTAAAAGTAGAGGACAGAAGGTGAACTGAGGGCTGCACCAAAACTCAAATAGTAGTTTGATTCTTTCTAGTTTCTTTCTATTATTGTAGGGTATCTTAGATTACTTAACTTTATCTAATTCAAAGTATTTCTTTCTCTTTTCTCCTCAGCTCACGCCGGCGGACAGCTCCTCCCTCACCGACTACAGCAGCGAGCCCGCTCTTTACTTCTGATCTGCCTGACCAATCAGCTGTACAGTAGCATCGCAGCATCTCACCTGTGGGACCAGACTGCCTCCACCTCGACACTCCAGCCGACTATAAGCACATCTTCCTGACCAGACAGGAAACATGGGTGTTTTATTTTTGTTTTTCTGGCTGATTTCCTGCCACGGCACCGCCACACGCCACATTTCCAGCTGCGCATTGGAGCTGCCGGGTGGCTGGCGTGGTGTTCAATGCCCACCTTCTTTCTGAAGCTGAAGCAACAAATCCTAAAAAGAAAAGAAGAAGGAAAAAAAAAAAAAGCAGCTGGGCTGTCTTTCCCAACCCGTGATCTAACAGACAGTTGATCTGTCAGCGTCCAGAATCTTCCTCCTTGCCACGCTGTAGAAGTTTTTGCTGCTTTCGAGGTTCAAATTTAGCTTCAGGTTTTATTTTATTTTATTCTTTTTGGAGGATGTCGACGAGGGAAGGAGCCGACAGAGTTCAGTGTTATCGTGGAAGCGTGTCATTACAGCAGATTGGCGGCAGATAAACATAAAAATGGTGAAAGGGTGCCACAATTGCATTTCTTTGTTCTCTTTCTTTTTCTTTTTTTATCCGCATGTTTTGATTTGAACCCAGCACTTCTGTTGGTTCTGTCTTACTGTAAAGCTTCTCTATGCCTTTTTTTTTTTGTTAGGTTTTGTGTATTTTCTGGCAGACTATGCTGTACTGATTGAAGCTGCTGAATTTTTTTTTTTTTGGCAAGCAAACTTCAACACGCTTCACTTCTTCATGTGACGAGGGAGGAAACATATGCACCCCACCCCCCGGGATCAGTAGCACCTCTCATTTCTTATTAAATGCTTGATAAAGTGACCTTGGCCAACAATGTCTGTATGTCCGTATTGCTGAAATCACGTGTCCGTATATCTGCTCTGGAAAGCTGGTAGACCTCCCGATGCCTTTCCTCAGCTCTTTGTGTATTTATTCCTGCTTAACGTTGAAGTTTGCATGTCTGAAATCTGCTTTCTTTTTTTTTGAGGGGGGGTCGTTTTGTTTGTTTTCGGTTTTTTGTACAGATGTTTGCTGGCGAGGGCTCCGAAAGATCCCCGCCAGACCAGTCGGACCTCATCTACTTTCACATTCCACAGGGAAAGAAGGCGGTCCACTTTGAAGGCAACAGTGATTGTGATTGATCATTAAAAGAAAAAAAAAGGCATTTTGTGAGAAAGAATGAAAGTTTGTGTGTGTGTGTCTTTTTTTTTTATTATTATTCATATTTTTTATATGCTCATAATGCCAACTGATTAAAGAGTTCCTGTAAAGGCCTCGCATCCACTCTAAGGCCAGTATTGTTGTACTGTCTCCACTGGGATTCATCTCTTCTGCTCATTATTTCATGTATTTTTTACATTTTATTTCTCCAATCAGATGCAATTTGTTTTTTTTGCCGTCAGGAGCTTTGTCTTTCTCTCTGATGGATTTACAACTTATATGTTTCGTCCGGGAGTTTTGGTTGATAGATGTCTTTGCACTGTCATGCTTTTAGCTTTGTTTTGCACCTCATGAGGAAGTAAGAGTGGGCTGTAGAGGAAATGTGCACTTAAAAGAACGAGAAGCCTACAGACTGGTGACAAATTAGAGGAGAAGGTTAAAAGCGTCTCAGTGACGTGCCTCCAAAACACGATGATGTCATCTAACACGTTTGAGACTGTAGCACTTGATTCTTAATGATGTCATCCTCATAAATCCATTCAGTGACATCCCACCTGTTTCCTTTCAAGGTCGGGGAAGGGCATTATCATCCTGTAAGAGACCACTTCCATCAACCATGCCAGCAAAATTGCCCCCTGAGGGCATATATGGGGTTAAAGGGTTCAGTCTTTTCCTTTAATTTGTCACCAACCTAAATTTGGTTGAAGAGTTACATTTCAAAGAAAAGCCTGACTTAAGTCTAAGTCAGGGTTTTGATTGGGGTGGACTGATATATCAGTTTAGATTGCACTGACTGATATTTAGATATTCTGAAAGATAAAAGGTGGGGTTAATCTGTGCATTTCTAATTTCAATCCCATGTCTCAGTCGGCATGAATGAATTAAAATTTGAAATGAAACTCTTCAGCCACACACGATTGAATGCATCGCGATGAATGCCATGACCACTTTGTTTTCTTTTGCCACTCAAGTCTTACGATTGTTTGGCCTTGTCACTGTGACCAAAAACAGCAGCCCGAAGTGCAGTTTCGCCACACAGGTCCACAGGGACTTCATCTTTGTCCACCTGCAAAATCTCTCCAACCCCCTGCTGGTGTACACCGATTTGAACTTTGGATGTTTACTTCATGTGCTCAATGTGACTGCTCAGCAATGCTTCTGTTTCAGAAGACTGAATGTAATTTTTTTTTCAATAAATTTTCTGTGGTATGATTATCAGCTTACCAGAAAACATCACATTGAACAGTGAACCCTGTTATTGTTTCTCCAAACTTTAGCATGGCTGGATTTGACCTTCAATACATTTCTCTGAAAAGGTCTCAAACTGGCAAAAAGTTAGTAATAATGAACACATTTCCATCTATTGCAGTATACATTTTACTTGGTCTGGTTCAAAATAGCTGGACTTTCTTTGTGTTATGTGGCTTGACAAAGCCTCAATTCCCAGTCAAGGGAATTCTTTCACAACAGCAGTTATCAGCTTCCTTTATTAGTCCAAGCTTTCTGCTTCAGCCTGTGTGTGCACTCAGGTACAAGGAGGCATTGGACACACTTTGGCTTTCATTCTGCACAAAATCAATCAATTGAGCATATCCTACTGATATTTTAGATATGAAAAGAGAGAAACCTTACAAAAAGACCCAGAAGTCTTTCCTGGTGCTGCTTAGTCAAGAAAGCCTTTCTGCAAAAAATCATTTAAACATTAAAGGGTACTCGGCCTGATGAAGTAATAGAAGAGGAAATCAGTCTTTTCCATCACCAACCAAATCTGTGCAAATTCCTGCTAGAAGAAAATGCACAGTTTGTGCTGCTGTAACTTGAAAGCAGGGCTTCATTCAGTGGTAGTGGTAATATGGCGCTCACAAGATTGAAGGTATAAAATATATGAACTTGGAATACAGATCACCTTTAAATTTAGTTTACCAGATATAGTTTAAGCCTAGTTCAAGACCAAAAAGACAAATTTAGCCCATTGAACCTCCATGCCAGGGAAATCAAGCCTAAAAGTGAATCAGTAAATTCTGAAACCAAAACCCGTGAGGTTGGCTGCTCTGGATTGGGTTATGTGTCTGGCTTTTGTTACTAAAAGAAAGCCACCTCTGAAAACACTAAAAACTACGCTGGATTATACCTTGCTAACCCAATAATCTCTCCAATATCTTCCAATCCTACAATACACTTGACAATACCCTGTCACTTGTAGCTGTGCAAACACAATCTGCAGAAACTCGACTACGGTGCGTCTCGTGATCAAAGACACAACAGATAATCAAGGACCACCTCAGAAAAAGCGAGGACCACTGATTGAAACTTGTTGTTCACTGTGGTGTTTACAGAGTGCTCTATCATATCATGAGAGGAAATGAATGAAAACTGCTTGAAACACAAAAATCTTGGGTATGTAAACGAAAACACCAAAAAATGTTAAGTATGCTTGATTTGTAGTCATGGATATAAATCCTCCAAACACACTGATTAAAGGAGACCCATAATGCTCATTTCCATATTCTTATTCGTGGACCCTACCAGAATAGCTGTGCATGATAGAGAGGTTAAAGTAATTCTTAGTCTGAAATAAGCTGATTTAACTGCAGCTTACTTCTGATTGGCTGCCCCTCACAAGCAACCACAGGTGGGAGGGGCCTCTGTGCTTGAGATGACCATATTAGTGATATCCATGCTTTCTGATATCAAATAGAACCAAGAGTAGAAAAAACTGCCAGAAACTGAATGTTTTAAACATAAACTTTTGTCTCTCAGAGTTTATGACCATAAAAGCATTGCGGGTCCCCTTTAACTGAGCCCTGCTTGGACCTCCTTTGGAATTGTGGCTAATGGTCACATGACATACCTGTGGATCCATCAACCTGTGGTAACTGCTGCCTCTGTTGACCAAAACCCACTCTGTGGTACTCTTGCTCTCTCTGTGAACTGAAGGACCAAACTGTGGGCAAACTTCACTGATCTCGTCTTAAATGGCACCAGCAAGAACTTTTCTGATGGCCAGAGACGCAGCACTCAACTTTAGCGCTTCTGAAGTGTACACACCGACTCTTGCCGCAGTGTCCCAACCCCGTCTTTGTCTATGCCCGATGCAAAATGAGCAGTTTGTGTTGGTCACTCTGTAGCAACACTGTGGTAGAAAGCTTGCTCATCTTTTACTTTCCACCCTCCTCTCGTCTGTAAATCTACATCGCAGCAGATGTGCTTACTGTAAAGTTATTGTCAATGATTTGGGCAAGTGAAAAAAAAAAGTGATGTCATACTTGTACAAATGAAAGCTCAATAAATAGAAGACTTGAAGAAATACGAGTGCTCTAGCCTTTCTTGTCTATGAATTAAACTATGCGCCAAGTATGACTTCTATGCATATAGTTAAGGCAAAGAGTCTGGGTTACTTTATTATTTGGGAATGTCTGATGGGGAAAAATAAGCTTAAATCCCTTAAAAAAACAAAACCTGTCAGAAATCTCAGTTCTGATAAGTCTAAAGTGGTGGATGACCCACATGGGAACAAACATTTTATACACAACAAAACAAGGATATTAATCTAGAACACAAATAGGAAAAAAAACCCTCAGTGGGTAGAAGCAGCCCTTTTGGAGCCATGCAAACAGAATAAATGTGACAAAAGGTGCACTAAAGAGGCGACAGCATCCCCCAAAAGAAGAGGAATGTTTGGTGAACTGAGTAGAAACCATCGCGCTCTCCTCAACTTGCACAGGTAGTCTTCCTCCCCTCACCCCAACTGGTCATGGCAGAGTGTGGAGGAGATCCCAGGAGTCACCACGCTACCTGACATTGGCATTCACCAACAATATGCTTTTCCAAAATACCCATTGACCCACTGCCAAACCCATCACGTGTCATACAGTGTGACGTCTCACTCAACAAGCAAAACAAACAAATTGGAGTTTTAACACAAAAAAATGTTAGGAAATACATTTATTGAATCCAGAAACTTACAACAAAGGCTTAAATATATTACAAATTAGTCCAAAGTGGGGAATAAACTGCCTCAGAAGCCACAGTCAGGTGAGGTCAGGTGCACGGGTTTGCTCCTCGCCTTCAGTGCTCCGTCCTCCGAGGCTCCGTGGCTTTACTGAGGTTTCCTGCCTCCTGCTTTAGGACGCTCAGGAGAGACTGGGAGCTCTCCAATATCTGCAGGAGTTAAAACAAAAACAAAACAACATGAACTAACTTGTGCAGAAACTCAGAGGAAGTGGGGAGTGCACTTTAGAAGCAATTAAAGAAGGGGTCCAGGCTTGGCCAATTTGTTGTTTTTTAATCAGAGCAGCTCAGGAGTGTTTGTTTACAGTGATTAAGTGAGAGCACAACGGGAGTTCAGCGTCAGCAGGTGGGATCTTACTGACATCCAGTACAGCAGCCAAAAGCTTCTGTGGCCATACCCAACTTTTAATTAGTTCTTAAATCAACACTTGAGACTGAGAGGTTTTCTGGTTGATGCAGACCGTCCAACAAACAGCTATTGTTTTAGCATCTTATAACCACTGATCCATTTCTCATGCACTAATAAAGGTATCCCACCCCCGCCTCTCCTTCTTACGAACGTCTGCAGCTGGTATTACCCAGCAAACTTGGGTGAGAAGCAGTTGTGGTATGAGGCTGTTGTGCCAAAAATTACTTGCTATTTAGAGTTAGAAAGAACATTTCTGTCACAAGATAGAAGCAGCCATGGTGTGACTACATAAGATCCTTTATATTACAAAGACCCTACAATCAGATTACCTACTATCAGCAAGCACTTGGTAACAGTGGGAAGGAAAAACTCCTATTTAACAGGAAGAAACCTCCGTATAATGCAGAATAATATATAATACAGAACATCAATCAACATGGAAATTCTTGCTGGGTTTGCTGTTATGCAGAGCTTCGTTTGTTCTCCGTTCACCATGCACCTGTTATGTGGTATTGATTAACTTTGCAGAAGAGCCACATGAATTTCAATCTTTTTAAATTTTGCCTTTATAAATACCTGTGTAAACAAAAAGTCAGCATATGAAAACCACTGCAGGCTCGGTCATTGACGCACCTTGGTGTATGCAGCCTCCGTCTCGGCGATGGTGCGGTCGAAGGTGGAGCGTGCGGCGAGTCTCTGCGTCAGGCTCTCGTTGACTCGGCTCAGCTTCTCCGAGAGGACACGGATGTCGTGCTGCAGCCGCTCCTTTTCCTCTTCCTCCTGCTTGATCTGTCGGTTCAGCTCATCCCGCTTCGAGCAAAGCTCCTCGATACCTGATCGGGAGGGAAAGGTGGGATTAAACTAGAGCCTCAGTAGATCTCCTCGGGACTCAGACAGATGATTTCTGCCATAATTACGCAGCCCAAACACAGACATGGATACAGTAAACAGAGAACAATGGAAACCTTCACAGTGATCTGAAATTAAACACACTTATTAGGTCAACAACAGTAAAATACTGGTCTTAATTTTCATTTGAGTGAGTGAAATGGCTTAGCCACTTGCGGGTTAGTCGCTATCAATACCAGGACTAAAAAAGTAGGATTAGTGCTTCCCTAATTCCAGCAGACCAGAAACAGATTAACCAACACCTGACAGGTGACAAGCTTCAGCTTCACCGGGCTTTTATCTTCCAATACTTTTGAGAGAAGAAGAAAAAGTGTCACACTGACATACAGTTAAACTGCTGCAAGCACCCAGAGCTGATACCTGTTAACACCATTCGCGCCAGTGTGGAGTGCAAAGGGTTAAAGGTGATCTGAGGAGGTTAATCAGATTATTAGGCGAGGTGCAGCATCACAGGTTAACCTCTCAAAAAAGGACTTTTTTCGGTTTTAGACAAAATTACAGGCAGCAAACTTTGCTTTAACACAAGGGTGTTAACATTGCAAGCTGAGGCCAGAACACCGGCTCCCCAAAGGATCCACTCCGGCCGCAGAATAGCTCATTAAAATAAACCCAATATGACAAGACAAACCATCTGAATAAAAATGCTACAAAACACACATAAGGAGGACACAATAAACTTTAACACAATAAGTAAATGCGAGTATTGTTCTCTGGTGACAGTGCAGGCTACAACATGCTTGGTCTACATATAGCGCAATAGAGTCATTTAATAGGCAAATATGCTTAATTTATATATTAACCAGTAAGTATACTATAATTTAAATTTAAGCCGCTAACACTGTTATGCTAATCAGTCTAATGTGTTATTGACAGTAAATAGGCTCACTCACATTTGACCAGCTCGTTGTTGTAGGTCTGCAGAGCTGCAGCTTGTTGGGTCATGTCGGATTTTAGGTCAACCTTCACCGGATTATATCTGAGGTACTCGGTCGGCTACCTCGTCATCTATCCCTAGGAGCTAAACAAGCCGGGGTGGACCAAATATTCAGCAAAGCCCGTACATGGCGGGTTTCCCAGACAACTCAAACCCAGGAGGAACTACCGGACACCCAACCAGAGACGATAACTTGGAAGAGAGTCTACTTCCTGTTAAAAACATTGTGTAGAAATGAACTGGAGTTTAGAAGGTTGCCAGAAGATGGCGCACACGACCAAGACCTCAGGGAATAGGAGTAATTATAACGAAACGGCTAAAGCAATCGTTTGCAAATGCTTCTACATAAACAGCCAAAATGTTATTTTAGTTTTGTTCTCCAAGGCAATAATAATGAATTCGGAATTATATAATATCGACTCGTTACCGGAACCATCTCATGAGCGCCCCCTATCAAACCAGAAGTCGATAAAGTGAGAGTTCTTATATTAAGAGATATCTGCCCTTCTTCTCCACTGTGTTTAACACCGATAATGTCCGGCTTGCGCCCTCTGGCGGATAACAAAACCTACTGTTAAATTAAGTTCCTGTTAAGAGTTACTGTTTACCATTTAACCACAAGTTTCCTCCATTTCCCATGCATATATTAGATGCAGTTCAACCGGACTAATGCCTAAAGACGGTTAGCTGTGCCTCATATTAGTTTTACTAGAGAGACATTCAGTACTAGAACAATCCAGAGTACACATCTGGAGAAAGTAAAAATACAGCCTCCAAGTAGATATACCTATGGTATCAATTTCAAAATACTGCATCACCTGAAGTGATCACACTGTGATCAACACAAGATTTTCATAAAACTTGACCTCTGACCTTGAGTAGATCTTTAGTAGATCTATGGTATCAATTTGCAGCTGCTATGTCGTCTAGTTCTCAAGTTATCGGATTCAAGACGTTTGGGAGATTCCTCAGCGGCTGCTGCTGAGAGAGAAGCTATATTACTCAGCACATGGCAGACAGGAAGCAGTATGTGAGGGTGTCCAGTGCTCTGTCTGATTGGTGCAGTACAGGAAAAGAAAAAAAAATTCCTCCATAGCAATGTGTGAGACTGATAAAGTCAGAAAATTATTACTTAAAGTTATTGCTGCTAAAGGTCTACCTACCGGTCTGGAATTGGGGTGGATGACGCTGTCATGTACCTGTTGCAGCAATCCCTCTCTCACCTAGAGCAGGCGGGGAACGCTGTGAGGATCATGTTTTTTGACTTCTCCAGTGCTTTCAACACCAACCAGCCTACACTAGGGAAGCTGGAGGGAACCAGAGTGGGCAAACAGCTGACTGCATGGACCATTGACTACTTAACCAACATACCACAGAATGTGAGGCTTCATGACTGTTGTCCGACGTGGTAATCTGCAGCACGCTGGGCACCACAGGGCACAGTTCTCTCACCCTTCTTGTTCAGCCTGTATACTTCTGACTTCTGTTATGATTCAGACCATTGCCACCTACAAAAGTTCTCAGATGATATGGCCATCATCAGATGCGTATCAGACGGAAACGATCAGAAATACTGGAGGGTCATCAGTGACTTTGTTGGCTGGTGTGTCACCAATGCTCTCCAAATCAACGCTAGCAAGATCAAGGAGATGGTCATAGACTTCAGGAGGAAGTCA
Source organism: Neolamprologus brichardi (assembly GCF_056152115.1). Taxonomy (NCBI): domain Eukaryota; kingdom Metazoa; phylum Chordata; class Actinopteri; order Cichliformes; family Cichlidae; genus Neolamprologus; species Neolamprologus brichardi. The sequence continues at coordinate 33,418,501 of NC_142110.1, forward strand.
CCCCCTACAACACTGGTGAACATCCAGGGCAAAGACATTGAGATAGTGGACTCATACACATACCCGGGTGTTAACGTCAACAATAAACTGGACTGGACTACAAATACAGACAGCCTGTATAAAAAGGGCCAGAGTCGACTCCACCTGCTGAGGAGAGTGAGGTCCTTCAGAGTCTGCAGGACTCTGTTAAGGAAATTTTATGACACTGTGGTAGTATCCACCTTTTTCTATGCAGTGGCCTGCTGGGGGAGTGGATGCACAAACAGGGACAGGAGGAGCAGGATTGGCAAACTGGTGCAGAGCTCTAGCTCTGTGCTGGGATGTATAATATGAAATATTGGGACATCGACACAATTCTAAGATTTTTGGCTCTATACACCATTACAATGGATTTCAAATGAAACAAACAAGATGTGCTTTAACTGCAGACTGTCAGCTTTTTGAGGGTATTTACATCCAAATCAGGTGAACGGTGTAGGAATTACAACAGTTTGCATAAGTGCCTCCCATTTGTTAAGGGACCAAAAGTAATGGGACAACTGGCTTCTCAGCTGTTCCATTGCCAGGTGTGTGTTATTTCCTTATTATCCCAATTACAATGAGCAGATAAAAGGTCCAGAGCTCATTTCAAGTGTGCTATTTGCATTTGGAATCGGTTGCTGTCAACTGCCAAGATGAGATCCAAAGAGCTATCACTATCAGTGAAGTAAGCCATCATTGGGCTGAAAAAAGAAAACACATCAGAGAGATAGCAAAAACATCAGGCGTGGCCAAAACAACTGTTTGGAACATTCTCAAAAAGAAGGGAATGCACCGTTGAGCTCAGCAACACCAAAAGACCCGGGAGACCACAGAAAACAACTGTGGTGGATGACCGAAGAATCCTTTCCCTGGTGAAGAAAACACCCTTCACAACAGTTGGCCTGATCAAGAACACTCTCCAAGAGGAAAGTGTATGTGTGTCAAAGTCAACAATCAAGAGAAGACTCCAGCAGTGTGAATACAGAGCGTTCACCACAAGATGTAAACCACTGGTGAGCCCCAAAACAGGAAGGCCAGATTAGAGTTTGACAAATGACATCTAAAAAAGCATGGTGGTGGAAGTGTCATGGCGTGGGCATGTATGGCTGCCAGTGGAGCTGGTTCTCTTGTATTTATTGATGATGTGACTGGTGACAAAAGCAGCATGATGAATTCTGAAGTGTTAGGGGCAATATTTTCTGCTCATATTCAGCCAAATGCTTCAGAACTCATTGGACGGCGCTCCACAGTGCAGATGGACAGTGACCCAAAGCATACAGCAAAAGCAAGCAAAGAGTTTTTGAAGGGTAAGAAGTGGACTGCTTTGCAATGGCCAAGTCAATCACCTGACCTGAATCCGATTGAGCATGCATTTCACTTGCTGAAGACAAAACTGAAGGGAAAATGCCCCAAGAACAAGCAGGAACTGAAGACGGTTGCAGTAGAGGCCTGGCAGAGCATCACTAGGGATGAAACCCAGTGTCTGGTGATGTCTATGTGTTCCAGACTTCAGGCTATAATTGACTGCAAAGAATTTGCAACCAAGTATTAAAAAGTGAAAGTTTGATTTACAGTTCTTATTCTGTCCCATTACTTTTGGTCCCTTAACAAGTGGGAGACACATATGCAAACTGCCAAATTCCTACACTGTTCACCTGATGTGGATGTAAATACCCTCAAATAAAAGCTGACAGTCTGCAGTTAAAGCACATCTTGTTCGTTTCATTTGAAATCCATTGTGGTGGTGTATAGAGCCAAAAATGTTAGAATTGTGTTGTTGTCCCAATATTTATGGACCTGACTGTATATTTAGTGTGTATGGATGTATGTGTATTTGTATTTCTTTGTATTTGTATTTTTATTTCTTGACTTTATATTCTTGGTCTTTATCTCTCTTATCTCTTTGCATTCATCTGCTATTGGTACCTGAGCTGTGGTAATGCAAATTTCCCCACCGTGGGATCAATAAAGTCTTATCTTTTTTTTTTTTTTTTTTTGAAGTTTTAAATTAGCTTTGCAACTTTTTGAATAAAATTTCTGACTTTGCTCTCATAAGTTTGAGAGCTTATCTTGTATTTTATCCTATTGACAGTTTTTCCTTATACATTTTTCCTTTTGTCCTTCTTTGCCCCTTGTTTTGTCCTTCGTAGCCTCTAAGAGTCAAATAAGATAACCTTTATTAGTCCCACACGTGGGAAAATACAGTGTTGTCAGAAAAAGAGAATTGCACTTAGTGTTATTGCACATGGGTGGATGTGCGTGTTTGGTCAGCTGCAAAGTCTTTGTGGAGTCTGACAGCAGTAGGAAGGAAAGTCCATGTTAGTACAGAAACCTTTCAAAAGCAGAATGTTTAATAAGCATGATTTGTACGTTTTATTCCAAGAAATCTGCAACTTTTTCCTTGTTTTCCCCAATTTTAGTAAATTTGCCATTTTTCCTAGTAAATGTGTGACTTTGTATTGTAATTTTTTCTTTGTTAATTCCATCCATCCAACTTATTCCGCTTTATCCAGGGCCGGGTCGCGGGGGCAGCAGCCTAAGCAGAGAAGCCCGGACCTCCCTCTCCCCAGCCACCTCCTCTAGCTTATCCGGGGGAACTCGGCCAGACAAGAGATATCTCTCCAGCGTGTCCTGGGTCTGCCCCCAGGGCCTTCGCCCTAATTTGTTCATTTATTTTCTAAATTTTTGTTCTAAATTTTGGTAACCTTTTCCATTTTTTCTTTGTAAATATTTAATTTAAAAATTTCGTTCTAAATTTGCAAAAAAAATGTTTTTGTTCTCCTCAGAAATTTGAGAGCTTTTTCTTGTACATTTCCAAATTTTGTTCTGGGAGATTTGCCATTTTTCCCCATAAATTGATCAACTTGCCCTTGTTTGCCCCTCATTTTGTCCTTCGGAGCCGTTGATACCCCGTCTTAGTAGAGAAGCTCTTCAAAAGCAGCCTTCAGGTGTGGCTTTTTTAACTAGTGCGCGCATCAATAAATGTGACGTAATTCCACGGTGGGCGGAGTTTACGTCCAGGCACCATGGCTTCGGTTGGGACCGAGGTGAGTGTGTGAGCTTTTTCTGCGCCAAGCTTGTTTTCCTGTTGCCCTGTTTTCCGCTCCACGGAAAATATGTTTCGTCCCGACGGGTGGACCAGCCCCCTGTGAGCGGCCGAGCCGCCGGTGTCGAACTGTCGGTTCGCGTTAAATTGGCCGCTGCCAGCCTTGGAGTCTTTTGCTTTTGTGCTGGACCGGAGGGCAACTGAATGTGCAGGAAGATGCTGCGCCCCGGAAAATGAATACTCTGTGCAGGCACGTTGTTCGCTTTACGCCGGGGTCTGATTATACATGGTCCCGGGTTGTGTCACTGTCCTGCCTGTGTCCAGCTTTAGCGGTTCAAAATAAACCACATACACACCTTAAACTTGCATTTTTAGCCAATATTCTCAAAGTTCTTGCTGCACTGTTTGTCGCCAGCTCACTGGTGGCTAATTTGTACACTGTTTTGTAGCTAGCTGTTAGCAGCGATGCTAGCTAACAGCAGAATGCTCACTTTTAAATTCCTAAAAAAAAACGGATTCCAGCGATTGTCCTCTTTACACCGATCGGTCTCCATTTATTCCCCAACAGTGCGGTTAAACGCTCGACTGATAATGCTATCTCCACGGTGGAGTGCTGTAACTGATGCAGTCAAATGAAGCCAGCACTGGCAGAGCTGCAACAGCCTCCCATTGCATACATATGGCGCCAGATCCGGATTCACCTTTTCACTCATTATTTCTCTTTTTTAATCTTTCAATTGTGATTTGAATTATTCTTCGAGTGAAGGCTGATCTGTGTTGGATATTGTCACGGCTCTCAGTGTTGCTGGCTGTTTTGTAGGTGCATTGATTTGATTTGCTTTTACAGGAAGGTTTTAATGGTGAAGGTGGATCATTTCAGCTGATCGGCATGTGCAAAGCTGCCACAGCTTCAGTCTCTGGTGCTTCATTTCTTTTTAGTAGATATGGCAGATTTGGTATGCTTGCTTTGTTCGGCAGAGGTCGCTCCAACAGTGTTGAGAGTATCTCGAGGTGTAGCAGAGAAAGGTGTAGGGCATTGAGCTGTGGAGCCACTTCCGTTTACGCTCATAGCTGGTGTGTGAGTTAGTGACTGAGTGTTTGTTATTTGATGCATTTACCCTCAAACGGCAACTTCACCTCTATTGAAAAGGAGGAAAATGAGGAAATATGCGTGCCAATCTCATGGTTTTAAGCTGATAATTGCAGGCACCATGTTAGAGTACAGTCAGTGCAATTGGAAGGCTTTATTTTTCATGTGATAGAAATGATATGAATGAAATGTTGGACCTTTCATTTTAAAAATTAAAAGACACATTGGTTATCAGATTGGTTATTAACAGGCAACCTGAATGATTGTTTGAATAAATGAATGTAAAAAGGTAAATCCATGAAAAAATATATTCTTTCTACTTCACCCCCTCAGAACCAAAGTAAATCAATTTTACACCCACTTCAAGAGTCACAATCTAAATCCAGAATCGTATTTTTATCACCAACTTTAAGCATTATCCCTGTTTGAGTTTCAAACCTGCTCCAGTTTATTGTGGGACTATAATTTACATGTTCGCGAGACCAACAGGGTCTGTGTGGTTCCCTGTGGTATAAATTTTATCATCAGATGGTGAGTGTAGTGTGAGGGTTTGTGCAAATGGCTAGCTTTTTGGTTTTGTTTTTGTTTGTTTTTTTGCAACCACATGCACTTGTCCACAAATTTACACGATGGACCATAAGCTACACATATGGTCCAAGCGGTGGACTTTAAAGCCATACAACAAGGAGGACTACTTGGCTGTTGGGTTTCTATGTCTACATCATAGTATAAGTGAGGCATTAGTATCTATAGCATAGAGTAAATACTCACCGAAACGTCACGTCTGGTGGTTCAAGCCACGCTTTGGTTTCATTTGGGCTTGTTGTGCACTGCTAAGTTTATGTAAACTAGCGTAGTTGGATTGAAGACATGAGCGTTAGATAATTATATTGATACAGTGATATTAAAAAGGGTGATAGGGTTGTGGTGACACCACTGTGTGCGGCACAGCCAATTTGGGGGCCATAATGTGCTCTTAATATTATCTGATAATTCAAAGGAGAAAACTTGAAACATTTGTGGTCTGGCATTGCCTTGCCCAACAGATCACTGGTCAAAACATGTAATAACATCCATCCATCCATTCGCTTCCGCTTATCCTTTTCAGGGTCGCGGGGGGGCACTGGAGCCTATCCCAGCTGTCATAGGGGGCGAGAGGCAGGGTACACCCTGAACAGGTCGCCAGTCTGTCGCAGGGCCAACACATAGAGACAGACAACCATTCGCACTCACATTCACTCGCACATTCAATTTAGATTATCCAATTAACCTATCCCCACAAGCTGCATGTCTTTGGACGGTGGGAGGAAGCCGGAGTACCCAGAGGGAACCCACGCAAACACGGGGAGAACATGCAAACTCCACACAGAAAGACCCCGGCCTGATGGTGGAATTGAACTCAGGACCTTCTTGCTGTGCGGCAACAGTGCTAACCACCGTGCTGCCCACGGTGTTAGATGTTATAACATCTAAAAGATTATTTATTTATTTATTTTTTAACCTACATTTTGAAACTGGTAGGGTTGGGTACCAAGCTTTGTATTTTAGGTTTTAGGGGTACTGACTGAATTGTATTTATCTCATCAATCCTTTGGGAATGTGCATAGTTAAGAGCAGGAATGTCAGAAGGTTTTAACCCATTTAATTTGTTGAAAACAAACAAAAGCTGAAAAACACTGTGAAAGAAAGAAGCCAAAACAGGAAAAATGTGGTTCCGCTTGTGTGTTCCTGTAAGGAGTCGAGATGATGCATTTTGGACAAGTTGCAGATGAGAAAGCAGAATCTGGCTGCCCAGATAAAGACTATTGCAATAGTCAAGCCTGCATGAAATGAAGGTGGGGTTGGCGGTATAAACGGTATACGGTAGAAATGATATAAATTTGGCCAACTGTAGAGATTTTGACTATACTGCTCTACTGCGATAGCACATGTTAATGGTGTCATCATCAAGCTGCGCCTGTTTTGGTCGAAAGCATTGCAGCGGCTGCAAACAACATCATTGGCAAATTATGCCCGGCGGCAGTAATAGCAAAGAGACGAAGCACTTTTGGAATATGGGGAAAGCCAAAAACTGCGCTTCCTCCACTTCCCTACCATTGATTCATTAATGCTGAATTCTCTCTCAGCTGCTCTATTCCCATGTTGTTGCAGTATATTAATGACTAACCTCGTATTGTGGATGGATTATCTCAGTTGTTCTCCTGACTGAAGTTTGGTCCGTTTATAGCATCCTGCCATGCAATTGCATTTGTCCCTAACCACCAGAAACCCTTACGTTAACTCTTATCGAGTGGAAAAAAGTTAGCGTTCATCCTCCAGCTTCACTGTGCTAATGTTATGCTAACATAGCTGTTTTGCTAGTGATCACGTAGCATATCATTATATACCAGCTAGCTCAACTTCAGTAACCCTGCAAACGTCACTGCTGTTTAGTTTCCTGTCTTCATTTATGTTGGAAGTGATAGCAGAGCTGTACTTTTCATTTTTTCAGAAATCTCTCAGTCAGAACATGGCATATCATGTTTACGTGGAAACTAGCAAGCTAACTTCCTGCTAACTTCTAACTCTGTTGAATTTAATAAATTCTGTTTTCATGCCTGGATGTTAAACTTTTTTGTTACACCTGGTAAAGCAGCAACACTGATCATTTTATTAAAGATGAAAGAATTGACCCTGTGCACGAGAAAATGCTAACTTCCTGGTTTGAGACCGGATGTGGGGTTGTACATTTCCGGTAGCTTTACTTTGCGGTCAATCGCTACTGCAAAGATATACTCCAAAATCATGTCCAAAACTCGAAAACGGAAAGATCGCGTTAAGTTACAAAGAGCAGAAGGTGGGAACACTCACCACTGTTGTGTCATAAAAAAATCTAATGATCAATTTTGATGTTTAAAGAGTTTAGATCGATCAGTTGTTTACATCACTCAACACAAGCGGAATTGCATTACTGCAGCAGAAGACACATCGTCCACATTCAGAAGCACATCTCTGTATAGTGACTGGTCTTATGATTTAAACAGGCAAATGTTCAGCATTCAAACTACAGGTGAAGAATAGTCAAACCAGATGTTTCCCCCATTATGTCGATATCAGCTAGTCAAGTACACACCTACACAGCATGTTAACAAACCGTAAAAAAAGCCACACAAAAATGAATGATTGCTGGTAAGGGTTTCTATACATCAGTATTTATGAAGGGTATGTTGTGACTTACCTTCAAAATTACAGCGGTCCCTTGCTATAACGCGGTTCACCTTTCACGTCGCAGTTTCGCAGCTTTTTTTTAGTGCAAGTTTGCATGCTTTTTTTACGTCACATTGTGTCCTGCGTCCTGATCGCTGCAGACTATCTCCTCCGTGACGTCTCTCCTGTACAGTACAGAATCGCTGCATCGATCGCTAGCAGTGTGACTCTGAAGTGCAGTACTGTATGTCCACGATGTTCACAAAACGTTTTGCACCGTCAAAAAATAAAATTTGCTACTTGATTTCACCTATCGCTGGTTATTTTTAGAACATAACACCCGCGATAAATGAGGGACAGCTGAGAAATATAACATTTGAATCCCTTTTCTCTTTTGCTCTGAGGCGTGGGGAAAAAATATCGACAAGTCAATGAACATCATTTACAGATATATTGGGTAAATGCCCGAGACATCTATAGAAATGTAAATCGCCGCTTGATTCATTCATTTGCTTAACTTGTTTTGGACCGTGAACAGGGTGTGAATAGGACACCGGAAACAAAGCTCCCCACAGGAGTTTCCGTACCGGAAGTAGCATATGCTAACGTGCACATAGTCAAAAAAAATGACAGTTTTTAACTCTCAGTGATGCCGCAGTGTTCGTTTGACTTTGGGACCTGGAGCAGACGGAGTTTTGGACCCAGATTACTTGCGAAGCTCCTGACTACGGCAGCTGTAATGCTCCGACAATCCATCCAGTGGTGCGGCTTCATAGCTTACCAAAGTCGTTCTAAAACATTTTTGACAGATTTCTGCGGGCCGTGTACCACATAAAATCTGTTCGAGGTCAGTAAGCACAACCAGAATTCATACATAAAGCACACTGTTGATTTTTGAGAAAATTAAAGGATTGTAAGTGTGCCTTATAGTGTGTAAAATACTTTATACAGAAGAAAAAAATATATTGTGATATATATTGTTACCGCACATGCTTCAAATTATACCATGATATGGCTTTTAGGCCATATTGCCCAACTCTAAATGAAGGCATGAATTACTTCCTTACAGTCAATGAAAGATACAATGGGCTTACACTTTAGAAAACCCCTCAACTGGAAGAATCTAGCTCCAACAACAGCATTTATTTGTTTACCAAATGTGAAGCTGTTGTCTGTTTTTTTTTTTTTTTTTTTTTTTTTTTTTTTTTGGTTGGTTTTTTTTTGCAAGGGACATTTAGAAATTATCCAAAAGGGCCAAGACGACATTTAAAGGACGCATAAGGCTAAGCTCAGGAGGGCTAGTTCCACTTCTGTTTTTTGTTGATTCAGGTTCAAGAAATACAACTTTGTCTGAAATTGGGGCTGTGGTATTCTTTTTGAGAGCAAGATAGATTTGTGAGTCATCTGCATAACAGATGACTCACATTGGGATACATTCTTTGAAAATATATCCTAATGGGAGCAGGAAAAGTGAAGAGTACTGGACCTAGGATGCATCCTTGTAAAGCCCCCATGTGAGGGGAGCAGGTGATGATGAAAAACTAATCAACCTGGTGGTGAAACCTTTGCAGAGTTTCTTTAGTACAACTCTCCAGTAGAAAATCAATAAATGATCCAATTCTGTGCCATTATGTGTTTTGAAACCAGACTAAAATGTTTAAGTCAGGGGTGTCAAAGTCAAATACACAGTGGGCCAAAATTCAAAACTGGAACAAAGTCGCGGGCTAACGTTAATATTTATTGAAAAAATCTTCCTCCAGATATAAGAATGACTCTCTTCTTATGGACTCAAACAAGTTTTGCTGAAAAACTGAATATGGAACAAGCAAAGCTTAATACTAAACAATATATATATTAGCTGTATAATACCAGTAGGCCAGCTCTGATAGTAATTTGGTATGGCTTCGCGGGCCAAATGTAATTAGGCTGCGGGCCAAATTTGGCCCGCGGGCCAGAGTTTGACACCTATGGTTTAAGTGATGACATTTTTTCCCCCTAGGAGATCCTGAAACTGGTAGAAAACAAATTTCTCCAGCACCAAAGAGACAAAAGACAGATTAGAGATCAGTCTAAAATGCCAAAAAGGTATAGCTGGGTACTAAAACATGAATTGTACCCAACCCTATTTTTTATTTTTATTTTTTTTGGATACTAAAGATTTTATTAAACCTAGCAGTGTTTGTTTATTTATTTTTTTTAAATAAGCTATTGTAAATGTGTAAGACAGAGCTGCAAGTTATGTAGCACCTATAGAAATGTCCGGCACCACTGCTATTGCCAACATTTATAGTACTGCTAGTTCAACCCCATTTAACCTCATAACCATATTGCTCTGTAGGGATGGGTATCGTTTAGGTTTTATACGATACCGGTGCCAAACCGGTACTTTTAAAACGGTGACGGTGCTTAAACAGTGCTCGAACCGGTGCTTAAACAATGGAAAACACAAACTTTGTCCAAAAACCTCATGTTTTTATTTTTTAGCAGTCTCTTTTTTTCTTCTTTTTCTTTGGTCATTTTAGCCTTTTTGGCCAGGGTGAAGGGAGTATCTGCCATCAAACAAGAAGACAGCCGCATGTAACTACGACGGTGTTTGCTAGTTCACCTTACATGCATTAATGTAATAACGTGGTTAGCCTACTCAACTTAAATTACACACGAACAACATTAAGCTACTCACGCAGAGAAGAACAGCTGCTGCTGCCATCATCCATCATCATTTCTGCTACACTGGCAGCGCTAGGGGCCAGGACTCTACTCTTCGGGTTTTTGGGGGATGCTGCTAACTCCCGGTCCGATAACAGGCACCACTTTCGCAGTCGATGTGCTCGGTGTGAGGTCTTGCAGCAAGCTATCAAATACAATACACTTTTGGCTTTTAAAAAACGCTTTGCGTCGCCAGGAGTTTCATCAGATTCGAGGTGTTACCTCCTTTGCACAGTATCACCTTAAAGCACTTGTTGCAGGCTGCTGAGTTTGCATCTTTTGCTGTGAAGTACAGCCAGAATTTTGACCGCTTCGTCTTGGGCATTTTTAATCTGTAGCTCTGCTCTAAAAGAACGTACGTACCTGGGCCCGCCTACTATCCTTGGAAAGGTAAAAAGCACCGAAATGTGCGCTGCTTTTCGTTCTGGTTACTACCAATTATGTCAGAACCATCAGTACCCATCCCTATTGCTCTGTGGTCATTATTATGCCAAACATTAGTTGATGGTGGAGTTCTTCTTCTTCGTCATCTTCTTCTTCAGCCTTTTTCATTTAGTCAGTTAAAAAAATGGTATCACAAGAAGAATTGACCAGAACTGTTTAGGAGGAAATGTTACTCAATGGGCCAATCCCAGTAACTGAAGGTTGCATTTATGTGATGTGTAGTTACATTTTTAGTGAGGTGTATGATGGGGTACAGTGTAGGGGTTTCAAGCCTTTGCTGTTATGACACACCCCCAGCATAGATATAATGCAGAAGGATCGCCTGCTGATTCTTTGAAGTTGATTTCACTGTAAAAGTGAAAGCAAAGTGGGAAAATGTTTTATTTCCTGTGTGGCAACCCTCCTTTGTAGGAACCACTTCACCAACTAGGTGCCTATATATCCCAAAAGAAAACACCAACATGAAAGAACCATTTGAAAACTAAGGGTAGCATGGTGAACCAGTAGTTATGACTGTTGCTTCAAAGCAAGAAGGTTTTGTGTTTGAACCTCATGGTTGGCTTTTTCTTGGTGCTGCCACTTTAAAGCGTGTGCATCCTGGGTTAATTCGAACATCAGGAAAACACTGGGTGTGTGTGTTATCTTGTCTGCCTCCTTTGCAGAGCTTCAAATCACACTGGGTGTGTAAAGATCAGGTAGGGCAACTAATTCAATTAATGCTAGAGGCTAAGGCTATTAAGGCTAGACATTGTCTCTAAACAATGCATGACGGACTCCACCACATTTTCCCACTTTTCAGCACTTTTTCTTTTATTTGCGGTTGTCACAAGTTACGCACGGTGGCAGCTTTTCAGTTGCCAGCTAAACACACCACTACCAACAACAGAACCCAGTTCATTCTGCTTTTAAGCCGGTGAGGCGTGATTGCTGATGCCGCTCAGGTGTGTCTGCCTCCCCCGCAGCCAAAGCCACAGACCACACCTTGCCACATACCCCCATCACCTGACTGAGGCCGGGGAGCCATCCGGCCGAACCTATTCAGCAGCAGGTATGTGGTGGCTCGGCCACATGGCAAGCGGCCGGCACGCAGGACCCCACTGCACGCTGGTCTCTGGTAGAAACAAGGCAGGTCCAGCTGGTGCGCAGGTCCCTCCTGCACTCTGACCTCCTCCAGTTGAGCATGACTCTCCCTCACATCGGCCTCTGGCTCTGGATGAGCAGGACTCTCCTGCACACTGTCAACCAGCTCAGGCTGAGCAAGTCCCTCTGGTGCCCTGATCCCCAGCTCCGGCAGAGCAGGTCCCTCTGGCACACTGTCTACTGGGTTGGGCTGAGCAGGTGGTGAAAGTGGAGGGGAACAGGTGTGGGCACCTGCCGGGTACTAGCTGCTCCCACCCGAGGAGTTGGTACTGGTGCGAAGGTAGGCTGTGCCTTGGCTGGCCTCAGCCTGGGGACTGGCACGGCTGCCGGACACCCGGACCGAATGGCATTGGCCATACGAGGGATGCCGATGGGGGAGGTGGCAGTGTCAGCCAGGACCCAATCCGAGCTGCATCCGGCACTCTGTGCGGTCCTGCAGCTGTTTCCACTGGCGGCGTAACATTGCCACCTGCTCCTTCCGCTCTCCCGGCCACCATTTGGTTTAGCACCTCGCCTGGCTGGCCCAGTCGTAGTTCCGCCATGCTCGATTTCTGGGTTTTGGCACCACTGTAATTGATTATTGCAGATGCCGGCCAGGTGTGTTCGCCTCCCCCGCAGCTGCGCCACAGACCATGCCCTGCCATGCAGTCATTTCCAATTACAATCGAGTACCATTTAGTGTGCGTGGGGTCGTTATAGAAACGCAGGTGAAAGTCCAGTGACACAATTTGTATACGACACGACACCACAACAATGGAGGACATCAAGACGTTGGTATACCTGCTGGTTAGTGTATGACTTTTTGTTTGGGGACTACGGTGTTCTTTCTTTGTTTACCCATTCCCCTCATTGCTAAGTTTTAATAAGAGTGGTTTTGATTTTCAAAAGAGAGACTCTTTCATGACTCGAGTGATGCCACTGAATAGCCAGTCGGTAGCATGCAGACTGTTGATGTCACATTTTCGGGTTGCTTAAGATCATGTGGAACCCCAGCTGAGTAAGTAATAAAAAAAGTACCTGGTGCTATGTGCTACCACCCAGTGGAAAACCTGAGACGAGTAGGTAGTTCTGACAGCAGTCTACTTGCCTTTGCGAGATGGGCTTCACTGTCAAAATACCCGCTAGTCCCGGCCCAACTCATTGTCAAATGAACCTGTGTCATGTTTATTTGATTTTCAGTTGAATTAGATTTAAAGCTAAGAGAATCCACTGTTTAACAAACATCATGCAGTTTTTTTTTAATATAGTTAATATCTTGTGTTAAATGATTGAAATGATAAAATTGACCAAAATAATCACACTTATTTTTCTCGGTAGAGCAGGGCGATATGACCAAAAATATTTATCACGATATACATTTAAAAATTTGTGATAACGATATAACTGACGATATAATTGACACTAGACAAAATACTTTACAACTCCACAACTTCATTAGTGCAAAAAACCCCATCAATGTATTTTCACTTAAACAAGCAGCTGTTTTTATGTGCATTAAAGTTATATAAAAAATTAACAGTGCAAATTCCTTGCTGACAGTTTAACCAAAAGACATTTCCAGTGGAAATTGGCCGTCATATCCTCAGCATAACCATGTATAATATCCACAAAACTTAAAAAGAGGTTATACACACACAATACGGTAATATTATGTCAAAGCGAGGCGCCTGCCTACGATAGTCGTAATGCTCTGACAATCCATCAAGCGGTGCGGGTTCGTAGCTTTGCAAAGTCGTACTAAGATATTTGACAGCTTTTCGAGCGCCGTGTACGACATAAAATCATTTCGAGGTCAGTAAACACAACCAGAATTCATACATAAGGCACACGGAATTATAAGGGGCACTGTCAATTTTCTGAGAAATCAAAGGATTGATTTTAAGTGTGCCGTATTTTCCAAACAACACGGTAACAACGACGGCCCGCTAGCATGCGCTACCAAAAATAGTGCTTTGTTGTTTATCTGACGGACGAAAGCCAGACCAGTTCCGCACCACTGAAGTTGCAGCATTTTTACAAACCAATTCTGGTTCATCCGTTTCATTCAACGATCCACTTTCGCTCTTCTCATTCTGCGTCGCCGCCATGTGCATATGTAAACATAGGCACTACGCATGCGCGTTTTACCCATATTCTATCGCGATATTTCATTTTCCTATCGTTTCCCAAAATTACACCGGTATTACCGTGAACGGTATGATATAGCCCAGCCCTAGAGCTCAGCATTATATTGTACAGGTGTTTCTAATTTCCTCTTTACTCAGTGTACACTGGTTACATCTGTGTCTCATTCAGACAGGAGATGAAGTTGGAGAACAGCCTTGGACAAATGTCGAGCAGTGCTTTGGGCTCCTGTGGTTGATTTTTATATTGTCGAGATAAAATTGCCTTAATAAGGGAATTGTGATGCTTCCAAATGGTTCTGTGTAGCAGGCACACTTATGACAAATATTCTAAAGATTTTAAAAAAGCAGACACGCTAAAGCCCATGAAGTCATCTATTAAGGTAAAATAACTGATGTGTGGCATTGACTTTTTAAGATGTATTGATACATTTTCAAATAAGATATATGGTTTTTATTGATTAAAATTGGATGTTGCATTGTTTACATTTTTTAGTGTCAAAGCCGTGCCTATTCTGAATATATGCACATCACAGGTTCCACTTGCTCTTCATTTTCTTACATGGTCTATACTGTTGTAGGGATTTTGTAGTAAGTTCTTGGTGCTATTTGACCCCTGCAGCTGTTCAGTATCTTGATTGTTAGATTTGTTCAGTGCACATGCTCACTGCTGTGTTATTGCATGTGCTATATGCTTAAACTAAAACACTCAGATATCAAGTTAAATTTGACAATTTCAAAAACTCTTATTTGAAAACTGTTAATAAAATTTGAAAACTATTAATCATATTCTTCAATAATGAATCATGTTACTTAACTGAGCAGCACCTCGCATCGTGGATTATGAACAATACGGTCTATACTCGAAACAGATCCAGAGATCCGGAAAACTCATAAATGTGCTCTGGATTATGAGTGGTGCATGTTGTTAGATTCGAAATTCAAGACCACTTCAGTTAAACTTAAAATTAAAATAACAAAATGATAACTCGTCTATCTATCAATTTTCTGCCGCTTATCTGAAGTCGGGTCACAGAGACCTTCCTCTTGCCAGTCACCTTCTCCAGCTTATCCAGGGGAAATTAAGGTGTTCTCAAGAGATGCCAAGAGATGTAATCTCTCCACCATACTCTACCCTGGGTCTGTTTCCCGGTTGGACATGTCAGAGCAGAATACCTTACCCAGGGGATGACCGCCTTAGCTGGCTCCTTTCGATGTAGTGGGCTATTCTAAGCCTCTACTGAATGACTAAATGCCTTACTCTATAGTAAGGGAGAGCCCATCCACCTTTTAGAGTAAGCTCATTTTCCCTGCTTGTATCTGTAATCTCATCCTTTCAACTTTAAAAGAATCAATGACAATGATGTTAACAAAAAGATCAGGCCTAGATTAATAGACTTATGGAGTTTCTCAACATCAATGCTCCACCTGGTGGCAGATGACTGCATAAAATTTAGGACACAACAGTTTATCGACATTGGGCATCAAACTACTAGTTCATCTGGTACGGACTAGTTACGGTAGTAGGGCTGCACGATTTTGCATAAAATGAGAATCACGATTTTTTTGCTTAGAATTGAGATCACGATTCTCTCACGATTTTCTTTTCCAATATAAATATTTATTGCACTTATTAACTGCACATCAACTTTGTAACAGTTGAGACTGAACATAAAAACAATAAATAAACATAAAAACAACAAATGGCTCACATTTTGTCGTTGCCGCAAAATGTTGTACTGCTTAAAATTCCATCTCCACCGTTGCTCGACTGTCTGGTTAACAGTCCCTGCCTTGTGGTTATTGGCAAGCTGTTGTCACACTTTGGCAAGGTATCTAGCTAGCATTTTCACAGTTTTATATTAGTAGTATTTTACTAGCACTGACATTGGCAAGCAAGTGAAGTTTTACCAGAGTCCCTCTTTTGCCACTTGGCAATGCCCTTAATCAATTATTTTAAAGCATCTAACTAGATAAAGGGGGAGAGAGGTATAACTTTGAATTCACAGCCATGTACAGAGTTTCATAATATTAAAGCTTTATTAAAACTCTGTTTTCCGTCTTTGGCTGGTTCATTGTTGTTGTGACAGACCTTGATATAATTCAGCTAGTTCTCCACTGAAGATCCTAGGTCTGGTGTACTTGATCTCATCCAGGACTTTATTTCTAGAACTGAAGCTAGCAACAGTAGTCCTTTCTTCTCTGCAGGTCATCCAAAAACGAACACAGTGAAATTGTTTAATTCTTTATCTGGGTAGTTAGTGTAACATTTTCCATGTGATGTGATCATCTCAGAACATAAATTTATTTCTTGTTTAAAATACCACACTGATGACATCTTGGAGATTGTCTTTATTATTTCTCAGATGACTCTGTTTTACTTAACATTAGGGATGGGTATCGTTTAGGTTTTATCAGATACCGGTGCCAAACCGGTACTTTTGAAACAGTGCCGGTTAGGGATGGGTATTGATAAGATTTTCACGATTCCGATTCCATTTTCAATTCTGTTTAACAATTCGATTCTTTATCGATTCTCTTATCGATTTTTTTTTTTTTTTAAAAAGGAGAACACTAAGGTCAATTAGCTTAGATCTTTGTTTTATATCTTCTCTTTGAACAAGATAGAAATTTAGGAGTAACATGGCCTTACAAACCCAACAGTGAGATCTTAACAGATCCAACCTACGGCTCTTCAATGGGGTGTCACAGGGTCCCCAGGAAAAAAAATTGTGAATGTAAAATAATAAAATAAATATTCTTCTGTAGCAATTACACAAGAATATCCAGTAATTTCCCTGCCTACAATTAAACACATTCACTTACCGAAAATCGGGGGCATCTGCTGTGGCAAATGGGTGCAAGCCTTTTACCACAAACTTAGTCACTGCTCGGTGACATTCGTCTATCCTGGCCTGAAAGGAGACGCTACCGGTAGACTGTAGCAAGAACTGCCAGCATCTGAGCCAGACTCTGTCTGTCTCTCTCATCATGGTCACCTAAATGCACAGTAATGGCAGGTTTTGTAATAAGGCAGATCGCGCTAACATAATATGCACTGTTAGTTGATTATTTACCTGCCGTATTAACGGGAGAGGACGTGCAAACGTTACCGCTGCTGCTGGGTTGAGATTCACGAGTCCGGAGCGGAATTAAAAACACGACATTCATTTAAGGTCATCGTGTGTTTTGTGAGCAAATGCTTTTGCATATTCGTAGTGTTTCCTCCCTTAAATGAAATATCTACTTCGCAAGTATTGCAAGTTGCCCTGTTGTCATCCGTTCTCGTAAAGTATAACCAAACTTTTTAGCGTTTGAGCCGCCATGTTTCCTGCCAGGTAAATGACGCTCCGCAACGTGGTGACGTCATTCGGGGCGACTGGAATCGATAAGGGAATCGTTTGCAAAAATGGCAAACGATTCCAAGGAATTGAAACAGTGGGAACCGGTTCTCAATACCCATCCCTAGTGCCGGTGCTTAAACGGTGCTCGAACCGGTGCTTAAACAATGGAAAACACAAACTGTGTCCTAAAACCTCTCATGTTTAGCTTTGTTTTGTTTTTTTTGGTTTTTCTTTTGTAAAAAGTTAACAATGTTAACAATGTTTTCTGCAGCTATAGGGCATATATGGTTTCACTCTATCAAACAAGAAGACAGCCGCATGTAACTACGACTGTGTTTGCTAGTTCACCTTACATGCATTAATGTAATAACGTGGTTAGCGTACTCAACGTAAATTACACACGAACAACATTAAGCTACTTACGCAGAGAAGAACGGCTGCTGCTGCTGCCATCATCATCCGTCATCATTTCTGCTACACTGGCAGGGCTAGGGGCCAGGACTCTCCTCTTCGGGTTCTTGGGGGATGTTGCTAACTCCGGGTCCGATAACAGGCACCACACCCGCAGTAGATGTGCTCAGTGTGAGGTCTCGCAGCAAGCTATCATATACGGTGCATTTTTCGGCTTTCAAAAAAACACTATGCGTCGCCAGGAGTTTCATCAGATTCGAGGTGTTACCTCCTTTGCACAGTATAGTATATAGTATAGTACGTACCTGGGCCCGCCTACTACGCTTGCAAAGGTAAAATGATTGGCTAAAATCCAAAGTGTATGACATCTGAGGGGGGGGGGGGGGGAAAGCACCGAAATGTGCACTGCTTTTCGGTCTGGTTACTACCGTTTATGTCAGAACCGTTACCGGTATACCGGTACCCATCCCTAGTTAACATTTACTCAATGTAAATGATTTGGGCTTTGCAGTCTCTTTTTAGGGTTTGTAACTATGGGGTCTTTTCAAAAACACATTTTTCTAATAATAGATAATAATGGATTTATCCTGGATAGCTTTTTAATGAAGGGTTTCTAGGACCCAACAATTAGATCACCCCTCTAATATTTTTTAGGGGTCCCTTTATACTCCTAGAAAAGCTTAGACACTTCAGGAAGTGGACGTGGAGTGTCTGAGGGTGTATAGCTGTGTGTTATCATCAGAACTTTGGCAGCAGATCCATTAGCTTCCTCTGTGTTGGGCTTGTATGAATCAAGTTTGTTCCATCAATGCTCAGTCAGATTGAGATTTGAAGCTTTTTTTTTTTTTCATTTTAGTCCACATTGATGCCTTGGGCTTTATTATTTGATTTTTGGCGTGTGGAGTGTGGTGGAGTGTTTGTTTTGCTGGCCTACACACGTGTTCATCAGGGAGAGCTGTTGGCAAGTGAGGTTGTCTGGTCCCACTGAATAAGAATAACAAATTGAATTTTTGCTTCAAATGCTAATCTCTACAAGATATGACAAAAATGGGTGTCTCCCAGGCCTACTTCTGCTGTCATTGTCCATGCAAACTATAGGCGATATCTTCCAGTATCTTCAAACAAAATCACAAGGAAGCTTTTGATGCAGCAACCTCTTTGCAGTCAATTTAACTTGGTTGCAGACAGCAAACACTTGCAACCAATTGGGGAACACACATTTTTCCTGAGCCACCAATGGTTGTAAGGGGTCACCAACTGGTCTCGAGACCTTATGTTTGTCATTCTCACCATTGCGAGTGGTGTCAAATGACAAAAGCGACGTCACATCCGCTGGTGTAAGCCGTCCTTTAGTGTTGTTTCAGCTGGTTGCACATTTAAGTTAAATTATAGCAGGTGCAGTTATTTTCAAAATGGACATGTTTCAGGCATGACTGTGTGAGCATGTCCACCTCTACAAGCATATACATGACACAACGAACATGGGAGGACAGAAATCGTGGAGAGAGATTACTGCAGCAGTGCCGAGTAATTTCACGAGTACAAATGGATGTGGCTGTGTGATGACGTCACCTGATCAGCGCACAAAGCCATTGTGGCGAGCATAAATGGATCATTAAGCCGATGTCATTTGAGAGCAGGTTTTGGCTGGTGAGCGATCTTTGAAGAATAGCTGAATAGCTCTTTGTGAAAGAGTACTTTTTAAAAAATATTTTTATTTTTTATTATCATCAGGGACTCACTGAGCTTTTTAGGAGGGGCACAAATGCACTTATATAATGGAAATGAGAGTGCTTGATATGGAGCAGGAAAAGGAGAGCTTTGTAGAGAAAATTAATACAGAGAGAGTAATAATTATGTCCTGATTATTTGGCTGTCATAATTTGGAAGCCAGAATCAGAATTAAAATTAACATTCTTGCAATATAAAGTATAATGCTTTCTGTTAGAACTGTTTGTTTTCTCCTTTTAATTCATAATAACTTGAGTATTTTCATGTTTTAGACACCCAAGTAAAATGTCAGAAAGGTATGAAGGTATGCCTCCCAACCTGCTTCCATTGTCATTGTCTTGGGCATGTTGCATAGCTCACATGTCAGGATTAGCTTGTTATTGTTTAGCTGTGAAACAGTAGAAGCTGTAGCATTTCTACATCTGCATTCCTACCTGTCCAGGAAGTCTCCCAATGAACTAACCTGTTTTTATGTTTTTGTTTTTTTTATTAATTATGAGTTAATTGTTGTCAGAAATGCTAAAATAAAATGTCAGGGTTCGTTGATATGCTTCCTCTTGATGTCATTTTTTTATTGGATAGATGATTCAATTCATTGATCACATTAAAACAAAGTACGACAAAGACAACAAAAACAACGATGGAAAACCTTTGTACTGACATGTTATGCTAAGTTTGATTGATCTCGTAGGCTGATATCTTCAGGTCCTTTTGTGCTTTCCTTTCTAAGTGTTTCCAGGCTTCTTTAATGGCTGCTCAGCCTATGACTTAATATCTGTTTCATGAACCTGGCAGGCCATGTTTAGTGGTGTTTGTTGGCCTCGGGCTGAGTGGAGACAAAAGACACTCCTGTTGAGAGGTTCAAAAAGTGGCCTGCTGTCTATGAAGAAAAGCAGTTTGGTTTTGGGCCTCATTTCTTGTACCTCCTCCTTCCTTCTCTCCATTGCTCCTCCTGAAATGGCAGTGGCTGCATACTGTCGAGGCTTTTTGGAGCTTAAAAATCCTTTACTGACGAGAAGATTTATTATTTTTATATGAAACGATGAAAGGAATTACAAAATGTGTATAAATAGAATAAGTGAATTTGGCATGAATACAGGAATGATTTGACAGATAAAATCGTCTGTACGTGCTGGTTATTCAGGCTTTTTCCTCTTATTCTTGTTGGGTATGCAGCCTTTGGGTGGTGATTTAGGTCTTCGTTGGCAGTGGGGGTCTTCCAGTTTGGGGGGGGGGGAAATGGAGTGGTGTTACAGTTGGAAATGACTGAGCATGCTCTGTGGAGACCCTCTGACAGAGAGGACCGACAGAGGGAGCCACCAGGTCACATGACCGGCGAGGTGAATGTGCATGCGGGGAAAGAAAAGGAAAGGAGGAACAATCTGTTCGACAGATCCTCGCGCTCTCCCTCTCTGTCCTCCCTCCTTCCCTCATTCTCTCTCTCTCAAACACACACTCTCTCCCTCACTCACTCCTTCTCTGCCACCTTCTTCTTCTCAATGGAGGCCATGAGAAGAAAGCAGGTATGATGCTTCCTGGAGGCACAAGAGAAACGACATGTTAGCTTTGTATTCTTCACCCTTAGTTGGCTTTTAGTGGTCTGAGGAGATGCATAGTCTTTCTTCCCCGTTCCTTTTAGACCAAGTTACTACCAATTAGTTTGAGCTCTTGCTGTCTTCTCTTTGAGAAGGTTTCTCTGTTTTTGTTTTTTCTTTCTTTTCTTTTTTTTTTAAATTTAAGACGTGCTCCTCGAGCTGCTTATCTGTCAGTAATTCTAATCTGTCAGATTTCTCTGGATTCCTGAAATCAAAAACTAGATCTTAAAGGAGAGAGGATTTGTTTGTGTGTTTTTTGTGTGTGTGGTAGCAGAGAGATGTGATTATGGCATGGATGGATCCTGTGACTGGAGACGGCTCCCTTTGAACTAGAGCAATCACTTCATGACAAATGTCAATCTCAATATGGGAAGATAAGCGTGACCTCCTGAAGATCTTGAAATTTACCTGATTTTTCTAAAGTGAGGTACAGCCACCTTTTTTGGTTATACCTTTATCTTTAATCCCTTCTCTTCTCCACTCTCTCAGTGGTCAGTATGTAGTAATGAGGTCACTGTGGACCTTGTCTAGGCTACAGTATGTTCAGATATATACTGCAGATGTTGTTTATTAATTTAGAGGAAGTACATTGGGGTGTGATGTGAGCTTCTATGTTTACCAGCTGCTGGATTCTGGCTCAGGGTCATTCGTTCATTTGCACAATGTGTCCCATGGTGGGTTAATTATTGACATATTCATAAAGGTTAGCTGAAATTTTATGCCAAGTCAATTATTTTTTAAGGCTATCTTTGCCTTTTTTATCTAGACAGTGGACAGCTGGGAAACAACAGGAAATGAGCTAGAAGAGAGGCTGCATGACAGACCACCCAGACTATTCAAACTGAGGGTTTTTTGCAATTACAGCCTGCAGCTTCAATCCCTAAACCACCTGAGAAAAAAAAGCTCCTTTGCCAGATTTCTTTAGCACAGTGTCAGGCTGTTACTGTGAATTGGTAGCAAGTTAAATGTCAGGGTGATCTATACGATTGAGCATTTTTTTTTTTTAGGATTTTTTTTTATGTAATGGGGGGGGGGGGACACTTTTATGTAAGTAGATCACAGCAGAGAACAGGTTTTGCAAATTGGTTCTTCATTCTTGAGGGATCAGGGTTCATTATTGTTTTATCTCATCTGGGTACTTAGGTACTCGGTACTCAGTGCCAGCCCCGGCAGCCTGATAGCTGCCTGTGTAATGTGTTTGTGGTTTGGTAGCTCTGACTTGTTTTCAGGTCTCTTTCAGCAGATCTAAAGATAGGTCACATCAGCACCTGCCTTGTCACATAAGAGGTTCACATTAAGTTGTATGGACAGGAAAGGCTGATCCTTTATAGTGCTATGAGCTTCTTTCTAATATTTATAGTGTAATATCACTAGTAAGTCCAACCACTGGGGCCTTCTTTGTGCACTCATAGTTGGAGCTTAGGCTCTGATTAGCTCTCACAGCCTTGGTTTCAGCTTTGGAGCTTCTTTCAGCAGCCTCCATATTCCCATCTATGAGCTTCCAAACCCCTTCAGTCCCCATCTAGTGGAAAACTGCTGCAATGGCTGCGCTGTGTCAGTAAACAATCTGGTTGCGAAATGGCGGCGATCTGCAGACAGCCTTCTCTGCCTCCCTCCCTCCCCCTTCTCCTGTCTCCACTGTGTATGTTCCACTTTACACCACTAGGGGGAGGGCTGAGGCTTGTGTGTTTTTGTGTAACTGGCTTTCTTCAAACCATGGGGGGGAAAGAGGGGGGGAAACTAAAAGATTCTTCTTCTCTTGACGCTCACAAGTGTTCACTAGATTCCTCCATGTAGATCATACACCAAAGAGGGTTGTCCCAGACTAGATGTTCTTTGGGGACAAACCCTCACAGACCAGTCCTTGGCCTGGACTTGTTGCTAATTGATTAGGTTCATGTTTGGCTCCGGAGCATGAACAGGGACATGTTTCCTGACGGTTTATTTAGTTGGAGTCTCGGTTGTAAGCAGATCAGGACTCACACAGTCTGACTGTCTGAGCCATTGAGGAGAGGCTTTAGAGTAACTGACTGAATCCATTAGCTTATAGTGGCCTTATTCTCTCTCAGGTCTTTTGATTGGCTTTGTGTGAGAAGAAAATGTATCCTCTGCTTTCCTTCATAAAGGTTAACTGATATTTTATGCAAAGTGTAATTTTTTTGGATAGGCTTTGCCTTTTATCTGGATGGTGGACACTTGGGAAGCAAACAGGGAGAAAGGATGCATGGCAGACCACTCAGACTATATTTGTTTGGCTTAATGTGAGAAGAAAATGAGTCCTCTGCTTTCCTGGGGCAATCGGCTTCAGTACCTGACTTACTTCTCATCAGATATGACCTCTCACCACTGATCAGCACGTGTCTGTCCCTAAATATGCCCTAAATGAGTCTTATGAGGTAAGGGAAAGTGTAAACCTTTATTTTCTGTGCTGGTTCTGTGTAATTCCTCAAGGTTGAACTGGCCTAGATTGACTAAATGTTGATATTTGAGCTGAAAGTAAAGGCTTTGCAGCAAAGTAGACCTTAATAGTAAGCATGAGAGTGAAGTCACAATGATTTTTCCTTCAAGGCCTCCTGTTTCCTTTGAGCCTGTTTTTCCAGCGTGAGCATGAAGATGAAGGTCTGCTCCGGAGGAAGAGTCTTTATGTTTCCTGTTGTTATCTCTGAGATGTAAAGACAGTCAATGGGTGATTTGGTTTTCTTTTGAAGCTGTGGCAGGTGCCTGTTGCTCCACTGGTTAGTTGTAGCATATAAGGAGAGAAGCCGGAGACGATGCGAGTGCATAGGGGTGGGCCCCAATCTCTTGGCTGGCTCTACAGTATTCCTGACACTGATACATCACTGAAAAACATAAATAAAAAAGGATTTTACACAGGATTAGGTGCATCGAAGGATGATGGTTTAATTCAGAGATATGCCTGCTAAGGCCTGGATCACAAATGTGGTTTTGAGAAGCTAAAACCAGAATTTTTGGGGTATTTTTATCGAGAAATATGTCTTTACACTCACTTTTCAGATAGTCTTAGGCTTTAGGAACACCTGGGGGGCCTGTTTTTAGACACATTACAAACTAAGCAGCCACTTGATAATGTTATCCACAAAAAAATGTATTTAATAAAGCTTAATTTAACAGTTTCCCTCACATTTACTTTTTTTGGTTTTTGTTTTTCTTTAAATCAGCCCGCTGGTCTAGCCAAGAGCTGCGTGGATAAAGGTGGATCCACAAAGAAAGAGGGACTCGATCCAGGAAGCAATGGAGAAGAGAAGTCAGGTATTTGTCTAAATACACTTGAACGTGTTTTATTTGTGTAAATGATGGATTTACATTGTGATTTAATTTGTCTTGTTTGGATGCAAAGATGGGGACAAAGAGGTAGCAGACAGACTGGCTTTTTCCCCTGCAGCAGAGGTGATGCTGAACGGCACCGAGAGCGACGACACAAGCCACAAGGACCTGACAACAGGAAATAACAAGACTGTACTGTTGTTAAATGAAAATGGCACGTCTGACATGGAGCCACCGCATGGTTCTGTTACTGGAAGCAATGGATTCATTCTCACTAAGCAGCAGCAGCCGGAGCAGGAAGGCAGCGCTGCAGCGGCACCAGGTTTGGGAGTTTCCCCTCACAGGACTAACTGGTTGCCCTCGGGCTCACCGACAGGGGGGCATGCAGCCAAAACCCTCCCTGCCTTGGCGTCTGGGAGTGCACAGAGTTCAGGTGCACTGAGGACTGCCCCCAGTACAGGGACAAAGCCGGGGCAGGGGACACCAGACACTAAAAATGGCCCCAGTTTATCTCCTTCCCCGGTTCCAGCGCCAGTCACCGTACACAGAGCGCGCAAGACCATGTCCAGACCTGCTGTCAGCCCTGCACAAAAGGTGAACCATGACCATGACCAAGAGCAAGGGATTATCATGTTTGCTTTAGATTTGTTTTTTTCGACACCTTAAGGAATAAAAATAGTTGAAGGCCAAACTGGAAAAATCTGTAATTCAGAAATGCCCTTACAATATACAACAGGTTTATCCCTGCAGCAACTCTTATAGTAATACAGCTTATATTGCCCTGTATGCAATTTCAATAGCAGTTTCATAGTTGGGGTACTATTAAACTGCTAGAGGCTTGCATTATGCTTTATATCAGCAGCTCTATCATACATCAACACAGGAGTTCTCAGATTCCCAGCTGGCAAAGAGGGAGATGCTAAAAACGTAGGAAAAGATGAGATGTTCTGCAGAAAACATCCTCCTCATACATTTTGTTTCCTGTTTGAACTTTTTCCATTTCTTTTCCAGTGCTGAAGCGTGGTCATTTCTGTCTGAGTATCCACACCTTAGCATTTGGGTGCCTCACACTTGAGTGTGAATGGTTACAAAGCTGTGTTAAAGTAGTAGTTCATGCATGCTGCAACACATCAACCCTAACCCTGATGTTAGAGCTTACAGGGTTAATCTGCAACTGTAAAGGCAGGTATTAGAAGCAATTTGACCACAACCACATTTCCTCTGAGTAATGGTGTGTTATTCATTTCATCCCAAGGGTGTTGGGTGACCTTGAGGTCAGTGACTATGTAGGCCAGCACAATTTTTTCTTGTTTCTTGTGGTTTTTGCCTTCATTTGACTAGGCAAATCATAAAGAACAATTTCTTTATAGATCTGGCTTTGCGAATGTGTATTTTGTCCTGATGAACCAGAAAAACGGCTTCTCCAAACTCGAAGCTGCAAGCTGTCGAAACAGAATTATATAATTGTGTACTCGAGCATGACGGCTTCCTTTTTAGACCTGTGGCTCTTTTCACAAAAGGATCTTATCTTGCCACTCTTTGTTACCTGAAATGTCACTAAAAGTTCCTACCTCTTAAGAACTGTTTACAAAGGTGCTGACAGGAACATTTAATAAGGAGCAGTGTGGAAATGGAAGAGATTGGGACCTTTGTGGAACTTTGCTTTTGAAATGATTGTCATTAAAACTAAGATGGGTGGAAGGAAGAACTTGCCACCATTGAAACACCTCATGTGGGTGCACATTTCTCAATAAGAAGAATTACCTGCTGCACTTGTGCAAACCACAACAAATGTAATGGGTCTCCTTGGTGAAAAGTGAAACTTTTAATTGGAAATTGACCCCCCCCCCCTCAAAAAACCCCAAAAAACTGATCAAATTTTATTTTTAAATCCTACCTGATGAGACTTTGTTTGTTTTTAAATCCCTCAGCCCTTAAAGGCTGATGGGTGCCGGCCAGTGAGGCAGGCATCATGGAGACCCAAGTTTATGAATGACATGACTCAAGAACGAAGCAATGTAGGAGTTTTAAATTGATACCATAGGTGTATCGTCTAGGAGGCTGAGGGGTGTCATTGGCCGTCTGCAATATTTGGTTTAAAACAGATTTCTTGCATATTTTTCAAAGCATTTTACTTAGCTGGATGTTGTCTAAGTAGCTCTTATTTTCATCCTCATCAGAGGCTGTCTGATGCATGGTCTAATCTCGTTTTGCATGCTGTGTCATTGATATCTGGATATGACATTTTCCTATCATGTAAAAACACATAGCAGTGTTATCCTGGAGAATAGGGGTCTAGTGCATAAGTATTAAATTGAATTTTTTATTTTTCAGCCAGTTTGATAACGATTTTTAGCACTTAAATTGGTTGCGGTTCTGGCGCCTAAACTTTTAATGTCTACTTACTTTTGGGCAAACATGTTGAGGCATATTTTATAAAACAGAAAAAAACAAGGAAATTGTTCCTTGATTGGAACAGTTATTTATTTTTTATTTTTTTTATCAGGCAAAACTTGTTAGATATGTAAAAACGTAAACATCTTAAACATTTCCTGAAATATAGATAGATTTGTATTACTTGTCTGCAGCAGGAAGCAGGCTTAATTCCCAGACCTTTTGGTTTGATTAGCAGAAGCGGACATGGGGCACACAAGTTCTTCACTCTGAGGTTCATCGAGCCAGCTGCTCAACAGGCGGCTTCTCTAATCTAATATGAAGGCAGATGATAAACGATACGAATGAACAAGATTTTAACAAGAGCAAATTATAGCAAACACAGGGCTCAATGGTAAGTCCAGTAAAAGTTAAGCCTGCATTCTTGGCCAGCATCTGGTGACCAGTTTTATACAGCCTCAGTTCCTTGTCCTGTGACCTCAGTAAAAACCTTGAAGAATTTATGGGTTCAGTCAGTAGTTTCAGGCTGTTTAAAACACCCTAAATTGATTCAATTGCAGTCATTATTGAAATAAAAGAGGAGGATTATCCAGGGTGTGCTCTTTGGCTACTGGGCGTGCTGTGACCATCAGTTTCACAGTCAGATCCAGCCCCTAGTTTCAGTTTCAAAAAGCCAAGATGGCTGACAGCTGAAGGCTTCACAGGCTTCACTAACTCTTGCATTTGTGACACTGATATTGTGCTCGGACATGTAAAACCACTTTATATTTCTTACAGTCAGTATTTTCATGAAGTTTACCTGGTTTAGCAAGTGACCCATAAGCTGGAAGCCTACTGCAGAAGCCCAGGCTCAAGTCAGCCCTGAGCTATTTACTGCTTGTCATTTCCTGTCTGCCACTCACTTGGTGAAAGATAAAATAATAAATTAAATCTTTATTTATTTATTTTTTTAAAAAAGAGCAAGAGATTGACAGAGAAAGAAGTGTTTTTAGCTGATCCCTTCCACTACTGGCTTGTTTTACACAGCGACAGCATTACTGCATAAGGAAGTTAAAATAAAATCTGTGCACATTATCTTCTGCATCTTTGAATAAAACTTAGGATATTTCTTAATAAAATAGCTGCAGGCTGGAATTAGCCATCCTGGCTCTCTAGCAGGAATAGCTGCAGCCTGCAGAGGGGAGTCTAGAGAGTGGGCGCAGCATTTACTCCACTATATTTGTTTACACACTTTAGATACTCAGTTACAGATTAACTAGCTAGCAGTATATAAGGAAATGTGTTTGTGCAAAAGTTCGAGCAACTACTCATTGCTTTATATGTTTTCAGGAAAATGAAAGGGAGGTTCAGTGATGTGATGTGATGATGGCGTTCTATTGTAGTCTGTATTTTCATGCTGAAAAAATGAAGCTGTTGCCAGTTAGAAGCTTTGCAGATGGTAATGAATGGTGGTTCAAAATCTGATGGTACTCTCCCAACACCACTGGCTGAAATGAAGCCCCAGGCAATGATGGAGCCTTCGTGTATTTGAGTCTTCTTACTTGGAAATATTTAATTGAATGGTTGTAAAACCGTAGCTCACTATGTGGACATTACAACACTAAAAATGTTGGCTTTATTTTACTTGGTGTGTGTATATTTAGGTTTTATTTAAAAAAAATAAAATAAATTTGGGCCTTGTTTACTTTCCTTATTCTGCCATAAATATACTGTTACAATCATATGCTTATATTAAGCATATCCAGTTTTAGATAATGAAGTCACTCTTTGTAGCTCAATTGGTTTACTTCTACAAACTCAAGTTTGAGGGAGTTTTTCTGTTCTTGGCTCTTTATGATGTCAGTGCGTGCAGATTTCACTTATGTGGACATCTCAGACCCACAGCTCTGATTGTGAGCACAGGTTTAAAGTTAGGAGACAGAGGATGAGCTGATCAGCTGAACCAGGGCTTAGTATATGATAAATATGGATTATTTTGTACTTGAATCATGCTAAGCTGCTCTAATGGAGTCCCTGAATAGAGTGGGGAGGGAGGGAGGGGGGGGGGGGGGGATCCTGGAGCTGGAACAAATCCATTTGAATGAAAATTGGTTTTAAAAACAAGGAAATAAAACAAGAACTAACCATGAGGAAACCTTTTGTAACACATTGATCCTAAATGCTTTTGCCACTCTGCAGCTTCTTAACAGGGAATTAAGGGAAGCAAAGAGTGCCAAAATGGAGTCTCATGTTGCACCCGACCTGCAGAAATCCTCACCGCAGTCACCCTCTCAGAACCACCTACCTCAGAGTCCACCAGATACACCATCTTCAGCACAAACTGCATCATCAGCTTCACCAGCACCTGTTCCTCCACCACAGCCACTTCCAACTCCTGCAGAACCGGAAGCTCCTTCGGCTTCTCCTGCTCCTGTCCAAGCCAAGCTCCAGCTAGGTTAGACTGACTCCAGCGACACATCACAAAAGCTAATGCACTAAAAATTGGAGCAGAGTGTAATGTTTGTCTGCGGTAACACTCTGCTGTAAATGTGGTGTTCTCTTGTGCTCTAGGCTCTTACTCGGGAGCGCTGTCATCCCGTAAGAAGAAGAGGCGAATGGGAATGTACAGCTTGGTTCCCAAGAAGAAAACCAAAGTGCTAAAGCAGAGAACTGTGCTGGAAATGTTTAAGGAACTACAGCAGACTGCCAAGAGTCCAGAGGTCTGTGCTTCTCATCTTTTCAAAAATTTGCGAAATTAAAAGAAAGCGTAACACGTATTCATTTAGCCTCTCGAGGCACATCTCATACATTCATACAGTCTTACGCTTCTCATGCACTTTCTGCCCTTGAATGTTGAAAAAATTGCCACATGTGGAATAAATTATTCCAATCATTGTCCACTGAGACATAGACAATTAAAAATGGTCATATATGACCCCAGCTCTACATATTAGATGTGCCATTGCATTTTTAAGAACAGAACATATTTCAATCAACGTCTCCGAGAACTTTTCCTAGTTTTTTAAACAGACCAGGACTGTTGGTATGGTAAGGTTAATGGGAAGTTGTTCAGGTTCATTTATGACCGCGGAAATGCTGAGGTGCGGCTGTTAAGGCATGCAGTTTAAGATATAACATTACATCCACTTTTTTCCATTTGTTGTCTTGCAGGCTAAAGAGGTGGCCAGCATAAATGGGGAGAAAGTGGGAAATGCATCTGAGGATGAAGAGTCAGAAGATCTGGAGTCTGAAGAGGAGGAACAACAGCAGCCATCAGAAGAACCTGAAAGTGCTGCGCAGGAAACCTCTGAATCCATCGCTCAGGTTGGAGAATAAAAGTTGTTTCCTTCTCTTGAAACCTTGTGTGGTTGTTTCTTTGCGGGAACTCTGAATAACTGTGAATGCAATGCGTTGCAGTGAAAGTCTTATGTGTTAAATGCTACTGATGAATTCTGTTTGCTTTTCCTGGTGGAGGTGAAAGACGAGCAGGAGTCTGAAGAATCTGGAGAGGAAGAGTTGGAGGAGGAAGGCACTGAATCTGACTTGGTAAGACCGCTCGCCACCACTTCTCCAACTGCATCTCATACCACCTCTTTTAGCTAAAAATGGAAGAGAATTGATGTGTTTTGTTTTGGGTTTTTTTTTTTTCTTGTTTCTCTCTGTTGTTAAAATCATCCCTGTGGCCAAACTCTCACCTGCATCAGAGCACAGAGTCGAGTCTGAAGAAAAAATTGAAAAAGAAAACAAAAGCAGACAGCGCATGGCTCCGGCCCTCCAGGAAACGAAAAAGGAGGATGAAGTCCAAAGGTGATCGCTGTTCCTCTATATGCACATCCACCCAATCACCTATCTCAATATTCTCAGGCTGACTGATGCTATTTCTTGAGAGAAACATGTCGCAAGTGGATGACAGAAAGTAATTCTCTGAAACCGACATTAACCCCAGAAACTGAAACTATGTACTGCTGGGTAAATGTTCAGCAGTGAACTGATTTTAGCCACCTAATAGATTCAGTATCGGTTTATACACTGGCTGTATTTAGATTCTTTTCTAAATAAACTTTTCACCTCTTTACCTGCTGCCAGACTGACAGAAACAGTCATTTTAGTTCAAAAACATGTGAATTGTTTGTATGCTGCTCACCTTGATTGGTGAGTTTATTTCTCGACTTCAGACTTCAGATCTGAACTGCACATTCACAAAATAAACAATAAACAAAGCTCTCAATTGTTGCAGCAGCTCTGTCTGTGTCCTTGATTCAGGTTCCTTTTTTAGAGGGAGCTTGAAATCCCATGTGAGAGGTGGAGATAGCTTTACTGGCAATATTGCCTCATTTTATATCTCTTAACCCAACCCTAGGCCACGTCTCCAGCTGTTTGGTAGCGAAAAATACATATGTATCTGGCTGTGGGCAGTATTTTTCAGTATACATGCACGCAGGATTACAGCACACAGTTAAGTTAGCTTATTTTGGCACAAATCTGTGTATTTTCTGGCCATTTTTGACAATTCAATTTTAAAGTATATTATATTTGTGTAAATGGTTGCTCAATTAATAAAATGAGCTTTAAAAATGTATATAATCACAGTGCTGGTGATCTTCTGGGTAAAAATTGGATTCTAAAAGCATGAGTTTAAGCCTCTGCTAAACCCTAAAATCTGTCTGAGACTCTACAGGGTGGCTTTGACTTTTATTGACTAAAATGACAAAAGTTAGATTGCAAGCTGACTAAAACTTCAGATCCACGTTGGTCTGAAAACATGGCACAGTTCGAACCCAGCGCCCAACTGGTTGCACTTGTTGTTCCTGTTTGATATACATCTACACTTCTGCAGCTGCTTTGAACTAAAGAAAAAATGCCATAATTATATCTTGTCTGAACATTTTTCACCAAGGCTCTTCCTTAAGTATTTTCTTATCCTTCGTCTTTCTCACAGAGCCGGAGGTGGCTGTTCAGCCTCAGGCTCCAACTCCAGCCGAACCCCATGATCACAAGGAGTACACGCAGATTGTCCCACCTGTCAGCCTCAGCACGCCTTCACCCAGCAAAGGTGAGATTCAGTCTAGTTCAGTCACTCCAGTTACCAGAGGTAAGGCCTCAGACACAGATTGGCTCCACCTGCCTGTGCCACAAAACCCGTCGAAGCATCTACACCCCTAACTTCAGTATCCAGGTGGATGAGTTACTTACTAAAAAAAAAAGAAAAAAGCACCACTCAAGAGTTGTTATCGAAGTGGA
This sequence comes from Neolamprologus brichardi, assembly GCF_056152115.1. Taxonomy (NCBI): domain Eukaryota; kingdom Metazoa; phylum Chordata; class Actinopteri; order Cichliformes; family Cichlidae; genus Neolamprologus; species Neolamprologus brichardi. Next base: position 33,450,237 of record NC_142110.1, read on the forward strand.
ACCTATCCAGATGCCAAAAGTGTGTTCATAGCAGGCTGTAAACATGCTTATTTCTGCTGTGAAGTTGGTTGTTAATATGGTTGCTGGATCTTTTTTTCTTTTACTTTCCTTCCCTTCATGTGAATTAGGAGCTGTTATAGTGCACATGTTCAAAGCAATGGAGCCACAAGGTTTTAAAAGACAAAATGCTACAGAACTGAGAGAGTGGTGAAAATTGAGTATTCGATTTTAATTTGCAAGTTTTACACCCAAAATTACAAAAAAAAAACCCAACAAACCTCCAGAGGGCTTCTATGATATTTGGGTGTTAAAGGGTTAAATGTCTTGTTTTGTTGATTTGAATAAATAGTTTTCTATTCCTGGTGAGACCAATGTGGCTGATTTCATTGGCCACGCTCTTTTCTTTCTTCAGACACTTCAGGGTCGGCGGTTGAGGAGGCTCAGGAGCTTCCGCTCTGCAGTTGCCGCATGGAGACCCCCAAGAGTCGAGAAATTCTCATTCTGGCAGACAGGAAGTGCATGGCCACAGAGAGTGTAGATGGACAGCTGACTCGCTGCCAGGACGCTGTAGTGAAACATGAAATGATGCGTCCTTCCAACTCTGTTCAGCTACTCGTTCTGTGCGAGGACCATCGCAACGGCATGGTGAAGCACCAGTGCTGTCCGGGCTGCGGCTTCTTCTGCAGAGCGGTGAGTGAAAACTGCGTGCCAATCAGTTTCAGGCCTCTGGCTGCAGTTTAACTGGCAGCTACTGTCACAAATGGAACAATTTACACAGATGAAACACTTGCATGGTAAATGGCTCTGCATTTACTCTGAAGATTGAAGAAGCTGCACTAATCTCAGTTCTTTGGGGTTAATGAGGCTTTCACACAGGACACAGCATGTGATACGTTTGCCATTTCTCGATGAAGCCACTGAAGTTTTCCGTTTTCTCTGGCTCCTTTACTCATACCTCAAGGCCTTTTAAAAGCTCCTGTAAGGAACGTGTAACTCATCTAATATGTTTATACACAGTACGTCCACAGATGCATAAGACCACACAGTTTAGTTTGTGCTTGACAGTCTTGACTAAACACTTTCCTAATTTGTGCCTCAGATTTCTAAGTGTGAGTCCTGGATGACACCTGGATGTCAGTAAGTTTTCACTCATTAAGTTCACGTCGTGATTCAGTATCCTGAAGAACTAACTTTATCAGGAGAAACTTGAAGTAATTGTTTTCATTATGGCGGACTCTCACATCATTCATCATTGTTCTTTGGCAGACGTTGGTTGTAGGGCTCTTCCTCCTTTGGCCTCTTATGAGTGAATATTGTAGGTTTACAGAAGCAACCTAGACACTGTTTCCGTGTGAGACGTGGTCAGAGGACATGTGCTTTTTGAATGTTTGTTTACAGAGACTGTTTTTTGTTCCTGCACAGGGGACCTTCATGGAGTGCCAACCAGATGTGAACATCTCTCACCGTTTCCATCACGCTTGTGCCTCAGTGCTGAAAGGTCAAAGCTTCTGTCCTCACTGCGGAGAAGAGGCCAGCAAGGCCAAGGAGGTCACAATTGCCAAGGCTGACACCACCTCCACCGTGCCCCCTGCTCTTGAACATGGGCCAGCCACGCCTGGAGCCCTCGAGGGCCGAGCAGACACGACCACTGGCAGGTAAAAATGCAACTTTGGAACTATTTTGTTTGTTTATTACAAAATGCTGAACTTAAACTTTTGTTCTCACTTGTTTTCTAGCTCCTCTTGTTTAACTGTGGGGGCTGAAGTCAGTGGCCGGGCTGACAGTTCGCTGCCTGTTCGTTCTGCACTTGGATTCGACACATCTGCTGTTCCTGGGTCCTCCAGGGCTGCCCCCCTGCAGGCTGGGATGGCAACAACAGCCCTGTGTACACTCACTCCAGGACCCAGAGAAACTCTAGAGAGCATCCTGGTGGCTCTCGACACAGAAAAGTAAGTAAACCCACCTTAATTCACCTAAAAGACCACGAGCCATTTACAAGCTAATTCATTTTTTTGTGTCTGTTTGATCAGACCCAAGAAACTGCGCTTCCACCCTAAACAACTTTACCTCTCTGCCAAGCAAGGAGAACTGAAGAAGGTCCTGCTCATGTTGGGTACGTAAATCCCATTCAGGCTCTGTCATCTGCACTCATTTTCATTTTTCACCTTGTAGCGATGTCTGCCAAAACTAGTTTTGGTCTTTCTTCCAGGAAGCTGGTGCAATTTTCATGACCCTCAAATTTTATTATGAATAATTTTACCACATGTATTTGTAAGTTTTCTGTGTTTGTCTAATGCTACCAAAGTCCTTGACCCCCAGCCTAAATACACAGTCCACACACTGTATACAATTTCAGCCCATCTGTCACCACAAGCTGGCAACTTCTTGTCACATGCAGCCAATATGTGACAAGATGTTGCCGACTTTGATCCAAATACTAATTGTAAAATCACAAATGATGCCATTTAAAAAAAACAAAAACAAATTATCCATCAAAACTAGTTCTGCTCTAAGCTGGACAGCTGGCACAGTTTACACAGAAGTGTGTGTGGGGGGGATTTTTTTTAAACATAAACGTTGGCAGGTATTTTCATGCATCTTACTCGCCTTCCTTTACCCTTCCAGTGGACGGTATTGACCCGAACTTTAAGATGGAATCGCAGAATAAACGCACCCCGCTGCACGCAGCAGCAGAGGGAGGTTACAAAGACATCTGCCACATGCTTGTTCAGGTAACCTTGTGCTTCACATCTCTCTGACGGAAATATTAAACTTTGAGTAACTTTCTGACAAAAACCTTAAAATAAAAATCTCAACCAGAGGTTTATTCTAATATTAATGATTCTGATTTTGTGGAAGCAATTTTACACTAGCTGTTTGTCTGATGTTTCAGGCTGGTGCAAACTTGGACATGTGTGATGAAGATCAGCGGACTCCTTTGATGGAAGCCTGTGAGAACAACCACATGGAGGTGGTCCTGTACCTGCTCAGAGCTGGAGCCAGTGCCATGCACAAGGTAAATATGCACCAGATTTTTCTGAGGTTCCCATCAGCCAACTAAAGATCCAGGTGAAATGTTTGACTAAACCTGAATCAATAATTAAATCCTCTGCCATTCTCAGGATGTTGAAGGGTTCACGTGCCTCCACCTAGCGGCCAAATCTGGCCATTACAAGATTGTTGAGCACCTTCTGTCCACTGGACTGATTGATATTAACTGCCAGGTTAGTACACTTAAAAATGTCTCTTGTGAAAGAAGGGGAGAGGCTGCAAAAACTATCCTAGTTTATAAGAAAACAAAAAAACCATGTGTGCTTTCACTTCAGCTTCCCATAGTCACCCTGTTCCCAGTTGATTTCAACCTTAGCAAAAGGTTGGTTTTCTGGCTGTAGTTTCATGATTGCTTTGTAGATGAGGGGGTATCAAGCTTCTGATCCATGGGCAAAGAAACAGATGGTGTCCAGGTTCCTGAGGGTCCTTAAAAAGTCTCAAATGCATCATTAATCAAAAAATAAGGTCTCAGTGTGTGTTAAAATATCTCAATGTCTTTTTCTAAAACTGCAAAGAAATAATTTTTCTGATATTGTTATTGAAAATGTCCAAAATATGTTAGCCTTCCTTTCTTAGCAATGAAGCAGAGAAGATTTGAAACCTGGAAATTAATGCTGGTTGCTTAAATCTGATGGTTTAAGCAGTTCTGACAAACAACATAGATGAAGTTGTTGTGGATGCTCATGAGTACACATGAAACTTGTCTCAATCCTAGAGAATTTGTACAGTTTTCAAAATTTCATTTTGAGACATTAAAAGTAGAATTTAAAACATAATCCTAAATTTAGCTACATTTGTTGAAACCCTGTAAAAATGTCTTTCCCCATAACTGTTTAAAATACTTCCACACTAGTCTTTTAAGTTTCTTAAAATTTCAGATCTGAGAGATGATAAACAAAGTTTTATATAATAGTAATTCCCGTTAGGATGTGCGTTCGTATTCAGTTTGTTTATTTATTCAGTGTACTGCCTACAAAGCAAACATTTTGCACTGATCTAAAATGTTTTGGTTGACTGATGTCCTCTGCACTAAAAATTGTTGCTCTCAAAGCTCAGTAATGAATAATATGTTTCATATGATCTGTAACTTCCATTAAAAAAAAAAATCATTGATTTACTTGTTTTCCATTCATGTGACACACTAGGATAGATTTCCAGTGTGTATTTTTACTGTAAAGCACTTTGTAACTGGGCTTAAAAGGTTCTCTGGGAATAATTCATGCATGACGTGCTGCACTCTGCTGCATGTGTCTTGGATTAAGAAGCAACTTGCTATATGTAGCATCAGGACAGCTTTGACGTAATGAAGCAGCCTTTCCTCTTTTACTACTCTGTACTCAGGAGGACTGAAAATTGAAAGCTGTGCTTTTCTTCTTAGTTGTTTTTTTTAAAATAGGAATTCCAATATGTAGTTGGATTGATGTTGTTTCAGTATTTCTTCAGCTGATTTTCAAGCCCATTATTAATTTTCCACAGGATGACGGAGGCTGGACGCCCATGATCTGGGCCACAGAGTACAAACATGCAGACCAGGTGAAGCTGCTTCTTACTAAAGGAGCTGACTGCAGCATCAGGGACAAGGTTAGCATAGAAGTCTCTCCACCCCAGGTTTGAAATCCTTTGCAGAAGAATTAAATGTTGACTAAATGTGGGTTTATTTGGGTTATCTTCATTTAGGAAGAAAACATTTGCCTTCACTGGGCCGCATTCTCTGGCAGTGTGGAGATAACGGAGCTGCTGTTGAACGCTCACTGCAATCTGCAAGCTGTCAACATCCATGGAGACTCTCCTCTACACATTGCTGCTCGGGAGAATCGCCTGGATTGCATCACGTGAGTTGCCAGCCTCACCTACTGAATAAAAACGGCGCTAAAAAAAGTAATTGTTGTCGTAGGTAGTCGGTAAAATGTGTTCTTTGTCTCATCAGGCTCCTCCTGTCTCGAGGAGCAGATGTGTTTTTGAAGAACCGCGAGGGAGAAACTCCCCCAGACTGCTGCAGCCACAACTCGAAGGCCTGGGCTGCTCTGCAGGCCAACAGGAAGGAGAGGGATGCCAAAAACATTAGGCTTAGTCGAGCAGAAGAGAAAGCCCTTCACAGGTTAAAGACCAGGCTGGGAGGGATAAAGCATCATAAATAGCGATGTCAAGATTCTGTCCACCTGTTTCTTTCAAATTAAAGCACCTAAACTGTCTCTCTGTCCGTTTACAGTGACATAGCTTTAGGGCAAGAGCGAGTTCCCATCCCCTGTGTCAACGCAGTTGACAGTGAACCTTACCCAGATGGCTACAAGTACATCCCCGAAAACTGTGTTACTTCCCCCATGAATATTGACAGGAACATAACACACTTACAGGTGAGCTAAAGACCATCTGATTAGGCTTTTAACATTACTTAAACCCCAACAACAAACGATAAAGAGACAAACTAAAAGGAAACTGTCTGCATGAAGAACAGCAAGTTCAGATTTACAGAAGAAAACCCTGTCATCAACACAAAGATCCAGTATCGTCAACACAGTTCAAGAAGAAAACCTTTTTTCTTTTTACTCAAAAAGTTGCAGATGAATTTGCGTTTCCACTTAGAAGTGATGAAGTTTTGGAGGCGATCCAGATTTGGACCCAGTAATCTATGGAAGATTCTTCACTGTTGCAACATAACACAGAATTCACATCATAACTTACTATGTACTTGGATCTGTATTTAAGAAAAAATAAATAAAACGATCACGTTGTGAAGCCACAAATGCTGGCTCATAACTGCCAAGGGGAGGAAGGGTGCAGCTGAAACCTGGAAACAAGTTACAGCACATTACCAGAACTTCACAGGAAGTCCTGTGATTTCACTCACTTATCTCAGTCCACTTTCTGTTGCTAAGGTTGAAATCGTTTGCTTCAGATCACCTAATTTTGCAAACACTTGTGGTCAGAAGTTTACTTTTGGAGTGAATGCATGATCAGACTGTTCCGGCACTTTCTGTTAAATTTTAACGTCTTTTGTGTTGCATTTGATCCAAGCCATCAGTAATACAGTGCCATTAGACATTTTAAAAAGAACTATAGGTTTTCCTTTGCATTGTGAAGTTTGTGAAGTGACCTATATTATTTTCCGCTCTGTTGCAGTACTGTGTTTGTAAGGAAGACTGCTCTGCGAGTATCTGCATGTGTGGACAGCTCAGTCTGCGCTGCTGGTACGACAAGGTAAGAACGGGCTGCGAGTCTGAAAGTGTGCCTACACCTTAATAAAATAAGCTTTACCCAACATTAAATCACTACAGTTTAGTGTAACTACCATCGTTGAAACCATGAAGCTCATAGAGAGCACTACGTGTGTATTGTCCTGTTTAGAGTGGTCGACTTCTACCTGAATTCTGCCGAGAGGAGCCTCCTCTCATCTTTGAGTGTAACCATGCGTGCTCCTGCTGGAGGACCTGCAAGAACCGCGTAGTGCAAAACGGACTCAGGTGATTTAACAAATAAAACTCTTAAAGGATTTGTGGCTTTGTAAGCCAGCATGGGTATATAACAGAGTTTTGATGTGAAGAGCTGCACTACTTGCTGTGTGAAGGTAAAAAAGATGAGTGTTGCTTAAAGATGTTTCTGGTCCTCTAGGACCAGACTCCAGCTGTTCAGGACCAGTAAGAAAGGTTGGGGTGTTCAAGCACTGCAAGACATACCACAAGGGACCTTTGTATGCGAGTAAGTCAAAGACAGCCCAATAACGCTTGTTTTGTAGGGATCGATCCTTCAGTGTTTCCCAGCATAATTTATAGTTTGAAAACGAGGAGAATAGTGGCCACGACTTTGTGTTTTATCACTTCTGCTTTCATTTTGGGAAAAATTAAAATGCTATTCTTGCACGTGCAGCTTTATCTTTATCTCCTGCCAGATGGTCCCAAGACTGACCCAAGATGACTGTCAGTAGTCTAAATGCAAGTATTACACATGCAAAACTAGATGTTTGGTTAAGTTTAGTTTTAAACAGGAGCGTGGAAGGATCTGAAATACCTGTCTTAGCAAAGGAAGTGGTACATCACGCCTGACCAACACAGAAGGTTATAAATGACTTGGATTTTTTATCTACAGAAGTCAGACTGGACCCTGGCTGAAATCATTGCTTTTCAAAGAGGAATTGGTCATGAATAATGTGCTGCCCCTTGTTTTTTACAGCCCTTCGGTACACTGCAGTTTGTGACTTATGTGACTGATTTTTCTGAATGTGCTTTAAAAACTCTTCTAGGGTCGGGTGTTGCAAAAAAGCTTGGGCTGTAAAGTCTGTGGTGTGTTGCACGGTTCATGTCACAAACTTGTGAACAAAAGATGAATATTAAAATGTTCCCGCCCCTCATGGCCCGTCTGTTTTTGAACAGGTATGTCGGAGAGATAATCTCTGAAGCAGAAGCAGAGATGAGGCAAAATGATGCTTACCTGTTCAGTCTGGATGACAAGGTGAAGTAAAAGTGAAGAAAAATTTGAATAGACGTTGGACTGTTTTCTGGTTTTCTTCTTTCTATACAGAATTCTTTTAAAAAATGTTTTGTCATTTATTTTATTATTCCCCCTTCTGCAAACCACAGGATCTCTATTGCATTGATGCTCGTTTCTATGGAAATATCAGTCGCTTCCTCAACCACATGTGCGAGCCCAACTTGTTCGCTTGTCGAGTGTTTACGAAACACCAGGACCTGCGCTTTCCACACATTGCCTTCTTTGCCAGTGAAAACATCAAAGCTGGAGAGGAGCTTGGGTAAGCTTTAGCAAGTTATTTAAATTTATGTTTATCTGTTTTTCTGCAATGTTGTGTTTGTTGTTGTTATAACACAGAGTCCCCTGTTTTATTGGGGGGGTTTTTTTTGTCCCCCACCCCTTAGAAAATCTTAACAAATAAAACAAAGGAAAACAAACAAAGTTAAAAAACAACAATGCTGTACAAGACAGCAGAGCAAAACAAATACATTTCTGGGAGTCTAGTAATGTCATAGTGATGAATTGCTACAGATCAGCACGGCTATAGAGTTCAAACCCTTACGTGTGGGAAATGAGTGGGTGGTGACTGAAAGAGTGACATCATGGATCAGGTGGCAGAAATGAGCTCCTGGTTTGTGGCCACCATGGTACCATTGCCATTTATACTGGCTCTTGAGACGTGCCGGACTTGCTGCTGTTTTCTCCTGAATGCAGCATCTCCCTCCCTCAGCAGTTAAGGGCAACAGTGGCATGCAAGAATGAGGCACGGGGCCCTGAGCTGACCCACTGCTACTCCACATCACAATGAGCTAGCTGAGGAAGCCTCCTGGGTGGGAGATCCCAGGACAAACTGGAGAGATTGTGTCTCTGAACGGGTTTTGTAATGTCAGCTGAAGAGCTGAAGGGGATCTGGAGAGCTTTGAATTGACACTGCCACAGTGTTGGTGGCATACCTGAATAAACAGCAGAAAGTGGATGGACCATTTATAAAAAATGCTAACTTTTAACCACTGCTGACTGTATTTGCAAGCAACATTTGAATAAATTACCTTTTAACTGCTGTGAATTTACAGCATTTGGATTTACATTTAGAACTGTCGTGAACCAGCGAGAAGCTTTTGGCTGTAAGATAAATGTAGTTTTGGTTGCATAGCAGCACTTTTATGTAAACATTTCCTTTCTTCTGTCGTCCTCCTCTCAGATTTAACTATGGTGACCACTTCTGGGAAGTCAAAAGCAAGGTGTTCAGCTGTGAATGTGGCTCATCCAAGTGCAGGTACTCATCAGCGGCAATGGCGTCCCTGCAGGCGGACAGCACACCCGAGGACCAGCAGCAGCCCAGCGCGTCGCCTGACACCAGCTCTTCCAACAGTCCTTCCAGTCCCTCCTAAACAAAAAAAAAAAAACAAAAACAAAAAAACAACAACAACAAAAAACAAACAAACGCTCCACACACTAAGTTTGGCCTCGTGTACTGACGGACACACGGGGACGCCAGTCCACATCCTCTTTAAACTTTCATTGGTGAACTTGTACTGTATCTCCACTTTGGATTGAAACCACGGACCACTGACCTTCGTTGAGAACCTAAAGACGAGATGCACAATCACATCCTGGACTAACCTCCTGCTCTATTATTCCGCCGTATATAATGTGAACAGCAGGGGGTGATGTCATCACGCACAGTAAACGCCACAGAGACGATCTTTACATTTCATACTTCACTGCTGGAAAGCAGAACTGTGCGTTTTTGTTTTTCCCTTTTTCACCCCCCCCCCCCCCCCCCCCCTTTTTTTTTTTTTTTTCTTTTTCTATTTCTTTTTGGACACGACTGACAATTTTCAGTGGACTTATACAAAAGTCATCAAAGAATTCGAGGTCACTGATTAAGGGTAATATTGTCTTTTGCAAAGACAGCCCCGGCGCACAGCTGGGTGTTACTTTTCTGACCTTTTCCGTTATTGACTATGAACCATTCCAGCAAAACTAGCTGATAAATATTAAATTATATTGCCACTTTTTTTTGGTGTCATTCATCTTTGAGTGTTTCAAAGGACATTTCAGACATTTTTCATGACACCTGAAGATGAATTTACTAAAGAGAAAGAAGTGGACTGCTTTTAATTTGCTCCTCAAGTGGTTATAGGTTGTAAAGTGGAACAATGTTAATCCATTCCTCAGCATTGAGGTGTTTCTAGTCTGAATAAATTGGCTGACCTTTTTATTGAGCATGTGTACGGGGTGTGAAACGTGCCGGACGTTTTCACCGTTTTTGTTGACAAATTGATTTAAAGTGAAAATGAGCAAGGAAAAAAAAAAGAAAATGGTGCTGACAAAGGTTTTTACTTTTGTTTTCATTTTTATTACCCAAGTGAACATAATTTGTAAAATAAGAGAATGTTTTAAAGTTTTTTTTAAGTTTAATTTTATCTCCAGTTTTCTAATTGTAGTTGCCGTAGTTGATTTTAGTTTCATGATTTTTGCCGACAGAAGCCAACCTGTCATTTTAAATGTTGTTAGTAAAGCAGTGACTGTTGTGCAAAGTCTTGAAAGGTATTGGTGGAAAAAAGGTTATAAAAATGCACTTCCAATATGTTCTGTTACATATTTCTGGACCGTGAACCATCCATCTGATTGGTTGTATCTTTTTCAATAAATTTAATACTAATGCATTTATCCTGTTATGCTTCATTTGTTGGAGTCTGCTTGAATGCATTGCTGAAAATGTGCTAGAACAGAAACTGCTTCCTCTTAGCTTTTATTTTGTCAACCACAAACGCATTACTCAAAGAGGTGAAGCCTGCAGGCACTTTGACCCAGCACAAACTGAGTAGCAGCCCAGGTTTGACAGATGGGCTTAAATATTCAGCACCTGAGAGGCTTACACTTCATACGCAGCCTCCTTTTAATGAGTTTAGATTTTTAAAGCATCTTGTTTGTGCCATGAGTTTCTGTAGCGGTTTAGAATGTAAGTACCAAAATCAACTTCTTCTAACAGAGAGCTCTTGCTTTTTGATACAAGGAACAAAATGTTCTGGCCAATCAAGTCTACAAAAGTCATGTAGTTAAACATTATTCAGTGCTCGTCTCATGTTTCAGTTCAAATGACCAATGTGTGACCCTTTGTTTACTTCATCTTGGTCTGTATAGCTCTGGGGGGCGGGGAAATCGGCTATAAAGATTGGTGTGCAAAGCTTCATGTGTGATGCCAAAATATACAACCTAATAGACTAAACTAGGCACGATAAAATAGGATCTTCTCTGGGTTTTGTTGGGGCGGTGGGTGGTTGTATATTGTGTGGTTAATGGGAGTTTCCTACATTCATCGAATATTCATCATATTACAGATGAGACAATAATAATAACACATACACATGGGAATCTCCTGTTTACCACAGCCCAAGGGTGCTCTACTAGCCATGCTGTCATGTTGTTTATCCCCAGTCCTGACCCTACTGTCTGAATGTTGGAGCAAAAATCGAGACTCAAATTTGTTTCCAATTTCCAAACAGTGGCACCCAGTGTGGTGGCCTGCTGCTCTTCTGCATACCTTGGTTGTAATTGTTTGTTTGTTTGGTTTGTTTCTTCCTATCAGCTTGAAACATTGTGGTCATCCTCTGAACTGCTGCTTATTGGATTTTTTCCCCCAGGCCTTTCTCTGTAAACCCTAAAAATTATTGTCGGGGGAATATCGCAGCAGATCAGCAGCTTCAGAGATACTGACAAAACCAACAACCATGTCACATTCAAAGTCACCTTTGTTCTACATTCTGATTCTCAGTTTAAACTTCACCAGGCCTTCATGACCATATCTACATGCATGTCACGCCCATTGGATTGCTGCCATGTTGCAAAGCAGCTTGCAGTGTACATGCAGCTGAAACAGTTTAAATAATATTTGTGAAAGGGAGTGAGCAGACCCATCAGTTTCACACCTTTTTCTTAAACTCTGCTATAAATGAAACAAGCGTGGAAGAATACACTCATAAATTGTAGCTTTAATAGATTTGTCTTTTGTAAGTAAATCTGCTTAAATGGATAAATGGTCCTCTTTTCAGCTAACAGTGGTTAGTATTTGTAAATAATTCAAAAGTTCATTTTTAGTAGGGTTTCTTGGCCAGCCTAAATCAACACTATATATCCCTGACTATTTTAATTTAGATCCAGTAGGGGAAACCAAATCATCCCCTTGGAACGTTAAACTTTATTCCGCACAGTAAAGCTGTCAGCTAAATGTAAAACAGAAAAGTAAAGGCTGAAATGCTGTCACTCAAGCAGCAAAGCTGTAAGACCCCCGGTGGACCAAGATTGAAAAATGTCGATAGCGCCAGCAGGGAGCCCCCCCCAAAAAAGCAAAAACAACACAGGAAGCGAGTGACTGTGCATCTGCAGGCCTTGTAGGTCTCATAAACTGGCTGATGATTGCTCCCTTCCTGATTACCAGGGTGGACAGCGAAAACGGAGTCGATAATTGAATCAGAGAAATTTCTACCCGAGCATTGCAGATGGCTGGTCTGATAAGGAGGTTCTTAGCTTGGCAGGACAGGAAGCAGCCTTTCCGCATTCCAAGGTGGCAGAAAGTTTTTTTGGTCTTTGGTGCCCCTTCACATGGTGCCATACAGGGCAGCCTCCTGTCAGCAGACCTGCATGTCTGTGTTGCTTTACCGAGCAGCGATGAAGAAAGCCGTTCCTCACTACTCCAGATGGGCAGAAAGACGATCCACCGTGGTTTATGGTAAGTAAAACTCTGGATTGCTCACATTCGATGTATTTGTTTGTTTGCCTTCCATATATTTCTTTGCTTTATAATGGCAGTAAATGGTGCGTAAAGGCCTCTAGATTAACTCGAGTGTCAGAAGCTCCTGTTTAAAGTCTCAGAAATGACAAGAAGCTTAACAAATTAACTTTAGTTTATTGTAATTGCATGAATACTATGCATTTAAAAAGTATTTATATAGAAGATTGTGTTCAGTTCTGAGATGTGTAGTCATTTCGTTGTTCAAATGCATGTCATGATGCTGTGTCTCGGCCTTAAAGGACCTTTAATTTAACAGGTCTCGGGAAGTTCTTGGGAATCTTTGCTGTAAAATTGGCTGAGATTATCTTGGGAGATTATGGAAAGTTTGACAAACTTAGTCTACTTTTGTATACAGAGTTTAAGATGTCACATTTTACAGATTTAAACTTGAGCTTGAAGAATTTGAAACGGCACAAAAAAAAGTTATTTTCTTATCATTAAAAAAGGCCCGAGTAGGTGTTACTGAGCCAGGATGCTCAAGCAGCTTCAGCTGCTACATAAATCTCATCATTACACATGTAAAGTTAGCATGTTAAATGTTAAAGTTCAGTGAGCTGCTGTCAAGCACGGTGAAGGAGTGGTGATGGTCTAAGGCTTGGTGTGCAGTCACAGAAGCTGGGCACCTTTCAGAACTGAAACAAAGTTGTAAAGAAGAAAAAATGGTGCCTAATCATTAACATATACACATTTGGTGATATAAATGTGACAGCCCATGACACATACAGCCTCAAAAGTTTGCATCCATGATCAGCATTTCACAGCAACTACTTTAACATGAACCGAATACTTTAGATACAAAAAAGGTAAGAAAAGTCTGAAGTTTTATGGCTAATGGTGAAATGTTGTCTCGTGTTCATGAATGAATGGCACCATGCCGTTTAGCTAATAATCATTAACATATACACATTTGGTGATATAAATGTGACAGCCCATGACACATACAGCCTCGAAATTTTGCAGTGTGTATAATATATTTATAGTGTTTTCAACTTGTTTTTCTTTGATTGTTTAAAACAAGCATTTAATGGCATTTTATTGTATTATGACCATTAAAACAGTTGAATGAACATAACCCTTTAAAGCCAAGTGAATCTTTTTGTGAGTTCTATTAGACTTCTACATAATCAGTGAGCATTTTTTTCCACCCAAAAGCTAAAATAACACTGCACGATATATTTTGAAGAAATAAATTGAAAAAATGCCTGTATATATTCCTGTATAATGTGTATATATTTCTTTACAGTCTGAGGGTTCTTAATGGCAGCCAATGTAGTGAGTCTTAAGCTTTAGAATATTAAACTTATAAACTCTTTCTACTCATCAGAAATAATAAATATCATCCTGTTTACTTGTTTCATGCTCCAGCGGTTCGCTCAGCCACGTTCGGCTCCTGGAGGATGCTCACGATGGGGGCGGAGTACTTAGACACCTGGGCTCGGTCACCTGACAGGAGAGAATGTCCCGAGAAGCTGGTCAGAGAGGAGGAGGAGGAGGAGGAGGAGCCGGGGCCATCAGACACTGGAGAGCAGGGGGAGTCCTCATGGATATCCGCTGACAAGGACCCAGAACAGAAGTACGAGACTGTTCTGCACCTGGACGGGATGAGCAGACGAGAAATGGGAGATGGTGTCCGGGAGGCCATAAAGAAGCATGACAACCTGAAGAGCACCTCCCCTAATCAGAGGTGAGACAGTTTGGGTGTGGCTGGTTGGAAATCATACTGTTGGTAGACTAATCCTGTCACCAAATCCTGTGCTCTGGATATTTTCCATTTTTTATTTTTATTTTAATAGCTTTTCCAGAACACAACTGGACAAACATCTGCTGATTCAATGTTCTAACTACAGCACAAGTGTCTGTAACTCTTATTGCAGTAAATCAGCTAAACCACCAGATGTCTCCGCAGTCATATCTAATGAGTTTGTATCCATGATCAGCATTTCACAGCAACTACTTTAACATGAACCGAATACTTTAGATACAAAAAAGGTAAGAAAAGTCTGAAGTTTTATGGCTAATGGTGAAATGTTGTCTCATGTTCATGAATAAATGGCACCATGCAGTTTAGCTTTAAAATGAAGTGTACTCAGGCTGAAAAGGCAACACCTTCCTTTATAAAATCTGTTGCAATACAGTGGCAAAGGTTAAATTTATGAAATAAAATAAGTTTATTTATCCCCAAAGTTGTGAAATTCCTGTGTTACAGAAGCTAAAACATTAAATGTAGTCTATAAAACCTTAAATAATGTATAAAGGTAAAAAAAAAAAAAGAAATAAAGAAATTACATAACTAAACAAATACTTAGATGAAACAAAGGTAATACTAGCTTTGTAGCTCATTTACATAATGAAGAAAAACAAGAAAAAGATGCCCAGTAAGAAAATGAAAATCATGAAATCCATTAAAAATTCTATTTAAAGCATTATATAATACAAGAAACTTACTTAAAGCATAATATGTATATAAAAAATTAAATAAAGCAACATGAAAATGAATATAAAATGACACACTAAACAAATATGAGATTACATTAAAGTCATACCAGAGTGTAAAGTGAGCAGGTCATATAGATTTTGTTTGTTTGGCTTTGTTTTGTGTTCCAGTGTCTACATAATTTTGGTTTACACCCACTTTTTACGTTATTAGCACGTCTAATCAGCCAATCATGTGGCAGAAGCTCAAGAAGACTTCCTGAAGTTGAAACTGAAATATCAGAATGGGGAACAAAGGGGATTTCAGTGACTGTGAGCGTGATATGGTTGTTGGTTGTTGGACTGAGTGTTTTAGAACCTGCTGATCTGATCTGCTGGGATTTTGCCACACAACCATAGGATACAGAGAATGGCCTAAAAAAAGAGAAAATTTCCAGTGAGCGACAGTTCTCTGGGTTAAAATACAGAGCTGCTACGTAGATGTCACACTGCTCCGAGAAGGTGGAAATGCTACAACCAATGTTTGCAGAAGAGTGTCTCCGAATGCATAACATGTGAAACCCTGCAGCAGATAGACTAAAGAAGCAGAAGACCAGACCAGGTGCACTCCTAAGAAGTGGAAACTAAGACCACATGGGCTCACCATGATTGGATGGCAGAAGATTACAACAATGTTGCCCGGTGTGATGAGCTTCAATTTGTTCTGCAATGTTCAGATGATAGAACCAAAATCTGACATGAACAACATAAAAGCATCCATCCATCCTGCCTTGTATCAGCAGACTGCTGGTGGTGTAATGCTGTGAGGGATATTTTCTTGGCACACTTTAGGGCTCATTAGTACCAACTGAACAGCGCTTAAACACCACATGCTACCTGAAGGACAAACACAAAGGAAACTATAGAGAAACAAGCGGTTAACAATCATCTGTTTGCTTTAAAAAGACACCGGTACAACAATTCTTCTATGAATATTAATAGGAAGTGACTCACATGAAGCTGAAGTAATGACATGCAGTAAAACAGGAAACTGGATTCAGACTATTTCAATATTCAGACTCATTAATACTGTCGTAGAAAATGATGAATGGAAGAAAACACACTTACAGATCTAAGTGGCAAAGCAGATTCAGTTTCCAAATCTAATTTGAAAAGCATAACCATCGTCTCCGGTAAGTGGCACACATAAAACGGCAATTAATGTTCATCTCTGCAGACTCCAGCCTGATTTATAGCGGTCTGAATCAAGGTAGCAACCACTTCCCATAACAACTAACTACCAGCAGCTCATTAAAATGATCACGCATGCAGAAAACGAAACGAAACAATACAAAACAATGGTGGAAGCATGAACATCTATAAAGCTCATCACATATGCAAGCCCATCTAGAAGAATAGGAAACGTTACCATATGAAAAGCAAAAAGAGAGAGGGAGGAGACAACATCACGCGTGTGTCTGTGAGGATGTTTATACTTTAGTTGTGGCTCTTTGCTGTAGTGGTTAACACATCTGTCATGCATGTGAAATATCCCCATGCTCAGCTCTGGCAGGACACACGACCCAGCTTCAGAGACGTATGAGCTAGCGTCTCGGTCGTAGTCCCGGAAAAATGGGAAAGCTGCATTAGGAAGGGGATCAAATCTGGCAACCCCCTAAAAATAATAAAGCACTTTAAGGCTTGTAGTTAAGTTTTAACTGACATCCAGTGCCCCCACATTTTGTACACACGTTCTGTGTGTAAATAATAAACAACAAAGGTCTGAGCATGCGGTGAGGTTCAAAAAAGGCCCATCAAACATTTATGTAACTTAATGAAAGACGTTTGAGAGCGCATACCTCTGCCAAGGCCAGTGATTTATCTTGCGAGTGAATTAAAAACTCCTGAATGGAAACTCAGATCTGTATCCAACAGGCACATCCACAAAAACCTAAGCACCACATAGCTGAAGCACAGCTACTATGCTCCATCAATCTCTGAACGTAAACATTAACAGTCCTGTGAGGCTCTCTACTCCATCTTAAAAGGTACTTTTTGTAATTACCCTCTCTGCGGAATTTAATTAAAACCTTCAACAGCAGGGGGCAGCACTTTACCAGTTTGCATGTTGAGACTTTTTCACTTTCCGTTCTTTTAACTTTGTATATTTCTTTTTGGCCCTATCCCCGTTTTCTCGGGGGACTTCAAAATTTTAAATAAGAATGTTTTTACGGACTTATGTGGTTAAATAGAGTCACATATTGCTGTATAAAGTGGTATTGCATAAAAGTACAGTCCAGTCTTAGTTTAATTTTAGTCGATACCTCTCCTGCTGGGGTCACCCGAGGGAAAACGGTCGCTGGAGATGGGGACCAGGTGTACGATCACTCACAGTTAGTTGCTATCTTCAAAACAAATGTTAAAAATCTGAGAGTGATTGCAATTGTTTGGAGACAGGTTTCCTCCCGTCAGGCGACATGTGCAATCAAAATAATCTGATTAATTAATAATCTGATAGGCAACCACAGATTTTTAAAAATCTGTTTATTTATTTTTACTGCTGTCGAGTGACCGAGCCATTCGACACAGTACATTGATGCTTTGGATTCTAAGTTATTCTTGTGGTAGCTAAACAAATTTACAATAAGTACCTTTGAAAATCAAATATAAGTCATAGTAATAAATAAAGAAATAATTCAGTATAAGCAAATAAGATGAAAGTACTTTAGATCAGGTTTAATGTGCTAATTTAATTAATTTAGTTCATCAAGTGCAGACAGAAAAGGTTTCATGAAAATTGGATTTACAGATTTTACACAACGTTGCTGACAGACAAACAGGAACAAAAGCATAAAGAAAACATTAAAAAAAAAACAGGAAACCATCATATGCACAAATACACACTGTGTGGGGTAAAAATGTGCTTAAAAATAAAAGATGTCAGTTAGGTACAATAATGTTGCAAAGTTTCTGAAACGTTGAGTCTCCGGTGTTTCTGCAATAAATAAATAACTGGTGGATTGAATGAATGAAAGAATGAACAAACTGTTTTTTGGTCTTTTGTTTAACTGGATTATCTTTGTCTTCTTTTAGGAGAACTGATGTTGTTTTTGGATCTGAACTTCTAAAGTGTTCACATCATTTTCAGCACCTCTGTAGATTCCGTTCATCTTAATTTAACATATATTCAGCTTCTAGTGAATTCTTTTTTATTTATTTTTTGTTAGCTCTAACATGGTTACTCTAACCACGGTCTGAATGTGGATACTTCCGCAACCTGTTTTGCAGTGTGAGATGTTAAAGGTGGATCTTAACCTCGTCTTTCATGAGCATTAATCTTCTCTCATTGGTGCCAAAAGGGAAATGTTCGAGCCTCAGGGCTTTTCTGAACTTCATTATAACCTGCCAGCAGACGGTGAGCGCGTCTGTGCGCTCCAGTCACTGATAGGCTCGTTCTGGTCACGTGCGCTCTTCCTTATTCCACCGAGGACTTGGTATAAAACCTACAGCCCCTCATGCAGGGAGCGACCAAACAGAAATCAGAGGACTAATACTCCTGCTGGATTTGCTTGTTTTATTGTTGCTGTCGGCTGGGAAAAAGCCGCAAAAACGGATTTTCTTTTTCCTCCTGGTATTTTTTTTTTTGACCGCCTGACATTTCAACTGGTGTTTGGAGATGATGCTGACAGGATTTGGGACTGAGACAGGATGTTCTGATCTTATTTCAGCCTGATTTTTCTCCACTTTGAGCTGTAATGGATGCAACAGCCTCAACTGAGTGATTTACATCGGAAGTGCTTTGCGGCTTGAAAACTTTAACGTTTTAAATTTCGCCGAAGATGAATGAATGGAAAGGATCGAGAGAGCGTGGTTTTCAGTGAGGCCACCTTTTATCTGTTATTTCCTAAACGCCGTGCTTTCTCCTCACACTAACGCTGAGCAGTGGTTTGTATGAAGCGTGTTTGTTGTGATGCTTCTCCCCTCCATTTCCACTGACACCACTTTGGATTTCCCCTTTTGGATCTGTGCGTTTCCAGAATGGCTCGCTTCGCAGAAGATCTACCCACCCGCTATGGAGGAAGCGCAGGCGGCGGAGGGAGAGGTGGACCGGGCGCTGGGAGAGGAGGCGCCCGGGGTGGTGGCGCTCCGGGTGGGCAGAGGATGTACAAGCAGTCGATGGCCCAGAGAGCCCGGACGATGGCCATCTACAACCCGAACCCTGTCAAACAAAACTGCTTCACCGTCAACCGCTCCCTCTTCATCTTCCGCGAGGACAACCTCATCAGGAAGTATGCAAAGCGAATAACAGAGTGGCCATATCCTTCCTGACGCACAGAGCAGGTGCATCTGTAGCCTAGAGGCACAGTGGTTGAAAAGCAGAGCCACACAACCGCCTACAGGCCTGTTTGCCAAGCTATTAAGTTTAGATGTGGATTATCTTCTCTAGTGTTGAATGTGCAGCTATTTACGCCCGTGGAGTAGCCACTAACACACTGTCCCCTCTTTATCCCCCTCCGCGCAACGCTGGCTACACCTGTCGCCCCGCTTCTTATCTCCCTTCAACATGACACAAAGCTGTTCTCTGAACAGCAGCGGGCAGTGAAAAGACTTCACATCCGCCTATTGTGCTGCCTCTTTTATTACCCCCACCTTCCCGGCGCCCACATATATACCGAGAAGTTCTTTTATCAGTATGTCAGCTGTAAACTGCTCGCTGGGCACTGACAGCGGTGTTTAATCACGATCAAACATCGCTATTGATCCGCACAGCTACGAGTCAATGAAGAGATGCGTGCGTAAAAGCGGCGATGTGGCTTGCGCTTAACCGCCCTAGTGTCCCCGTGCTCTCCTACACAGTATTGTGTTTGGGGGGGGGGGGCGCAGTTTACTTTAAGTAGAAAACAGAGAGCGCTCGTCCAGGATAGCAGCACGCCTCGTTGTCTTAGTCGGGAGCCCTCTCCATGGTGCTGAACTCGCCCACGCTCCCCGCTCCACGCCGTTTATTCCACACTGCAAAAAAAAAAAAAGAAAAGAAAAAAAAAGTCCTCTTCGAGGAGTCGTGGTCACTTTTATAATCGCAGTTTGCTTTCTTAAAATTAGCGAAAGACTTGATATCATCAGCAGCGTGTTTCTGAGTCTTTCATTCATTTAAAAAAAAAAAAAAAAAAATCTCAAGAAATAATCTCATCTCCCCCGATTTTAAGACTCAGTTCCCCCCCCCCCCCCCCCCCCCCCCCCAAAGTAGGTTTGTAGCTGTGTTTTAATTATGTTAAACGTTATAAACGTTTTATAGAGTTACAGGTGTAATAATAATAATCTCATTTTCACATTTTTTCATATATATATTGCAACATTAACTTTTAAAATGTAAAAAAAAAAAAGCTAAACTGATATCTGCATCTAAACAACAGGCACGAGTTTTGCTGCTGAGGGTTTAAATTCTATTTTCTGATCACATTCAGGTTTTATTTGTGTGAAGGGGAAAAAGTACACCTGGAGAACAAAAACAAATCAGCCATCATCTGACAAAGATTCAGGTTTTAACTTGGTGGCTTGTTACTCCTGGTTGTGCCAGAAACACCCAAACATTTTTTTTTCCATATTTTAATGTCTCTTAAAGACTCCACTGTAGGTTATAAGCTCAGAGAGAGGTTATATATTTCTGTGTTGAAATTGTTTAGTCTGCAAAGCCACAGGGCTTGTGTGATGGACATGACCAGACAGCTGGATCTGCTCTGTGGGCGACAATGAGGACAACATTAGCTCTAATCAAATAACAGCATTTTGTCCGTGCCCTCTATAGGCTGATATGAACCGGAACCTCTGATATTCCACTGGACAAGGTAATAAAATAATCACTGCGTTCACACTCATTCCTGAAATATTCAGGATAAGTAAAGCAGCTCAGTATTTTTATCCATATCTTTGCTGTTATGATCATCAGCTTCCAATTCCCTTGTGATTCATGGACCCTCAATTGGCACTGACCCTCAGGGCAGTGACCGAGTGAAAATGAATGACAGAATGAAGTGAAGTGGTCAACCATCTGGAAGGATCATGAGCACATGTATAGGATGCTTTCTTTCCACAAAAGGCCTTCAACCAGAGCGTGATGGAAAATTTATGCTTAGTTGGACAGAATGCATCTAAATTCAAGTTTAGCACAGGAGCATGCAGGATCATTTCTGTGCAACCGCCATGAATCTACTTCCTTATTCCATTAGAATAGATGAGTTACAAAAATGTGATGTTTATTCATCAGTATAAAGTAGTTTACTTGTGCTAAGAAGGTTTTCAGACATACTGAAATGAAATACATGTGACATCATTTATAACTGCTCCTTAACTCTGCACACTCCATTTGAGTACATGATCCTGGCCACAATTATCGCCAACTGCATCGTCTTGGCCCTGGAGCAGCATCTACCCGCCGGTGACAAGACGCCCATGTCAGAGCGCCTGGTAAGTCCATCTCTTTAAGGTCGCATCCCTCACACGTTGATTTTCTGTCCCTTCCCCGGAGGTGTCAGATTTACAAAAATATTGGGCAACACTTTATTTTAAGTGCACACATTTACTAATTGCTAATTATTCGACACTTATTAATCTCCAGTTTACTGCTTATTGGTTTTACGTATTTATGCATGCTCAGTATGGGCCTTTCATGGCACTACTACAATCCTTATTAACAAATATAAGTCCATTCTTGTGATAACCATCAAAAGTGATTCCTTCACTTGTATTTGACACTTTAATAACCTCCTTCACACTTTCAAAATTCACCATGGCACACTACTACTGCAGTTAGCAGCTCCTCTTCTTATTGAGAGGCACAGTTTCCAGTCAGATTCAGTGAAAGAACAAATTCACTAAAAGTGGCAATATGTTAAATTGAGGAAAGTAACACCCACAGTGAGATAGTTCTGCAATCATGGTGTAAAAAAAGAGAAATTAAATCACGAGTGAGAAACTCAGCAGTTCCCTGTAGCCTTAGGGGGAGCAGTGCAGGTTTATGGAAACTGAGCTGTATCAGAAAACAGCGATAACCAATGTTTTCAAAATGCAACAGTTAGTCCTTGTTGAAAGACAGAGCAAGAGGGATTGGATTAGAAACAAATACATCAGAGGGACAGCTCGGGCTGAGCAGTTTGGAGAAGGATGAGGGGCAAGGCTAAGATGGTTTGGATGTGCACATGAGGGAGAGTGGAAATCAAAGGGTGTTGAAGCTGCCAGGCAAGAGGAAAAGAAAAAGACCACAGACGAGGGTCACATATGTAGTGAAGGAGGACATGCGGGGTGTTGGTGTGACAGAGGAGGCAAACGGCCTGCTGTGATGAACCCTAAAGTGAGCATCCCAGAAGGAAAGGCAGAAAAATGCTGAAATAATATATCCTACTGAACATCAAAAATGGTTATCAGGTGGTTATTGATTAAAACAAAGCTCTTCATTATGGTCTAATAAATGATCCTGCACAATAAGCTATCAATAAGAGTAAGCAACTAGTTAATTAGCATCTTACCAAATATTGATCTGCACTTGTTTAATTACTTTTGTTCATTTGGTGTGTTTAGCTGTGATTGGTTGTTTTTCCACCCTTTTTCTTCTTCTTCTTCTTCCTTATCCTATCACAACTCCTGCTGCCATTCTCACATATGCAATTTAAACCAGCATTTGAACTCTGATAGTCACGTCGCACTGCTGACCAGTCAAAAGAGACACGAGAAACAAAAGAGACTGCTGCACAGCGAGGTCAAGTGTGATATATGCCCGGGACAGAAATTGTGCATGCATAGCTGCATGCTCCAGCACTTTGTTCCTCTTGAGTTTGAGGGTGCTGTGGCCGAGGGGAATTTAGCCTTAAAATAGTAAGGCAAAGAGCGCTACGAAGAGCAACAGCTTGATGTGGAAAAAGTCAAAGAATTCCTCACATATTCATCCACCTTGCTGCTGTTGATGGTCGTGATGCTAATTCAGCAGTGAAGACGCGCACGAGGAAGTGATTAGAGTGGTTACACAAAGAAGGAAAACAAGCATCCTCTCGCTGCCTCCTCCACCTCGAGGATGTAATGCAACAAGATGCCTTTTAATTAGAACAAGGGATCAGGTTTTTCTTTTGTTGTTGTTTATGAAGCTCTGTCAATAGACCAGCAGGCATGCTGTAAGTGGAAGTGATGATAGAAGCTATTCAGTGAGAGTACATCACATCCATTGCAGGGCTTTAATGCCATGATCCGCAGAGGATTCTTTAGCTGTTTTCAGAAGGCTTTTCTTTATGATTCCCAAAATTCCTCCCGCTATGTATGTAAAGATTTCAATTTCTTTATGTATGATTATTGTCCTTTTATAGGGCACTGGAATTATTATAATTAATAGCCTAGAAGCCACTAATTTGTTCCTCATTTATAAAAAAACCCCCAAAAAAACACCACCTCAGTAACTCTCATCCAACATATCTATATCATGTGCTCCCTGTACTCACTCAGGGGGTATAGAAAAGGTCACCCTTCTTATAGTGCATGGGCCTGTCACACTGCTTTTATGTGATTATTTATGTTGGAGGCTGGGTGAGGCTGGGGGTTGGGGGCACTGTCTGTCAGCTTGTAACATGCTGGGAGCAAGAGAGAGAGAGATACAAAAAATGGAGGGGGGAGAGAAGGCAAAGTGTAGGCGTGAGATATCCTCTGCTCGTGCCCTGTGCGTCGCTTCAGGCTCTCTGAGATATTAATGGGGAGGCAAAGGCAAAGAGTGTCCTGCCACACAGGCTAGCTCCTTTACTTGCAGCACAGCCCAGGGTTAGCTCAACCACGTAGTGCAAATTATTCCGCTGTGACCCAGAGCTGCTTGTTTGACATGGTTCGAGAGTAGTGCAGTGCTCAAATAAACTGCCCAGTCATACGTGTTGCCATGTGAGTGCAAACATTTGGCCCGTGTCGGAGCACGTTCTCATCCCAGGCGTCCCTTACAGCCATTCTGCAACAGCAGCGTTAGATGCCAGGAGATAATAGCCGTCTCCTAAAGTTCAGTGCTCAGTGTGTGTCCTGTTTGGGAACTTTGTGCTTCCCAGTTTGATTTGCTTTGTTTTCACTTGCTGATTCATTTCCTTTTCCTTTACTTTGTACTTACACTTATTTTGTGAAAGTAGAAGGCTAAACTGCGTGGTGAGGTTTAGGAAAAAGCCATAGTGTTGTGACTTATACTGCCTGCTTTCATCTTAAGAGGGCCGGACCAGTGAAACGGCCCTTTCTGTTCATCTAAAGGAGTTTAACAGTTCACGGTGTTGTAGCATTTAATCCCTGAGATATCTTATGAGAAAAAGGAATTCCAATGTCAACATTACCTCTCGTTTTTTTCACATGACATTGACATGCTGCCGTATGAAAGAAAGAAATCTTTCAGCATTTCTAGCAAGCTGGCCTTATGTTTGACACCCCTAGTTTAGGTTAATAATACACAGCATTAATGAAGCATGCTGAAAAATGAAGTGCATTTACGTGTGACATTAAGCTGCTATTTACAAACATGTATAATTGACCAGCTGGATGTGAAACCAGTGGGACTATGGTTATAACCCAGCACGTCATGACCTCGTGTCTGTGAGATTCCAGCAGCTGTGACAGAATGGCAGCATTTGACACCCAGGAAATAAGAATGGGCGGTCACGCCACGGGGCCTCTTAAATGCCTTTCCATTTGCTCCAATGTGTTCTGACCACTGGCCCTATTTGTTGGTCCAACTGACTTTTTGGCCTTGCTATCTCCAATTATTGTAATTGCTCCTGCCTGCCAGTGCGATGCTTCATTTTTGTGCTCCTGTTGTTGCTCTAAGCACCAGTTTGACTGTCCAAATGCTCCAGTTTTTGGCACTTCTGGCTGACACCTTAAAAACCTGGTTGGTTGCTTATATTTTCCCATGACACATGAGCAGGACATTTGAAAAGTCCAAGCTCTTTTCTGGTTGGGTCAAGTTCTTCCCTGGAAGTTTCTAATGCTATGCTTGTGCCCAACTAACCTTCAACGACTGTCTATAAAAGACTCATGTAACTTAAAAGTCTTTAATCTGAGGTCTTATACCTGAATTTTTTCTCATGGTTAGCAGGGGGCAGTTCTGTAGATATCTATGGAAAAGTGGCTCAGCTGCTCATTTCATGATCCGTGATCTCAGTAAACACCTTTCTGATGTGGTTGTTGCTTCAATAGCTGGTTGTAAGTCTTAGTTAACATATCAGGATATTTCTTTTTGTAAATGTTCATCACAATAAGAGTAGAGACAAAGAATTTTACTTTCTTGTATTTTACACAATAAAGGCAAATAAAGCGCTCAGACTCCTTTCAGTTGGATGTGATTCTTTATTAGGAACCTCAAATGCTACACTTTAAGTATTTTAAGTGACCTTCTGGTCAGTCCCCACCTACCAACATAATCGCAGCAAGATTTCCCTTCCCTATTTTTCTCTTATGTCATACAAGAAATGGCCAAGTGCCTTTGTTGTTGCTGCCCTATCAAGCTAAGTACCTCAAATGCCTCTCTGGTCAGCCTAAGTGGCCATTTCCTAGAGCCAGATACTCTACCTGACCTCTAGTTTTGGTTTTGTTACCTCACTGGTGAGACAGAAAGGCCCTCTATTCCATTTAAAGTGCCCTGTTGCATGGCCTCAGCAGAGGTTGCCCTTTTTTTGGAGTCACGCAGCACTGATGATATTTAATGTGACATTTTAACAGAACACACAGCTTGTTTAATTTTTTGTTTGCACACGTAGTTGTCTGCATTCAGTTGAAGCTCCATTTTTTGTTTGAATGCATTAAATGTGCACGCCTGGGGCGCCATTAATTTACAATACCCCCATACGATCATCCTGCGTTTGTGGATATTTGTTTTCCCAGTATTTACTGTCTTTTCATCCAAAAGAGAGCTTCAATTCCTGCATTTCTGCTCATGCCGGCATAAAAAGTGAAAGAAGTTTTTTCCCTCTCTTCTATTCACCCCCTGCTCTTCGACTTAATGCTTCAGTAAACACTCTCCTACCTCCAACAAAAAGATATTCTTCTGCTGGTCTCATCCCCTCTCTGATTCTCTCTGTCTTTCTGCAGGACGACACAGAGCCCTACTTTATTGGAATATTCTGTTTTGAGGCCGCCATTAAGATCATCGCCCTGGGCTTCGCATTTCACAAAGGCTCCTACCTCCGCAATGGCTGGAATGTAATGGACTTCGTGGTCGTCCTCACGGGGTGAGTCCCTCGCCCGCTGGGTGTCAGCTGGAGATGGAAACATTGCAGTAAGAGTGGTTTCTTTTGTGCATATCTGTGAGCACCCTGAGAGGGAGTGTAGTGGAATCACCTCCTTCCAGTTAGATCATGTGCCCACAAGGATGTCTGTTATTCAACGAGTAACCCGAGCCTGTGAAAGGAGTGAAAGGAGTGCTTTAGTGTTTTAGCCTCTGTCCTTGAGTTCAACACTGTTCCTGGGCAACACCATACGGACGCCATGTCCTCGCAGAGCGGCTTCCATCTTTGTTTCTAACAATTTGAGGTTGCCTTCTTTTGATGTGTGATTTGAGGTGACATTAAGATATATAGTGTAAGCCAGACTGTGGGGCTGACATACCGCCTTAAGCTGTACAATATTCAATATTCTGCATGTTTCACATTTTATCTAAGTTTCAGATTTAATTGCATGTCTGCACTGGAAGTTGTTAGCTAAGTGGGGCGCAGTGAGCTCTGTGACACATGCTTTTATTGTTGAAAGCTTTTCTTCCTCTTTTGAGCAGCTCTTGGTGGCTTCTCGGCAGGGAAGCCATTGAGGCTCTAGGCCTTTGCAGGGATGTAATAGCCTGTGTTTCTTATCATCAGAGGGGAGCCATGAAGAGTCAGTGACAGGGAACACGGTCAAGCCAATAGTACTGAGTAGTTACTGCCAGGATTTCAAAGCTTAGGGCAGTACAGTACTCCCTTTTGATGATGTAAGAAGTCCTTACAGTGTAATACAGGAAGAGGGTGTAAGGATATTAATACGTTTCTAAGTTGGTGTTGTTTTTACTGTGGTCAGATACAAGAGTTTAGTCTTCAGGTTTACATGTCACAGTCATTACCTCTATTTCTTCAAAAGACATGAATCATAAAGTCCTTCTGAGCTGCTTACACATAGAAGCCACCTTTAATATGTCAAAGCTTGTCTTTAAGGGTGAAATGTTGTCTAATTGGGACAAAGAGTCTGTCTTATACAGTGTATATATAAAGTAAAGTATACAGTATTTATGTATTTTTGGGGGATTTTTGTGAGTGTTTCTTGGGGCGGGGGCATTGTTATAATAAGGCAGATTAGTGTGATCAGTGTTGGGCAAGTTACTTTGAAAAAGTAATTAATTATAGTTACTAGTCACTTCTTCAGAAAAGTAACTGAGTTAGTAACTGAGTTACAATATTCTAAAAGTAATTAATTACTAGGAAAAGTAACTATTGCGTTACTTTAAAAAAAATGTTTAACCCTCTGGGGTCCAGGGTATAATTGGCCATTTTTAACTACTTTTGATTTTCCCTCCACATTTCATCTTTAAAAACTATTCACTTTGCCTTGTTTGTAATCATCCTTTTCAGCACAACCTCACATGTCTGAATTTACAGTTATGTGTACATTTTGACATACTGTATTAACACAACTGATCTAAAATCAGACAGAAAACATAAAATCCGAGTAAGAAATATATATTTTTTACTGTAACAACCACAAATATGTTTACTGAATCATACTTCATAACTTTAAATGCAAATATAAATTGTCAATTTAAAAATCCTATGTACAAGTTTTGCAAACAACAAAGTTATTTGCAGCCATTTACCTTTTACCATTTTTTAAAATAACAATTTCAAACTATTTACAGAACAATCAGCTGTTCTGCATTCAATAAGATGCCACAAATTATTTGTGCCAATCCAAAAAGATAATTTCTGTCCCTTATAAAGGAGAACACCACAGTCTGATACCTGCAGGTCTGACAGCAGCAGGTGTGTCACTCCTGTTTTTTTTACCTGGAGACAGCAGTCGCCTCATTGTTCTGACACACAACACAAAACTATCCGCAACACTACACACTAACTACACAAGACAGCACATTAACTACACACTCCAAACACGCTAAACTTCATAAATCTCTCACATCTCAAAACTTGCTCTCTCTCTTTTTCTGCTCTCTCTCTCTCTCTCATCATCACTCCTAAAACTTCCCCCTCTTCTTAAACAACCAAATGTCATGTTGCCATATCATTTTTTGACTGGTCGACATGGTGCATTTCTCCACCAACATGAAAGGGCAGGGTTTTGGGGGGTTTTTTTTGTTGTTTTTTGCTCATAAGCAGAGAGTGCTTGCTAGCGCTGTCCTTAGTAAACGTGACAAAAAAACACGCGTATATATTGTTTATCATGACTCTGGTTTTACGCGGCCTATCGACACAATTTAAAAACTATATCACCTTGTTGCTTTGTCATCTTGAAGTGGTCGTGTGATTGGCTTACCACGACTACTATATTCTTTCTCAGTCAAACAGCAGCACTCATGCGATTGTTTTGCCCCCTTAGCTCCAGGTGTTGTGTTAGAAAGTGATCGTCTGCAAGAAAGTGATTGCCGCTTGCGGGAGCGTGAGCAGCTGCTCAAAGCTGTAGCGCCAACCGTCTGTTTGTTGAAAAATAGTAACATGACTGCACCGCATTTTCTTGTTAGTAACGGTAACGGCGTTGTAACGATAGGAATAGTAATTCGTTTGATTACTCGTTACTGAAAAAAAGTAACGCCGTTACTTGTAACGCCATTATTCCCATCACTGAGTGTGAATAATGCAAAGCTGCTCAAACAGAGTTCATGAGTAAAATGTGTTTTGGAGCTGGAAATGAGCAGAATAGATCGACTTGAATTAATGTCCTAACCAACTTCCTGTTTATGGAGCACAATAAAAACCCACAAACTGGCACAATGTAAACAATCGTGTGCCCTGTGGTTAGAGCCACTCAGTGCCAGAACATTTAGTGTTTTTATGAAACACATTTTAAAAAGTTTAACATTTTGCTGTAATTATTCCACCAAAAAGCGAGTAGGACACAATCTTTTATTAGGGGATTTGGTAATGCAGTAAGAAGTGTATTTCTACCATAAGGACACACATATTTATCCAAACACTGGAGTCCTCTGAGATAACATTGTTATGGTCCTGACTCTGTTACCCAGTGATTTAGAGGTTGTTTTTTTTGGTAAATGTATATAAATCTGTTATTCTTGGGTTTCCTTGAGTTTATATTCATGTATCTTTTTGCTTAGTGCATTAATTCTCTTCTGCCCCCGTTGTGTCAAGTCTCCTTCAGTTTGGTTTCCTGTTTTCCTGGTAGTCCTTGTCCCATGTGTTTAGTGTACTGTTTTACTTTCCCCAGTCTTGTTTTAATCTGAGTTTCAGGTGTGTTCCCACTCCCACATTTGGACCTGTTTCCATACTTCATTAGCCTGTATTCCCCAGTGTAGATTGCTCCTTGTTTCCAGTGTTCCCCTTGAGACTTTTGTTTCAACGACTGGTCTGGTAATGAACAGCTCACTTTAAGTTCACCTGTACCTGCCTCTATGCATCTGCACTTGTGTCCTCAACTCAACATGAAATCATAGCCTAACAAACATGTTGTGCTTGGAAAACCCCATCAATGTTGATACTGGAATGCATATGAAAGATAGATGTAGCCACTGTGACTTCACCCATTATTCTGTAAAGTGCCCATCAGTTTTTTTGCATTGTCGCCATTGTAAGCCAGAACTGACTGTGTTAGTGGAGTTACAGTGGAGTTTTAGGGTCATGGATTGCAAACCTGGAAAGACTCAGATGTCAGTAATGTACAGATAAAATATAAGAAGGTGAACTATGAAAATAGGAGCACAGATTTCTTTGATGGGCTTTTAAGTACAAATCACACAACAAGCCTTTTTTTGCCAGGTAAAGACAATGAAAATGCTCTCAAATGCATACATTTAAGACAAAATGCAATTTAAAAGGCAGATTTATGGAAAAACTGAATACACACGTTTGTCATGAAGGTGGAAATGAGTTGTGAATGTTGTAAACAAGTTGGACATTTTAATATGGAAACTGTGGGGAATGACTCACTTTTGGAACCAGCCTCATGTGGCCATTGGAGAAATTGCAGTTTTTCAAATATGATATTGATCCATGTTGACTGGGTTACTAGTGACTCCCAGGAGGGAACAAATATTTGATTTTTGTCAGGTTAGAGTATCAATACAATGTCCCCAACCAGTAGTCATACAATATTAGAAACGCGCTGATAAATGCCTGTTTTGCTTTAATAAATGCATGCCCAGAGAGATAATGTCCGGCATTTGTACTCTATGAGCTTTTGATTGGACTCCGCTGATAGCTAATGGCTTTTTCAAAATGTCAATAAAGGGAATAAATTGAGCTGGATTTTAAATGGAAACCAGAACAGGGCTGTAAGTGTTGACAGTGACGATAAAAATACAACAGCTGGAATCAATGCAGGTAAGGGAGGCTCAAATGACAGATTTGGTTCATGCATCTCAGAACAGTTATTCTTTTTCAGTCGTGTCATGCCATAAAGAGCACATTTCAGACCTTCTTTTGCCTTCACTTGGCATAGAATCAGGAAAATAGTTAGAATCTATGATCACATTTATTCTCTCCCTGCTGTACTTGTTGAGGCAAAGAGTTTCTGTTAGAAGATCAGAGCATACAGAGGCATGTCGACTGACGTCTTCTTCTGTTTTTTAGCAGGTCTCAATGTCATTGGCCACAATATTTAATAATCAGAGTCTCTCAGACTCAGAGCACAACATGTGTTTTTAAAGGTATCCTGCGGTGTAGTTTAAAGTTACTTTCATTGCTATTTATTAATTATTGACATTTGCAAACCTGTTATGATTGACGCTGAAGAACTGTCTGGTCATCTGGTCATTTTTCACCTGGGAAACATAATTTCCAACCTACAGTGTAAGATAGGTCAGGTGGTTATAACCTGTCCTCAGACTGATCTTATGTGTCCTTATGTATGTTTTTGTTTGTTTTTTAAATTCTAAATAGTATAGGGAAATGAGTGATTGCTCAAGACTGTTGAAAAGTACTGCATGTTAGCCATGGTTGACTGTAAAACATTACAGTGTTCTGGGACACTAGCTTTAACTTCAGAGACAGTTGATGGGATCCTTAACTATCTGCATCTGAAAATGGCAGTGGTGATCACACTTTTGCATTGTGTTTTGGTCTTTATGCTTAATAAGCCATAATGAAGTATGTTTTTTTGCATTTTAAACTTTTATGCACTGATTTCAATCAATAGCTTTTTGTTTACAGTGTATCAAAACCAGCTTTTTATTTGAAGGGCTTTTCTTTGCTCCAGAAACTAAAGCTAGAGAAATGGCTCTTCAGGTTTGTCTACCCGTTGCTGACACAGCTGGATACAAATTAGCCATTATGTTGTGATGTGTGTTTCTCCGTTTGGTTGCCAAGCAACCTCAGTAGATAATGTGCTTCGATGTAATCGGGGGTTTCTGTGTGTGTGTGTGTGCGAGCTTGTGTGTGACACGCTGTTTGTTTTCTGCTCGACACGCCCCTGTGGGACCGGGGTTGGGTTGAGGCGGGGGTGGGGCGGGATGAACGTGTTCGAACTGAGCCCACATCAATCTGAAATCAATCAGATCACCTCT
Organism: Neolamprologus brichardi; assembly: GCF_056152115.1. Classification (NCBI taxonomy): domain Eukaryota; kingdom Metazoa; phylum Chordata; class Actinopteri; order Cichliformes; family Cichlidae; genus Neolamprologus; species Neolamprologus brichardi. Next base: position 33,481,670 of record NC_142110.1, read on the forward strand.
GGATGGATCACTGGGTCACAGGAGGAGGAATCGGATGAATGATCCTAATGGCAAATGATAGAAGGCTAACCACATGTCCTCAGACATTCACCCCTCTTAGATTAATTTAAGAGGATTAAGGGGATTTTACTGCTCACCTGGGTGTTAAAAAGCCTCTGCTTCACTCTGTGTTGTCAATATAGGGAAGAATTAGTGATCGTAATAATACACTCATAAAAATTCCCTGTTAATCAACTAAAAAAACAAAAATCCCTGTTCTACATTTTTGTATGGGCTTATATTATATCACTTTATTAAGATAAGTCTTAATATTAACTACTTGTGTGGTTTTTTTCAAGTAAAATCAATCAACTTTATTTCAGTCAGATTCAAATGAAGAGCCGCAAGACGCCCCCAGCTTAGACCAGAGGGGGGCTCAGTGACAAGACACCTGACACTGATTAGGTCAGCTGAGCCATCATCTGATGTAGGCTTGCTTGAGATCATGCGATCTGATCATCAGGTTATCAGTTTGTAGCTTAACTTTAGTTTGAGACCTATGTGAACTGATACTGTGCATAATTTTTTTTTCTTTTTGTTACTTTCACATAACTTTAACAAGTCTCCAACTTCTATTTTGATTTTAAAACAAACAAACAAACAAACAAAAGAAACTATTGAACTTCTTACTTTTCCACATAACTACAAGGTCATCCACAGTCAGGTGCCTCCCACCTGACTAAAATAGCACTATTTTGTGCAATGAATTTGTGATCTTTGTGCCTTTTAATATGGTTGCTTCAAAAACAGGGACCAGGTCTTTGACCACTCGCAGCAACTTTGGTCTGCCAAGACAATAATAAAAAAGTCAGTTACCTGTTCTACGTACACAGAATTTCACATTAACTTCTCACATACACAATCGCGCCAGAACCTCATATGTTTGAAACAGGAAGTCCTCCATAAATGTAGTTTCTGCGGGACATATGGGAATACAATCAGTTGATTCAAATCTCCTTTAGCAAAGAGATAAATTGCAGATGGCTTACGCTTCTAGGCGCAGGCTTAATAGTTATGCTCCTTGGTCTAGTTTCAAATGAACTCCAGAACAGTTTGTTTATAGGAGGAAAGGTGTAAATTCTCCATGTTGTCCACTAGGCCAGAACACATCTTCTTCCTGTGTTTGCTTTTGTTGTTCCCGCTGCAGGCACATCTAACCAGTAAGCAGATTAAACATTGTCACATGGTATATAGTGATGCATGGTATTCAGTTTTTTCCAGTGTGAAAGGAAACCAAACCATGAGAAAAAGCTACAAGTTTACAAAGTCATCAAGCGATTGAGACAAGAGCAAATGAACTATACATGTGAAAATGCCCTGAGTGTGACGGTAGATAGACTGATTGTTTGGAAGCAGACTGCCTCCCACCAGGCGACATGCGGTCGTTTTCTGGTCGTATGTAAAATAAATCCAAACCTCAAACAAATCAAAATACTAATGTCAAATCAAATCTAGCTACTAAGAAAAAAAAATGTATTGTGAATTTGTAAGTGCATATATTACCTTAAACTGGTGGTTTTAATATCCCTGATTTAAACGTGTTGCATTTACATCCACTGAAATGTATTTTTGCAGAGTATTTCGGTGATGAAACGATAATAAAATGAAACTAGTTTGTGTAGCAAGAGTTTAAAAAAAGAAAAATCAATCAAATACAAACGTAATGCTCCTTCAGTTGGATGTTAGTGGCAGCTGCATAAATGATTGATAAAACATGTATATTAAAAATGCCAGGCAATCAGTCAAAAGTGACTGGTTGTAGTTTCTATTGATCTTCTTGGGCTGAAGTCTAATGTAGGATGTATTCTCACAGGATGTGGCTGTGGCTGTACTGCAGGATATGGAGAAATAAGTAATTCTGTTTTCCCTGGAATTAAAATATTTTCAGTCATGCTCTGTTAATCATCTTATGTCATCAATAAGTCAATAGCTTATTTTCCCGCTTTTCCACTTTGCTGGGAATCAGTGTTTGTTGTCTGCCAGTTGTACAGTTCCAGTGCTTCGTCCTCAGGCTAATTATGTTGATACAGCCATCCAATCCTAATGAGAGGGTCTAAATGATAGTGTAGCTGAAGGCAGTGGCAGACCTTTAATCTGTCCTGATCAGGCATTAGGAGCTCCTAATAAGAGAATAAATCTGCCTGTGTTGCCACAGGCTTAATCAATATAACACTGAGCTGGCTTGCTCAGGAACACGGAGCCCTGATGAGGAGCCAGACACGGACACTCACATGCTGAGCACAGCAGCGTCCGTGACATAAAGACAAAGGTTGGGAAGCCTGCTCTGCTTAGAAAAACACTTTCTTTTCTGGACTGTTTGCCATTATGAAGTGAAAACTATAAAAATACAGATAAAATCTTCACCGCATTCATTCTTAATCTCATATTATATCAATGCAATTTAACCCTCAGGTGACCAAGCTGCTAGGGACTAAAATGACATAGTTGAGTCATGTATGATGTCATCATATCTTTCACAGGAATACTTTTGTATAAACATAAATCACAGGCTGTTGACATACTGGATGCTGGCATGCATGTCAGTGCTGCATGTCCACAACAGCACCATCTATCATTTGATTGTTTTTGGTGGAGATGAGCTGCTCCACCCTGTGACTGTACTGGCAGAACAATGCCTTGATCAGAGGCAGCTACAATCAGTGACGTTGCACAACTGCAGGGCACTCATCCAGGAACGGAGAGCAATTCCTCAACAACGGATTCGGACACTTGTGCTGTTGATGCAGAGACGGGTGGCAGCTTGTGTCACGCCCAGAGGAGGCCCTACCTCATATTTAACATGTTGTATGCACATATATTACAGTACTGGGTCTATAAAAGTGATTTAATGCCTAATTTTGCATTTCTTTTGTTGAATAGTACATTTGGTGTGGATTGTGCATGTTCTCCCTGTGCCTGCATAGGTCCCTGACAAAACTGAACACAGGTGTGCGTGTGAGCGTGAAGCCTGTGATAGATTGGAGACCTGTCCAGCATGTACTGTGCCTATTGTCCTATGACAGCTGGGAAGGACTTGGATAAGTGGAGGAAAATAGATGGAAAGGACATATTTTGCAGTCAACACTAAAAATCAACCCTTCTGATACAGTACAGCCTGCTACTTTCAATCTATTAGTAATTGTTTACTAGAAAACATAAATTAAAATAAAATCAAAGGCTGTAATTTAAAATAAAACAAACATGCACGCATTTATCACAACCTTCCATTATCCTCGCTACACCAATGGGCCAGCTCCTGTAAAAACTACGGAAAGTTGTAGGAGAAGTAGATTATGGTTGTGAGGCTGTGAGAAGACTGTGAGATGAGCGTAGGATCCAGTGTGTTAGTGTTACATCTGTTATTTCATATTCATGAAGATGGCTACACTGTAAAAGTTGAATAAGCAAATATTTAAGGGAAAACAGCAGAAAAGTTTTTGAGCAAACTCACGATAGCGGTTTGCATGTTTGCCAGTAAAACAAAGTTCACTTTGCATATTTACAGATGTTAGTTTGCAGAAAAGACGTTGTGTGTGATGGCATTCGAAATCTTTCCCCAGTTTGACAAACTAAGACAATAAATTAAAGAAACAACCCACTGTATATATGTTTATGTACTGCCCTGCTTGAATAGATAAAGATGTGTGCAACTTTTTATTAATGAAATACATACTTGTAAAGTATTAGGTAGATAGGTACTATAGATAACTTCTGCAACAAAAGTAAGAAATAGAGCAGATTTATGTAGAAGAAACTAATTTGTGAAGTTAACGCAACTAAACATTTGTGTTAGAGGACTTACAAAACTATGTGTTGTGCACAGGAATTCTGCAGTCATTGGATTGGTGGTTGTGGCTTCTTTTACATTTAGAATTTATGAAGCGATGACAGAGTTAATTTGCAGCAAGGCCATACAAATACTCAGATGTAAGGTTCACAAATTAAAACATAAACCAAAAAATCCACACAAATGAGAAACACATAGAAAATATGGAATAACATAAACAGGTAGCTGAAATTAAAGGCCTTGGCTCCTGGGTAATCCAGCAGACCTGGAATGCTTTGCGTTTAGATCTCTGTCCTTTGTCCAAACTGGGGGCACGCCCTTTTTGATAACCAGTCACTGTTATTGACTAAAGCCTCCCATGGCCTTTTAGTGCCTGTGTGGACACTATGGCAACCACGGCCTAAGGCTCTGAGAACAATAATCCCACTGTGATGTCCAGAGAGACAATGCCAGACCAGTTGTTTTCATTTATTTATCTGAATGTTTGATTCACGAGTGCCCCCGCCCCCACCCCCCCACACACACGCCCCCAGCAGTAAGTGGTTGGGGCGAGAGTCGGAGCTTGTGTCGACTTCAAAGTTGCGATATCCTTTCATGTGCTTCTCAGGCAATGGGCTAACACAATGGGAGGCTTCAAAGTATAGCAGCAGAGACTACAGAAGACAGGTCACTTTAGCTTATGCCCCGCAACCAACAGCATGAATAAATGTTACCTTTGAACAGCAGCCAAAGTGCTGCTGTCTGATCTTGTAGGTCTTTCAGTCATGGACTTGTTGAAGTTACACGTGCGCTTTGTATGGACTGTTTTGTGTCTTTGTGCTTGTTTTTTATACATCTGCTGTGTTTTACTTGCAGTTTTGGGCTCAGGTTAAGTCCAGGGTTAAATAGTGTTTGTCTGATTTGGCTTCTCATATCTCATGTCACCTGAAACATGTTCGTATTCATTCATTCATTCATTCATAACTTTGAAAACCCAGCACGTCTGGGTGTGGCCACCAAGCTACACAGCAGAAATGTTGACTGCATGAGAGTTAGTTTGCTTCCTTATAACCTCAGGTGCAGCCCTGAAGTCAAGGCTTCAATCTAAAGGTGACCCTGTTTTTACCATCTGGGCCCCTCAACTTCACAGAGACCTGCCTGAAGAAATACTGCCTCCAAACTCGGTGGCGTCCTTCAAATCACTTGTTAAAGCACATCTTTCTGAGCCTGCTTTTATGTAATATCATTTCATCTTTTTTAAATGTTATTTTAAGAGTGTCATATTTCGGTCTTCTTGTACATTTTAAAAATGTTTTTCCTCGCAATGTTGGGTTAACTTTTCTTTAGTTTTGGGCGTGTCTGGCTTTATGTTTGAATTTAGTAATTAGCTTTTGTCACCAGTAGGTAGAAACTGCTGATGGCTACTGTATAATAAGGATATATTATTATTATTATTATTACCTGATTTTTCATCTAGCCCAATCCTCAGGTCAAAATGTTAATTCGACACATAATCAAGTATTCACATTTTCCTTTAACCTTATAGTAAATCTTTGATGGTGGAAGTTATAAACTATAGCCTGTGAAGGATGCATGTGCCACCATGACATCATTTAATATTAAGTAAACACCATCCCAGTGTTACCAGGCTTTGTCCATGAACATGCTGCTTTTTAAAAACAAGCATTGTGTTGTATTGCTCATGATGCATGATTGTAAAGCTTGTTTTTCTTTGCTTATCCAAGTATGTGGTTAACATGTTCTACTGGAACAAGTCACATGAGTCAAGGCGTGAGTGGGGCTATCATGTTTGAAACACTTTGGAAGGGATTTTTGGACTGCGTTACAGCTGGTTCCCAGGTGGTCTCCTTCACTCTTTTCTCAAACCATCTGTCTATTTGGTCCTTCTTCAGAATGACGATGTTAATATGATGTTAATATTCACATTTCGGAACGGGAGTGTTGTGATTTTGGCTGTGACAAAAAACATGTCTGAGTTAGCGTTTAGCTCAAAGCATATTGGCGTCCATGTACAGTGGACACAGTAAATTGTTTACAGACTCAATTATTAGCGTGCTCCCACTTTGGATTTTTTCCCTGCTATTATGGACCCTTATGTCAATATAATCAGACTGACAGATGTGGTCAGGGACCTGGCAGCTGTGAGCTTGAACTGGTTTTCGTGTATATAGTGTGTGGTGGCTGGTCTGTTCTTTTAGTGCCTTCTAGCCAGTTAGTGATCTCTTCAGTGAGTGCTCTGCTGAACACTGCATGTTCTCAGGGGCTGGCTGAGTGCTGTTGATGCCATGTTGTAGCAGGCTGTTTCCAGCCCTGCACTGTCTGTTGGTGGCCACATAAGAGCTCCGAGCAGCGGGAGGGAACGCTGCCGGCTTTTTCCTCTTCCCACTCACGTTCACATGGATGTGGTCAGGAATACAAAGTGAAATGGAGCTGAAACTAATAATGCTTTCATTATTGATTAAACTGTGTGTATTTATTCGATCCACCCCTTGATCACGCAGTCTATATATTGTCAGTAAAGTAGGGAAAATAGCCATGGTCATTTCATGAGAAAACAGTGAGTGCATACAACATTTTATCTTCATGCTATGAATGTTATCTGTCTTACAGGCCCAAAAAATACTTTTACTTCCAGCATTTCTGAGACCTTATAGGCACAGGAGATAGCTGTGTGAAATTTCAGATTGCAGCTCTTTTCAGATTGCAGCTTGATTTTATTATTATTATTATTTTTTTCCAGAAAACAGAATCTCAAATTTTTCAAATATGACTTTGTTGGAAAATTATTTTGGCACAGAAGGAATCTTGAAGAGAAGCTAAATCTGGTATCAAAACGTAGGTAAAAAGGAGACCTTTCAGATGCTATAATAGCCACATATCCCACACGGTGACCCTTTTAACCTTAAAAAGTACATTTTGTTTTTCTCCAGGGAATTATGAGAAGACTGCTTTTTGCTTCATGGGTATCAAAGGGTGCAGCTGTGCTTCTGGAATTATGTCCCATGACACTAATGCTCAAGTTTTGTTGTAGGCAAGATAGTGACACTTGGAGTGGGTGCAAAATTATTTTGGCTGCAGTTTGCAAAGGGCTTAAATGTGCTTTTTGACCCTGAAAATGTCATGTGTTTTTGTCTTCTGTGCTTGCTAAGGTATAATTGCTCAAAACTGCTGGAAAAATAGTGCAAAGTTTTGATTCACCTTTGTGTAGGTCTATAACATTGAAAAATGAATTTTCCATTGTATAAAGGTACATTTTGGATGCCTTCACTAAAGTAAAAGAAAAATCAGCAGAATCCAAGGGCGTCAGATGGGAACTTTTTCATATTTGTTGGATTTTAACTCTAAATCTCATAGGTCAGTGTCTTTAAATTGCTTGTTTTGTGCAATCAATGACTCAGTCCCAGAAATTCAGACTATTATTCCAATGCACCAGGATGAGTCAATAAAAAGATTATATGGTCAGTTAAAGGAAAGACAACCATCAAAAAAGAGCAAACTACTTAAAAAGGCTTTCCTGCAGTATTTTACAAACTGTTCATATTGTGCAATAGATTATGTGAAATTGTTGTTAAAATTATAAATTAAATATAAACATTATATATGTCTGTATGTGAAGAAGTATCTACTTTCAGCTACTTTCATCTCATCCACACTCTTTCTGCAATTTCTCTGTTGTATATTTTCGGGCACATGAAGCTATGATTGGTTTGGTTGTAATTCTAGCTGTTGTTGACTGCAACACCAGGCTGATTTGGTTATTCTTTTCTCAATCAATGTCATTCATATCTACCAAACAGACCATATTGTTATGTTTGTTTCCAACTTGAAATCCACCCAAACAATCAGCATATTATTGTCTATTTTCCCCCTGAGCTAAAGTCAGTCTGCAAAGCACAAGATAGGTAGTGTGATCCCCACCTCCTCCTCCTCCTCCTCCTCCTCCTCCTCTCTACAAGCGTAAACTACTACAACGCCTCTAAACTCCAAATAGTTCCCAGTGGGTAGGCTTGCATCTTGCATGTAGCTCGCTGGCACTGATGTGTGAATGGGTGTGAAGGGGGAATGAGAGGCACTTTGTAAAAGTGCCATTTAAATGCAGATGCGCATTAAGAAACGTCATTGCTGAATCACACTACAGTCATGCAGACTTAATTTTCCTGCATGAAACAACAGCTTTCTACTGTTAATTTTGTGTTTCTTCTGTATTGAATTTATGCTTTACAACTTAATAGTGTCAGTGGTTAGTATACCATTAGGCTGTTTTTCAGTGTTCCTATGTTTATCTCTCAAGGTTTTGTCACAAGTCTCCCACTCTTTGCACTCTTTGTGGGCATGTGATCCCTACAGGAGTCTCAGTCCTGGTGTTGAGAAAGTATAAAATTTGTCTTAGCCAAAATCATCTTAAGTGAACTCTGAAGTACTCCGAATACTCAGTATTGTTAGCTGAATCTGAACACATCCACAATAATTCAAGCATAAAAACAAAAAAATTAAAGTAAGAATCATAACAGAGTGAGCTGTCAGTATGAAGAAAACAATCTTTTTTTTTTAACTTAAACATTTATATTCTCTCAGCAAGTACTGAAAAATACAGTGTTATTCTGTACAATTAGTAGCTTGCTATTCATATGTTTTCTCACAGGTAGCAGTATTTAAACCAGTCGGTGGCATTAATTAATACCACTTTGTAGAAAAGCTGCTGAGGTGGGCAAATTTATGCAAAGAGTGGTCTTCGGCACATGGACGTCATGTGAGAATAATCTTATGAGTCCACAGTTGTCAAAACAACAGTAAAAGTAAAAAGTCTCATGGATGCAGCCATTCTCCTCATGACTTTGCATGTCTGTGTTTCTCTTTCTTTCTTTAAAAAATTTTATTAACAAAGAGTGGGACATTATAGCATTTTAAAGTAAATTAGTTTTTTTAAAATGGAATTTCTTTAAAATTATTAATCTTGGTGGCCAAAAAAAAAACTATCAGAAGAACCGACAAACAGCTACAGGTGATCTGAGTTTATGGTCACTGGATGAGGATGTCACACTTGGATGTTTGGACGACTCACTTGACAAATTAATCAATAAGAGCTCACAATAACCAGCAGCCAAGCCCCAGTTCATAAATATTTATGAGAAGAGAAATACAGTAAAGCCAAGGTGACTCAGAATAACAAACACTGTAGATGTTTATATATAAAAAAAAAAAAAATCCAGCCTGCATCTACGGCTTTGCTATCGCACCTATTTATGTCTGACTGAAATGGCTATTAGCAAGATGGCTACACATGCAGTAGCTCAAACAATTATCTCAATGACTCTCATGTGGTCAGTGGCTGGCAAGGTTACCACATTTTGCACCACCAGCTGTAACACATAACATAGAGTAGAAAGGCACGGCTCATGATATGGATGCTTTTGAAGAAAAACATGACATCACTTGACTCAGTGAGGGGTTGGTAAGCGCAGAGACGCACACCATAACAGGAATTAATCACAGATTTGTCGTTCTAACTGATGTGCATGAGGAGTGAAGTACACACAAGCACTCATGCATGTCTAGACACATGAAAACCCATATGATCAAAGTAAATCCTCTCTATTTTTACACACCAGCACTCAGGCACATACACTCACACGTATGCATGCATGAGTCTGTTGGCTTGGCTGCCAAAGTTCCAGTGAAGCATGGCGGAAAGTGATGCCTGTCATTTCCTGTAGGCAGAGGAAGTGCACGACTTCACCACTGATGTGGCAGACTGGCAGGTTTCCTTCTTCACACACGATTCAGCCCGGAGTTAAATGCAAACAACGTGTTGTAGTCTGGCAAACATCTGTAATTTTACAGGTGCTCCAGCCAAATTAGTCAAAAGTGAATGGTATGAGGATGTTTTCTTTCCCTCCTAAAATGACTCCGGATGCCAAAAAAAAAACTTCCAAGACATACACCTAGGGGTTTTTCTTTTGCTTTTTAAAATATTTTTTGATTTAGTTTAATGCATGAAATTAAAAATAAGGATTAAAAAGCACATCACAGCTTCCCATAATAGTGTATTCAGAGATCCTGCTTCCTTCAGGAATTAGTCCTGCCAGGAACAGCCCAAAGGAGATGAGAGAACATGCAGAAAAGTAGCAAATCCTCATATTTTAGAGCCTGATATTAGATATGGTGTTTTATCCATGGCAGAAAAGCAGCTTGAGGCCAGACTACAGAAGCTGCAGTGACATGTCAGAGGGAGAGATTAGGATTTTTCCATTTTAAATAGAAGTGTAGATTTTAGGGGTATTGGTGGGAATACAGTCCCCCACATATTTAGGCATGCATTTGCTCACCAAAAATAAAAACATGAAAGAATCAGAGAAAAAATAAAACTGTCAGCTATGAGTTGTAACCATATAATCTGAGCCAGAAGGAAATCAGGTGGTTGTCCTTTTTTGCTTATGCAAGTAAGTTGTGAACCAAATTATTTAGAATTGAATGTTTTATTAGTTGCTAATTAATCTTAGGATTACTTGGTCTGTATTTGTGGCTTTCAGTCTGCCTCAACAACATATCTACATGATTCTTAGAAAAATTCCTGAAACACACATTGATGCACGTATGACATGCTTTGAATACTTTGTATGCGTGGAGACTAAACAAGGGCAAAAGCGAGATCAGAAAAGTTGAGAATGACAATGCCTAAAGGCTTCACTGCATTATATTTCTGTATATCTTGCTTCATTTTTATGTTTTCCTCTGCATAAATACAAAAAATAGCCAACACAAACTGCATAAGAATTCACTAGAATCTTAAAATAAAGTGTCTCTACAACCATTACAGGGAGTGTTTGATATGCTACGTGCAGAGCCAGAGATATGTTGCATGTGCACACTGCAGCTGCTTGAACTAGCGTGCAAGTTTCACTCCATTACTTCATTTTCTGATTAAATTATAGAGCCCTGGGTTGTCCAACACTTAAAAAATTACATTTTCCTCTGCTCATTTCCTCTCTGCATTTGGTCATAATTTGGTAAGTTTCATTATTACCAACTGATGATGGTCTATGTCCACAAAATAACCAGATCACACAGAGACTTTTCTGCAGAGCAGCAGTGATGCTACAGAACGATGTAAATATAATGCAGTTTACTAACATAACCATAATATTATATCAAATATACTGTCATTTTTCATATTACCTTATAAAATCTTTTTAGAGCATAAATGTAGCATTGTTCGCAATGCTGCTATGATGGGTAGTTGGTTTTATATTCTCATAAAACTATTTGTTGTGCAATCTAGGTTTTTTGCCTGAATGTTTTCCATGCAGTTATTATTCTTAGTTCAGTCTTTAGGATCCCACATCTCTCTTATTGATTCTTCTGTGACCTAGATCCTGTTTTTGGACTATTACTGTCTATTAAGCATCTCTATTTTGTTCATAGTCTTTGAGTCTTTTTGTTCTTAGTTTATTGCTTTCTGGCTCTTTGTCATTTTGTAGTTACATTACTGCTTGTATATAGTCCCCAGGTTCCTTAATCGGTTGTGTTTGTCTTTGAGTTCAGTGTTTATAGCTTCTGCAGCATACACTTTTCCTGTATCTTGTCAAGTCTTCGTCTGATTGTTTGATTTCTTCCTGTTTTATTTTGATAGTCCTTTGTCTTTTGTGTATTACGTTTCACTTCTTGCATCGTTGTCTTGATTAGTTTCAGCTGTGCTCTGTTCCTGAGCTATTTCTCAATCCCTTGAATAGTCCTCATCGTGCCTGTGAATATTTAGAGCTTGTATTAACATTTATTGGAGTGTCTGTTACCTTCCTTTGGAGTGTTGTTTATACTGTTTGTTTATAGCTTTAGTTTTTCCCTGTGGATTTTGTGCTTTTGGGATTTCACCTTAACCAAATTAAAAGTTTGCTTTGCTCAGTTAATCTGCCTACATTTGTTTCTCCAAAACATGACACTGTTATGTAGTGATAGTTTAGAGAAATCCCTGTGCAATGAAGCAGGGAAATCTTTGAGATTGTTAAAGACAGCAAGCTGAGAGCGTAAGCAACAGTATTTCAACACCATTTGCATCCTGTTGTGTTAACATAAATGAGGCTGTTTCAGTTGCTTCAACGAAATGCACAACTAACTAATTCATGAGATAAAGTGTTCTGGGAAAAGTGTGCTGTGTTTATCGTGATAACTTATTGTGTTCCTGCCAATAAACCAGCGGATCCTTAGAACAAATGTATCACTGAGGTATCTTTGGATACAGTGGTGTCAGCAATTTCAGTGTGCATACTGTGGATTACACTAACCCGGCTGTCAAAAAGTTCCCAACATAACAACATAGTGCCCAAACACCAGTATTGAACTTGTTATCCTGAGTAATGTATTATTTGAAAAATTATACAGACATAACAGAAGAACATAGGATGCTACGACTACTCTAGCCCAACCAAATTTTGTTTGTAGGTACAGTAAAAGCTAATGTGTGAGCTCAC